>NC_065586.1:445808-1045808 GCF_024542745.1 Macaca thibetana thibetana
CTGCCCAAAAAGATCAGTGACCAGTCAACAGAGAAACTTTCTTCCTAATTGGAATCAACAGCTAAATGTAATCTTTTTAAAAATAATAATAATAATAAGACATGAAGCCAGGCACAGTGACTCATGCCTGTAATTCCAGCACTTTGGGAGGTCGAGGCAGGCAGATCACCTGAGGTAAAGAGTTCAAGACCAACCTGGCCAACATGGTGAAACCTCATCTCTACAAAGGTACAAAAATTAGCCAGGTATTGTGGCGGGCACCTGTAATCCCAGCTACTCAGGAGGCTGAGGCATGAGAACCACTTGAACTCAGGAGGTGGAGGTTGCAGTGAGTTGAGCTCACACCACTGCACTCCCGCCTGGGAGACAGAGTGAGACCCTATCTCAAAAAATAAAAAATAAATAAGACATGAGTTTGTCTTTATGGGGAAGTTTTCTGTTTCCACTCCAATTTGGCAATTCCACGTAAAGTATCAGTTGTTAATGAAATTGTTTTTAGGCCCTTTAAAGCCACAAAAAAGAATACCCAATTATGAAGGGCAAAAATGTAAGGAAGAGAAGGCAGAAGAAAATATTCTGGGGAAAGGAGTATGAGAAAGCAGCTGCCACAGCCCTCCCATTCCTTGACCCTCCCCAGAATGGAGCTCCAGATCACTCTGGAGGCCTCCCCATCCTCATGGCCTCCTCACCCGCAGGGCCTCCTCCCAGCTGTGGGGCCTCCGCACCCTCACAGCCTCTCCACTCATGGGGCCTCTCCATCAGTCTAGCCTCCCGCCCTCATGGCCTCCCCACCCATGGGGCCTCCTCACCCACAGGGCCTCCTCACCTGTGGAGCCTCTGTACCCTCACAGCAGGGCCTCTCCACCCATGGGGCCTCTCCACTAGCAAAGCCTTCCCCGCATGTGGCCTCCCCACCCACACAACCTCCTCACCCGAGGGGCCTCCACACCCTCATGGCCTCTCCACCCGCAGTGTCCCCACCTGCACAGCCTCCCGACCCGTGTGGCCTCCTTACCTGTGTGGCCTCCTCCCTGGCTCACACTCAGACCCAAGTATGTGAGGAGATGACCCCTCTCACCCTACACCCCGAATGTATCCCCACACAGATTTGAGGCTGTCAGCTCCCACGAGCGCTGCCCAGCCCTTCTCCCCACAGAGAGTCCTTGTGTTTTGCTGGCCACATGCTCTGTGGTGTGAGCTGGCCTCGCCTTCCCCTGCAAGGGGCATCAGGTGGCACGGGGCAGGGACAGGCAGTGGAAGAAGGATGGAGCCCTCGGCCCCGCAGCAAGAAGTACGCCTACAACTCCACAAAGCGGAACGCCAGCAGGTGCATGTAACGGCACCCAGCAGGCGGGCGCAGCAGAACCAGACCGGGGTCTCCAAACCTAGACAACGTATGACCCACGCAGGCTGGCAGCCCACGCAGGAACCTCAGGGGAATGCTCTACTCTTTCTTTCAGTCTACGTTATGTGCTTAAAATGGAACTTTTTCCATCCTCCTCTGTAGGAAATGAGCACTGGAAATTCCACATATGTTTCTATAATATTTTCTGATATTTTAATAAAATGATGACAACTAACTTAAAGAATTCTCTCCACTTGAATTTTGATTGAAGATGGGAAATAATTCAGCACTAACAGCTGTTTTCAGCTTTCACTCTGAAAGCAGATATGTTGAGGAATTTTGGAAGTCCAATAACATAAAGAAACACAGATTTTTGATCCTTCAATTCTTGGGTTTCTATTAAGCAATACTGGAAAACAAGTTGATTCATCTAATTTAAGCCCGTAAAACTGTTTTATGTGGTTATGAGACAGAGAATTCCAAATGACCTTACAACACTACCCCCATAAACTCAACCTGGGCAAACCCACACTTCACAGCAAAGTCAAAGACCATCCAGCGAACAGATGAGGCAGTGGGGCCAGCACAGGCCGGAGGGCGCAGGGAGGCTGAACGGAGCCACGGAGCAACCCTCTCACGATTTCTTCTTAAATGTGTAGCTCAGGTCTCAGTAAGATTCGTATAGAAGGAAAAAACATAATTAGGCTTCCTGCATGCAAACACACACACCTCTTTCTCTGCCTGGTCGCTCGATAAGAAACTCATTAAGCCCTTTTTTAAAAACCTGTACAGACGCAAGGTGTTCACGGGGAATTCGGCTGAGCACACCTTCGTCGAAAGTGGCTTTGCCATCGTCTGGGCAGCAAGACGGTATCACTCACCCTTCAAGAGCGACTGACAGGCAAGTGTCATCACCTCGAAAGGCCACGACGCACGACACACCGGACACCCGTTCCCAGCGACATCCCACACTCTAGGAACAAATGTGGGTCCAACTTCTGGGCTGGCAGTGGGTGGGGGACACTCAGACGGGGCTCGCCCTGCCGAGCTTAGGGGTGCCTGAGCTCGGATGGCATGGTTGGGGCACTGACATTTCACATCAGTGTGATGCAGGCAGCACAGAAGTCCCTGTCCTGAGACAGCGCACGGCAGCTACAGGCAGGGGTGCACCTGGGCCGTGACACGAGCCAGGAAACCTACCCAAGGCTGACACAATCAGACAACCAGGATGGGCCTTTTGCAAATGATACTCTCCTTACCCGCCAAACGAGCTGTCTGCACAGCACACTCTATTTACCAGTTTACAACCGAACCCTGCACACAGCCTCTCCTGCCTCCTAGCCATGCACTCCTCATCCTCGGCTCCTCGGGAGGGCGGCAGCCAAGCCCACAGGCCTGGGAGACTCTGTCACGTTACAGGACACTGACACACCTCGTGGAACCCCACATCTGAAACTGAAAAACAGGACCATTTCCCGTCCCTATAAGTCTGGAAAGGCATTTGGCTGCATACTACGGCCCCTGCTCACTCCCTTCTCTGCCCTGAAAGTGTTAAAAAGGAAAACATAAAGTCAACACCAGCTCCTCCCTGCTGGTGAAAATTGGCACGAATGAATTTACTTTCTGGCTGCCGGCCCTCACAAAACCGTTACCCAAAAAAAGTTCACCATGCTAAACTGCTCCAAATATAAATGTGAGACGCGCCGGCCCACCCCCATCCCACCCCACGTTACAGGAATGGCCCGACCAGGGTGAGCCCGGAGACGGCTAAACACACATCAAACATTTCAGATTTGGGAACTTCAGTGGTTTTGGGAAAAAGACCTGGCAAAGCCCGATCTGAAACTTATGACAGTTGAGCACATGATCTCCGCCATGAAGAGCAAATAAGAGGCGTACACAACCCTCCATGAGACCGCGGTGGCCGATCCGCCACAAACCCTCCTACGACAGGACCAGGACGGCGAGGCCGGAGCCCAGACCGGGGAGAGGTTGACGATTCCGCCCAGCCTTCCCCGCGCAGCGCCCGCGAACAATGGGGATGGGATCCCCCGGGCCGCGCCAGAGATCCAACCCGGGGTCCAACGACAAGTTTCGCATTGAAATCAGGCCGGGCGTTCCAGGCCGAACCCGCCAGCGAGGAGGTGGCGCGCACCGCGCGGCTGCACCAAGGACGCCGCGGCTCCAGCGCAGAGCGCACGGGAAGGCCGATCCCGCCGGGCCCGCTGCATCCTGCGTCCCCGCGCGGCGCCCAGGCCCCACAGACACCCCAGGGCGCGGGGGGATCGCGGCCCTACAAACATCCGCGGTGGGATCGCAGCCCCACAAACATCCCAGGGCGCCGGGGATGGCGGCCCCACAGACACCCCCAGAGCGCGGGGGATACCAGGCCCCACAGACACCCCGAGAGCGCGGAGAATCGCGGCCCCACAAACCTCCCCAGGGCGCGGGGGATCGCGGCCCCACAAACGTCCCCAGGGCGCGGGGTCTGGGGGTCCGGGGGGCGCGCACGCTCTGGGCTGGGGTCGCACCTCCCCCTCCGGGCCCGGCCCCCGCCCCGCCGCAGGCCCCGCGCCCCCAGCCCTCCGCGCGCGGCCCTCCCCGGTGACAGCGCGGCCCGGCCCGGGGCGGGGGCCCGGTTACCTTCCGACAGCTCCAGCTCCAGCTCGGCCAGGCGCGCCCGCACCTCCAGGGGCAGCGCCATGCCCTCCAGGCTGCGGTCCGCCATGCTCCGCGGGCGCCGCGCCCCGCACGGCCTCCTCTTTGTTCACAGGCGGAGGTCTCGGCGGCTCCTCGCGCCCGGCGGAACCGCACCGAGGAGGAGGCGGCGGCGCGGGCGCGGGAGGCGGGCGGCGGGCGCGCAGGGACCTCCCTCCCCTCGGCGTCTCCTCAGCGCGGCCCCGCCACGGCCGCCTCGCGCGCCCCCCCGCGCCCCACGCGCCCCGGCCCGCCCCGCGCGCGCTCGGCACCCCCGCAGGCGCTGCGGCCCCCCCCCGGCCCCGGCCCTGCTGCTCCCGGCCCTGCTGCTCTCGGCCCCGGCCCGGCGGGAGCGTCTCTGCGCGCGCACGTCACGGGGCCGCGGGGGCGGGGCGCGCGGGGGGCCGCGAGGACGCGCAGGAGCGGGAGCGCGCGGTGGGCGCGGCGCGCGCAGGGGGCCGCGGGGGCGCGCGGGGGGGGGGGGCGCGCGGCCGCGTCGGCGAAGCGCGCGCTCCCAGGGGCGCGCTCGGGGGCGGGGGGGGGGGCGCGGGGCCCGCGGGGCGGGGCGGGGCGGGGCGGTCTTGTCTGTCCTGGGCTCTGCGCGTCCAGCGGAGCCTCCGGGCCCTGCCCCAGCGCCTGGTCCTCCCGGCTGCCTGCGAAAATCACGTCCTGGAGCCGCAGTTTGACGTCTGCGCGGAAACTCGCAGTGCCCCCGGGTCGTGGAGGGCTGGTTTTTTGCTAATGAACATATCAAGAGGCGGAGACGGAGCGCTAGGCTGGAAGTTTCGAATGCAGCGACCAGCAGATGACCTTGAGCGACTCTGAGCCTCTGCCTGGGGGTCAGTGTCCCCATCTGTGAAAAGGGGGTGGGAGGACAAGGTTGGGTAACCTAATGTCCAAATGCCAGGTCGGCCCGAAAAGCCTGGCTCCAGCCCTCCCGGGACAGGATGCAGGCCCCAGGGTTCCCACCTTCCTTCCCCTCGTGGGGCCATCAGCTCCCAGCCTCAGTGCCACCTCGGCGAGGCTGAAGCCCCGTCTGTGTCTCTAGTCCTGACCATCTGGGGAGGCCCTCGCATCTCCAACTGTCCACTGAGCAAACTTCCCTGGAAGCCCCCAGGCACCCCAAACGCCACAAACCCTAAATGAAGTCAGCTGCTTCCAATGGCTCTTAGTATCTACCTGCTTCTCAGAACCGCCCCCGTTGTCTTTATCATCATCTTCCTCTGTCGCCACACATCCTCCCCAGGCTGTCGTATAAAGCCCTGACCACCTGGCCTCCTTTTCATCCTTGTACCCCCTCTTCCCAGCCCGGCCCCTCCCTCAGGCCCAGAGCTTCCTAAAGACCTCCTGGCCTCCCCGTCCTCCACGGGACATTGGCCAGCGCTGGTTCCCTGAGGCCCGGCTGCATTCACTCCCCTTTCAGAGTAGGCCGCAGGAACACAGGTCCCTCCCCACCACCCCCCTCCTCCCTACCCCCCTACCCCCATCCCCCCACCCGCTTCGGCTGGAGCCCCCACCAGCCAGGGCCACCTGCAAGGCAGCCTTGCGGCCTCCACACTCCAGCTCCTGCAGACAACGCGGCTGACCCGCAGCACCTCTGCTCCCGGCCTTCACCCCGGAGAGCCTGCCCCTTCTCTGCCCATGCCACCCACAGCCATCCCTGACCCCACGTCCAGAACAATCTCTCTCCTTTCTCTTCCTCCACCCGCCACTTCCCGCCCTCATCACGTTTGACCTTGCGTTTATCTCCTCTGTATTCTTTGTGAGTGTAAGCGCCTGGAGGACAGAGTCCATGCCTCTCCCACCTTTGCCCATCCCATGGATCTGGCAGTGACTGCAACTGCCAGAGGTGTGTGCATTTCCTGTAGGGATCGGTCCTTTCAGTGGGGAATTGTGAGACGCAAATGACATTCGAAGATGAGCTGGGAAACAGGAACCCCGAAATTCATGCACTTCCTGCCCAGAGCCGTGCATCTCCCTCTGCTGTGCGCCGTGGGTTCATCCTTCCCTCAAGACTGCGTTCAAGGTCACGACACGGGTGGCACAAGCATGTGGCCCCACCGTCATGTCTCCCCTTTTCATGATAAAGAGACCGACCAGCAATGTAGGGGCCGTGGGGAAGATCCCACACAGCCCCTGCATGTCACAGATACAAGTCCTTAGAGACAGAAAGGGGAGCAGAACCAGGATTCAAACCCCAGCCTTCAAAGCAAAGCCCTGAGTTCATTTCATTATAGTAAAGATGCACTGTACATTCCAAGCAATAAATGGTGTCAAGTCCATTTAGGGCAGGATAATATCAGAATAAAAATATATATTCCCGGGTCAGGCACAGTGACTCACACCTGTAATCCCAGCACTTTGGGAGGCTGAGGCAGGTGGATCACGAGGTCAAGAGGTCGAGATCAGCCTAGCCAATATGGTGAAACCCCATCTCTACTAAAAACTACCAAAAATTAGCCAGGCGTGGTGGCACATGCCTGTAGTCCCAGCTACTCAGGAGGCTGAGGTAAGAGGATCGCTTGAAACGGGGAGATGGAGGTTTCAGTGAGCCGAGATCACGTCACTTCACTCCAGCTTGGGTGACAGAGCGAGACTCAGTCTCAAAATATATATATATGTGTGTGTGTGTGTGTGTGTGTGTATTCCCTTTTTAATGGGCAGATGGGCCTTAATCCTTTGCATATGATCCTATAACTGATGTGGGTTCCAAAGAAAACTTGTAATTTGCATTAAACACCTCAATTGTAAACTCAGATTTTGAGGTGATGGTTCCTTTCAGCAGGACTTTGTGCACCTACATATTACACATGTGAGCATGGGCTCTCAGCCTTAGACTGTCATTTCCAAGAGCCTGATAGGTATCAACTTTATCTGGAACTCCTACCATCTCCTTGAAATTCATGCTGTCCACAATCAAAATCATCCTACCTACCAATCCTCTCCCCCATGTACATTATTTCTGAGAGCAGCCTCCCTTTCACTTTGAGTCCCCTCAAGAACTTCTACCCACAGCATTTCTCTTGTTCACTGCCTACTCCTGTCGAGACCTCCAGCTATGTCAGGCCTTCAGAGCCTCCTTCCAGTTTTCCCACCATGGCTGCCAGATCACTCTTCCTAAAAAGTCCCTCTTAGCACAGAACACAGGCCCCTTGCTGTACAACCCACAATTCTAAGCCTGCAAACTGAAGAAATCCTTAATTTGACATCAACGGTTTCACCGGCCCTGCACTAAACATTTCCCCTCGCTTTCTGTTCCTCCCGTCTCTTTCATGCTCCGAGATTCAGCTACAGAATTCCCAGCTGTCCATGGAGAGTCCCCACCTGTGGTGTCTGTTTTTCTGACGTGCTCCCTCCTGTTGTCTCCCCTTCCCTGCAACCTGAGTCATAGCTGTACGTGGAATTTCACCCTGTCCAGTCCAAGCTCAAACGCCACTTCTTCCATGCGGCCTTCCTGAATCTCCTGATTAGAAAGATTCTCTCACACCTGTGGAATTACACACCTCTTTATCCACCTGCTGTCCCTGGGACTGGTAATTTATGTGTGTGTTTTATCTGGGGGCTGGCTTGTCTGTAATTCTCCCATGTGTTGACTGACACCACAGATGCATAGTGCCTCTGTCTGGAAATGCAGACCAGCACAGGAGCAGGGGGGAGCAGCGCTTTCCAGGGTCCCATTCTGCTCCACCTGTGGGCAGCCTTGCAGAACGTGTGATTGGTGAAAGCCTTGCCATCTTATGTGCTCGTAAGTGTAAAAACCTGGTTCAAATGTGTGTCCAGGCAGGAATGAAGGTGCCCCGTAGATGTTTATTAGAATGAATCAAATAGACTCCCAGGGCTGTTGGCTTCAAAAGCTCTGCCAAACCCCTGAAATTTCCATCAGGGATTAAAGTCACGTTTTTGAGCTACTCCACAGTTTTGCCTAGACAAGTCTCGAAAACAGTGTTGTGAGCTCCACAGAGGGACGGCAACATGTATCTAATTAAACAATTAATTAATTACCATGCCAACTAGTATTTGAGGACCTGTTTCTGTGTCTTGCTTTACTGTCTACTGACGGGTAATTCGTCACCATTATTTACCCTAACTTCCAGGACCTCGCTTATTTTTTTTCTGTGTCACTGAATTCCAAACCAATTCTAATGAGTGAAAAATTAATTACTTAGGTGTAACTGGGCTCGAGATTTCAGGAAATCTGATTGGGGTGGAAAAGAGTAGCAAAGGAATGTGTTGAATCAAAGCAGGCTGGAGGTATGGGTGCCCGGCAGAGAGTTTATTTATTCATGAGCTCGCTAATAGGAAGGAAACACAAAGCTCTCAGGGAATGGTTCCCCTGCATCTCAGAGCTGCACCTAGACTCCCTCCCTCTGTATCAGATTAATGGAAAATTGTTCATGCTGCACTCTCGCCTATGGGCCCCAATTCTCTGATTTTTTTTTTCCTTTTCCAAAGCTACTGGAAGAGTAGGTTGTAAAATACTGCAGTTGGCGTCCCCCAGGTACTTACATCTTCAATCCTATGTATGGCCAGGGGAAGCAGGGGTTACAATCTCATTGTGACAAAATCTTCCTAAGCTGCAATTTCCACACAGAACTGTGGCTGGCAGCTTATGTTTTGGGTTCTGTTTCATTCTTGTCTTATCGCATCATCAGAAATTCAGCTTGGGTAGACTAAAGAAAGGACAAAAGTCAGTAATCGCCAGACACAGAAAGCTGGGTTTAATTAATTAGTATTTAGAAAGCAACTTAAGACTCCTGAAAGTAACTCGTCCATGCAGTCAAGAGATCATTAACATTTTCGTGGCACAGGGGTTTTTCACAACATTAAGAATTAACTCTGTAATGTGACTATGACTGAGTTTGGTAAACCAGAGGTACATTTTCCTATCTATTAGTGGTTACTGTCTTCCTCTGGAAGTAACAAACTATCCAGTCATTTACTGAAGAACAAGTACACTAGTAAAAGAGAAAAAGCAAGAAATACTCCCAGAGAGTCCCGCAGTCCAATTAATTTGCTTTTCCATTTAACTGATGGAAGTGCTGAGAATTCACTGTGAGTCAAAGACATTTTTAAGGAAAAACAAGCTGTGAAATGTATCCTGAGCAAGTCACCTAAGTGTTTGGTTGCATATGTCATTATACATCAATATACAATTATCGATAATTAAATTATTTCTGGTAATTTGAATAATTTCAGTTAATTGTTAATCACTGTGCTAACGGTAACACGGGCAGCACAAAATAACAAATTAGGCAAAGATTGCTCCTGTTTGATCTTATATTATATAACACTTTACAGCAAATTTCCTTTGCCAATTATGATTAATATCTGGCTTACTTAAGCTATGTTACAATTAATTACCATTCTCAGAACCCATATCCACTAACAACTGAGACAAGGGACACACAGGCTTCTGAAGTGGAAGGGAGAGGCTGGAGACTAAAATTTTTCCATCAAACTCAGCAAAGTGAGAAAGTGTCAGAGAATTTTAAAATTGACCTTATTTTTCAAAATGGAAAAACACACACACACCCCAAGTCAAGCGCATTCCCAAATGGCTTCTGCGGTGAAACCCCACCACGGTGCTCTGGAGTCTTGCGAGTCGCAGAAGCTTGTGGCTGTGACCTGAGTCTGAACCATCTCACACCCACACCCGACAAAAGCAAAGAAAAACAGAGATGGTCATGAGGGTCCACTGTCCACACTGAGGCCACAGTGATCCAGGGGGTCCAGCAGCTGTGAGACCAGGCTCCCCAACCATCACCTTGCAAACCAGAGATTGAAGCTTCATTTGCTGAGAAAGGTCTGGGGAAGCCTGAGACAAGGGGCCTCCCGGAACATCCAGACCCCAGTCAGGCAGGAGTGCTGCTCTGGCTGGCACTGTGTCTCAGGTCCTTGCCGTCCTGGCCACTGATGTCTTAGGCTGGGCTCCAGGAAGCAGGGCCTGAGGCAGAGGCTGGGGGGCAGGTGCCTCATGGAGGGTGTGCGCTGCAGATATAACCCATTGGGGGTGGCCACCTCAGCACAGGAAGAAGCAGAGCCCTTGGCCCTGCAGCTCAGGACACCACAGGGCCAGTCCTCAGGGCAAGACGACAGCCTGGGCCAGCCGGGTGTGGGCAAGGAGCAGCCCACCCATGGGCTCATCCCACTGGGAACACGTGTGGCTGTGACCCACCCACAGCCACGTGACAGCCGCTGGAGGATGGGGCACCCAGCCTAGAGCAGACAAGCAGGCTTGCTGAGAACCACCACATGTCAGCCAGGCAGGAACCAGGAACCCGCAGCTCCTCATATCCACCAAGCAATGCGTCCGGGCAGATGGCGTCTCAGAGGGTGAAGGTCCCCCATGATCTCCAGGGACCTGCAGGTGAGGATCCTGTGTGATCTCTGGGGACCCACAGCTCCTCATATCCACCGAGCAGCGTGTCCGGGAAGACAGCATCTCAGAGAGTGAGGGTCCTGCATGATGTCTGGGGACCTGCAGGTGAGGATCCTGTGTGATCTCTGGGGACCCGCAGCCACTCACATCCACCAAGTGGTGCATCCGGGCAGAGGGAATCTCAGAGGGTGAGGGTCCTATATGATCTTTGGGGAGAACATCGAATGTACGTGATTCACTGCTTTTTGGTTTATTTTCTATGTTATTCTTTTTCTGTGTCTTATTTTTATGACTCCATTTGCTTTGTGTGGACTCTTGAAGAATTTTAGACAATGTCCTGGTGCCAAGCCACGTGCTGGATGCCGTATAGGACGTGGGTCAGGAGCTTACACGTGTGCAGGGCCTGTAGTCCTAGGACGTGGGTCAGGAGCTTACACGCGTGCAGGGCCTGTGGTCCTAGGACGTGGGTCAGGAGCTTACACGCGTGCAGGGCCTGTAGTCCCAGCAAGAGACACAAAAGGAAACAGAAGCCGGTGGACACTCCTGGAAAGTCAGGGCTTTTAGCCGGGAGAGGTTAGTTTATAAGGAACCACGGATTGTCCAAAAGATCTGATTCGAAACCCTCCCCCTGCCCACAGGGACCTTGTGTCACTCAAGCCCTGGAAGTGGCGGCCAGGGCCTCACCCCAACCAGGCGCGCGTCTCCCCTGCCCCAGGTGCTGCCCGGCTGAAGGTTTCCCCCTGGTGGTCAGACCTCCAGTGTGGGCGTGGGGAACCTTGGCAGGTTGTCAAGCTCTGCAGGCAGCTCCCGTGAGCCTGGCCAGGCTCCAGTTTCCTTCCCAGCTCCTCACCCTGCCCCGGCTGGGAGAGAAGCGGGCACACCGGGGCCCTGGATCCTCCGTCCCTGGCATGCCTCTCTGGATGCTCACTGAGGGCAGCTCCCCGCGGGGCCTTCTCACAACGCCAAAGCCAAGGCTTCCCCACACGCGGGCTCCTCGGGAATCTGACCCCAGATGGGAAAGCGTGGCCAGGCAGACAGTCACAGAGTCTTGGCCAAAGCACTTGCACCAGGCACCCCCCCCTCCGACACCCCACAGCTACGGGGGAGGGCTCTGAGGAGACTGCCCGTCCCAAAGCAGCTTGCCCCAGCCCCGCAGGCTCAGACGCATGCACCCCTTCCTGCAGCCCCCGTAGCATCCTCCTTTCCAGCCTCACCAAGGGCTGCACGAGGCTTCTCAAGGAGCTTAGACCCCAGGAAGAAGTAGTTGTGTAAAAAACTCACAAGAGAGCAAAGCAGAATTTAGCAAGTGCCACGAGTAGCTTGTCCCTGAGGAAGGTGAAGGATGAGGAGGTTAATCTGAAAATCACTCACTCCTGCTCGGGTCCAGTGGGCACTCCCATTGCGTGGCGCCTATTCCATTCCTTTCACGGGGAAGCACAGCTGTCACTCCCTCTGACCATGGGCCTCCGCAGAACGTTAGATGAAAATGCTCCGAAGCACAGGAAAGAGAGAAAGAAAAAGACTGGAGGGTGGAAAGAGAGAGGTCAGGAATGGAGGGAAGGACAGAGGCGGGAGAGGAACACAGAGGGTGTGCTGTCACGGAGAAAGATCCGTGTTAGCAACAGGGAAGAGATGGGTGAAGCAAAACACAAATTCAGGCAGAAATAGAGTTGAACTCATGATTTTTAAGATATGATAAATTAGATATCTTTTTAAACAATAGGGATGCAAAATGCTGTAGTTTTCTGTAGTTTTTTTTGTTGTTGTTGTTGCTTTATTCTGTTTGACAGCGTCCCACTGTCGCCCAGGATGGAGCGCAATAGCACGATCTTGGCTCACTGCAACCTTCACCTCCTGGGCTCAAGCAATTCTTTTGCCTCAGCCTCCTGAGTAGCTGGGACTACAGGCCTGCACCACCACCTCTGGCTAATTTTTGCATTTTTAGTAGAAACGGGGTTTCACCACTTTGGCCAGGCTGGTCTCAAACTCCTGACCTCAAGTGATGTGCCCGCCTTGGCCTCCCAAAGTGCTGGGATTACGGGTGTAAGCCACTGTGCCCAGCCCAAAATGCAGTGTTTAAATGTTGCTGTGGAAATTAGATGCTGTGCTCGCTTCGGCAGCATATATACTGAAAATTAGAAATAGACATTGTATCAGATTCCTGGGGCGGCCATAACTAAGTGCCACAAACTGGGTGGCTTTAAGCAGCAGACATCAGCCGGGCACGCCGGCTCATGCCTGTAATCCCAGCGCTTTGGGAGGCCAAGGAGGATGGATCCCTTGAGCCCAGGAGTTTGAGACCAGCCTGGGCAACATAGAAAGATTTCATCTCTATGAAAGATTAAAATAAAAACAATTAGCCAGGTGTGGTGGTGTGCCTGTGGTCCCAGCTACTCCGGAGGCTGAGGACCACCTGGGCCCTGGAGTTTGAGACTTCAGTAATCTATGATTGCGCCACTGTGCTCCAGTTTTGGTGACAGAAGGAGACCCTGTCAATCAGTCAATCAATCAATAAAAGGAAAAAAACCCAGAAAGGTCTTGTCTCAATCCTGGGGCTGGACATCTGAGATCCAGCTATCAGCAGCGCCCTGCTCTCCCTGACCCCTGGAGGGGCGGATCCTTCCCACCCTTCCAGCTCCTGGGAGCTCTGCAGCACTTGGCATTTGGCAGCTGATCGCCACGTCCCTCCAGTCTCTGACTCCATGGCTGCACTGCCGTCTTCCCTCAACTGTGCCGGCTCCAAATGTCCCCTTTTTACGAGGACATCAGTCATATTGGATTAGGACCCAGAGCAGTGACCTGATCTTGACATGGTGAAATCTGCAAACACCCTATTTCCAAAATAGCTACACTCTGAGATGCTAAGGGTTAGGGCTTCCCTCTCTCTTCTTTTGGGGGACACAGTTTACCCCATAACAGATGTTAATATGGGAGAAAACAAATGTAGGCAGAGACTTTACATCCTGAGCATTGGAAACTGCGAAGGGTTAACTCTCACACGGCAAATGAATGAACCAAAGCGGTGGAGTGCAATGGAAGCAGTGGGAGAAATTATCAGTAACATATGGCAGACAACTTTTACAATTTTTGAATAACAAAGAAGCTAAAATGCAATGAACAGGCGATTACAAAAGAGACTGGTTTTATTTCTACAATGTGAGAAATGGATCACGCTTATTTCGTCACTGATTAACTAATGGGCTGCCAGACAGTTTCATTTGACATCATATGTTTCAGCTCACCTTAGTAAATGGGCAGCTGCTCCAACAGACAGTGCCTCTGGTTATAATTTTCTGAGATCAAAATATTCCCTTTTATTATCACAAAACTTCCACTAGTGAACGTGTCTTAGCTCTTCAGAGAAGTGCACTTCCTAGTACTGACCCATAAAAATGAGTTGCAGTAACAGGAAGCCCCTTTGCACTGGGGCTGACTCCTCTGTCAAGCAGAGACCACCCTGGAGAACAGACGGGGGTGTGTCCTGCACACAGTCACCCCTTCGAGGAAGAAGAGGAGCCACCTCTGGGCCGTGCACACCCATTTCTTCTTCACTCTCACCAGTCAGGTCAGTCCTCCACTCTCCTGGGCAGTGTGTGCATAGACGTGCACTGTGTGTGCTGTGTGTGCATGCATGTGTGTGCACTGTGTGTGGTGTGTGTGCATGATCGTGGACTGTGTGTGCTGTGTGTGCATGCATGCGCATGCACTGTGTGTGGTGTGTGTGCGTGAGCATGCACTGTGTGTGGTGTGTGTGCATGATCGTGCACTGTGTGGTGTGTGTGCATGAGCATGGACTGTGTGTGCATGCATGCATGTGCACTATGTGTGGTATGTGTGCATGAGCGTGGACCGTGTGTGGTGTATGTGCATGTGTGTGCACCTGTGTGTGGTGTGTGTGCATAAGTGTGCACCTGTGTGTGGTGTGTGTGCATGAGCGTGCACCTGTGTGTGGTGTGTGTGCATGAGCATGCACTGTGTGTGGTGTATGTGCATAAGTGTGCACCTGTGTGTGGTGTGTGTGCATGAGCGTGTACTGTGTGTGGTGTGTGTGCATGCATAAGCGTGCACCTGTGTGTGTGTGTGTGTGTGTGTGTGTGTGTGTAAAGAAAGGCTAGGAATGAACAGAGCTCCCTCCACATGGAAGAAAATATAATGCATGGGAAGATGTCTTCCCTGCAAAAGTAAAATAATTAACAACTGGAATTGACATATTAACGGATGTGATTAGCCTGGCTGAAAATTGTGTGAGAGCCTTTTTTAAGGTATGGGGAAAGTTACAAATGGCCACACAGAAACTAATCTAATAGGACAAATAAGGCAATTAACTTTAGGAAAAACAAAAAGCAAGGATCCATGGTGATGGTAGATGCTAAGTTCTGGATAACACTTGCTTGTAATGTGATGTCGACGTGGTTTGACTTGGGTATAGCATTTCACTGTTTGCTTTCGGTATTTTGTTTTTCTGTTCCTCCTTTCCTGACTTCTTTTGGACTAGTCAAAATTTTTTAGTAACTCATTTTAACTCCCTTTTTCTTACATCTCTTTGCATTGCTTTCTGTATTCTTGTTATATGTATTATATATATGTACATTATAAACCTCACAAAGCAGTGAGATAATATTTGGGTTACCAGTAATATGACTTTTGAAAAATTAGAAGAAAAAGTGTACAGTATGAAGTCTTTTCTGTTTACCATTTTAGAGGCTCTTCATGCATTCCTATAGATCTGAATTTCTATCCAGGGTCGTGAAGAACTTCCTTTAGAATTCTTGTAATACAATTATGCTTGGAGTGAAATACCTTTACTGTATCTTCAATTTTAAATGATATTTTCACAGGATTTAGAATTCTGGGTTGACAGCTACTTCTTTCTGCTCTTTACAATCTTATCCCATTGTATTCTGGCCTCCATTGTTTTTGAAAAAAAAAAATCAACCCTAATTCGTGTTGTCATCCACTTGGATAGAATTGTCATCTTTCTTTGGCTGCTTTCAAGACCTCCTCTTTCTCTTTGGTTTCAACAGGTTCACTCGCATGTCCTTGGTGCCATTGTCTTCGTATTTATCCTGTGTAGGGTTTGCTGGGCTTCTGTGATCTGTGGGTTCTTGTCTTTCCAACTTCACATAATTCTCAGTTCTTCTTCCAACATATTTTCTCTACTCCTCTTTCTTTCTTTTCCTTCCAAACTTCTCTCACACTTGTGTTGGAGAGATAGATATTGTCCTAAAGATTATGAGACTCTGTTCATGTTCTATTTTAATAATTTTTCTGTTCCACAGATTAAACAGTTAATTGACCCTTTCTTCTAACATTTGCAACCCACTGTTAAACTTGTCCTGTTAATTTTTTTTATTTTATATATTATGCTTTTCGGTTTTCTAATCTCCCCTTTTTTTTGCAGTTTAGAATTCTCTGTTGAGATTCCCCGTTTGCTCATTCACTCCAGCAGCTGTGATGAAGACGTGAGTCTGTCATAGTTTCTGGAGAGGGTTGCTTGTTAATTCCAACATCCAGGTTATCTAGGGACCAGCTTCCTTCAACTGCATATTCTCTTGATGATGGCTTATATTTTCCCATTTATTTGCACATCTAGTAATTTTTCAAATTTTTAAATTATTTTTATGGGTACATAGTATGTGTATACATTTATGGGGTACATGAAATATTTTGATACAGGCATGCAATGTGAAATAATCACATGGAGGTAAATGGGGTATCCATCGCCTAAAACATTTTTTATTTCTTTGTGTTATGAACATTCCAACTATACTTTCTAAGTTTTTTTGTTTGTTTGTTTTTTGAGATGGAGTTTTGCTCTTGTCACTCAGGCTGGAGTGCTGTGGCGTGGTCTTGGCTCACTGCAACCTCCACCTCCCGAGTTCAAGCGATCCTCCTGTCTCAGCCTTGTGAGTAGCTAGGATTACAGGTGCCTGCCACCACACCTGGCTAATTTTTGTATTTTTAGTAGAGACGAGGTTTCACTATGTTGGCCAGGCTGGTCTTGAACTTCTGACCTCAGGAGACCTGCTTGCCTCAGCCTCCCAAAGTGCTGGGATTACAGGCGTGAGCCACCGCACCCATTTCTAAATTATTTTTAAACATGCTAAATTATTGTTGACTGCAGTCAGTCTGCTATCAATTACTACACTTTATTCATTCTAACTGTACTTTGTACCCATTAGCCATCCCCACTTTCTCCTGCACTCCCCACTATTCTTCTCAGCCTCTGATAACCATTATTCTACTCTCCATCTTCATGAGTTTGATTAATTTTTAGCTCCCACAAATGAGTAAGAACATGCAGAGTTTGCCCTTCTGCGCCTGGCTTATTTCACTTAGCATAATATCCTCCAGTTCCTTCCATGTTGTTGCAAACGATAGGATCTCATTCCTTTTTATGGATGAATCGTACTCATTGTGTACATGTACCACTTTCTCTTTATCCACTCATCTGTTGATGGACACTTAGGCTACTTCCAAATCTTAGCTGTTTCGAATAGTGCAGCTATAACGTGGGAGTGCAGTTATCTCTTCTAGGTACTGATTTCCTCTCTTTGGGGTATATCTCTAGCAATGGGATTGCTGGATCATACGGTAGTTGTATTTTCAGTTTTTTTAGGAACTTCCATACTGTTATCCATATCTAGTAATTTTTTGTTATATGCTGCACATTGTGTACAATATGTTGCAGACAGAGAAGATTGTGTCTTCTTTCTTTACAGGGTGTTGCGTTTGCTCTGGCAGACAGTGGAATCAGTGGTACTTACTTTTGATCTGCTCAGCCTTAGTTCTGTCCTTTGCTAGAGCGGGTCTGTTTGGGTTTAGAAAGCGTTTTTATGACATGATCCTTACTCTAGAGTGTGGGACTTACACTTAAAGTTTGGCCTTTCTGGGAACTCAACTCCACTCCAAAGTTCTCCGTGAGGTTTCTCCACTGCCGAGGCTGGTACTCCAGTGTCTCCCAAAACTGCCTGCTTCCTTTGTCACCATTAGCTCATAGCCTGCCACAGGCAATACCTGCTAAGCCCCACAGAGTCCTGCCCTTCACCTGTCAGCCCAGACTTGAGCTGCGGGACCATGCTGAAGCCCCATGCTTGTTTCTGGGGGCTCCTATCTGTGTAGTTTCCCCTTCTCAGAAACTCCACCAAACAAATCCAACTGCTTCAAAAACTGGAACTTCAGTCTCTTCCTTCTCAGCTCCAGGAGATCACCATCCTGCTTGGCTCTACCTCCCTCCTGTGCAGCAGGAGAGCACCCAGGCGGAAAGTCAGAACAGAGGCAGGCAACACGGGCTCACCTCATAAGTGTCTCTTCCCCTGTGATGCACATTTGCACATTTTTCTTGTTTTTTTGTTGTTGTTGCTGTTGTTGTTTGTTTGTTTGTTTGTTTTGAGACAGAGTCTTGTTCTGTCCCCCAGGGTGGAGTGCAGTGGCACAATCTTGGCTCACTGCAACCTCCGCCTCCCAGGTCCAAGCGATTCTCCTGCCTCAGCCTCCTGGGTAGCTGAGATTACAGGCATGTGCCACCACACTTGGCTAATTTTTATATTTTTAGTAGAGACAGAGTTTCACCATGTTGGTCAGGCTGCTCTCAAACTCCTGACCTCGTGATCCACCCAACTCAGCCTCCCAAAGTTCTGGGATTACAGGTGTGAGCCACTCCATCCAGCCTTGTCTTTTTTTAAAAAAAAGAAAGTGAGTGAGCTTATGTTCGAGATGCCCACCCAGATGACACTCCCAACACACACTTTTCCAACCCTAACATGCCTCCTCTCCTGTGTTGCAGTTGTTTCCAGTGGACAAGTCTGTGTCATGGCTGGCAGGAGAAGTCTGTGAAAAGATATTCTCGTGTGCATATAACGTAGACACCGGTCCAGACTGGAGGAAAAGGATAAGGATTTCTGGAGGGATGTCTCCAATAAAAATAATGAAACTGATAGAATTGGCATATTGAGAGGAGATGGAGGTTGAATTATTTTGGGGATAAATGATATTTACATAGTCAAAATAATGTAAATTCTGAGAATTGACATAAATGAAAACCAAAATATTTAGGGAGGAACAGGATAGGAAATGTTTGTGTGTGAGTATAGAGAGCAAGAGGAAAATTAGAAAGCCAAGTCTCACTGGGCCAGGCGAGGTGGCTCGTACCTGGAATTCCAGCACTTTGGAAGGCTGAGGTGGATGGATCACTTGAGCCCAGGAGTTCAATACCATCCTGGGCAACATAGTGAGACACTATTTCAAAAAAAAAAGGAGGGGCGGTTCCAAGACAGCTGAATAGGAACAGCTCCAGGCTACAGCTCCCAGCATGAGCGACACAGAAGACAGGTGATTTCTGCATTTCCAACTGAGGTGGCGGGTTCATCTCACTGGGGCGTGTCGGACAGTTGGTTCAGGACAGTGGGTGGAGCCCACTGAGCAAGAGCCAAAGCAGGGCAAGGCATCACCTCACCCAGGAAGCACAAGGGGGAAGAGAATTCCCTTTCCTAGCCAAGGGAAATCGTGACACACAGCACCTGGAAAATCGGGTCACTCCCACCCTTATACTGTGCTTTTCCAAGGGTCTTAGCAAATGGCACACCAGGAGATTATATCCAGCACCTGACTCAGAGGGTCGCATGTCCACAGAGCCTCCCTCATTGGTAACATAGAAGTCTGAGATCGAACTGCAAGGTGGCAGTGAGGCTGGGGGAGGGACACCGCCATTACTGAGTCTTGAGTAGGTAAACAAAGCCACTGGGAAGCTCAAATTGGGTGGAGCCCACCGCAGATCAAGGAGGCCTGCTTGCCTCTGCAGACTCCACCTCTGGGGACAGGGCATAGCCAAACAAAAAGCAGCAGAAACCTCTGCAAACTTAAATGTCCCTGTCTGACAGCTTTGAAGAGAGTAGTGGTTCTCCCAGCATGGAGTTTGAGATCTGAGAACAGACAGAATGCCTCCTCAAGTGGGTTCCTGACCCCTGAGTAACCTAACTGGGAGACACCTCCCAGTAGGGGCAGACTGATACCTCAAACGGCTGGTACCTGTCTGAGAGGAAGCTTCCAGAGGAACGATCAGGCAGCAACATTTGCTATTCAGCAATATTCACTCTCCTGCAGGCTCCGCTGCTGATACCCAGGCAAACAGGGTCTGGAGTGGACCTCGAGCAAACTCCAACAGACCTGCACCTGAGGGTCCTGACTGTTAGAAGGAAAACTAACAAACAGAAAGGACATCCACACCAAAACCCCATCTGTACATCACCATCATCAAAGACCAAAGGTAGATAAAACCACAAAGATGGGGAAAAAACAGAGCAGAAAAGCTAAAAATTCTAAAAATCAAAATCCCCCTCCAAAGGAACGCAGCTCCTCGCCAGCAATGGAACAAAGCTGTTTGGAGAATGACTTTGACAAGTTGAGAGAAGAAGGCTTCAGATGATCAAACTTCTCTGAGCTAAAGGAGAAAGTTCGAACCTATTGCAAAGAAAAAAAACCTTGAAAAAAGATTGGATGAATGACTAACTAGAATAACCAATGTAGAGAAGTCCTTAAATGACTTAATGGGGCTGAAAACCATGGCACAAGAACTACGTGACAAATGCACAAGCTTCAGTAACTGATTAGATCAACTGGAAGAAAGGGTATCAGTAATTGAAGATCAAATGAATGAAATGAAGCAAGAAGAGAAGTCTAGAGAAAAAAGATTAAAAAGAAATGAACAAAGCCTCCAAGAAACATGGGACTATGTGAAAAGACCAAATCTACATCTGATTGGTGTACCTGAAAGTGACGGGGAGAATGGAACCAAGTTGGAAAACACTCTGCAGGATATTATCCAGGACAACTTCCCCAACCTAGCAAGGCAGGCCAACATTCAAATTCAGGAAATACAGAGAATGCCATAAAGATACTCCTCAAGAAGAGTAAGTCCAAGACACATAATTCACCAAAGTTGAAATAAAGGAAAAAATATTAAGGGCAGCCAGAGAGAAAGGCCGGGTTACCCACAAAGGGAAGCCCATCAGACTATCAGCAGATCTTTCGGCTGAAACTCTACAATCCAGAAGAGAGTGGGGGCCAATATTCAACATTCTTAAAGAAAAGAATTTTCAACCCAGAGTTTCATATCCAGCCAAACTAAGTTTCATAAGTGAAGGAGAAATAAAATCCTTTACAGACAAGCAAATGCTGAGAGATTCTGTCACCACCACGCCTGCCTTACAAGAGCTCCTGAAGGAAGCACTAAACATGGAAAGGAACAAAAATGTTTTGTGACTGCAAAAACATGCCAAATTGTAAAGACCATCAATGCTAGGAAAAAACTGCATCAACTAACAAGCAAAATAACCAGCTAACATCATAATGACAGGATCAAATTCACACATAACAATATTAACCTTAAATGTAAATGGACTAAATGCTCCAATTAAAAGACACAGACTGGTAAATTGGATAAAGAGTCAAGACCCATCAGTGTGCAGTGTTCAGGAGATGCATCTCACGTGCAGAGACACACATAGGCTCAAAATAAAGGGATGGAGGAAGATCTACCAAGCAAATGGAAAACAAAAAAAAGGCAGGGGTTGCAATCCTAGTCTCTGATAACACAGACTTTAAACCAACAAAGATCAAAAGAGACAAAGAAGGCCATTACATAATGGTAAAGGGATCGATTCAACAAGAAGAGCTAATTATCCTAAATATATATGCACCCAATACAGGAGCACTCAGATTCATAAAGCAAGTCCCTAGAGACTTACAAAGAGACTTAGACTCCCACACAATAATAATGGGAGACTTTAACACCCCACTGTCAACATTAGACAGATCAACGAGACAGAAAGTTAACAAGGATATCCAGGAATTGAACCCAGCTCTGCACCAAGCAGACCTAATAGACATCTACAGACCTCTCCACCCCAAATCAACAAAATACGCATTCTTCTCAGCACCACATCGCACTTATTCCAAAACTGACCACATAGTTGGAAGTAAAGCACTCCTCAGCAAATGTAAAAGAACAGAAATTATAACAAACTGTCTCTCAGACCACAGTGCAACCAAACTAGAACTCAGGATTAAGAAACTCACTCAAAACCACTCAACTACATGGAAACCGAACAACCTGCTCCTGAATGACTGACTACTGGGTACATAACGAAATGAAGGCAGAAATAAAAATGTTCTTTGAAACCAATGAGAACAAAGATACAACATACTAGAATCTCTGGGACACATTTAAAGCAGTGTGTAGAGGGAAATTTATAGCACTAAATGCCCACAAGAGAAAGCAGGAAAGATCTAAAATTGACATCCTAACATCACAATTAAAAGAACTAGAGAAGCAAGAGCAAACACATTCAAAAGCTAGCAGAAGGCAAGAAATAACTAAGATCAGAGCAGAACTGAAGGAGATAGAAACACAAAAAACCCTTCAAAAAATCAATGAATCCAGGAGTTGGTTTTTTGAAAAGATCAACAAAATTGATAGACCACTAGCAAGACTAATAAAGAAGAAAAGAGAGAAGAATCAAATAGACACAATAAAAAATGATAAAGGGGATATCACCACCGACCCCACAGAAATAAAACTACCATCAGAGAATACTATAAACACTCTATGCAAATAAACTAGAAAACCTAGAAGAAATGGATAAATTCCTGGACATATACACACCGCCAAGACTAAACCAGGAAGAAGTTGAATCCCTGAATAGACCAATAACAGGCTCTGAAATTGAGGCAATAATTAATAGCCTACCAACCAATAAAAGTCCAGGACCAGACGGATTCACAGCTGAATTCTACCAGAGGTACAAGGAGGAGCTGGTACCATTCCTTCTGAAACTATTCCAATCAATAGAAAAAGAGGGAATCCTCCCTAACTCATTTTATGAGGCCAACATCATCCTGATACCAAAGCCTGGCAGAGACACAAAAAAAGAGAATTTTAGACCAACATCCCTGATGAACATCGATGCAAAAATCCTCAATAAAATACTGGCAAACCAAATCCAGCAGCACATCAAAAAGCTTATCCACCATGATCAAGTGGGCTTCATCCCTGGGATGCAGGGCTGGTTCAACTTATGCAAATCAATAAATGTAATCCAGCATATGAACAGAACCAAAGACAAAAACCACATGATTATCTCAATAGATGAAGAAAAGGCCTTTGACAAAATTCAACAGCCCTTCATGCTGAAAACTCTCAATAAATTCAGTATTGATGGAACATATCTCAAAATAATAAGAGCTATTTATGACAAACCCACAGCCAATATCATACTGAATGGGCAAAAACTGGAAGCATTCCCTTTTAAAACTGGCACAAGACAGGGATGCCCTCTCTCACCACTCCTATTCAACATAGTGTTGGAAGTTCTGGCCAGGGCAATCAGGCAGGAGAAAGAAATCAAGGGTATTCAATTAGGAAAAGAGGAAGTAAAATTGTCCCTGTTTGCAGATGACATGATTGTATATTTAGAAAACCCCATCGTCTCAGCCCAAAATCTCCTTAAGCTGATAAGCAACTTCAGCAAAGTCTCAGGATACAAAATCAATGTGCAAAAATCACAAGCATTCTTATACACCAATAACAAACAGAGAGCCAAATCATGAGTGAACTCCCATTCACAATTGCTTCAAAGAGAATAAAATACCTAGGAATCCAACTTGCAAGGGATGTGAAGGACCTCTTCATGGAGAACTACAAACCACTGCTCAATGTGATAAAAGAGGACACAAACAAATGGAAGAACATTCCATGCTCATGGATAGCAAGAATCAATATCATGAAAATGGCCATACTGCCCAAGGTAATTTATAAATTCAGTGTCATCCCCATTAAGCTTACCAATGACTTTCTTCACAGAATTTGAAACAGCTACTTTAAAGTTCATATGGAACCAAAAAAGAGCCCGCATTGCCAAGACAATCCTAAGCCAAAAGAACAAAGCTGGAGGCATCACACTACCTGACTTCAAACTATACTACAAGGCTACAGTCACCAAAACAGCATGGTACTGGTACCAAAACAGACATATAGACCAATGGAACAGAACAGAGCCCTCAGAAATAATACCACACATCTACAACCATCTGATCTTTGACAAACCTGGCAAAAACAAGAAATGGGGAAAGGATTCCCTATTTAATAAATGGTGCTGGGAAAACTGGCCAGCCATATGTAGAAAGTTGAAACTGGATCCCTTCCTTATACCTTACAAAAAATTAATTCAAGATGGATTAAAGACTTAAATGTTAGACCTAAAACTCTAAAAACCCTAGAAGAAGACCTAGGCAGTACCATTCAGGACATAGGCATGGGCAAGGACTTCATGTCTAAAACACCAAAAGCAATGGCAACAAAAGCCAAAATTGACAAATGGGTTCTAATTAAACTAAAGAGCTTCTGCACAGAAAAAAAAAAAAAAAAAAAAAAAAAAAAACTACCATCAGAGTGAACAGGCAACCTACAGAATGGGAGAAAATTTTTGCAATCTACTCATCTGACAAAGGGCTAATATCCAGAATCTACAAAGAACTCAAACAAATTTACAAGTAAAAAAACAACCCCATCAGAAAGTGGGCAAAGGATATGAACAGACACTTTTCAAAAGACATTTACGCAGCCAACAGACACAGGAAAAAATGCTCATCATCACTCGCCATCAGAGAAATGCAAAATCAAAACCACAATGAGATACCATCTCACACCAGTTAGAATGGCAATCATTAAAAAGTCAGGAAACAACAGGTGCTGGAGAGGATGTGGAGAAATAGGAACATTTTTACACTGTTGGGGGACTGTAAACTAGTTCAACCATTGTGGAAGACAGTGTGGCAATTCCTCAGGGATTTAGAACTAGAAATACCATTTGACCCAGCCATCCCATTACTGGGTATATACCCAAAGGATTATAAATCATGCTGCTAAAAAGACACATGCACACATATGTTTATTGCAGCACTACTCACAACAGCAAAGACTTGGAACCAACCTAAATTTCCATCAATGACAGAGTGGATTAAGAAAATGTGGCACATATACACCATGGCATACTATGCAGCCATAAAAAAGGATGAGTTCATGTCCTTTGTAGGGACATGGATGCAGTTGGAGACCATCGTTCTCAGCAAACTATTGCAAGAACAGAAAACCAAACACCGCGTGTTCTCACTCATAGTTGGGAATTGAACAATGAAAACACGTGGACACAGGAGGGGGAACATCACACACCGGGGCCTATTGTGGGGTGTGGGGAGGGGGAGGGATAGCATTAGGAGATATACCTAATGTAAATGACGAGTTAATGGGTGCAGCACACCAACATGGCACATGTATATATATGTAACAAACCTGCACGTTGTGCATATGTACCCTAGAACTTAAAATATAATAAAAATTAATTAATTAATTAATTTTTAAAAAAGACAGCCAAGTCCTCATCTGGTGGATGTAAACTGTCAATAAGTAGTATCTAAAATTTAAAAATAAAGACCCAGCACCATGAGCTTACTATTTAGAAATATGAAGTGAAGCTTACTATTTAGAAATATGAAGGTGGCTCAGTCCTGTAATCCCAGCACTTTGGGAGGCTAAGGCTGGCGGATCATGAGGCAGGAGATCGAGACCATCCTGGCTAACATGGTGAAACCCCGCTTCTACTAAAAATACAAAAAATTAGCTGGGCGTGGTGGCGGGCACCTATAGTTCCACTACTCGGGTGACTGAGGCAGGAGAATGGCGTGAACCTGGGAGGCAGAGTTTGCAGTGAGCTGAGATCCAGCCACTGCACTCCAGCCTGGGCGACAGAGCGAGACTCAGTCTCAAAAAAAAAGAAAAAAGAAATATGAAGTGAACACCAAAGGAAACATCAGAAAAGCACGGTGTACTTGCCTGTAGGAAATGGAATCGGTCTGGAAATTGCTTCATTGGAAGTCTAATTATGCAAGTATATATTTTTTATTGGGAAAAATAACATATACAGAAATGTGCATAAATACTTTGATATTTAACAAATAAGTAGAAAGCCAACTAATTCTCAACCAGGTTATAAAACTGATTTTCATTTCTTTTGCAAAATATATAGAAATGTGAATAAATGTTACAGGTAGCACTTAAATGATTGAAAATCCAACTAACCATGAGCCAAGTCAAGACATTGAACATTATTTTCATCCTAAAAGTCCTTCATACATCACTTCCTGACTGCAATTCCCTCATTCCTATCAAGACAAACCATTCTCCTGACTTGCACAGTGATACTTTTCTTTACTACCATTGCGTGCATCCCTGTAAAATATGGTTTAATTTTGCTTACTTTTGAACTTTGTATAATGTTTATGTATTTTTTTCCACTCTCCTTTGGGTTGGTAGAGTCATCTGTGCTGTTTCACATAGCCTACATTTTTTTCCTCTATCTAAATATTTTTTGGATGAATATATTGGAGGGTATTGATCCATTCTATCATTCTACTGTTGATGGACATTTGGGTTGTTTCCAGATTTGGCTACTATAGGACAAATATACTATAACTTCATAAGTAGTATAATCTATATGGTTACATACTATCATATATATGATACGCTGGTGAACATAAATGCACTTTTCCCCCACCACTCTGAATTGCTTTCTGTGTCATAGGTTACCAAGCACTTATGAACTCTCTATTCTGCTCCACTCATCTATCTGTTCCTTCCCAAACCAATACTACATGGTATGAATGCAGCCAATAATATCTACATATCTGACAGTGCAAGATCTCTTGTGTCTTCCTTCCCTGCCTCCCCCTTCTTCTCCTTCTTCGATGCCTTGGCTCTTCCTGTGCCTAGAATTTTTGCATATTTTGAATTACCTCGTCATGTGTCCCTACCTCACGCCAAATGCCTCCTGGGATTCTGAGTGGGATTGAACTGAATCAAGACATCAATTGAGAGATTAACCACTTCTCTGCATTTTGAGTCTCCAAAACATGGCCCATCTCTGCATTTGTTTAGGTTTTCAGTAATGTCTTTCAGTCTTTCAGTAAAGTTTTATAATTTTTCTCACAAAAGTTTTTCACACTATCCTTTTTTATCTATTATAATTGCTATTGGTGATGCTATTTGTAAATGGTATATTTTTAACTACATTTTCTATTTGTTGCTTTTATATGGAATACAATTGAATTTTTATACTGATATTGTTTTTGGTAATCCCCCATAAACGTTCTTACTAATTCCAATAGTTTATCCGTAAAATATTTTTAAATTTACTACAGATACAATTGTTTTATCTACAAAAAATGATGGTTTATTTTTTTCCTTTCCTCAGCATTGCCCAGGTGAGGCCTCTCTGCAGTGGTTCACCCTTGAATTTCTGCTTGCCATTGCCCGAGTACAGGCTCTGTGTGGTGTGGCTCTGCTCCTATGAGAAGTCCCTGCCTGGGGCCCCAGGCTGTCCGCAGCATCTTTTGAAATCCAGGTGGAGGCTGCCCCATAGCTCTAGCATTCTTCTTGCCTAAAAATTAGCACCACATGGATGCCACCAAGGTTTATAGCTTGTACTTTCCAGAGCCATGGCTCCAGCCACAACTGCAGTGACTGGGCACTGCACTGGATGTGGGTCCCCTGGTCCCGGCTGGTGATGGGGGCAGCCTTGTTGGTTTTTCTGTTTTTTTGTTTTGTTTTGTTTTGTTTTTTGAGACGGAGTCTCGCTCTGTCGCCCAGGCTGGAGTGCAGTGGCACGATCTCGGCTCACTGCAAGCTCCGCCTCCTGGGTTTACGCCATTCTCCTGCCTCAGCCTCCTGAGTAGCTGGGACTACAGGCGCCCGCCACCGCGCCTGGCTAATTTTTTGTATTTTTAGTAGAGACGGGGTTTCACCGTGGTCTCGATCTCCTGACCTTGTGATCCGCCCGCCTCGGCCTCCCAAAGTGCTGGGATTACAGGCGTGAGCCACCGCGCCCGGCCGATGGGGGCAGCCTTGAAGATCTCGGAGGTGCCTTCAGGGTCATTCTCCCACTCCTGATTATTCCTTCTCTCCCCATCATCTCCTCAGTGAACAGTCACTTGGCCACACCCTTGGTTTGCTCTCCTGAACTCACTTTGTTATTCTTTACATGGTCAGGTTGAAAATTTTCAAAATCTTTCCATTTTGCTTCTCTTTTAATTATGAATTCCATCTTTAAGTCATTTCTTTTATCTCATATCTGACTGTATGTGAGTTAAAGTAACCACACAACTTCTTCATTATTTTGCAGAGACATTTCTTCTGCCAAACATCCTAGTTCACTGCTCTTATAGTCCACCTCCTGTAAAGCCTGAGGCATGGATATAATTCAGATGAGTTCTTTGAATCTTTATAACAAGGATGGCCTTTCCTCTAGTTTCCAAATCTTGTTCCTCATTTCTGCCTGACACCTTATCAGAATGTCCTGTCCATATCTCCACCAACATTCTAGTCACAACCACTTAAGGAATCTCCGGGAAGGTTCAGGCTTTCCCCACCGTTCTCCTTTTCTTCTGAGCCCTCACCAGAATTGCCCTTCACGCCCCATTCATAGCAATCCAGGCTTTTTCTAGCACATACCTCCAAATCCTTCCGGCCTCTACCCATTCCTCAGTCCAAAGCCACTTCCACATTTTCAGGTATTTGTTATAGCAACGACCTGATTTCTCAATACCAGTTTTCTGCCTTAGTCTGTTTTGTGTTTCTAGAATAGAATACCATAGACTGGATCATTTATAATGAACAGAAATTCATTTGGTTCCAGTTCTGGGGGCTGGGAATTCCTACATCAAGGTGCTGGCATCTGGTGAGGGCCTTTGTACTGTCATCTCAGGGCAGAGAATGCAAGAGAGCAAGAAAAGGCTGAACTGGCTTCTATAACTAACCCATTCCTACAATAATGGCATTTATCCATTCATGAGGGCAGAGCCCTCATAACCCCATCACCTCTTATGACAGGCCTCACCTCCCCACACTGTTGCATGGGGGGTTAAGCTTCTAACACATGAACCTTGGAGGACACACTCAGACCACAGCACTAGTCAAGGATATCTTGAGAAGGGATGAAGTAAAGGATAGGCCTCTGCATCCCAATATTCTCCCAACCTAAAAGCCACAGTCAGGCTGATAAACGAACTCCAAATAATCAGATTTCTGAAATGTATGCCAGTGTCTTCGAAAGCCAAGTCAATCACAAGAACAAGAATTTTCCCCCACTGATACTTAAGCCAAAAATTGACCAAAAAATTAGAAAGGAATGAAGAGAGAAAAAGAAAAGAAAAGAAGGAAAAATCCATATATATAAAACAACAACAGGAACTGGGGGCATAGTTGGAATTCTGCAGCTCTCACCCTAAAACTGCAAAGAGTGAGCTGTGCCAGTTTGACTTGACTATTCATGAACTTCAGAATAATGGGGCATTTTTTTTTTTTTTTTTTTTGAGATGGAGTCTCGCTCTGTCCCCCTGGCTGGAGTGCAGTGGCACGATCTCGGCTCACTGCAAGCTCCGCCTCCTGGGTTCATGCCATTCTCCTGCCTCAGCCTCCTGAGTAGCTGGGACTACAGGCGCCCGCCACCGCACCTGGCTAATTTTTTGTATTTTTAGTAGAGATGGGGTTTCACCGTGGTCTCGATCTCCCGACCTTGTGATCCGCCCGCCTTGGCCTCCCAAAGTTCTGGGATTACAGGCGTGAGCCATGGCGTCCGGCCGGGGCATGTATTTTATTCAATTGGTTTTTATTTTGATTTCATGATATTATTCTGGGGCTTACTATATTACTATATGTAAAAGTTTTTACATTCACGTTCATAAGCGAAATTGGCCTGAAATATTCCTTATTTATTTGTCCTTGGCATCAAGGTTTGTTATATCTTAAAATAAATTGCAAAATGGTCTTTCTTTGTCTGTTGTCTGGAAGAGTTTGTGTAAGAATGGAGTTGTTTTTTCCTTGAGTGTTTGGAATAACTACCTTGTGAGGCAGCAGGGCCTGGAGTTTTAAGGAAAGAAATGTACCACTGATGTAAGTATTTGAAGGTTTTTGGTCTGTTGTAGTCTTCCATTTCCTCTTAAGTCAGTCTTGGTATACTTCCCTAAGCATTTCCCCATTTCATCTACATTTTCAAATTCATTGGCCTAAAGTTGTTAGCAATGCCTTATTTCTACTACGTTTGCATGTGGCACCTATAGCGATATTCCCAGTTTTATTCCAGTATCGGTATGTGTACCTTCTCTTTATTTTTGGTATATATCACAAGGTTTTGTCCATTTTATTCATGTTATTGAAGAATAAACTTTTATATATCTCAATCCTTCCTATTGTATATTTCTTTTTGTTTCCTTTGCTTACTGATCCTATCTTTATTATTTTTTTTTTCCTTTTTGGATAATTTTGCATTTGCTTTTTTAAACTTCTTTGAAGGATATCAAACTCATTTTCAGCATTTATTCTTTTCTAATATATGAATATGAAGCTTTTTCTTCTAGGTAAAGCTTTGGCTTCAGTCACAGTTTTAATATGTAGCATTTTCTTCTTCTTCTTTTTTTTTTTTTTTTTTTTGAGACGGAGTCTCGCTCTGTCGCCCAGGCTGGAGTGCAGTGGCGCAATCTCGGCTCACTGCAAGCTCCGCCTCCTGGGTTCACTCCATTCTCCTGCCTCAGCCTCCCGAGTAGCTGGGACTACAGGCGCCCACCACCACGCTCGGCTAATTTTTGGATTTTTAGTAGAGACGGGGTTTCACCTTGTTAGTCAGGATGGTCTCGATCTCCTGACCTCGTGATCTGCCTGCTTCAGCTTCCCAAAGTGCTGGGATTACAGGCGTGAGTCACCACACCTAGCCAATATGTCGCATTTTCATTATTCAATTCAAAATTCAATTTTCATTATAATTATATAACATGATCCATTTATAACAATGTTTCTAATTTCCAAAGATATCTTTCCATTTATGCTTTTGTGATTGAGTTCTCCCTTAATTACATTATAATCAGAGAATATTTGGATATTATGTAAATCATTTGAAATGTTTTAATGTAAATCATTTGAAATGTTTTAAATCTTGGTTTATAGTCATGTTTGCAAATGCTCTGTGTATACTAGAAAATATGTTTTTTCTGCAATTGGTTATGGTGACCAACAGATGCTACTAAATCTAGTTTGTTACTTATATTATTCATCCTTTTGTATCTGGTCTGATAACTTCTTTCTTCTTGGAAATGGAGTCTCACTTTGTCGCCCAGGCTGGAGTGCAGAGGCGCGATCTCGGCTCACTGAAAGCTCTGCCTCCCAGGTTCACACCATTCTCCTGCCTCAGCCTCCCGAGTAGCTGGGACTACAGGCGCCTGCCGCCATGCCTTGCTAATTTTTTGTATTTTTAGTAGAGACGGGGTTTCACCATGTTAGCCAGGATGGTCTTGATCTCCTGACCTCGTGATCTGCCTGCCTCGGCCTCCCAAAGTGCTGGGATTACAGGCATGAGCCACCACCCCTGGCCTGGTCTGATAACTTCTATCAATCACTGAGAGGAGTGTACCAAAATTTACTACTATAATTGTGAATTTGTCTATTTCTCCTCATAGGGCTATCAAGTTTTTGCATTATACATTTTGGTGTTATTTTTATGAGGTATATCCCCATTTAGATAATTGTGTCTTCCTAATTGAAATTTTCATTACCGTGAAGCATCCTTATCCCACCCAATGCTTTCTGCCTTGCAGCCTATTTTGCAAGACATTAATCTGTTTACACCAAAATACCTTTTGCAAGTACAAAAGTGCATAATTGCCAATCATTTCTACATGATCTATTTTCATCAGCTGATCTTAAGATTTTTTTTTCTTGTCTTAGAGTGTATCCACTGAGCTTTAAATTTCAGTTATTATATTTATTTTTAGAAGTTCTGTTGTCTCTCTGCTGCTGCTCAGCCTGAAGAGAAGTGGTGCGATCATGGCTCCCTGTAGCTTCGACCTCATGGGCTCAAGCGATCCTCCAGCTTCAGCCTTCTGAGTACCTGGGACCACAGGCATGTGTCACCATTCCTGGCTAAGTTTTAACTTTTTTGTAGGCCAGGTGCAGTGGCTCACGCCTGTAATCCCACCACTTTGAGAGGCTGAGGTGGGCAGATCATGAGGTCAGGAGATCAAGACCATCCTGGCTAACACGGTGAAACCCCATCTCTACTAAAAAAAACACAAAACATTAGCCGGGCGTGGTGGCGGCGCCTGTAGTCCCAGCTACTCGGGAGGCTGAAGCAGGAGAATGGTGTGAACCTGGGAGGTGGAGCTTGCAGTGAGCTGAGATTGTGCCACTGCATTCCAGCCTGGGCGACAGAGCGAGACTCCATCTCAAAAAAAAAAAAAAAATTGTAGAGATGGAGTCTCACTCTATTGCCTAGCCTAGCCTGGTCTTGACCTCTTGGCCTCAAGCGATCCTCCTACCTCAGCCTCCCAAAATGCTGGGATTACAGGTGTGAGCAACCACACCCAGCCTAGAAGTTCTGTTCTTAAGTGAACCATATTGTTTTTTATAGTTTCAACTTTCTCTGCATAAATTTCAAATTTTTATTTCATTTCTTTAAACATGCTATGTTTAGTTGTTTCAAAATGCGTATCTGATCATTTCATTCTTTAAAATCTGTCCAGTTCTGCTTCCGTGATTTTTGTGTCTCCTGATCCTCATTCATGTTGTCTCCCCACCACCCCACCGCCATTACTTTGGGTATCTCGCAATTCCTACTAGAAAACATGTGTGTTCTGCAATGGGTTACAGCGTCCACTAGATGTTATTAAATGGCTGCCTGCTGGCCGCCGCTCTTGGAAGTTGCTGCTGTTGGTGACCCAAGGTCCCGAATGTATACACCCTCCTTTACAAGCTTTCCTGTTTCCTTCCAGGAATGTTAGGGGCACTGACAGTCTCAACCATCTCAAGTCAACTCCAGGGCTTGATTTTCCTTGGCCTCCAAGTCATAGATCACATGTACCCAGGACAAGTCTAGGCAGGAGCTGGTCTGTGGTCCCAGATAAATTCTCTGGACTTTTTTTCCCCATTTTCTTTTCTGTCAGTTCATTTCCAAAGCAGCTTTCTTTAAAATCCCCTATGGGTGCGTGGAGTGTAGGTTTAGATACGGCTCACCTCTGCAGTGTGTGTGATTCCCTTTGGGGTCCCAGCCTCGCACCAAGAGGCTCTTCTTTATGACTCTGGGTACTGGAACTGATTTCTCCTCCTCTCGTCCCGAATGGCTGAGGAACCAAGACCTAGTGTGGGCCCCGCAGGAACCCTCAGGGCATAAGCCTGGTTTGATGGTCACGGACCCTTTCATGCATTTAATATACACACCAGCTTGAAAATTCTCTACAGACTTTTGTACCGTAATTTAGGTTCCTACTGCCTTTTCATATTTTTGATATTTTAAAAGTTTTTTTGAAAAAAAATATAGGCCAGGTACAGTGGCTCACACCTGTAACCTAGCACTTGGGGAGGCTGAGGCAGGAGGATCACTTGAGCCCAGGAGTTTGAGACCAGCTTGGGCAACATAGTGAGACCCCATCTCTACAAAAAAAATACAAAAATTAGCTGGGTGTGTGATATGGTTTGGCTGTGTCCCCACTCAAATCTCATCTTGAATTGTAGTTCCCATGATCCCCACGGGAGGGACCCGGTGGGAGGTAATTCAATCATGGGGGTGGGTTTTTCCCCCGTTGTTCTCATGAAAGTGAAAAGGTCTCACGAGATCTGATGGATTTATAAAGGGCAGTTCCCCTGCACATGCTGTGCTGCCTGCTACCATGTGAGACCTGCCTCTGCTCCTCCCTCACCTTCCACCATGATTGTGAGGCCTCCCCAACCATGTGCAACTGTAAATCTGTTAAACTTCTTTTTCTTTATAAATTACTCAGGCTCAGGTATGTATTTCTTTATTAGGAGTGTGAGAACAGACTAGTATAGTGTGGTAGTGTGCACCTGTTGTCCCAACTACTCAGGAGGCTGAGGTGGGAGGATCAATTGTACCAGGAGGCAGAGGTTGCAGGAGGCTGAAGTGGGAGGATCAATTGCACCTGGGAGGCAGAGGTTGCAGGAGGCTGAGATGGGAGGATCAATTGTACCCGGCAGGCGGGGGTTGCAGGAGGCTGAGGTGGAAGGATCAGTTGTACCCGGGAGGCGGGGGTTGCAGGAGGCTGAGGTGGAAGGATCAGTTGTACCCGGGAGGCGGGGGTTGCAGGAGGTTGAGGTGGGAGGATCAATTGCACCTGGGAGGTGGGGGTTGCAGGAGGCTGAGGTGGGAGGATCAATTGTACCAGGAGGCAGAGGTTGCAGGAGGCTGAGGTGGGAGGATCAATTGCATGTGGGAGGCGGGGGTTGCAGGAGGCTGAGGTGGGAGGATCAGTGGTACCAGGGAGGCAGAGGTTGCAGGAGGCTGAGGTGGGAGGATCAGTTGTACCAGGAGGCAGAGGTTGCAGGAGGCTGAGGTGGGAGGATCAGTTGTACCAGGAGGCAGAGGTTGCAGGAGGCTGAGGTGGAAGGATCAGTTGTACCAGGAGGCAGGGGTTGCAGGAGGCTGAGGTGGAAGGATCAGTTGTACCAGGAGGCAGAGGTTGCAGGAGGCTGAGGTGGAAGGATCAGTTGTACCAGGAGGCAGAGGTTGCAGGAGGCTGAGGTGGAAGGATCAGTTGTACCAGGAGGCAGAGGTTGCAGGAGGCTGAGGTGGGAGGATCAGTTGTACCAGGAGGCAGAGGTTGCAGGAGGCTGAGGTGGGAGGATCAGTGGTACCCGGGAGGCAGAGGTTGCAGGCTGAGGCGGAAGGATCAGTTGTACCAGGAGGCAGGGGTTGCAGGAGGCTGAGGTGGGAGGATCAGTTGTACCAGGAGGCAGAGGTTGCAGGAGGCTGAGGTGGGAGGATCAGTTGTACCAGGAGGCAGAGGTTGCAGGAGGCTGAGGTGGGAGGATCAGTGGTACCCGGGAGGCAGAGGTTGCAGGAGGCTGAGGTGGGAGGATCAGTTGTACCAGGAGGCGGAGGTTGCAGGAGGCTGAGGTAGAAGGATCAATTGTACCAGGAGGCAGAGTTTGCAGGAGGCTGAGGCGGAAGGATCAGTTGTACCAGGAGGCGGGGTTTGCAGGAGGCTGAGGTGGGAGGATCAGTTGTACCAGGAGGCAGGGGTTGCAGGAGGCTGAGGTGGAAGGATCAGTTGTACCAGGAGGCGGGGGTTGCAGGAGGCTGAGGCGGGAGGATCAGTTGTACCAGGAGGCAGGGGTTGCAGGAGGCTGAGGCGGAAGGATCAGTTGTACCAGGAGGCAGGGGTTGCAGGAGGCTGAGGTGGGAGGATCAGTTGTACCAGGAGGCGGAGGTTGCAGGAGGCTGAGGTGGAAGGATCAGTTGTACCAGGAGGCGGAGGCTGCAGGAGGCTGAGGTGGAAGGATCAGTTGTACCAGGAGGTGGAGTTTGCAGGAGGCTGAGGTAGAAGGATCAGTTGTACCAGGAGGCAGGGGTTGCAGGAGGCTGAGGTGGAAGGATCAGTTGTACCAGGAGGCAGGGGTTGCAGGAGACTGAGGTAGAAGGATCAGTTGTACCAGGAGGCGGGGGTTGCAGGAGGCTGAGGTGAAAGGATGGCTTGTACCCAGGAGGCAGAGGCTACAGTGAGTTGTGATTGCACCACTGCATTCCACTTTCTCTGGGTGACTGATTGAGACTCTGTCTCAAACAAGGGGTCAAAGTTCTGAGTCACTACTTCAGTTTTCTCTGGATTATGGACCACAGGAGTTAATGCAGGCTCTAAAAATGCCTAACATTACCAGGAGATTAGGTTGGGCTCTGCAAGAATCCAGTTCAATAGCTATTAAAATATATTCTTCTCCTTGAATAAATGTTCTTAGAAAAGTGAATAATATTGCTTTATAGGCCTCCAGATCCTAGTTGGTTTTTATTGCTCTGTTTTTAAATAGTTCACGGAATCAGGATAATAGAAGTTTAGACAGCACAGTCCCTGCATTGCTTATTACTAAATCTCCTAAGCTACTGCATAGCACTCTTCCCAGGGAATGTGGAAAAGTGAGCACGGTTACACAATCAGAGACTCATATGCTGGAAGGACCCTTAGAGATTTTCTGAACCAACCAATCAATTGATTTTTTAAAAGAAACAGAAGAATTCTCAAGGTTAAGTGACTTGCCTCACATTAAATCTGCAGTGTTAAATTGCAGAGCTTCGACTAGAATGTGTCCTCTCCATTCCAGGCCATTGTCTAAGTAACAGCTTCTCCTAACAGAAAACTCAACAACATCATGCAACACCGTTTCTCTGACCCAACAGGAAGCCCTGAGGTAGGGGCACTCAGTCACAGGGTACCTCAGCCCTGCCATTGGGAACCAGACCCTCCCCTTTTCCCATTGAACCATCCTTGTGGCTGCAGAAAGAGGAGAAGTGTAAAGGGGGAAAGAAACATCTTCCTATGAGGCTTGGACTTGTTCTTGCAAAGAAATGCCTGAGCCAGGGACATCCACCCCTGTCTGGATGGTTGAGGCAGTGTCTGATGGTCAGTTTTAGCTTTCCAGGCTCCAAGGAAGAGAAGAGCCAGAAAGAGGAGGTTTCAGATGCATTTCTTGTGCCGTCCCTTTAAAATAGATGCTTCACCGGTTTGCTTTTGTTGATTTTAAGACTACAAGATAGTCATCTCTCTCTCATAATATCTGTAATGTTGACATCCACAAATATGTACAGATATTTATATGCAATTTAGTCAAGGTTGGTAAATCTAACAACTTGTAGCCACTACCCAGAACAAGAAAGAGAACATTGCAAGTCTCCATGCATCCCTTGCCAATCACAACCCCCCTCTAAACAAGTATCTGACATTTTTAATGGTCATTGCTTTTCTTTTCTTTTCTTTACAGTTTTACAACATGTGTGTACCTCCATCGAATATACAGTTTGGTTTTTCATGTTATTGAATTTTATGTAAATTAAATCACATTATGTATTTTTTTTTAAGATTTTTTGTAGAGACGGGGTCTCACTATGCTGCCCAGGCTGGTCTCAAACTCCTGGCCTCAAGTGATCCTCCTGCCTCAGCCTCCCAAAGCTCTGGGATTGCAGGTGGGAGCCACGGTGCCCAGCCACCCATGCTGTACACTCTTCTGGGACTGCTTTTCCCCCTCATCATTATATTTGTAAGATTCATCCACACTGTTATCTATAACTGCCATTCTCTTCATTGCTGAACAGAATCCCATAGAATAAATATATTTCAGCTTATTTATCAATTCTATTATTGATGGGGCGGCTTGCAATTTGGGGTTATTAACAGTAATAATATGACACCTTGAGCATGCTGGTACATAGATCTTTAGACACACACACAGACTCACACTCAGATCTCTAAGGTATATTCCTAGGGGGAGAGCTGGTGTGATTGTCTTCAACTTTACTGGATAACATGAGGCCGTTCCTCAGTGATGGCACCCATTTGCAATCCTTTCAGTGGACTGGAGGGTCCCTGATACTCCATCCACATCCTGGTGAACACGTGATGGTGTCAGGCTGTAAACCTTACTGACATGACGGCGAGATGGCAGCACCGCCGAGCATTTCTGTGATTTGGGACTCTGACTGCTGATGAGATCAAACACAGTGAAAGGTGGATTGGCTGTTTTTGCATCAGCCTTTTTGTGATTTGCTCATTCAAGTCTTTGGCTCATGTTCTATTGATCATCCTGGCCTTTTGCTGTGATTTGTAGATGTTCTTTATGTATTCTAGATACTAGTCCTTTTCCAATATCTTTTCCAACAGTCTGACTTCTGTTCTCATTCTTCTTGTGATGTGCTTTGATGAATAAGGTTCTTCATTTTAGTGTGTTAAATCGAGCCATCTTTTTTCATGTGTGGTTGGTGCATACTGTGTCTTGTTGGGGAAATCTTTCCCTCCCCCAAGGCCATGGCAACATCCTCCAATAGTCCCTTCCAAAAGCTTGTGCTTCCATGTTTAAATCTTGATATTTTCTACCTCTGGTCTTAGTTCTGGACTAATACCCTACCAGGTGACCCCCTCCCCCCTGCAGAAAATAATGATAACACCTGCATCTACCAGAGAAGGTGAGCAGCCTCCACCTGAGGCAAATGTGGCACAATCAAGCAGACAGGATCCTGGTGAGGCCACCTTCTGGAGGAGCTGCATGGGAGCTATGCAAGTGAGTTCCCATGTCCAGGTTTTTAGTTTAGACCAAGCACAGTCCACACAGTGAGCACAGGGACAGGCAGATAGAGAACCCATGGGGAAGAGCCTGCAGCCTTTGTTGGAGTGGGAAACCAGCGGGGAGGCCAGGAACAGGATATGAATGCCAAGGCAGGGAAATCCCATAAGTGAAAAAGCCAGAGAAGGGGTCCTCAGACTCCCCCTTTCCTCATAACCCATTGATCCTGAACCACACGTACAACAGACGCAGTCACTCTGCTGAGGACAGAGGAGATGAACGGACTGAAATTGTCACTCAAGAAACAAGTTTTCAGTTCATCCAGCCAAAGAAACTACCTACCAAGCAAAGGAAGCAATAATCATGGAGGAAAATAACTGATTCTGAACTCCCCAGCTCAGCTTTTTTTTTTTTTTTTTTTTTTTTTTTTTTTTTTTTTTTTTTAAGACGGAGTCTCGCTCTGTCCCCCAGGCTGGAGTGAGTGGCGCGATCTCGGCTCACTGCAAGCTCCGCCTCCCGGGTTCCCGCCAGTCTCCTGCCTCAGCCTCCTGTGTAGCTGGGACTACAGGCGCCACTGCCACGCCCGGCGAATTTTTTGTATTTTTAGTAGAGACAGGGTTTCACCGTGTTAGCCAGGATGGTCTCGATCTCCTGATCTCGTGATCCGCCCGCCTTGGCCTCCCAAAGTGCTGGGATTACAGGCGTGAGCCACTGCACCTGGCCCCAGCTCAGTTTTTTTGACCAGCATGCAATGAAAAATTACCCAGCACATGAGGAGCCCAGAGATCAGACCACGTTCCTGAAAAAAGGGAAGTCAGCTGTGTGTGGCTCCGAGTGTGGTTCTGGGTGCTGGAATCAACATGTCAGTGTTCACTCTGTTTATTCATTCTTGTGTATATAGTTAAAAGAGTTCTTTTTTTGTTTTTTGTTGTTGTTGTTGTTGTTGTTGTTTGAGACGGAGTCTCACTGTGTCATCCAGGCTGGAATGCAGTGGTGCAATCTCTGCTCACTGCAACCTCCGCCTCCTGGTTCAAGTGATTCTCCTGCCTCAGCCTCATGAGTAGCTGGGACTACAGGAGCACGCCACCACGCCAGGCTAAGTTTTTTTGTATTTTTAGTAGAGACGGGGTTTCACCATGTTGGCCAGGCTGGTCTTGAACTCCTGACCTCAGGTGATCCACCCGCCTCGGCCTCCCAAAGTGCTGGGATTACAAGTGTGAGCCACCTTGCCCAGCCTTTTTGTTTTTAACTATTTCATTAGTCAGTTTTCCCAACACTGTCTATTGAAAAAAACCCACCATTGCTGCACTGACCTGAAGTGCGTGCTCACACAGTCATAAATCACACACACGCGATTCTGTTTCTGGGTTTTCTCTTCTCCTCACGTGGCTCACTCGCCTACCATTAGCACACTGTGGTGACCCAGCTCGACAACACGGCTTCATATTTAACACAGCCAGTCTTCCTACGGTGATCGAGGCTGTCTTGCTACCCGTGGCACTTCGCAATTCCATATACATTCTAGAGGTGGCTTTAAAATGTCACTAAGCAAACACATGAAAAACCTGTGGAAGTGTGATTGAGGCCACATGGAATTGCACAGTCAACTTGGGACGGGCCCAGATCATGGTGTGGCATCTGCGTGGCACTGGTGTGGCATCTGCATGGCACTGGTGTGGCGTCCGTGTGGCACCTGTGTGGCTCCTGCTAATCCATGAACATTCGTGGCTTTGTATCTGTAGGCTCTTCCAATGTCTCACATGAAGTTTCATAACTTTACCTGGAGAGGCCTTTTTGTGAGATTTATTTCTGGCCATTTGACATTTTTTGATGCTACTTTAGTTATATATCTAATTTTCTTTTTTTCTTTTTTTTTTTTTTAGATGAAGTCTTGTTCTGTCACCAGGCTGGGGTGCAGTGGCGTGATCTTGGCTACTGCAACTCCACCTCCCTGGTTCAAGCAATTCTCCTGCCTCAGCCTCCCGAGTAGCTGGAATTACAGGCACCCGCCACCACATCGAGCTAATTTTTGTATTTTTAGTAGAGACAGGGTTTCACCATGTTGGCCAGGATGGTCTTGATCTCTTGACCTGCTGATCTGCCCGCCTCAGCCTCCTAAAGTGCTGGGATTACAGGTGTGAGTCACTGCACCCATCCTAAAAAAATTTTTTTGAATTTCTTTCTTGAATACAGAAATGTAACTTTAATCCTTGCATCCAATAACCTTGCAAAGCTCGATTACCATTAATTCTAGTAATTTATCTACAGATTGCTTTGGTTTTTCTATGTGCATGATAATCTGTGAATAATGGTACTTTTATTTATTCCTTCATACTCTTTATAAGTTTTATTGCTTTTTATCACTTCCTGCACTGGCTGGGACCTCTCTCGCAAAGTTTGATAGGAGTGGTGTCAGCTGACACCCTTATCTCATCTTCCTCTCTAAGACGAATTGTTGACATCTCACTATTGAGGATGACATCTGCTGTGGGCCTTTTGCAGCCATCCTTTATCAGATTAAGGAAGTTCCTGTCCATTTCTAGATTGCAAAGAGGTTTCTTTTTAAATTATGAACACATGCTGAACTCTGTCCAAGGCTTGTTATAAATCTACTAAGGTGATCATATTCTTTTTCTCCTTTAATGTGTCAGTGTGAAGAATTGTATTGATTGGTTTTCTAAGGCTACACCTATTCTGAGAATACATCCACTTTGGTAATGAGGTATTTTTTCTCCTTCTATTACTGATCTCAACTTGCTGATATATGTTAAGGATATCTGCACCGTGTTCAGGAGGGAGATTAGCCGGCAGTTTAATTTTCCTTTCTGGCAATGTTTTTACTTGGTTTTTGCATCAAGTGTGCTGGTCTCAAACAACATATTGGGATGTGCTGCTGCTTTTCCTGTATTCTGAAAGCATATGTGTGAGATCAGTGTTAGTTATTCCTGAAAGCCTTCCTAGAGCTCACGGAATCAGTCTGCCGTGCAGAACAAATCCTGGCCAGGAGACTCTTTTCCTTCTCCTTCGGTCAGTTCAGAGTTGGGCATCTTTGTCTCAGGAGTTCCCAGGGCTGGGCAAGAGATGGGCACCATGGTGATGTGGGTGAGTCTTCCCCCGATTTCCCACCATGGGCAGGCCCTGCCTCACTGTCCCCGCCGCAGGCCTCTCCACCCCGAGAGCTAAGGGTGTGCAGGAATACCTCCCTTTGGACAGAGGCGGCCCGTGGCCCTGGAATTCTCTAGCTTTTCTGTGTCCATCCAGGGAAATACCTCCCTTTGGACAGAAGTGGCCCGTGGCCCTGGAATTCTCTAGCCTTGCTGTATCCATCCAGAAATTGACCTTGAAGTTTCAGATCTTTAATGCTTTCCTAGTACTTTCCTTTCCCCCAAATGCAGGCCTCGTGTGATATCATTTCAGTGGGAAGGTTCAGCCTAACAGCATTACCAGATTCCAGAAGCATCAACTTTCCTTGCTCATCACGTCACATTCACTCTAGGAAATAGATCTTTGTCTGCTCAAGCCAAACCAACCTCTCTCATCTTTGTGATATGACAGAGGGTAGGATGGTAACTTCCCCCCTCTCCAGAATAACATCAGCAACACTTCACAGGAAGGTGCAGCTTCACAGCCAATCACACATTCCAGCCAAACGGGCCACAGCTGTAAACCAAAGACAAGCTAATATTTCAAGTGCTTTGCGTTAGCAAATATCTTAGTGTTCTTGTTTCAATGAATACAAGTGGTAGAGCTAAAGTTTTTGTCTGAGTCTAGAAAAAAGTCTTACACTGAATCTCTTCCAGGTGTACATCTAAGAATAATGGAATAAAAATCAGGAATATTGTTGGATAAATCAGAAGCTCCGGCAAAATCTATGCTTGTGTATATGCTTGTGTTACTACAAAGAGGAAGAAAGTTTCCAGTCCTGCCTGGCTTGTGTCAATATGCCAGTCAATTTTATCCCTTTCCAGTTTCTGAGGGTATAGTGTCTACAATATTTGCAATTTTCAATGTTCTTTGAATAAAGAAAAGAAATAGGATGTTTCTGAATCTTTGCTCCACTTTGCTGCAGGAACCTGTGTATACAGAGCAACACTAACATTTTATTCTTTTTTCCACTGTAAAAGAATATGGGCTTTTTTCATTCTCCATCCAAAGTCATTATTACTTAAAAAAATAGAATTGGGCCGGGTGCGGTGGCTCGCACCCATAATTCCCACACTTTGGGAGGCCGAGGGCAGCGGATCACCTGAGGTCAGGAGTTCGGAACCAGTCTGACCAACATGGCGAAACTCCGTCTCTACTAAAAATATAAAAATTAGCTGGGTGTGGTGGTGGGTGCCTATAATCCCAGCTACTTGCAAGGCTGAGACAGGAGAATCACTTGAACTCAGGAAGCGGTGAGCCAAGATCGCACCACTGCACTCCAGCCTGGGTGACAGAATGAGACTGTCAATAATAATAATAATAATAATAATAATAGTAATAATAAATCAGCAAAGGGAGTCTCTAATTAGCATGCAGTGGGTTTTGCAAATCACACCACGACTCCTGCTGGGCACTGGTGCGGAGCAGGCGGACGCACACGTTCTCTGCATTTGTGACCTGCTCACACATGGGTCATTCCAATGGAGACCCCGTCACCCAGGTGACATTTACGGAAAGCATTACACTGTTTGGTGAGTAGTTACTATAAAAAAGTTTAAAGGAAGAGTTGTCCTGGACAAAGATGCTTTATGCATGAAGGATTTGGGTGCTTGGAAAAGCCTCCTGCAGAAGGTAGAGTGTGAGTTTTGCTAAGCCCAGGACATGGGTGGCTGTGATCTCGCCCAGCAGAGAGCACAACGTTGACCACCACGACACAGTGCTCACGCTGGTCCTGGCAGAATCAGTCCCTGCCATCCACACTGCCTGAGTCACAGAGTTGAAGAAGTGGTGGCAAAACGAGTGTTCAAGACCACAGGGCCCCACAGAAAGGCCGCGGCCCGGGGAGACGTGTGGTTTGGCCTGCCTGAGGTCCTGCCAAAACAGTTCGTTCTGGTCTCTACACCTCCCTGGAAGGAGGTGCTCCATATTTTGGAGAAAATTACTCTCCTTTTGAGCGTCCTGACAGTTTTCACGCTGGCCGTGCCCTCTAGTTACACCTCCGAATGTCCAGAAGCTGCCGGCCAAGGGTCCACAGCTCACGTTCCCGCCCCGGGTATCCAGGTTATTCACTCGGGAAGCAAAAAACAACGGGACCAAGGGTTAGAAATTAAACTGTGGAATTTACCTTTTTATCGGCAGTGTGCCTGGCTCTGCCTTCCTGGTTGCCTGTGTGGAAACCCAGGTCCACGTGGAGGAATCAGACGGCTCACAGGGCGGCTGCTGAACTCAGAAGGCGTCTCCGTTCACTGCACTAGTGTTGGCAGCAGGGCCCGAAAGAGATGATCTTCCCCGCACACTTCACCAAGTCTTTTTTTTTTTTTTTTTTTTTTTTTTGAGGCGGAGTCTCTCTCTGTCGCCCAGGCCGGAGTGAGTGGCCGGATCTCAGCTCACTGCAAGCTCCGCCCCCGGGTTCACACCATTCTCCTGCCTCAGCCTCCCGAGTAGCTGGGACCACAGGCGCCGCCACCTCGCCCGGCTAATTTTTTTTGTATTTTTTAGTAGAGACGGGGTTTCACCGGGTTAGCCAGGATGGTCTCGATCTCTGACCTCGTGATCCGCCCGCCTCGGCCTCCCAAAGTGCTGGGATTACAGGCTTGAGCCACCGCGCCCGGCCACGAAGTCTTGAATTAATTATCCGAATTTCCACTTTAGGATCCTAATCATTTAAATACAAAAAAGAGCGGGGAGAGCCTTTTCGTGTGGTCAGAAATAAATCTCCTTTGAATGTGTATTTCATTCTCGGTGCCATGATTTAAGGGATGAGACAGCATTTTGTAGAAGTGAAAAGAGTCACAGATAGAAACACAAAAAATACTGGAGCCGAAGTTTCTGCTTCATACCTGACTTTACACGGACAGTTTCTAGGTCTCAGAGGCCAGGCCTCCAGAGCAAAGGGGTCTTAAGAGTAGCCTACAACAGCACAGGCACATAGTAGCTGCTCAATAAATTTTGATGAAAGAAAAAGGAGTAGAACCATTTTTGTTTGCCAACAAGAACCGCCTTCTAGGTTTCACCACAAATAACAGAGGGCGGGTAGAAGAAGCTCACGTTTCCCCAAATGATTGTTGAAGCACTTCTTACTCATCGTACATTTCTGCTAAATACTTTCTAATGTGACAGGCATTAGTAAACATCATTAATGTTCAAAAATAAATACACAATTTCTAATGTTTTTTTTTTTTTTTTTTTTTTGACAGGCATTAGTAAGTGCATGGCATCACTGCAAGCTCCGCCTCCCGTTCACGCCATTCTCCCGCCTCAGCCTCCCAATAGCTGAGACTACAGGCGCCCGCCACCACCACGCCCGGCTAGTTTTTTGTATTTTTAGTAGAGACGGGGTTTCACCATGTTAGCCAGGATAGTCTCGATCTCCTGACCTCGTGATCCACCCGCCTCGGCCTCCCAAAGTGCTGGGATTACAGGCTTGAGCCACCGCGCCCGGCCAATTTCCTACTTCTAATTGATACCTTATATTTTCCAAAATAGATTTAAGGAAGAGTTTTATCAAAACAACAACTTTCTAAGGACGATCATCCGTGGGGACCCCAACCTTACGAGGAGCTGCCCCCACCCCCACATTCCAACCGGCCGGCACCAACCTGCAGCAACAGCCGGGCCACAGTGGAAGCTTCTCTTTCAAATTTATATCGTCTTATAAATTATTTGCCTTTTATAATAACGCAGCACTTTCATAATAAAATATAGCAAGCAACAAAAGCAAAAATAAATAAGTGAGATTATATCAAACCAAAGAGTTCCTATTCATCAAAGGAAACAACAATAAAAGGAAAAGGCAGCCTACAGGTTGGGAGAAACATTTGCTAATATTTTCTACAATATCCAAAATACACTGTAAGGAAGTCAAACAACTCAAGAGCAGAAAAAATATCTGGTTAAAAAATGAGTAACGGACACAGCGAGATCCCATCTCTATAAAAAACTTTGCAGATAGGCAGGTGCGGTGGGCGCACCTCATGGTCCAGGCTACTCGGGAGGCTGAGGCAGGAGGATCACTTGAGCCGGGGAGTTCACAGCTTCAGTGAGCTGTGATGGTGCCACCACTCTCCATCCTGGCAATGGTGGTGCAAGACTCAGTCTGTTTGAAAAAAAATTGTTTTTTTAAGGAGCAAAAGACTTGAACAGATATTTATTTAAAGAAGATACTCAAATGACCAACAGGTACTTTAAGAAGTGCTCGGCATCACTAGCCACAAGGGAAACGCATATCAAAACCACGGTGAGGTATCACCTCGCCCCAGCTAGAATGGCTACTATCAAAAAGACAGGAAATATCCAGTGCTGGGAAGGATGCGGAGAGAAGGTATCGCAAGTACACTGCTGGTGGGAATGTAAACTGTTGCAGCCATTATGGAAAACAGTGTGGAGTTTCCTCACAAAAATGAAAATAGAGTTACCTGCGATCCAGCAATGCCACTACTGGGCATCCGTCCAACGAGAAGGAAATCAGAACATCATGGAGGTCACTGCACGCCCGTTTACTGTGGCACCGTTCACAGTAGCCAAGGCAGGGAAGCAGTGTAAATGAATACAGAAAACACGGTAAATGTACAGTGGAATATTATGCGGCCAGCAACAGAAGGAAGCCCGTGTACAACGCGATGTGTGGAATTAGAAGGCATTCCGTGAGGGAGACGGGCAAAAACGAAGAGCTGCGTGGTCTCACGTGTGGAGCCTTAAAAATTGTGTCAAACTCATAGAAACAGTAGAATTAGAACAGTGGCTGTAGGAACTGGGAGGGGAAATGATGATGGCACCATCATCACCACGCCCCACGTCACAGGACAGGGATACGTTATGTGTCAGGTGTATCACTGTGTGGGAAAAGGTCACGCCATCATCACCATGTCCCATGTCACACAACACGGATACAGTACGTGTCAGGTGTATCACCGTGTGGGAAAAGATCATGCCGTCATCACAACATCCCACGTTACATGACACGGATACAGTACATGTCAGCGGTATCACTGTGTAGGAAAAGGTCACGCCATCATCACCATGTCCCACGTCACATGACACAGATACAGTATGTGTCAGGGGTATCACTGTGTGGGAAAAGGTCATGCCGTCATCACAACATCCCACGTTACGTGTCACAGATACAGTACATGTCAGGTGTATCACAGAAAAGGTCACAGTCATTACCACACGTCACATGACACGACAGGGATATATTATGTGTCAGGTGTATCACTGTGTAGGAAAAGGTCACGCCGTCATTACCACGCCCCACGTCACATGACACGACAGGGATACATTATGTGTCGGGGTATCACTGTGTGGAGAGAAGGTCACGCCGTCATTACCACGCCCCACGTCACATGACACGACAGGGATACATTATGTGTCGGGGTATCACTGTGTGGAGAGAAGGTCACGCCGTCATTACCACGCCCCACGTCACATGACACGACAGGGATACATTATGTGTCGGGGTATCACTGTGTGGAGAGAAGGTCACGCCATCATCACCACGTCCCATGTCACACGACACACACACAGTATGTGTCAGGGGTGTCACTGTGTGGGAAAAGATCATGCCGTCATTACAACGTCCCACGTTACATGACCCAGATACAGTATGTGTCAGGTGTATCACTGTGTAGGAAAAGGTCACGCCATCATCACCATGTCCCATGTCACACGACACACACACAGTATGTGTCAGGGGTATCACTGTGTGGGAAAAGATCATGCCGTCATTACAACGTCCCACGTTACATGACACGGATACAGTACGTGTCACAGATACAGTATGTGTCAGGTGTATCACTGTGTAGGAAACGGTCACGCCATCATCACCATGTCACACATCACGCAACAGGGATACGGTACATGTCAGCAGTATCACTGTGTGGCGAGAAGGTCACGCCATCATCACCACGTCCCACGTCACACGACACAGATACAGTATGTGTCAGGGGTATCACTGTGTGGACAGAAGGTCACGTGGCCAGGACGTAACAGACAGAACGTGGAAACCCAGGCTTCTGCTTCGCACACGAGTGCTCCATGTATCCATTCTCCCCTGAATTCGTCCACATGTCCAGTGAGTGTTCAATGAGCACCCACTATGTGTTGGACGCCATTGTATTCAGCTCTGGGGATGCACTGGTGGGAGGCAGAGGCTCCGTCTCTCTGGACCCCCAATGCCCCACAGCACTCTCTGATCTCCCATTCTCTCGGATCAGTGTGTCCAAGCTCCTGCCACAAACCCACCCTGTGCAATCAGCTGCAGCAAATCAGTTCAGCTGTCCAGTCCAGTCGCTCCGGACAAAGCTCAGGGTGGCCGTCTGGCTGTTCCCAGGCCCACGAAGGCCACACTTCACTAAAACAGACACTTGCCTCAATCTAGGAGATGTGGTCCCATCTATGTTAAGTGTTTATGTTATTTAAAATCTAGGCAAGCCAGGCACAGTGACTCACACCTGTAATCCCAGCACTTTGGGAGGCTGAAGTGAGTGGATCATCTGAGGTTGGGAGTTTGAGACCAGCCTAACCAACATGGAGAAACCCCATCTCTACTAAAAATACAAAATTAGTCAGGCATGGTGGCGCATGCCTGTAATCCTAGCTAGGGAGGCTGAGGCAGAAGAATCACTTGAACCTGGGAGGCAGAGGTTGCCGTGAACTGAGATCATGCCACTGCACTCCAGCCTGGGCAACGAGAGCGAAACTTCGTCTCAAAAAATAAATAAATTAATTAATTAATTAAAAATGGGCGTGGTCATGGGTGCCTGAAATCCCAGCTACTCAGGAGGCTGAGGCAGGAGAATCACTCAAACCCAGGAGGCAGAGGTTGCAGTGAGCCGAGATCGTGCCATTGTATTCCAGCCTGGACAACAAGAGCAAAACTCTGTCTCAAAATAAAATAAATAAAACAAAATCTAGGCAAATCAAAATTTTGTAGATGAAATTCCACCTTAATATAAACTTTCTATATAAATCCTTGGGTCAAGTAGAGAAAATAATTACCCTTTTATTTGTTTTTGGCATCTGGGTTTCAGAAGCTTAAAGACAAATGTGCTGGTGCATTCCCCCTATATTTAGAAACCTGTCGTATTCCTAGGAGGGGTAGAAGCATCTCCAGCTCTTTCAGAAACTCCTGCAAGGTGAGATCAGTTCCAGGGCTGGGCCAGCGTCGGCCTGCAATGGGAGGGCCGTGGACGGCACCAAATACACAAGTTCTACCTGGATTTGTGTCGGTGAAACACACGTTCTGCTGTAGCCCCCAATCCTCGTTAGACCGTGGAGGGTCCTGGATGTTTAACAGCACAGCGCTGGCCCCAAGGGTCCCAGGGCCTCCTGTGGACCAGCCCTTCCCCGGACCAGGAAGCAGCCCTGCCCAGAGCCCAGCAGGGTCTGTGTCTGGAGCGCCCCCCACCAGCTGCCCCGAGCCGGGCATTCTGCCTGCAGATCCCTGGGAAAGCGCTGCTCCCTGCTCTGGTGTCCGCACGTTCATAGCACGTTCTCAGCACGTTCTCGCTGACACGTTACTCGGCAGGAAAGGCCCTGGCTGAGAGGCGCAGATGGCGGGCGTGGCCCCTCCCTGGTACTCCCTGCGGGCGCTGCCCAGGCCTCAGCCCTGCGTTTCACCAGGCCCCGCCCACACCCCTGCTGGCCTCTGCAGTCCCGTCGGCCCCACTCTCCCTGACTTCCTCAGCCTTTCACTGTCCTGGTCTTTGCCTTTTCCCTCATGTCCCCAGCTGCTGTGCAGTGGAAACACGGACTGTGTCTGATCTAGTCAAAACAGCAATTTCAACTCCCATTCATCAAAACGCAGCGTCACGCCTGGGAACCAAGGTTGTGGAGGGGATGTGCCCCGGCTGAGCGTGTCCCCGTGGCCAGCAGCTGTGGGGCAGACACCAGCCACCTCTGGGACTGAGCAAGACCACGACCCTCCCTGAAACCGCTGACCCTGAGATGAGCCTCACCCGGCCCCGTGATGACGGCCACCCTGTGTTCTCCCATATTCATTCACACACCCGTCGGCTCACCCATCTATTCACCAAGAACCATACCATTCATGCACCCATCGGCTCACCCATCTATTCACCAAGAACCATAACATTCACACACCCATCTGCTCACCTGCCCACTCACCAAGCACCATATCGTTCATGCACCCATCGGCTCACCCATCCATTCACCAAGTGCCGTATCGTTCACACACCCATCTGCTCATCCATCCACTCACCAAGCACCATATAATTCACGCTCCCATTGGCTCACCCATCCATTCACCAAGCACCGTACCACTCACGCACCCCTCGGCTCACCTGCCCACTCACCAAGCACCACCCTGCAGATGGCATGGAGTGGATGCTGGAGGCGTGTACTCTGGGGACTTGGTCCCGCTCTCACCCTTGCTGTGGCTCGATGACCTTCGCTGGAAGGTCATCAGGGGCCAGCCCAAGCTGGACAGGGGCAGTACTGGGGGAGGCTAGAGGGCCAGGCCAGCCTCCCTCTGTCCGCTGTGTGCATCAACCTATCTCTCAGGCCTCGCACGACAACACGTGTCTGTGTGGACCTGGGTGGCAGATGTCACAGTATTCCGGAAGCACGAGGCACATGCCTGCACTGCGGTTAAAGCACGAAGGTGCCGGCCTGAGCACACCCTCATGTTCATTCTTCCCACACCAGAGCTACAGTAACAACAGAGACATTATCTGAAGCAAGCGGACTGACCTGGAGAAAAAGAAGGGCTGGGACAGGTGTGAACTCCGTGTGGACAGGTGGGGTGGATGGCACAGTCGGTGGGGCACAGGCGGGGGCACCGAGAGGCGGGGCCAGGGCAAAGGAGCCCCTCACCCCTGGGAGCTGGGCAGGCAGCCAACCACAAAGGCATGTCCGTATCAGTCGTCACCAAACTCCAAGGAAAGCCGGCACCACCGCAGGGAAACACGGCAACAGGAGAGAAGCTGCCGCCAGGGCAGCAGAGCTAGCGTCAGAATTGGAGCAGGACATTTTAAGAATATAGCTAGCTAATATCCTCAGGGGGACAAAGAGGGGTATCTGATGTTTCATATTCAGCTGTGAAACAAAAACAGGTGAAACTGAAATATTTAACCGTTGGGGGAAAAGTCTTCATAGAAGAGGAAAAAATGGACTCAGTCTTGAATGAGAAAAACAGACCCACTCTGTGAATTCGGTCGGATCAAGCCATCCCCCTGAGCATGCCCTGTGGAGCCAGAGGATGCTCTAGTGTGACATCTGTTTTGTGCACGTTACTATCCTGTATTTGAATATCACAAATTTCATATTCTCTAAAAACGTGGATCATTTTTATTTATGCTAGAAATTTCAGTTAAGCAAGACATTTAACCAGAACAGGTTTGCCAGGCATTTTTTATGTGGCAACGTTTTTATTTAAATGGCTGTTAAGTGACGGTCCTCTATACACAGCCACTAGCCCACCTCGTCCCTTCGTGCAAATGCGACAAAGATATCTGGATCTTGGCTGGGTGCGGTGGCTCACGCTTGTAATCCCAGCACTTTGGGAGGCCAAGGCAGGTGGGTCACCTGAGGTTAGGAGTTTAGGACCAGCCTGGCCAACATAGTGAATCCCCATCTCTACTAAAAATATAAAAACTAGCTGGGCATGGTGATGTGCACCTGTAGTCCCAGCTACTCAGGAGGCTGAGGCAGGAGAATCACTTGAACCGGGAGGTGAAGGTTGCAGTGAACTGAGATTGCGCCACTGCACTCCAGCCTGGGTGACAGAGTGAGACTCCATCTTGGGAAAAAATGGTATTTGGCAAATACCTGCATTAATGTACCATTAAGAGTAAAATTACTCTTTGTAAAATGTCTTACAAGTTTGATAAGAAGCAGTTATGTGATTTAATCGAGACAATTTTTAAAGATTTTTGTGCCTTGTTCTTCAAATAATTTCCCTTTGAAAAGTGGAGAGATTAATTGAGTTTTTCAGGCAATCCTATTTCTTTGTTGGATCCAGAAAATCTAGGCCTTGAACTGCCTCTGCCCTTTCCTGAGAATCAATGTGGAATAAAGATGCTGTATTAACTTATTCCCAGCTCAGACAGATATAAGGGTGATATTAAAGAAAAAAATGAAGGCCATGTAACAGAAGAGACAAGAAAAATCTACCAAAAGTCATTGTTGCTTCATGGAGTCATAAAAAAAAAATGTGACATTTGTGTAAGCACAGATTGAATACAATATAATTAAATAGAGGCTAATAGACCTCTACTCAAACTGGGTACAATGTAATTAAATAGAGGCCAATAGATTCCTACTCAAACTGAGTACAATATAATTAAATAGGGGCTAACAGACCCCTACTCAAACTGAGTACAATATAATTAAATAGGGGCTAACAGACCCCTACTCAAACGTTGTGGGAAACTAGATATTCAAAGGCCTTTCTCCAACTGGGACCCGAGTGCTAACGGGGCCTGTAGAGCTTATTTTACCCGATATTAAAGTGAGGGTTATCTATAAACTTTTCAAAAAACATTTTTTTCTGGCCAGGTGCAGTGACTCGTGCCTGTAATCCCAGCACTTTGGGAGGCTGAGGCAGGAAGACAGCTCAAGGCCAGGAGTTTGAGACCAGCCTGGGCAACATGGTGAGACTCCATCTCTACAAAAAGTACAGATTAGGATCACTTGAGCCCAGGAGTTTGAGGTTACAGCGAGCTGAGATTGTGCCACTGCATTTCAGCTTGGGCAACAGAGTGAGACCTTATCTAAAAAGAATAGAAAAGAAGAGAAAAAGAAAAGAAAGAAAGAAAAAGGAAAAATAACAGATGTTGGTGAGGTTGCAGAGAAAAGGAAACACGTACATATACAGTGTTGGTGGGAATGTAAGTTAGTTCAGCCACTGTGGAAAGCAGCTTGGAGATTTCTCAAAGAACTTAAAATAGAGCTACCATTCCAACCAGGAGTCCCATTACTGGGTATATATCCAAAAGAAAAATCTTTCTACCAAAAAGACACCTGCACTCGCATGTTCATTGAAGCACTATTCACAATAGTGAAGACGTGGACTCAACCTGGATACCCAGTAGTGTGGACGGGATACGGAAAATGGGGCCCATACACACTGTGGAATACTATACAGCCACGAAAAGAACAAGATCATGTCTTTTGTGGGAACAAGGATGGAGCTGGAGGTTATTTTCCTTAGCAAACGAGCACAGGAAGAGAAAAGCAAATACCGCATGTTCTCATGTTCACGTGGGAGCTAACCACTGAGCACACATGGACACGAAGATGAGAACCACAGACACTGGAGACAGTAGAGGGGCAGGGAGCAGGGCGAGGGCTGAAAACTCACTCTCAGGTACTGTGCACAGTGCCTGGGCGACAGGGTAATTCGTAACCCACACCCCAGCAACACACAATTTACCTACAGCAATAAACCTGCATGCGTACACCTGGACCTAAAATAACAGTTGAAAGAAAAAAATTGAAAAATACAGAAATTGGAAATAAATATTATGGAGGATTTATTTATTTGATGGAGATGAACATTTCGAAATGTGATCTCCTCAAATTTTTAGGATAAATAGAAAGCAAAAAGCTTCCCTCATTGTCTGAAGTCAGCTGTTTATCTCCATCGGCACACGCATTTTAGGTAATGAATTTGTTAAATAATGATATATGTACATTTAAAACTTGGAGCAATACCGGAAAGTCTCGTTTTTAAAAAACAGTATCATCCCAAATTCCACTGATCAGAAATGAACACTGTCAACATTTGGTGAATGTTATTCAAGATGTCCCTAGAAAGGAAAATGTCCTCCCTGCTATCTCTGAACGCATGTTCTGCTGCTTCTCTGAAGTCGCTATCCAGGGCGCACTGTCCTCGCGTGGGTCACACACACTTTCTCCTTCTCCACCTTTGAGCCACCGCTCTGGGCTCCTGGGCGTTTCCCGCTGTCTCTTTCATCATCTCAAGCTCCCCTTTAACTTGACTTTCCAGTCATGTCTATTCTTCCCTTGTTTGTAATTAAATTAACTGGGAGGGTTTTGTTTTGTTGATGCTGTTGTTTCCTTAGCTCTCCACTGCTTCCTATTGCTTTGCCATCTCGTCTTTGAGCTGCTGTTTTCTTTCATTCATATAATCATATTTTCCACAGCAGGTGGGAAGCCCTGAAAGGAATTTACTTCTGTTCCTTTTGTGATAGTTCGTCTAGCCTGGGTTCTCCGCATTTTGCTAACCTGGTTCTTTTCCTTCCCTCCTTCCTTCCCCCTCCCTCCTTCCTTCCCCTCCCTCCCTCCCTCCCCCCCCCCCCCCCCCTCCCTCCCTCCTTCCCCCTCTCTCCTTCCTTCCCCTTCCCTCCCTCTTCCTTCCTCTCCCTCCCTCCTTCCCCCTCCCTCCTTCCCCCTCCCTCCTTCCTTCCTCTCCCTCCTTGCTTCCCCCTCCCTCTTTCCTTACCCTCCCTCCTTCTTTCCCCCTCCCTCCCTCCTTCCCCCTCCCTCCTTCCTTCCTCTCCCTCCTTCCTTCCCCCTCCCTCCTTCCTTCCTCTCCCTCCATCCTTCCTCTCCCTCCTTCCTTCCCCCTCCCTCCTTCCTTCCTCTCCCTCCTTCCTTCCCCCTCCCTCCTTCCTTACCCTCCCTCCTTCTTTCCCCCTCCCTCCTTCCTTCCCCTCCCTCCTTCCCACCTGTCATCTTTCCTCCCTTCCTCTCTCCCTCCTTTCTTCCTTCGTTCTTCCTTCTCCTTCTCTCCCTCCCCACTCCCTCCCTCCTCCTGCCATGCTCCTCCTCTTCCTCCCTCATGCTCGTGGGAAGTCGGCAGCTTGGTTTGCTCTGATGTCCTGCGGCTGAATTCTTTCCCAATCTCACCTGAGCCCAGCTTTTTCTTCCACGAGGAGGGAGACTGGGAATGGTTTTTGTATCCCAAACGTATTGTGTGTGTCTGAGGGTGAATGCGTGCGAATGTGTGAGTGTTCGAGTGTGAGTGTGCATGTTTTGTTTGTGAGTGTGTACGTGTGTGAGTGTGCGGGTGTGAGTGTGTAAGTGTGAAAGACATCATGTCATATACTCATGTCTAAGTGTGAGTTCAGTGTGAGCATAAGTGTGTGTGTACGTGTGTGTATGTGTGTCTGAGTGTGCAGTGAGGCGGGATAGGGAGGGGTGTAAGAACTCAATTCCATTTACAATAGCCACAAAAACAATACAGTACCTAGGAATGCATTTAATCAAGGAGATGAAAGATCTCTGCAAGAAGAGCTACAAAACACTTGTGAAAGAAATCATAGATGACACAAAAAACATGATAAAGCATCCCATGCTCATGAATTAGAAGAATCGATATTGAAATGGTCATACTGCCTACAGCAATCTACAGATCCAAAGTACCAATGTCATTTCTCACAGAATTAGAAAAAACAGTCCTAAAGTCCACATGGAACCAAAAAAGAGTCTGAATAGCCAAAGCATTCCTCCTGAGCAAAAAGAACCAATCCAGATGCACCACATTGCCTGACTTTAAATTATACTACGAGTCTATAGTAACAGCAGCATGGTACTGGCACAAAAATAGACACAGAGATCAACGGAATAGAATAGAGAACCCAGAATAAAGCCACAACCTACAACTGATCTTCAACAAAGTTGACAAAAATAAACAACGGGAAAAGGACATCCTATTCAATAAATGGTGCTGGGAAAACTGGCTGTCAATATCCAGAAGAATAAAACTGGACTCCTGCCTCTCATCACACACAAAAATTATCTCAAGATGGATGAAAGACTTAAATGTACAGGAAAAGAAATCATCGACCGAGTAAACAGACAAGAAATAGAATGGTAGAAAATATTTACAAATTATGCCTCCAAGAAAGGACTAATATCAGAAATGACAAGGAACTCAAACAACTCAACAAGAAAAACTAAACAACCCCATTACAAACTGGGCAAAGGGCATGAACAGACACTTCTCCAAAGAAGAAATATACATAAAATATACATGAAATATACATGGCCAACAAACACATGCAAAAATGCTCAATATCACAAATCATCAGAAAAATGCAAATTAAAACCACATTGAGATACCATCTTGCACTAGTCAGAATGGCTCCTAAAATGTCAAAAGAACAACAGATGTTGGCATGGATGTGGAGAAAAGGGAATGCTCATACCCTGTTGGTGGGAATGTTAATTAGTTCAACCTCAATGGAAAACAGTGTGGAGATTTCTCAAAGACCTAAAAATAGAGCCACCATCCTACCCAGCAATCCCACCTCTGGGCATCTACCCAAAGGAAAAGAAATCATTATACAAAAAAGACACCCATACCTGTATGTTTATCAAAGCACTACTCACAGTAGCAAAGTGGTGGAACCAACCTAAGTGTCCATTAATGGTTGACTGGATACAGAAAATGTGGTATATCCAAACTACAGAATATTATGCAGCCATATGAAAGAATGAAACCACATCCTTTGCAGCAACATGGTTGGAGCTGGAGACCATTATCCTAAATGAACTCATTCAGAAACAGAAAAGCAAATACTGCAAGTTCTCACTTATGAGCGGGAGCTAAACGCTGGGTACCATGGACATAAAGATGGAAACAACAGACACTGGGGACCCAAAAAGTGGGGAGGGAGGAATGGGGGTAAGGGGTGAAAAACTACCTGTCAGGGCAATGTTCACTATTTGGGTAATGGGTACTCTAGAAGCTCAGTCCCCCCAGTGTGCAGTATACCCATGGGACACAATGTGCACGTGTATCCCTTGAACCTAAAATAAAACAAAGTTTAAAAAAAAAAAAAACAGAGGAAAAGGATAAAAATGGAAGCACATCAATTTCCCCGAAGTTGAAAACCAGCACCCAGACCCAGAATAGAGCGAGGCTCCAGACCCTGGACAGAGTGAGGCTCCAGACCCGGGACAGAGTGAGGCTCCAGATCTAGCATCACTAAACCACTTTCTCTTGAACATCCACACATCATCACAAGGAAACCATTGGGCGGTACGTGAGGGAAAGTCTAATGAATCCATCCAAAATAGGATCTGAATTTTACTTCCAGAGTCTAAGCATGATGTGTGTGAACTGTGTGTTTTAAGGGAATAACTTTCAATTAAATAAACTTTCAACTAAAAGCACCTGAAATACATCTGGGTTTTAATTTTGCCACTAAGGACGCCCTGCATTACAGCCTGAGTCACCTGATCCATAAACCACAACTCGTTGTTGGGGGCCTTTGAGGCACATGTGATCCTCGGCGTTGCATCCATGTATCCAGGATCCCACATGCGTCTGTTGTGCGCTGGGCACACACTGTTCACAAATCTCCACACTGTTTTCCATTGAGGTTGAACTAATTAACATTCCCACCAACAGGGTATGAGCATTCCCTTTTCTCCACATCCATGCCAACATCTGTTGTTCTTTTGACATTTTAGGAGCCATTCTGACTAGTGCAAGATGATATCTCAATGTGGTTTTAATTTGCATTTTTCTGATGATTTGTGATATTGAGCATTTTTGCATGTGTTTGTTGGCCATGTATATTTCATGTATATTTTATGTATATTTCTTCTTTGGAGAAGTGTCTGTTCATGCCCTTTGCCCAGTTCGTAATGGGGTTGTTTAGTTTTTCTTGTTGAGTTGTTTGAGTTCCTTGTCATTTCTGATATTAGTCCTTTCTTGGAGGCATAATTCTAAGGTCTTGAAAGGTGGACATGAGGAGGTGGTGTTCTGAGACTGACGTCCCACAAGCGTCTTGCTCAGGAAATAATTGTAAAAGATACCTAGCCTGAGACAGGAAGAAACATCTGTGGTGTATTATGAAGTAAAGAAACAAAGTGGCAGAATAATATATAACCTCATTTTTAAACAAAAAACAGTGTGTGTGTGTCTGTGCGTGTATGTGTGTGTCTGCGTACGTGTGTGTGTGTGTGCATGTATGTGTCTGTGTGTGTGCATGTGTATGTCTGTGCATATATGTGTCTATGTGTGTTTGTGAGTGCATGTATGTGTCTGTGCATGTGTCTGTGTGTGTTTGTGTGTCTGTGCATGTATATGTCTGTGTTCGTGTCTGTGCTTCTGTGTCTGTGCAGGTTTGTGTCTGTGTGTGTCTGTGTGTCTGTGCATGTATGTGTGTGTTGTGTGTGCATGTGCACATGAGCACATGGGAGAAGTCTGAAGTGTTAACTTCTAACTGATCACGCATGTCATGTCACACGGTGAAAGGATGGGAGAACTGCAGCATCTCACTTGTCACTTTACACTTTCTATATTGTTTGAATTTATTTTATGCTGAGGATTTATTACTCTTATTTCCATTGGTTGTTATTTTTATTGTGATAAAATACACATAACAGGCCAGGTGTGGTGGCTCATGACTGTAATCCTAGCACTTTGGGAGGCCAAGGAGGGCAGATCACCTGAGGTCAGGAGTTTGAGACCAGCCTGGCCAACATGGCAAACCCCATCTCTACTAAAAATACAAAAATTAACTGGGTGTGCTGATGCATGCCTGTAACCTGAGCTACTCGGGAGGCTGAGGCAAGAGAATCACTTGAACCCGGGAGGTGGAGGTTGCACTAAGTTGAGATTGCACCACTGCACTCCAGCCTGAGTGACAGAGTGAGACTCCATCTCAAAAAAAAAAAAAAAAAAAAAGAAAAATTAGCCAGACACAGTGGCACACGCCTGTAATTCCAGCTACTCAGGAGGCTGAGGCAGGAGAATCACTTGAACCCGGGAGGCAGAGGTTGCAGTGAGCTGAGATCGCGCCACTGTACTCCAGCCTGGCGACAGAGCGAGACTCCGTCTCTAAAATGAAAAACAAAACACATATAACATAAAAGTAACCACTTTTAAGTGAATAGTTCAGTGGCACCAAGCACACGCACACTGCTATGCAGCCATCGCCACCATCATCCCCAGAGCCCTGTCTTCCCACACAGAAGCTCTGTCCCATTAGACACCAGTTCCCCGTCCGCCTACCCCAGCCCCGGGCGCCCACCCCTCCACTTGCTCTTGCATCTCAGGCAACTCCAGGGACCTCCTGTGAGTGGAATCATGTAGTGTTTGCCCCTTTGTCCTTCTGTGTCTGCCTTATTCACCTCAGCATGACATCCTCAAGGTTCATCCGTGGTGTAACCTGGGTTGGAATTTCCTTCCTTCTTTTCCCATCCTGCTTTAAGGCAAAACCCACAGCTGTCATCGTACTTGATGTTGAGACAGAATTCTTTCTCCCTCAGCTCTAACACGACTTACTGTGCCCTCACAGGTCTCCCTCCTTAATCCAAAGTGAATGGTGCAAATAGCCAGAAATAATGATAAAAGGGTGACAGATGGAAATCATAATCCATATGAGACTATATGATAAATTTTACAGACATAAATTGACTCTGATTCTTTATCAGCAAAGAGAATAAAATTGACTTTTTTTTTTGAGACAGGGTCTCACTCTGTTGCCCAGGCTGGAGTGCAGTGGTGCTGATCACAGCTCGCTGCAACCTTGACCTCCTGGGCTCAAGGGATCCTCCTGCCTCAGCCTCCCAAGTAGCGGGGATTACAGGCGTGAGCCATGGTGCCCAGCTGAAAGAAAGTCTCTTACACAGAAACATAGCATTACCATAAGAATAGAAGGCAGAATACATACATAACGAGGAGGACACCCAGGACCTGTCACAAAGGCCCGTGGGAAAATCCCAACAATTAACAAAGACTCATATTTCAATGACCCATTAATCACAACTATATAATATTAAACCCATCTTTATATTAATACTAGAAACACATTTCAACTCACCCATACATCCCACACACTTTAATATGAATAGGCAAATAAATCATTAACTGGGTCAAAAAAACCTAACTATTGAACTCATGTACTATTATTTAAAGAGTACCTACAGAATTCTTACCTCAATATTTTCTTGCAAAATAAGTTCTTTTTAAGTCTAAATAATATCCTATTGTATGTAGACAGGAGCCACAGTCTCAGGGGAGACTCCGCAGACTGCCAGGTGCAGGGTGTTGACGGAGGCCACGTTGCCATCTACCCCACACTGCAAATCATGTGAACTAATGTGCCATCCCTCCAACGTTAGACAAGAACATTTACTTCACCACAGGCTTATCAGCACTGGATATTAATTTTTTAAATGTTTGTTAATCTGGTAAGTTTAAAAAATCATATTAATCATTTCTTTCACTTTGATTTCCCAGCCTAATATTGAGGTATAGCTTATTTCCACATGTATATTGGCTATTTGAATTTCTTCTGTGAATTACCTCTTCAGACACTTTTCCTATTTCTTTACTGGTTTCTGTTTAAAAATATTCTTGCCTAGACCACTGTTACACACATAAAGGTGAAATGGAAGATTAAACAATTTTGCAGGTAATTCAAGAAAAGAAAACCTTGATTTTGTACTTAATTATCCAGATGTTCCAAGTGCAAATTTCGACTTGAATTATCCATGTAATTACCTTAATTCCTTACTTTGCCATTTCAGCCAAGAAAACTTATTTTCATTGTACTTTTACCGAATAATTTTAAAATAAAACTCTGTTGAACTTTGTTCTTACCACAACCAAAAATCTAGCACTAGAAATTAGTTCCACCTCAGCTATTTCCCGCAAGAGTCTCTGGAGAAGCCTTTCTTGCTGCTTTTACCTAAAAACCTCTTCCAAAGCTCTGTGGTCAGGGTGTGCGTTTCTTGGCCATTTTGACTGAACTGGTCAAGTTGGAGAAGAAATAAATGAGATGAGCACACTGTGTGCTCAACACCTCCCGCCAGGCCACGCGTCCGTCTTCAGCGGCCATGGAGTGGTCCAGAGAGGCTTAGGGGGTCGGTGGGGGGAGGGGACTTCCAGTGACGAGTAAACAGCAAAAGATGCGATATTCCAACAGGAAGCGAAATGAAAATAGAAGACTCAGTCGTTATTTACGGCGGCTATAATTTTCTCCATAAAATGAAAATGAAATCAAATGAAAAGAATTAAAATAGATTTTTAGCCAAGTGGCAGCACAAACAGAAGGATGAATCGTGAAGGCAGACAGCTCACCTGTAACCGGCAGAGTGTCTGCCTAGAAAATGAGGAGAGTGAGCGAGGAGAACACCACCCTTGACAGGATCTAAAAATATAAAACAGCTTTGAAATTGTCATTCAGGAGACGAACAGCAGGCCAGGCGCGCTGCCTCACGCCTGTAATCCCAGCACTCTGGGAGGCCGATGTGGCCGGATCACTTTCAGGTCAGGGGTTCGAGACCAGCCTGGCCAACATGGTGAAACCCCGTCTGTACTAAAATTACAAAAATTAGCTGGGCGTGGTGGTGGGCGCCTGTAATCCCAGCTACTCAGGAGGCTGAGGCAGGAGGATTGCTTGAACCCGGGAAGTGGAGGTTGTAGTGAGCCGAGATCGTGCCATTGCACTCCAGCCTGGCCGACAGAGCAAGACTTTGTGTCAAAAATCAATCAATCACTGAACTGGCAGTGCGTGTACCATGTTTTCCTTCCCCCCATTCAAAAAAGAAAGAAAGAAAGAGAGAGAGAGAGAGAGAAAGGGAAAGGGAAAGGGAAAGGGAAGGAGAAAGAAAGAAGGAAGGAAGGAAGGAAGGAAGGAAGGAAGGAAGGAAGGAAGGAAGGAAGGAAGGAAGGAAGGAAAGAAAGAAAGAAAGAAAAAGAAAGAAAGAAAGAAAGAAAGAAAGAAAGAAAGAAAGAAAGAAAGAAAGAAAGAAAGAAAGAAAGAAAGAAAGAAAGGGAGGGAGGGAGGGAGGGAGGGAGGGAGGGAAGGAAGGAGGAAAGAAAGAAAGAAAGAAAGAAAGAAAGAAAGAAAGAAAGAAAGAAAGAAAGAAAGAAAGAAAGAAAAAGGAAAGGAGGAGGGAGGGAGGGAGGGAGGGAGGAAGGAAGGAAGGAAGGAAGGAAGGAAGGAAGGAAGGAAGGAAGGAAGGACAGACGACATTTTCATGCCAAAGAAAACAATTTGTCACCAGTAAACTCTCACAACATGAAATGCTAAAAGAATTTCTTTCAGAATGAAAGAAGTTGATATCAGATGAAAATGTGGACCCTTAGAAGTGAATGAAGAACATAAGAAATGGTAAATGTCTGGCTAAATACAAAAGATGTTTTTTGCTTTATTGCCTTTAATTCTTTTATACTGCATGTGACTGTTTAAAGCAAATACTACAACATTACCTTGTGGAGTTCATAATAAATGTAAATAAAATATGTCTAACAACAATACCACAAAGGATGTGGGCGGGAGAAATACAGACCTATGTGATTGTGGGGTTTCCACATTTCATGTGAGTATTAAAACGGCAGCTGTGATTGGATGTGACAGGGAAGGGCCTCGAATCCCGGTTCCGGTTCTAACGGAACTCTCCTTCCTGTTTTTCCCACTAAATGCGGTAGCTATTAAAGAACCTGAACACGTGCATGGAGCAGCTAATGGAAGTCTCTGAACAGTACATGGTAACAGGGACATTGGAAGAAGAACAGAATTTTAAATATCACAAACTGGCAGTGAGTTTACCATGTTTTCCTTCAGCATCATCCAGCCCAGACTCAATACAGCCTAAAATCCAGATGACAGGGTATGGATACAGACGGCCCCAGAGACCGCCAAGTTTTGGGTTGAATAACTGGAAAGGGGTCTCCTAACACTCAGAAACTTCCCTTTACAAATATGCATGTATGTATATACTCGCTCACATGCTAATCCCTAAGTAATTCTGTGGTGGCAGCAGTGGCAACAACAGCCAGGACCCACCCACAGGAGCTTAAACCGTGGGGCATCAACTGTGGGGCAGCCAGACCTTCCTCTCCATGTGGAGGAGCTGTGGCGCGGGGCTGGTGGGGCGCGGGGCCGGGCTGGGTGGGGCGCGGGGCCGGGTGGGGCGCGGGGGCCGGGTGGGGCGGGTGGGGCCGGGTGGAGGCGCGGGGCCGGGTGGAGGCGCTGGGCCGGGTGGAGGCACTGGGCCGGGTGGGGCACGGGGCCGGGTGGGGCACGGGGGGTGGGTGGGGGCACTGGGCTGGGTGGGGGCGCACGGGGCTGGGTGGGGGCACGGGGCTGGGTGGGGGCACTGGGCTGGGTAGGGGTGCGGGGCTGGGTGGGGGCATGCCTCAGCTTCCTTTCCTCTCTTCTCTGGTTGGCTGGTCCTGGATGCAGGAGCAGTGGCATGAGGTGGACAGCAGGACAAGGTGAGCAAAGTTCAAGTTTTCTGGCTGGAGGATTAAAATGGGGAGCTCCAGCACACTTGAAAAGTGCCAGGACATCGTGGAGAAAAAGGAGCTCAGAGCATCGAATTCACGAAGCTGTTTATGAACATTTGTGTTCACCTCTGAACTACACATGCATAGATCTGACTTGAAAAATATGTACAATTTTCATAAGACTTAAACAAGACCTGGAATACTGTAACACAATATTCAAATTGTCCAAGATACAATCCAAAATTACTTAATATAAGGCCAGACACAGTAGCTCTCATCTGTAATCCTAGCACTTTGGGAGGCCAATGTGGGTGGATCACCTGAGGTCAGGAGTTCAAGACCAGCCTGGCCAACATAGTGAAACCCCAACTACTAAAAATACAAAAATTAGCCAGGCTTGGTGTTGCGTGCCTGTAATCCCAGCTACCCAGGAGGCTGAGGCAGGAAAATCGCTGGAACCTGAGAGGTGGAGGCTGCAGTGAACTGAGATCACACCACTGCCCTCCAGCCTGGGTGACAGACTGAGACTCCATCTCAAAAAAAAAAAACCAAAAAAAAACCCCACAAAAATTTACTTCATATAAAAAGAACCAGTAAATATCTTAAGTTACATGGAAAAAGACAATCAACAGGTAGTAATGCTGAGATGACACAGATGTTGGAATTACCCGACAAGCCTTTAAGTCAACTCTTATAAAAATGCTCCAAGCACTCTTGGAAGGAATGGAAATACGGAACATCGCAGCAAAGACACAGGAGATATAAATAAGAACTTTTGAGCAGACACCACGCACCAGTTATCAAACCAGGGGAGGACTCCAGGTACGTAGAAAATAGCCAAGGTCATCGCAATGCTGACCACCAGAGAGAAGTCCAGACACTTCTGCCCACTGCAGCTTGGTATCAGGGTCACCGAGGAGTACAAACAACAGTCAAGCACTAGACAGAAACACATCTTAATTCATAACAGAGAAGAGACAGAGAGAGATCAGCTCCAGCAGTGTGCACTGTCCCCTGGCTGGGGGACCACTCTGGCAGCCAATGCCGGACAGCTGACTTTCACGCACCTCTCAGGCCGCAGAAGAGGACCCCTGCCTCTCCCACGCAGAGTGTGAAACCCTGAAAGCTGGGGCATAGCTGAGGGTTATTGATGTTATACATTTAAGCTGAACAAAAGAGCACATGTGGGCCGGGTGAGGTGGCTCACACCTGTAATCCCAGCACTTTGGGAGGCTGAAGTGGGTGGATCACCTGAGGTCAGGAGTTCAAGACCAGCCTGGCCAACATGGTGAAACCCTGTCTCTACTAAAAGTACAAAAATTAGCCGGGTCTGGTGGCGCTTGCCTGTAATTTCAGTCACTCAGGAAATCTCCCAGGTGTTTACTTGAACCCGGGAGGTGGAGGCTGCAGTGAGTGGAGATTGCGCCACTGCACTCTAGCCTGGGCAACAAGAGCAAAACTCTGTCTCAAAAAAATAAATAATTAAATTAAATTAGAAAGCACACATGGAGCTTGAAAAAGGGAAAGATGAGCCCAACACAGGCTGCGTGGCTGTTTATCTCAGGGTGAGGAAGTATTCCAGGCCCAATGCCCATCTTTATCAGCCTGCAGGGGGTTCATGCATGTGACTGCCTTTCCCAACAAACACCAAACGGAAAAAATTCTAACAAAATACAATCACAAAAATTTTAAAGCTCAATGGATAGTCTCAACAGAAGAATGGAAATGACAGAGGAAAAGGTAAACTTGAAGAAGGACCAATAGAAATTACCCAACCTAAACAACAGAGAAAAAGATTGAAAAAAATGACAGCTTCAGGGACTCGTAGGACAACATCAAAATGTCTAACATTCATGTTACCAGCGTCCCAGAAGAAGTGAAGGAAGCATACGATGCAAAAGGAAGCATTGGAAGAAATGATGGCTGAAAAATTCCATTTGACAAAAACCTAAATCTCAGTGTCTTTTGAGATTTAGAAAGTGCAGTGAACTCAAAATATGATAAACCTAAAGAAATGTACACTCAGACACATAATTAAGCAGCTAACAACTAAAGGCAAAAAATTTGAAAGCAAGCAGAGTAAAATGACATATTACTTATAGGGTAACAAGCTTTCAAATGACTGTCCATTTATCTTCAGAAACCATGGAAGCCAGAAGGAAATGGAACATTTTTAATGTGCTGAAAGAAAAGGGATGTCATCATAGAAGTCTATACCCAGTGAAAAATATCTGTCAGAAATTAAGGTGAAATAAAGACATCCTCAGATGAAGCAAAACTGAGAGAATTCATTGCCAACAAACCTGTTCCTGAAGAAGTGATAATGGGAGTTCTTGAAGCAGAAGGAAATAACATTGGAAAGAATCTGGACCATCTGGATAAATATAATACAGTTCTCCCATTTACCTGCAGGAGATACATTCAAAGACCCCAGTGGACGTCTGGAACCATGGATGGCACTGAACCTGATTGCCGTCCGTGGAAACACGATTTTGTTCATGTCTTCCACCCACAAACATAATGCCTTTTCCATCTTAACCAAGTGCTTACCGGCTCACTGCAACCACCGCCTCCTGGGTTCAAGTGATTCTCCCGCCTCAGCCTCCTGAGTTGATGGGACTGCAGGTGCTGGCCACCATGCCTGGCTAATTTTTGTATTTTTTAGTAGAGATGGGGTTTTGCCATGTTGGCGAAGCTGGTCTTGAACTCTTGACCTCAAGTGAGCCACCCGCCTCGACCTCCCAAAGTGCTGGAATTACAGGCATAAGCCACCGCGCCTGGCCTCACTGTAGCTTTTGCAGTTTGAAGTGCAACAGCAAAACTAATATGAATTTCTTTTTTCATCTTCATAATTCATGGATAGAAGATTTGTTCTTACCATAAGATCTTGGGAATCTCAGTAACTTTTTTCTTGCCTTATTAAATAAAAAATGTTTACTTTTTCACTGAAGCATTTTACTGCTTCTCTTGGGTGTGTCTATCCGTATTGCCAGCATCACTGCTCTTGTGCTTTGGGGCTATGATAAAGTAAAACGAGGGTTACTGGAGCACAAGCGCTGGGATACTGCAACAGTTGATCTGATAACAAAGATGGCAACTGAGGGACTAACGGGTGGGTAGCGTATATGGCATGGACACGCTGGACAAAAGGACGATTCATATCCCAGGTGGGAGGAAGCAAAATGGTGTGAAATTTGATCGCACAGCCAGAAAGGCAGGCGATGTAAGGCTTATGAGTTCCTTCTTTCTAAATTTTTCCATTTAAGATTCTGGGCCATGGTTGACCTCAGATAACTAAAACCACAGAAAGCAAAAACCTGGATGAGAGGGGCTACTGTAAACGAGTCTTCTCTTGTGTCTCTAAAATGTCTGGCAGTTGAAAGCAAAAATTATAACATTGTCTGAATTGTTTTTTCAAGGTATGTAGATATAACATTCAAGATAAATATAACATAAAGGAGAAGGAGTGAAGTGCCGTATGTAGTAATTAGCTTTCTGCATTCCATTTAAAGTGTTAAAATATGATTTTAACTTGACTGTGAAAAGCTAAATGTGCACATTCTAGTCCCCAGAGCAGTCCTTAAAAAACTGAGCAAAGAGATAGAGTTTAAGAATGACAATAAATTAAAATGGAATATTTAAAATGTTCAAATAACAAGAAAGATGAAAAGGGGAAACAGGTGAATAGAGAACAGGGAACAGCAGAAAACGATGAATGAAATCGTGGTCTTAAATCCAAACGCACCAATAATTACACTGAATGTCAATCATCTAAGTATGCCAATGAAAAGAGTGATTGTCAGAATAACTAAAAATGACCTAATTATATTCTACCTACAATAAATTGACTTTGAATGTAGTGATATAGGCAGTGAAAAGGTAAAAGGATGGGAAAAGATACACCATGCAAATTCTAACCAAAAGAAAGCATGGAAGTGGCATCAGCAAGGTTGTGGATCGGCAGCTCCAAGCACTTGCTACCCCAAAGAAGGCCTGGAAATCCAGGAGAAAGTGTAAGAACCAACGCTGGGAACTTCAGACTCAGGCTGCACTCCTGTATCACCAGCTTTCCTGGTTCTCCAACTTGCAAATGGTGGGACTTCGCAACCTTCATAGTCACAGGAGCCAATTCCCATAATAAATCTCTCTCTCTAGATGTAGATTTAGATATGGATAGCTATCCTCCTGGTCATATTTCCCAGGATAACCCTAATACACATAAAAAGGATGGAAATTCTGACACACACTACAGCATGGATGAACCTTGAAGACATTGTGCTAACTGAAATAAACCAGACAAGAAAGACAAAAAGACAAATACTGTATGATTCCACTGAGATGAGGCACCTAAAGCAGTCAAATTAATAGGTTCAGAAGGCAGAATGGTGTAGCTAGGGGCTGGGGACAGAGAGGAATGGGAAGTTATTGTTTGATAGGTGCAGACTTTCAGTTTTACAAGATGAGAAGAGCTGTGGAGATGAATATTGGTGATGGTTGCAAAACAATGGATGTATTTAAAACAACAAAACTGTGGTTAACATGGCAAATTTTATGTTCTATGTATTTCACCAGTTTTTTAAATTAAAAATAAATATTTATAGTCTCAGCATCTTCAAATGCCTCACAAGTATTTCCAAGCTTTATCCCTGATTTCTTATCCTACCTGTGTCAAAAATCTTCACCTTCCCAAGATTTTTTTATATCAAATGCTAATAAGAGGTCCCTAATCTCTGGCAAGCACTTGATTTTTTTGGAGTCAGGCTGAATAATAGTATATAGGACTCATTGAATCAAGGAATATGGGGTTTGCAATTTTCTGTTGCCAGGCTATCTGTGCGAAACTCAGCAAACTTAGTAATGAATGAAATGATGTTAAAAAGCAATCTCTTTAAAAGTCTGAAGCAAGACAAAGATGCCTGGTAGCTAGGCTTCTATTCAACATTGTCGAGACCCTTGCAATTGCCCTGAAATAAGAAAAAGCCATACAAAGTATATTTCTGTGAAGGAAAAGACAAAATTGTCATATATAGCTGTTATGGCAGTTTCATAAAGACTCTCCAAAATACATAGACAAACGGTCAAAGTTATTTAAAATTGTCAAGTTTGCTAGGTATAAAACAAATATGCAAACTTCAATTGCATATCCATATACGAATAATAAACAGAAAATGTAATTTGTTTAAAATGTTGTTTATAAAGGAAACAATAAAATGAAGGGACAATCCACAAATGAGGATAAAATATTTACAAACCATATATCTGATAAGGGCTTAATACTCAAAAATATAACGAACTCAAACAACTCAACACCAAGAAAACAAACAACCTGATTTTAAAATGAGCAAAGGACATTAACAGACATTTCTCAAAAGAAGACACACAAGGCCAGGCACAGTGGCTCATGCCTGTAATCCCAGCACTTTGGGAGGCCAAGGCGGGTGTACTACTTGAGCTCAGGAGTTCAAGACCAGTCTGGCCAACATCACGAAACCCTGTCTCTACTAAAAATACAAAAAGTAGCTGAGTGCTGTGGTGCATCTGTAATCCCAGCTATTCAGGAGGCTGAGGCAGGAGAATCACTTGAACCCAGGAGGCGGAGGTTGCAGTGAGCCAAGATTGCACCACTGCACTCCAGCATGGGCGACAGAGCAAGACTCTGTCTCCAAAAAAAAAAAAAAAAAAAAAAGACATACAAATAGCCAATGGAATACTTTTAAATGCTCAATATTTTTAGTCATCAAGGAAATAAAAATTAAAACCACAAAGAGGTATCACCTCAAGCTTATTTGAATGGATATTATTTTAAAAAGATGAATGATACCTGCCGAGCGCGGTGGCTCACGCCTGTAATCCCAGCACTTTGGGAGGCCGAGGCGGGCGGATCACAAGGTCAGGAGATCGAGACCACGGTGAAACCCCGTCTCTACTAAAAATACAAAAAATTAGCCGGGCGCGGTTGTGGGCGCCTGTAGTCCCAGCTACTCGGGAGGCTGAGGCAGGAGAATGGCGTGAACCCGGGAGGCGGAGCTTGCAGTGAGCCGAGATCGCGCCACTGCACTCCAGCCTGGGCGACAGAGCGAGACTCCGTCTCAAAAAAAAAAAAAAAAAAAAAAAAAAAAAAAAAGATGAATGATAACAAGTGTTGGTGAGGATGTGTAGCAAGGGAACCCTCTTACACTGTTAGTGGGACTGTAAATTAGTACAGCCTCTATGGAGAAGAGAATGGAGGTTCCTCAAAAAACTGAAAACAGGACTATCATGTGATCCAGCAATCCCACCTCTGGGTATACAGTCGCCCCTCGACACATGATGGCATTATTCGGACAGAGCCCCATTGTACGTCAAGGAGCATACTGAACGTGTATGTATCACTTCTGCACCATTGTAATGTTGAAAGATTGTAAGGCAAACCATTATAAGTCAGGAGTCATTTGAGAATTAAGCCCCTATCATTATAAGTCAGGAACCATTATAAGTGATACATACTAAACATGTATGTATCACTTCTGCACCATTGTAATGTTGAAAGATTGGACGGCAAACCATTATAAGTCAGGAGCCATCTGTAGAGCCACAGAGATTAAAACCAGCACATCCAAGAGACATCTGCACTCCCGGGTTCATCCACAGCACCGTTCGCAGTAGCTGAAATGTGGAAGCAGCCTCAGCACCAGACGAATGGATAGAGAGAATGTGGAGCACGTGCAGAATGGGACACTACTCAGCCTTTAAAAAGAAGGAAATTCTGTCATTCTCAAAAACACAGATGGATCTGGAGGACATTATGCTGCTTCGAATAAGCCAGGCACAGAAAGACAAATCCTGCATGATCTCACTTACATGTGGAATCTTCAAAAGTCAATCCCACAGAGAAACAGAGTGGAATGGTGGTTACCAGAGGCTGAGGGGTGAAGTGGGGAAGGAGAAGGATGGGGAAAAAGGGAATGCTGATCAAAGGGTACAACATTTCAGTGAGGCAGGAGGAATGAGTTTTAGTGATCCGCTGCACTGCACAGTGACCACAGTTAATAATAATGTATGTTTCAAAATTGCTAAAAGAATAGGCTTTTAGCATTCTCACAGTAAAAAAGAATGACGAGTTGGTGAGGTGGTGGAGATGCTAATTAGCTTGATTGAGTCTTTCTACAAAGTATACGTAGATCAAACCATCACGTTGTACCCCATAAATATACGCAATTATTATCTGCCAATTAAAAATAGATTTAAAAAAATAAGTCTGGGAATGGTGGCTCACACCTATCACTGCAGCACTTTGGCAGGCCCAAGAGGGAACATTATTTGAGGCCAGGAGTTCGAAATCAGCCTGGGCAACATAGTGAGACCCCGTCTCAATAATAATAATAATAAACCCGGTGTGGTGGTGCATGCCTGTAGTTCTAGCTACTTGGGAGGCTGAGGCGGGAGGATCACTTGAGCCCATGAGCTTGAGAGTTCAAGGCTGCAGTGAGCTATTATCATGCCACTGCACTCCAGTCTGGATGACAGAGCAACAATCTGTCTTTAAAACTAAATACACAAACAAATTGAAAATACATTAGAAATGTGAAGATGAAAGTTTTAGAGAAAAAAAAGGTACACCTCAAAAATATCTTGCTTTCCCTTTTTTACCTAATTCGAAAGTAAAAGCATTGCAAATGTGCAGGGTGGTAACTGCCAGGGCACAAGCAACTGTCACTTCTGGGAATTGCTGTTCCTTCATCATAACATCAAACAAAATTTTGATACTAAAATTTTAGTAACAAAATTGAAATATTTTGCATAAAAATTCTAATAAAAGTTAACATTTATTCTTGTGTTTCAGACTTTTTTTAGTTTTCTCATATTCAATCTTGGTCACAGCTCTGGCCAAACATCTATTTAACCCCCTGGCCATTTGGTATTTAGCAAAAAATGAAAGAGAGTATGGAGATGTACCTCTGGCAACTCTGAATATAGCTAACAAATTATTTGCAAGACCAGTACAGAGAAAAATTTGAAACTTTTTGAAGACCACTAAAGGATACTCTAAAATAGATAAATGCCTTCATGCTGGGAAGATTGAAGACCACGAACATGCTATTTTCTCCCCAATTGATATATGGATTCAGTGTGATTTCAATCAAAATCACAAAAGGGATTGTGTGAAATTGGATGAATTCTAAAATTCCTGTTGAAAGGCAAAGAACCAAGAGTAGCCAAGACACTCCTGCAGGAGAGGACGGTGGGGATCTGCCCAATGTCTCGGTTTTTGTAAGGACCAGCTGGTGTGGTGTTGGTTCAGGACAGACCCAGGTGACAGAAAGAGCCCAGGAGTAGACCCAGACATATTTGTACATTTAAATGTTTGTAATTTATATAAATAAATATCTGATAGGATAAAAAATGTGAAATTATCTGAGTAATAAAAAATACAGAAATGTAACTGGCATATTAAAGAATACAGCCCCCCGGCCGGGCGCGGTAGCTCACGCCTGTAATCCCAGCACTTTGGGAGGCGGAGCAGGCGGACCACGAGGTCGGGAGATCGAGACCATCCTGGCTAACACGGTGAAACCCGTCTCTACTGAAAATACAAATATTAGCTGGGTGTAGTGGCGGGTGCCTGTAGTCCCAGCTACTCAGGAGGCTGAGGCAGGAGAACGGAGTGAACCCGGGAGGCGGAGCTTGCAGTGAGCCGAGATCTCGCCACTGCAGTCCAGCCTGGGGCACAGAGAGACCTCGTCTCAAAAAAATAATAAAATAAAATAAAAAGAAAAAGAATACAGCCCCCCAAAAGAGAAGACTTCTCAATATTAGCCATTTACCTTATTTCACCTCTCACATAATAGGGATTCATCTCCCCCTCTGTGACGACTATCCCACAAGTAAAATTCTCCCTTACAAGACTCCGGGAGTCCCAGTAACCGCCTGTTACCAAAATATTGCACCACACGGGGTGGGTGATCTTCGCTTTGCATTTTGAGTGAACACATTGCTGGCAGCATTCTGAATTTGTGTGGCCGACCTTCGCCGCGGCATCGTGGCAGGTTTTACAGCTCAAGCCAGGCAAAATGGTCCTTTCTAAAATGAGAGAAAAACTGACCAGCAAATCAATCAAAGCTTTAAATAGCTGAAAAATTAATTAAAAGGTGACATTTGTGAGAGTCCAGAGTTAATTGTTTTGGTCTGTGATTCTTTTTTTTTTTTTTTTAAACAACTCTTCCCACTCTGGCATCCACTCTGTGCGTCTTCGGTTAATCCCAGCCAGTCAGGTGCCCACCTGCACGTTGCTGTTGCCCTCCAGACAGCCACGCGTTCCTCTGTCTTCTCTCAGTGAGATCCTAAACTCCTCAAACACGCAGACCATGGCCTCTATCTCCTTTATGTACACTGCAACGTCTGGCATGGTTGAGGAGTGGAACTGACTCTGCAGAGAAGTTGTGCAAAACAATTAGGGTCAGAAAGAAGTGGGAAGGATGGTAGATGAAGGGGTTCATGAGTAAAGAGCTCAAAGAGATGGTCTCAGACTTTAGTGATGTGGAAACTGATAAAAGGAAAATCAGATTGTAAAATAGTATGTACAATATCATCTTATTTTTATTTAAAAAAAAAAAAACAGTACAGGGGAGAGGGGCTCCGAGAGGGATAACTGGAGGCATTAGTTACTTATTAGTTACTTGCCTCCTTCACTGAGAAGAAGCAAAATAGTAAATCATCACGTTCGGAGTAGATTGTCCAAGAGGGACACTGGAATTCAGCAGAAAAGTGGCAGGACACTCCTACACCAAGGAAGACAGGGCAGAAAGGACTGTGGGGCTGAGACAGGCTCCCAGTGCAGGAAAAGGGTAAGGGAGAGAGGAAGGGAGGGGGCAAGGCCGCTGCTGCTCCAGGAATGTGGGGGCTGGGACAGACCCCCCCAGTGCAGGGAAAGGGTAAAGGAGGGACCCTCAGCAGCCTACATTCCCACCGCGGACTCCTGCAGTTTCAGCCGTGAGAGCCCCTTTGACCACGCAGGTCCTGACCTAACAGGGTGCTGCCAGGAGGTTGTGCAGTGGCACTGCCTGAGGGAGGGAGTCTCGGGGTCCCACATGCTTCCTGAGACCTAAGCGGCTACAGCAAGGCACCGTGCTGGAGTCCCGCCCCCAATGTACTGAGGCAGTGTCCTGGGGCTCAGTGGTGCCAGGCTGAGGCACGAGTGAGGCCCGGGCTGCCACAGCTTGGGCTAAGGTGCAGGTGCTGCCAGGGCTGAGGCTGTACATGGCACGCGCATTCTCCACCCACCTGCCTAGGCTTCCACCATTGACGGGGGCCTTGCTCTCCCCAGTGGAAGGCCACAGCATGGTCACCACTGTCCCCCACCCAAGCATTCCGTGGGGGGCCTGGGGATGACCCTGCCCCAGCCTACCATAGCTGCCACCTGCACACATCACTGGGGGGCCTGAACACAAGCCTGCCTGGCCGTCTGTGCCCTCATGCAGTCTGGGTGCCAGGCGATTGCCCATCCCAGTCCATCACTTTCAGCACCTGAATACTTCTCCTGGGCCCTGAGGTTGGGCCCACCCACTCTGCTGCTACTACCACAGCTGGCACCTACCTGCATGTACCACCTGCGAGCCTAGACACTGGCCTGCCCAGCCCATTGCAGCCACCACCAGCACCAGCATGCACTGCTTGGGACCCAGAGGGCTGTCCTGCCACTGTCATCACCCATGCCATGCTGGCTGACCAGGGGCCCAAGAACCACCCACTCACCTGGTCCACCACTACCACTACTGGCATCCAAGTAAGCTACCTGGAAGCCCCAAAATTGCCCACCTGGACCTGCCACAACCAGTGCCAGGATATGCCACCTTGGGGCCCAAGGACAGGCATGCTCATTCCTCCACTGCCACCACTGGGGCCTGAAGACTGGCCCCACCTGGGATTCCAGCCCCCAGCAAAGCGTCACCACAGCCTCCACTAATAACCACACCCTAAGCCACAAAGGAAATCACAGACACCACTGACACTGTTTACAACTAAAGAGGAAATATGGAGACGACATTACTGCATGCACCCAGAGTCAAAGCCAAAGGGCCCCATCCAACCAGCACCATCGACACATTTCAGGAAAAATCCTCCCCTATGAAAACAAACTCAAAGAATTGGAAGAAGTGACTATTACAGCAGATCTGCAGATATCAACATAAGGAAATATGAAACAGAATAAAGGAAGGAAATATGATACCTCCAAAGGAACATAATAATTCTCCAGCAATAGACCCCAACAAAAAACAAATTTACAAAATCCCGGAAAAAGAATTTAAAATATAGATTTTTAAAGTGGCTCAGTGAGATACAAGAGAATAATGAAAAACAATGCAAAGAAATCAGAAAAATAATTCAGCACATGAATGAGAAATTTACCAAAGAAATAACATCATGAAAAAGAACCAAACAGAAATTATGCAAGTAAAGAATTTACTGAATGAAATATAAAACACATTTGAAAGCTTCAGCAATGAACTAGACAGAGCAGTAGAATCTCAGAACTTGAAGACAAATCTTTTGAAATAACCCAGTCAGACAAAAATAAAGAAAAAAGAATTTAAAAGAATGAGCAGAGCTTTTGTGACACATGGGACACATTAAATGACCAAATATTTATCAGTATCCCAGAGGCAAAGAGAGAATAAAAGGTTTAGAAAATCTATTTAATGAAATAATAAATGAAAACTTCCCAAGCCTAGCAAGAGTTTAGACATCCAGATATAGGAGGCTCAGAGATCCCCAAACAGATATAATGCAAAAAGATCTTCTCCATGGCACATTATAGTCAAATTGTTCGAAGACAAAGTAAAAATTCTAAAAGAGCAAGAGAATAGAATCTAGTCATCTACAAAGGAACGCCCAGCAAACTAACAATGGGTTTCTCAGTAGAAACCTTACAGGCCAGGAGAGAGTAAGATTCTATATTCATATTCAAAGTACTGAAAGAAAAAAAAGCCCTGCTATATAAGAATAGTATACCCAGCAAAATTATCCTCAATAAGTAAAAGAGAAATAAAGTCTTTCCTAGATAAACACTGGGGGAATTCATCACCACTAGAATGGCCCTACAAGAAATACTCAAGGGAGTCCTACCTAGAAGTGAAAAGAGGACATTTACCATCATAAAAACACAGGAAAATATAAGATTTACCAGTAAAGCAAACACATAAACAAGGAAGAGAAAAAACGCAAATGGTACTACCAAACCACAACCCATAAAACCCACCAAACCACAACAACCCATGAGATAAAAAGAAAGGAAAAATGAATACAAACCAGAAAACAACTAACAATATGACAGGAACAAAACCTCACAAATCAATAATAACCTTGAACGTAAATGGATTAAATTCTCCACTTGAAAGGCATAGACTGGTTGAATGGATTAAAAAGCATGATCCAACTATATGCTGCTTATAAGAAATGCACTTTACAGGTAATGCACATATAGACTGCAGTTTAAACAAACAGACTAAAAGTAAAGGAATGTAAAAGATATTCCATGCAAACAAAACCCAAAACAAGCAGAAATAACTACACTTATGTCAGACAAAACAGAAGACTTTAAGTCAAAAACAGTAAAAAAGGGCAAAGAAGGTCATTATATAACAATAAAAAAATCAATCCAGCAAGATGATATAGTAAGGCTAAATATATATGCACTCAACACTGGAGCACCCAAATTTATAAAGCAAATACTACTAGATCTAAAGAGAGAGACTCCAATACAATAATAGTGGGGGACTTCAACACCTTACTCAGCATTAGACAGACCCTCTAGACAGAGAGTCAACAAAGAAGCATTGGATTTAAACTGGACTTGAGACCAAACGGAACCCAAGAGATATCTGCAAAACATTTTATTTGACAACTGCAGAATACACGTTCTTCTCATCTGCACATGGAACGTTTTCCAGGACAGACCATATGTTAGGTCACAAAATAAGTCTCAGAAATAGAATTTAAATAATTTAAATAGAAATAGAAATAGAAATAGAATTTAAATAGAATTTAAATAATTCTATTTAAAAAATAAAAATCGGCCAGGCACGGTGGCTCAAGCCTGTAATCCCAGCACTTTGGGAGGCCGAGGCGGGTGGATCACGAGGTCAGGAGATCGAGACTATCCTGGCTAACATGGTGAAACCCTGTCTCTACTAAAAATACAAAAAATAGCCGGGCGTGGTGGCGGGCGCCTGTAGTCTCAGCTACTTGGGAGGCTGAGGTGGGAGAATGGCGTGAACCCGGGAGGCGGAGCTTGCAGTGAGCCGAGATCACGCCACTGCACTCCAGCCTGGGAGACACAGTGAGACTCCGTCTCAAAAATAAAAAATAAAATAAAAAATAAAAATAAAAAATAAAAATCATATCAAGTATTTTCTCAGACCAGAAATGGAATAAAATTAAAACTCAATACCAAGAGGAAGTTTAGAAACTGTAAAGATACAGAGAAATTAAACAACATGCTCCTGAATGACCACTGGGCCAATAAAGAAGTTAAGATGGACATTCAAAAAATTTACTGAAACTAATGGAAATGGAAATACAACCTACCCAATTCTATGGGATACAGCAAAATCAGTACTCAGGGAAGTTCACAGCAATAAACTCCGACTTTAGAAAGTAGAAAGATTTCAAATAAACAACCTAACAATGAACTGCAAGCAATTAGAAAGGTGAAAACATTCCAAACCCCAAATTAGCAGAAGGAAAAATAATAAAGATCAGAACAGAACTTTACAAAATAGAGATGAAGAAATAATATTAAGGATAAATGAAATGAAAAGTTGTTTATTCAAAAAGATAAACAAAATTGATATACCACTAGCTAGACTAACCAAAAAAAGACAGAAGACCCAAGTAAACAAAATCAGAAATGAAAAAGGAGACGTTACAACTGATATACCACAGATATACAAAAGATCAGACTTTTGTGAACAACTATATTAACAAACTGAAAAATCTAGAAGAAATGAATAAATTCCTGGACACGTACAACCTATGAAGGTTGAATCAGGAAGAAACAGAAAACTTTCACAGACCAATAATGAGTAGCGAGATTGAATCAGTAATAAAAGGCCTACCAACAAAGAAAAGCTCAGGACCAGATGGATTCACTGTCAAATCTACCAAATGCATAAAGAAGAACTAGTACCAATACTCCTCAAATGATTCCAAAATATTGAAGAGGAGGGAATGCTCCCTAACTTATTCTACAAGGCCAGCATTATCCTGGTAACAAAACCAGACAAGGACACAATTAAAAAAAGAAAACTATAGGCCAATATCCCTGATGAACATAGATGTAAAAATCCCCCACAAAATACTATCCAACTGAATTCATCAGTACATCAAAAAGATTATACACTATGATCAAGTAGGATTTAACCCAGGGATGCAAGGATGGTTCAACATACACAAGTCAGTAAATGTGATACATCAAATCAAAAGAATGAAAGACAAAAAAAATTAAAAAAACACATGATCATCTCAATAGATGCAGAAAGAGCATTTGATAAAATTCAATATTCCTTTATAAGAAAAACTGTCAACAAATTAGGCATAGAAGGGACATATCTCAAAATTAAAAGGCCACATATGACCAGCCCACAGCTAACATCAAACTGAATGGGAAAAAATGAAAGCCTTTCCTCTAGAACTGGAACAAGACAAGGATGCCCACTTTCATCACTCCTATTCAACATAGTACTGGAATTCCTAGCCAGAGCAATCAGGTAAGAGAAAGAAATAAAATATATCCAAATTGAGTGGCCAGGCATGGTGGCTCATGCCTGTAATCCCAGCACTTTGCGAGGCAGAGGTGGGTGGATCACTTGAGGTCAGGAGTTTGAGATCAGCCTGGCCAACATGGTGAAAACCCATCTCTACTAAAAATACAATAATTAGCCAGGCGTGGTGGCATGCACCTGTAATCCCAGCTACTTAGGGGACTGAGGCAGGAAAATCACTTGAACCCAGGAGGCAGAGGCTGCAGTGAACCGAGATCACTCCACTGCATTCCAGCCTGGGAGACAGAGCAAGACTCTGTCTTTTAAAAAAAAAAAAAAAAATCCAAATTGGAAAGGAGGAAATCAAATTGCCCCTTTTTGCAGATGACATGACCTCATATCTAGAAAAACCAAGAGACTCCACCAAAAAACTCTTAGAAGTGATAAACCAATGAAGTTAAGTTGTAGCATACAAAAATCAGTGGCATTTCTTTTCTTTTTTTTTTTTTTTTTTTTTTTTTGAGACAGAGTCTCACTCTGTTGCCCAGGCTGGAGTGCAGTGGCACTATCTTGGCTCACTGCAAGCTTTGCCTCCCGGGTTCACGCCATTCTCCTGCCTCAGCCTCCCGGTAGCTGGGACTACCGGCGCCCATCACCTTGCTGGGCTAATTTTTTGTATCTTTAGTAGACATGGAGTTTCACCGTGTTAGCCAGGATGGTCTCGATCTCCTGACCTCTTGATCTGCCTACCTCGGCCTCCCAAAGTGCTAGGATTACAGGCGTGAGCCACCGCACCCGGCCTCAGTGGCATTTCTATACACCAATAACGATATAGTCAAACAAGATAATCCAGAAGGCAATCCCATTATGAGAGCTACAAAAAATAATAAAATACCTAGCAATAAATTTAATCAAGGAGGTAAAAGATCCCTCCAAGGAAAACTACTAAATACTGGTGAAAGAAATTGAAGAAGACACAAAAATTGGAAAGCCATCCCATGCACATGAATTGAAAGAATATCATTAAAATAACCATGATTCCCTAATCTACAGATTCCATATAATCCCTATCAAAATACCAGTATCATTTTTCACATAAATAGAAAAAGCAATCCTAAAATTTATATGAAACCAAAAAAGATCCAGAATTGCCAAAGTAATCCTAGCAAAAGGAACAAAGTTGGAGGCATCACATTACCTGACTTCAAAATATATTACAAGGATATAGTAACCAAAACAGGATGGTATTGGTATAAAAGTAGATATGTAGACCAATGGAACAGAATAGAGAGCCCAGAAATAAATGCACCTATTTACAACCAACTGATCTTTGACAACGTCATCAAGAAGATACACTGGGCAAAGGATACCATCTTCAATAAATGGTCCTGGGAAAACTGGATGACCATATGAAGAACAACACTGGACCTTTATCTCTCACCATATACAAAAATCAACTCAAGATAAATCAAAGACTTAAATATAAGATCTGAAACTACAAAACTACCAGAAGAAAACATAGGGTAAACACTTCAGGACATTGATCTAGGCACAGATTTTATGGTGAAGACCTTAAAAGCACAGGCAACAAAAACAAAAATAGACAAATAGGACTACATTAAATAAAAAGCTTCTGCACAGCAAAGGAAACAATCGAGAGTGAAGAGACAACCCATTGAGTGTGAGAAAATATTAGCAAATTACTCATCCAACAGGGACTAACATCCAGAATATACAAGGAAGGAATTCAAACAACTCAACAGTAAAAACACAAATAATCGCATTAAAAAAAATAAATGGTCAAAGGAGAATAGACCTTTCTCAAAAGAAGACATACAAATGTCCAACACACATATGAAAAATGCTCCACATCACTTACCACCAGGGAAATGCAGATCAAACCCACAATGAGATATCATCTTACCTCACTTATAATGGCTATTACTAAAAAGAAAAAAAACAATAACAGATGTTGGTGAGTATACGGAAAAAGGGGAACTCTTATACACTGTTGGTGGGAATGTAAGTTCCCACCAACAGGAGATTTCTAAAACACCTAAAAATAGAACCACCGTAAGATCCAGCAATCCCACTACTGGGAATTTATCCAAAGTGGAAAAAAATCAAAGGGATACATGGCACTCCCAGGTTTACTGCAGCACTATTCACACTAGCAAAGACATGGAACCAGTCTAAGTGTTTATCAAGAGATGAATGGATAAAGAAAATGTGATACACACACACACACATCATGGAATACTATTTGTCCATAAAAAAGAATGAAATCATGTCATTTGCAGCAACACAATGAAACTGAAGTTCATTGTGTTAAGTAAAATAAGCCAAGCACAAAAAGATAAACATCACAAGTTCTCATATGTGGAAACTAAAAAAGTTAATCATACGAAGGGGACAGTGCAAATGCACAATTAGAAAACATAAGGTCTAATGTTTGACAGCAGAGTAGGAAGACTATAGTGAATAATTATGCATTGTGTTTTTTAAACAGCTAGAGGACCTCAGATGTACCCAACATATAGAAATGATAAATACTCAAGTGACTAATACCCTAAGTATCCCGACTTGATCATTACACAGGCACATATACTCATAATATCCCGACTTGATCATTACACAGGCACATATACTCATAATATCCCGATTTGATCATTACAGAGGCACATATACTCATAGGGACCCCACCGGAAAGTTCTATGAGTGTAACAAAATTTTACATGTACCCCATAAATAGGTACAAATGGAATGTATCAAAAAGAATTTTAAAAATTAAAAAACCAGTGTATGTATATATACACATTCACACACATACACATATACTCATAGGGACTCAACCAGAAAGATATACACCAAACGGTTATGGGTTTTTTGTGTGTTGTATGTGATTTTTATTTTCTTTTTTTATGTCTATATGTGATTTCTACATGTTCTAAAATGAAAACATATTTTCATAATTAAGAAAAAGACCATCATTAAGCATAAAACCAAGGCTTCTACTTCTAGCTAAAACAGCCAGAAAATTAGGCAACATGTATTTAACAATCTATCTGCAAAATAACCCCAGTACATAACACTGTTACAGGCACTGAACAGTAGATGGTGCAGGACTTGTGATCCTTAGGAAGAGGGGAACAGTGGAGATGCGAGTCCTCCAAGCAGCCTAGATTGGCTCCTGAAGGCCAATTGTGATCTTGGCAAAGGTAGGGAAAACAAGGCCAGGTGGCCTTGGTCATTGAGTAGAGGAGTCAGAGTACTGGAGAGGAGAAAATCACTCAGGCAAAGAGCTCAGAAAGATCCATAAGGGTTCTCCTGAGTCTTCAGCTGGAAACCATTTGCTCATGACCAAGGCAAAACTCCTTAGATTGCAAACAGCAAATTCCAGGGAAAGAAAAGGCACTGAGGAGCTATAAGGGAAGCAACGTCCAGAGCTCACAGGTGAGGAATCATTTACGTCCTCCATGGCTAGGAGGCAGAGACTGTGTTGAGTCCATTGGCCATCAGTAAACTGCCTTAGTAGTGAGCCTAAACGAGCGCTATGGGAAAGACTAACTTAGACCTGCCTTAAAACAGCTTAAAAACAAGACTTGAAAAGATCAAACAGGACTGAAAATAACTTCAATAGTTTTTAAAGAAATACAAGAAAATCTAGAGTTTGAAACTCTAAAATTCACATTGACTGGCATCTAAAGCAAAATTACCAGACATGCAACAAAGCGAGAAGATGTGAAGCCTAATCAGTCAATAGAAGCAGACCTAGAAGTGACAGAGATTATGGAGTTATCACACAAAGACTTAAAATAGTTATTATAAACGTGTTCAATATTCTCAAGAATATAATGAGGAGAGAAAAATGCAGGATATAAAAGATAGAAAAAGAACTAAATTTCCAGAGATGAAAATTGCAATAGCTGAAACAAAAATTCTATTAAATGGTATTAACAGCTAATTAGACATTGATGAAGAAAAGATCAGTGAACTTGAATTCACAGCAAAATAATCTATCCAAAATAAAGCACAGAGAGAAAAACACTGAAAAACTGAGCAGAGGCCTCACACACCAAAGGCTACATCACGTGGTCTAAATGTGTGTAACTGGAAGCCTAGCATGGGGATGGGGCAAAAAGAAATTTAATGGTGCAATTTTCTAAATTCAAAAAAAGTGTATAAACCTAGGACCCAAAAACTCAATGAACCCTCAAGGATAAATACAAAGAAAACCATGCCAGGACATATTATAATGAAAATACTCAAAACTCATAATAAAAAACCAAAATCTAAAAGTAGCCAAAGGGCTGGAAATGATGGCTCATGCCTGCACTTTGGGAGGCCAAGGTGGGTGGATCACTTAAGGTCAGGAGTTCGAAACCAGCCTGGCCAACATGGCAAAACCCCATCTCTATTAAAAATACAAAACTTAGCCAGGTGTGGTGGCACGTGCCTGTAATCCCAGCTACTTGGGAGGCTGAGGCAAGAGAATTGCTTGAACCCAGGGGTGGAGGTTTCTGTGAGCCGAGATTGCACCACTGCACTGCAGCCTTAAGTCTCACTTAAGACAGAGTGAGACTCTGTCTTAAAAAAAAAAAAAAAGTAGCCAAAGAATGAAGACACAGAAGACACAAATTAAAATGCAAACTTCTGCACTTTGAAAGTTTCCATAAAGAAAATGAAAAAGCAAGCCCCATACTGGGAGAAAATTTCTGACACAGGACTCGTACCTGGAACACATAAACAACTCTTACAACTCAGTAAGAAGGCAAAAGACTCATTTTTTTTAATGGGACAATATTCGGACACTTCATAAAATATACAAATTGCCAAAAAAACAGAAAATATGCTTAACATTATGCAGATTAATCCCATGCAAATGAAAGCCACAATGAGAGACTACTGTATACTCCTAAAGGCTACGGTTTAAAAGACTGACATCGCCAACTGCTGGTGAGTACGTGGAGCAACCAGAATGCGTGTATGTCGTTGAGCCTTTTCATTTAAATCAGTAAATATAACAGCAACTGATACTCAATCCTGGATTGAACAACATGTGCAAGACTCAGTGAACTGGGAGAGCAGGTCATTAATGGAATCCACACAACGAATGGAACATTTCATTGTAAGAAAAAAGGATGGCTGGGCGCGGTGACTCACACCGCTAATTCCAGCACTTTGGGAGGCTGAGGCGGGTGGATCACCTGAGGTCAGGAGTTTGAGACCAGCCCAGCGACCATGGCACAACCCTGTCTCTACTAAAAATACAAAAATTAGCTGGGCGTGGTGGCACACACCTGTAGTCCCAGCAACTTGGGAGGCTGAGGCACAAGAATCACTTGAACCCCAGAGGCAGAGGTTGCAGTGAGCCAAGATCACACCACTGCACTCCAGCCTGGGTGACAGAGCGAGGCTCCATCTCAAAAAACAGACACAGCTACAGACAATGTTTGTGTCTCCCCAAAATGCATACACTGAAATCCTGAGAGGATGGTGTTCGAAGGTGGGTCCTTTGGGAAGAGATTAGGTCACGAGGGTGCAGCCCCTGTGAATGGGATTAGTGCCCTATAAAAGAGGCCCCAGAGAGCTCTCTCCCCTTTCACCATGTGAGGACGCGCAAGGCAGGAGAGCTGTTGTCTACAAACCAGGAAGCGGGTCCCCACCAGACACTGATTCTGCCGGTGCCTTGGCTGCCAGCCTTCAACATTGTGAGTGTTGTTTACAAGGCACCCAGTCTATGACAGCGGCCCGAATGGACTCACACAAAGATGTAAATATAAAATTTTTAAAGTAAAAACCCTAGAATGTTAAGTGTGGGTTGGAAATACTTAGTATCACATTTTTCCCTAACTCTGGCCAGTGAACGGCCTGGAGGCAGTGAGAGGGCAGAGGTGCCCACCCCACACTCAGGCTCCAGTTGCTGGACACCAACCCCTCAGCAGAAGCCGGGGCTCAGAGGAGGTCAGGGAGGATGGCCGGTCCAGGACGGGGGCAGTGGGGAGCCGGAGCTCAGGGGAGGATGGCTGGTCCAGGATAGGGGCAGTGGGGAGCTGGAGCTCAGGGGAGGATGGCCGGTCCAGGATAGGGGCAGTGGGGAGCTGGAGCTCAGGGGAGGATGGCCGGTCCAGGACGGGGGCAGTGGGGAGCCGGAGCTCAGGGGAGGATAGCTGGTCCAGGATAGGGGCAGGGGAGATGCAAGATGAGCCCAAGGACACCTTTGTGTCCTGGAAATCAAAGAAGCTGCAAAGACCAGCTAGACTAAGAACAGAGGCACCTCCACAGCCAGTGATGGGAAGGCTTAAGGTCAAAAGGAATCATGACTGTATTGACTGAGACATAATCTAACAAAACATGTGTCCACGCCATTAGTTTAAAAGTAAAAAGCAAATCACAAAGAATAAGACAAAAAATCTTATTTGTTACCATTGGAGGTAAGTTGGACACCAATTTATTATATTCAGAAAATTGGCAATGAAAAGGGAAAATGTTAAAACTTTCTTTCTGAACAATCCTAATTTAATATTATGGGAATATTCTTTTTAAAGAGGAATTCCAGCTAATAAATACAGAAAGACTGGAGAGCTAGAGCATCACCGGTTTGCAACCCCCAGTGAAAAAACGGATCTGTGCAAACATCATCAGCATGGAGTCACGACATGAACACCCGGACGGGAGCTGCAAGGAGCCCTGTAACAGGAGCGTGTTGCCACTGATCAACCTTAGAGTCGCCGCTGACGCTGGCCGATGTCTGTCAGTCCTCGTGTGAGAGGAGGTCAAGTATCCTGCACTGCCTGTGAAATATTCCTGCTCCTCTACACTGCACTGGAGTCTGATCAAACCTTCACGGCTGCCGTTCAGCTTGGAGGAGACAGGGGCGTGTAGAAGCCAGCCCAACAGCACCACACAGCCCCGTGTTAGCTAGCTGTGGACACAGCCATGCTGCATAACGAATGAAGCTGAAATTGATTATGGGCTCTCTCACCCGCTGGAGTGAGGAGGCCCCACAGCTCTGTGGCTGTCTCGGTTTTGACCCGAGCTGTGCAAGGGCCACAGAGGAAAGCTCCCGGAGAGGGAGGCACCTCCTCCCACCCTAGGTCAATACAAGTCACCGTCCAACCAGCCGTGCTGGGGCAGCAAACCTCCTTCTCCTACAGAGCCTGAGGGCAGGGAGAGAACTATTTGCTTACAAACATCCTACATACCTCATCCGTAGATAAACCCAGATTCCGCAGGACAATTGACCCAGTTTCTTCAAGTCAAAGACAAGAAAAAAAACTGTGGAACAGAGAGAGGACTCCGAGACTTCAGAATCATGTCCTTTACGGGGACATGGATGAAGCTGGATACCATTATCCTCAGCCAACCAATGCAGGAACAGAAAACCAAACACCACATGCCTCACTTACAAGTGGGAGCGGAACAATGAGAACACGTGGACACAGGGAGGGGAACACCACACTCCGGGGCCAATGGGAGGGGTGGGCTGGGGGGAGGGAGAGCCTCAGGATCAGTAGCTAATACAAGTGGGGTTTAATACCCAGGTGATGGTTGTTGGGTGCGGCAAACCCTCATGACACACGTTTACCTAGGCTGCACGTCCTGCACAGGGATCCTGGAACTTAATAAAATAAATTTAAAGAGACTTCAGAGACAACACCAGACCACATGGCTCTTGATGGGGTCTTGATGGGAACACACAAACACACGAATTTCCCCAGTTCTGAAGCAAGTAGGGAAATTCCTCTATGGACTGGGTTTTCTGTCATGCCAGAGACCAATCAAACCTTTACCTCTGACGGTTTTCAAAATAATGATGAAGGCATCATTTGCAATGTGCATTTAAAACAGCCGCCTGGCCTGGCTTGGCTGCTATGGAAGCTGTCAGCTGCAAAGGGAAGGTGCCTGGGAGATGGGGAAATGGAGGAGGGGCTGCCCCAGGACCCCAGCCAGCCTCCTGCCCCTCCCTGCAGCTGCTGCCCAGGGGCTGGGCTGCTTGCTGGAGAGGGAGGTCACAGAGCCCCACGCGGCTCACCTGCTCACTGCCTGCAGGCCAAGGCCACCATCAGACTCCACCTCACTCCCTGTTAGGGCCGCCTGGGGCAAGGGGGTGGGCTGGGGCTTGGCCTCTGCCACGCCTCCAGAGCAGGGCTTCCCTGGCCCACCTGTGCGCAGATGGGTTGCAGGTGAGGACGGTCAGAGAGTGGAAATGGCCCTAAGCCCCACAGGTGTGACTGGGAGAGAAGCGGACAGCCGGGCCTGGGGGCCCTGGGGGTGGCAGACGCTGGGACCAGCTCACTGTGCAGACTGGGGATGAAAAGGGGCTGGGTCCACACCAGGCTGTCAGCATAAAACACATCAGCTTTCCAAGACTTTGCAGCAAACCCCCCACAAAACACTTCATTAATGATTTGTATACTGGTTACATGTTGAAATGATAATATTACGAATATAGTTGTTTAAAATATTTTATCAGAATTTCATCTGCTTCTTTTACTTCTTAACCATGGCTACTAGGAATCTAAAATTACATGGGTGTCTTCTTGTTCTGTTTGTCCTGGGTGGTGGTGGCCGGATGGGAGGACGATGTCAGGCGGGGGTCACCGGGACCCCGGCTCCACGCCATTCATGGAATGGTGACTCAGCGATGGGGCGAGGTGAGGACACCCCTCGAATTCGGGCAGGCACTCGAGGCGGGACCATCCTGCTGTGGGTGATGCGGTCTCTGAAAAGATCCTGACAAGGTGGAAAGACTGACTCTGCCAAGATTTATTTATTTATTTATTTTTGAGACGGGGTTTCACTCTTGTTGCCCAGGCTCGAGTGCAATGGTGCAATCTTGGCTCACTGTAACCTCCGCTTCCTGGGTTCAAGCGATTCTCCTGCCTCAGCCTCCTGAGTAGCTGAGGTTACAGGCACATGCCACCACGCCTGGCTAATTATGGATTTTTGGTAGAGATGGGCTTTTGCCATGCTGGTCAGACTGATCTCGAATTCCTGACCTCAGGTGATCTGCCCACCCTGGCCTCCCAAAGTGCTAGGATTACAGGTATGAGCCACTGAGCCCAGCCTGGTGAGATTTCATTTTATTGTCTATATAAGTTTTTGCACTGAACTAACCCCAGACTCACAAATGTGGGGAGGAAGACGTGGCTCCTAGGGGCAGACGCAACCCCCAGGGCTCTTGGAGGGAGATGGTGTGGAATCCAGAGTCCGGTGACTTTGGCAGTAACTGAAATGGGATATTTAATATTCATGCATTTATTTCACAAATGATGCCAGTGCACCTGTGTGTGCCTGGGCCCTGGGAGTGGCCAGCCTTGCCCTGGAACACAAATGGCTCACAGAGAGGGACGGGTCACTCCGAGAATAAGCCAGGAGCTGATGCGGGAGGAGAGGGGTCAGAGGTGTTCCCTGGCAGGAAAACCCAGGTCCCCCAGAACCTCCTAGAGCACCCTGAGATCTTCGGGTTTGTTCTGAGAGTGGCAGGCCCTGCTGGGGAGGGTGGCGGCAGGCCATGCCGGGGAGGGTGGCAGGCCCCGCTGGGGCAGGTGAGCAGGGATGTGATGGGGTCACGCGCTTTGCAGGAAAACCAGCCTCTGGCTGCTGCAGGGGTGCAGGAGGTGAGAGGGTATGGGCCGGGGCCAGGCGGGTGGCAGTGTGTTGAGAAGCTGGGTACACGTGCTCCAGATGATGGCCGTGTCCCTGTGCCCCCAAGGCAGGAGGCCTGAGGTCGAGGTGGCTGCAAGGTGTGCCCCGGTGATTCAGGGACATTCTTGGATGGACAAAGGTTGGCTGCAGCCCTGAGTTTCAGAAAACTGCTTTTTCCTCCAACTGCAGTTACTCATTTTAGAAAGTAGAGCCGGGACTGCCGGGCAGCATCGGCACTGAAAATACCAGGTATTAAAGATGGAGTTTTAAAAACGAGTGAATGGAGGTGCACCCCGGAAATGCAAGTGTAGATATCACCCTCGGCAGGCAGGGGTCGTTTTGCCCCAACAGGGGGCAGAGGCCCGTGCTGCCCACCAGCTCAGGAAGGAGGGTCGGTGGCGAGGCCCAGCCCTGCGCAGGACCAGGCTCCACACTTCCCTGGGCAGCGAATCGAATCACTGGAGAGCTCACCCAAGTTCAGGTTCGTCTTTGGGGGCTCGTGGGGGTGCTGAGATGCTGGAGGTGTCCTGAGAAACGAGGCTGGAGGCTGCAGCCAAGGTCTGCTGAAGAGCGAAGGGGCTGGAAGTTTTGCATAATCTTGATGATTATTTTTTCCCCTCAAGATGCTTTTGTGTCCTGGGGCAAACCCTGGGCACTGGCCCTAATTCTGGCCCTGACTGGAGGTTGGGAGTAGAGTTTTTAACTCTGAAGTTCTTTCCGATAGGTTTGCCGAGCTTTCCACGCGTCTGTGATGCTCGACCTCGGCCCCCGTGTCCAGCGTGAGGGCTGGTGGCTGCTGAGATGGATCGCACGCCGGGTTTAGAGGCGCCAGTCGCTGGCAGCATTGGTGCCACAAACCCTCCTGAGATATTATTGGAAAAGAGTCTTGGTGCGCCTGCCTGGCACAGAGAAGCCTCCAGAGAAATGTCAGATGAGTCATGAGTCTCAGAGGGGGCGGGCAGCCAGGGAGGAAGCAAGGAGCCGAAACCAGGAGGGAGCCAGCAGGAAGGCGGGGGCGGGCGGGCACCGGGGTCAATGCGGCAAAGGCCTGGGGGCGCCGGGTGCGGGCAGTTGGTGCAGATGCCGCAGGCAGAGACGCCCTGTGAGTGCCCGGGCCCAACCCAGGCCTCCACATCCAGGTCTAAAGGGGTGGCCCTGGCCTCGGTTTCCCTCTGGCCTCGGGTAGTCATTCTCCGTCAGATCAGAGGCCCTTCTGGTCACCTGGTGGACGGCCGGGGTCTCTAACGCCACAAGGTGGATCTGCTGTTAGCCCTCGACACCTGCGCATTTGGCTGACGCTGACCCTGGCAGCCCGGCGGGAGGCCCTGCGTAGCCAGATGAGGCCCCTGAAGTCCACTGGACAAGGCCAGCCCAAGAGGACAGGCCAGAGCAGAAGGCACCTCCATCAAGCTCTCACCACAAGCTGTACTTTCTCTCTTTCCTTTTTTTTGAGATGCAGTTTCACCCTTGTCGCCCAGGCTGGAGGGCAATGGTGCTCGGCTCACTGCAACCTCCACCTCCCAGGTTCAAGCAATTCTCCCGCCTCAGCCTCCCGAGTAGCTGGGATTACAGGTGCCTGCCACCACTCCCGGCTGATTTTTGTATTTTTAGTAGGGACAGAGTTTCACCATGTTGGCCAGGCCGGTCTTGAACTCCTGACCTCAGGTGCCCTCCTGCCTCGGCCTCCCACAGTGTGGGGATGACAGGCGTGAGCCACCGCCCCCAGCCCATCAGTGGTACTTTCTAGGCTCAGCCCTGTGTTTGGTTTTCTCCTCCTCAGCACAGCTCACTGATGCTAGAGGTGCCATCATACTTTGTTTCTCAGGGCGTGGCCCTGGGCCCCGTCCAGATGCCGTGGGCGACTTCGCCTGTGAAGCTGGTTTTCCGGCAGGGCCCAGGAACCTGCATTTCAACAAGTTCTCCAGGGGATTTTAGTTCGAGGTCACCCCTGGCCTGGATTTGGCTTTTCTGCCCCTGATTTGATTCCAAGGCAGGAGCGGTCAGTTCAGGACAGCAGCACGAGCTCTCACCAGGTGCCTGAAGCCCAAGAGGCCCATCTGACTCTGAGAAATCAAAGCAAACTCACTCAGCCAAGCCTCCCGCACACCTTCCCTGGGCACGGCCCGCAGTAGCCCCGGCCCGGGAGGCAGCGCACGGCTCCTGGATTATTTATACGTCAGGTCCAGTCCAGCCAATCTAAGCCGTCTACGTCCCTTCCGAGGCCTGGCCGGCCGCCAGGGATGCACTCAGAGACCCGCTGTCCCCTACTGGCCGCTGCAGAGGAGGTGGGAGGTCAGGAAAACCATGCTCGTTTTAGAAACGTGGTTTTCAGACTGTACCCACTGCGCGCTCTGCAGAACCAGAACGCCCAGCAGCCCTGTGTGTGCGAATCTGTGACGCGGAAATGTGTCGGTGGGAACCCCGACCCCACCAGCCTCCTTCCCCCGGCGTGGGCTCCCACACCAATTCCTGCAGCCGTCGGCATTTTCCAAGTCGACGTGAGATTGATGGTGGTGTGGGCTGTTTTCAGTCACATCCCCCTCTTGTTGCCAGGATGGGAAGAAAAGCCAAGGGCCTGCCCTGGGGCTGTGCAGGTGGCTGGCAGGTGCCAACCAGACATCCCATCCCACCCGCAGTAGGGCTCCTTGGGAGGAGGAAGCCACTCCGGCCCCCAACAAGCAGAAGCAGGTAGATAAACACCACGGTTCCTCCCTCGGGATAATCACATTCCCGGGAGGCCCCACAGGCCCAGCTGCCCACACGGTCAGACTGCGGGGCAAGGTGCTTTCCTCTGTCCGCTTCCTGGGGCCACCTCCCAGATGAACCACTTGCTCTCAGATGCCACCATCAGCTCTTCCTGTGGGGAACCCCAACCTCAGCCCCACAGCACACGGGCTCCCAGGTGAGTGACTCCAAGTCCTCCCTGACTGGCTGACTCCCCGGCCTGCAGGAACCAGCGCAGCTTTGGGAGCTGAAGAGTTTAGTCCGGATGGATCGGTGGGCGGAAGCCTCGCAGGAGGGAGGGTCTTCATGTGAACTCGGCTCTCTCAGGAGACGCCCGGCTCCAACCTGGAGGAAAAGACGTTGGTAGCCGAGAAGCCCAAGCCTGTTTTGTGCTGGGGCCGAGGACCGTGGCTTGGCAGTTTGGTGGAGGACACGGCCGGGGAGCAGCACCAGTCTCCAGAGGCCGCCCTGCCCGCCAGCGAGGGGCAGGTGAGAGCACCGGCTTCACAGCTGGGGGAGGGGGATCGGCTGGTGCTGGCCCAGCGACTTCTCTAGCCCTTGGCTACTGGGGCGGCTCCTACCTGGGGAGAGGAGAGTGGATCCTACCCTGGGGAGGCAGCAACTGCTCCATCCACAGTGAGAGACCCCGAGTGAGGACAGCCTGACCTGGCGCCAGGTGCCTGGGTTGCTGTCAAAGGATCTTTGGTGCAGGGAAGGAGGGTGAGTCATTCCTTCCCACTCCCTGAGGCCGTCCTCCATTAACCACTGACGGTGCTGGGAAATGCATTTCAGAAGCTCCCTGAGGCTCGGTCAGTAAGAATTTCTGATACTGAGCAAGAATTTAGAGAAGCCCTCATTCCGGCAGGTGGAATCTGGAGGGTTGGAGCTTGTGTGGTAAGACCAAGGCCTGCCACACAGGCCCGTGGGCAAACAGCCCTGCAACAGGACAGGGTCCCCAACTAGGGCACCCCAACCCATGGGCGGCTCCACGGGGGAAAGGGCCCAGGTGTACAATAGAGGGTCTATGGGATCAGGACCCGGGTCTAGAGTGCGGGGTCTATGGGATCAGGACCCAGGTCTACAGTACAGGGTCTATGAGGACAGGACCCAGGTCTACAGTGCAAGGTCTATGGGATCAGGACCCAGGTCTACAGTGTGGGGTCTATGGGGAGGGGACCCAGGTCTAGAACGCAGGGTCTGTGGGGACGGGGCCCGGGTTTACAGTGCAGGGTCTGTGGAGACAGGACCTAGGTCTACAGGGCAGGGTCTGTGGGGAGGGGACCCGGGTCTAGAGTGCAGGGTCTGTGGGGACGGTGCCCAGGTCTAGAGTGCAGGATCTGTGGGGATGGGACCCAGGTCTACAGGGCAGGGTCTGTGGGGATGGGACACGAGTCTACCATGCAGGGCCTAGGGGGACAGGACCTGGATCTACAGTGCAGGGTCTATGGTGCAGTGCCCTGGCCTTCAATGGGACTGTTTTTCAGTGTGTTCATGGGACAGGTTGGCCCCCATACTTGCACACGCTGTTGGGACACCCACCTGCCCTCCTGGGCTGCTTTCCCGCCCTCCACCAGGATGCACGTGACCACGAGGCCCTTGGAGACAATGTAGTCTCAGCAGGAGGCAGCACAGCCTGGGCGCCATGTTTGGACTTTGTCCATCCACCTGGAAGCCCAGGTGAGAGCACTGGAGCGTGTGCTGGGTGACCCCACGTGTTCAGCCAGCTCCGTGGCCCTGGGACCACGGGTGAGGGTCCTGACCTGGTTCCACGTGAGATCACCAGGTGAGTCCCTCTGCTCTGCCGGTGAGCAGGGCTGGCCCACCTGATCCCCTAGGATACACCCACACCTGTGCCTGGGGCCTCTGCAGGTAAATGGAGAAGGGAGGACTGTGCAAACAACAGGAAAATAACAAGCATTGCTGGAGATGTGGGGAAGCTGGAATGTGCGGAACCCGGGGCACTGCTGGTGGGAATGAGGAACGGTGCAGCCACTGTGGAAACAGCATCGTGGCTCCTCCAAGAATTAAAGACGAAGTTACCATAGGATCCTACAGTCTCTCTTCGGGGTGTATCCCCAAAAGAATTGAAGGCAGGGTCTTTTTTTTTCCAGTCTTTTTTGTTTTTTTTTTCAGAAGCTCGCTCTGTTATCCAGGCTGGAGTGCAATGGTGCCATCATAGTTCACTGTAGCCTCAACCTCCTGAGCTCAAGGGATCCTCCTCCCTCAGCCTCCCGAGGAGCTGGGTCTAGAGGTGCACGCTACCACGTTGATACGGTGTAGCTGTGTCCCCACCCAAGTCTCATCTTGAGCTGTAGTTCCCTTAATGCCCATGTGTCATGAGAGGGACCTGGTGGGAGGTAATCGAATCATGGGGGTGGTTACCCTCATGCTGTTCCCATGATAGTGAGTCCTCCCAAAATCTGATGGTTCTGTAAGGGCTTTTTCTCCTTTGCTCAGCACTTCTTCCTGCCATCACGTGAAGAAGGACATGTTTGCTTCCCCTTCCACCATGACTGTAAGTTCCCTGAGGCCTCCCCAGCCATGCTGAACTGTGAGTCAATTAAACCTCTTTCTTTTATAAATTACTCGGTCTCAGGTATGTCTTTACTAGCAGCGTGAGAACGGACTAATACACACATGCAGCTAAGTTTTAGATATTTTGTAGAGATGCAATCTCGTCATGTTGCCTAGGTCGGTGGCAACATGATCCTCCTGCACTGGTCTCCCAAAGCACTGGAATTGCAGGCATGAGCCACCACCCCAGCTGAAAGCAGGGTCTGGAACAGCTGTTTGCAAACCCATGTTCAAAGCTGTATTCACAGCAGCTGAAAGGGTGGAAGCGACCCATGCATTCACTGATGGACGAATGAACAACGTGAGGTCTGTTCATGCAACGGGATCATTTCCAGGCTTTTTCTAACACCCCCTTACAGCACGCATGAACCTTCAGGATGTTATGCTGAGTGGAATCAGCTGGTCCCAGAAGGATAAATCCTGTGTGATTCCACTCATATGAGGCCCCTAGAGTCATGAGATTCACAGACAGAAAGTAGAACGGTGGGTTCCAGGGCCCAGGGGAGTGGGAATAAGGAGTTGTTCGATGGGGCCAGAGTTTCGGTTTTACAGGAACAAAGTTCTGGAGATGGGATGTGCAACAACACAAATGTACTTAATGCCACTCACTATGCACTTAGAAATGGCTGCAATGGCAGACGTCACGTTATGTGTATCCTACCACATTCAGGAGGGCTGGACAGAGAGACCGACATGTCGCAGGAAAAAGAGGCGCTGACCCGCCCCGGCCAAGGCAGCAGTGTCAACCAGACATGCGGCTGAGTGTGGCAGCCTGCAGCGGTGGGAACAGAGCTGCTGGGAACTGGATGGCCCCGGGGCCCCTGTGCCCTCCCTCTCTACTCCTGGTCATTTTCTGGAGTCCTCAGCAGTGGGAGGCGCTCAGCTGACAGTGACCATGTTCCGTCCACCCAGAAATCCCCCCAGGAGCTGGTGAAAGCAGCTTGGATGACACTACCCAGTGGAGACCTGTGCAGTCCAGGTGTGGACCTGTCCCCGCAGAGCTGGGCTCCTGAGATGCACCTGGTGTGATCTGAGAGGCCAGAGGTTCAGTGCGGAAAACAGCAGGGAAAACCACATTGCAATCTCTCATGCTGATGGTGTGCAGTAGCCATATTTTGGAGGTATTGGGTGAATGAACTAAGATGAGCTTAGCCTGTTTCTCCTTCGTTGAATGCGGTTGGCATCCTATTTCCATTAGAACACACTGCGGAGATCGCCGGGAAATACAGGATTCCTCCTCTCCACAAGAAGATACGGGATTCTTGAACCAGAGGTGGCCCTGGGGTGAGGACCTGCCTGTTCCTCCAGGTGGGGAGCACCTGTGCTGGGAAGCAGAAGGGGCAGGCACCAGCGCCGTGGTCCACCCTGGGACAGTCCACCCTGGGACAAGCAGCTGTGACCAACGGGCCCTGGACCCTTCCCACCCAGAGGCCAGAGCTCCTCTGGCCCCACCTGGCCCCAGTCTCCACGGCGACTGCCGCTCTGATCCACAAGCTGCCCTCATTCTTCCATGGAGCAGGTTGCGCCCTCACCGATTTGTGTCACAGGAATCAATCCTGCACAGAAGGCTGTTGTGTGCTGAAGCTGGAAGGAATCTGTGAGGCTCTAAGATGCTGGTCCCTCAAGCCATCCCATTTGTGTGTGCAGCAAAGGCCAGGACTAGACTGGCCAAGGAGTGATCCAGAGGCCCTGTCCCTCCGTCCACCTCCCAGGCCGGCCTGCACCTGGTGACAGGGGGGTGACCGAGAGGCCCCGTTCCTCTGTCCGCTTCCCAGGACCTGGTGACGGGGGTGACCGAGAGGACCTGACCCTCCGTCCACCTCCCAGGCCGGCTTGCACCTGGTGATGGGGCCAAGGCCGCGGCTGAGGCAGGATTTGCAACGTCTCCTGCAGGTGACAAACTGCGTCCCAAGGCCAAATACAGACAGAGCTGCCACCGCTCCCAGGCCCGGCATTCCGGGAGCCTCCCTCCCATCCCCAGCAGCAGACGCCACCCGCCCCCCACCTCCCGCGCCGGGGTCTGAACTCCCAGCCAGGCCCGGCCTCTGCACACAACAGTGAGAAGCCAGGCCCGACGCAAACCCCCCGCTGCCTCCCCGCTGGCCCCTCTGCGCCCTGGGACCTCCCAGCCTCCTGAGCCTCCAAGAGGTTTCTGAGCAGCTCTGGGCGATCCGTCTTCCTCCCGCCCCCGCAGCGCCCGGAGCGGCATCGGGTCCCCAGCGTCACCGCCTCGGGCTTCTCCGGTCCTTTGGGAATCGGGCCTGAGTCATCCCCGGCTCACGGCTGCCACTTCCCCGCGGGCTGCTCTCCTCCCAGAGCCGAGGCTCCAGCGCAGCCGCGCTCCCCGGCAGCTGCTTCCCAGCGTTTCACGGCGGGGCCCTTGGCTCCCCTCTCTGCTCTTTATTCCCCTGAGCCGCCCCGGTGAGCACGAGAGGAACTCGTGCCTGATCAATACGGGCCGCGGCTGCTGGCACCTGAGAGCCTTTCTCCGGGAAAACCCGCCTGGTGCCCGCAGGGGCCGGACCGGAGAAGCCCTGAGTGCCCCGAACAGCGTGTGCTGCGGGGCGGCCTTTGCGCCCTGGAAGCTGGCGGGCCAGGGCCCCCGAGGACTGTTCCGGGAAGGCTCCGGAGAGCCACGTCTGCCGCGGGCAGAACCGCGCCCCCCAAATCCGTTCACTGCAGTCTCGACTTCGATGCGCGGTGTTTGGAGACGCAGCCTCTTCAGAGGTAGTTACGGAAACTGAGCCGGGATGTGGGGTCCTGATCCCCCGCGCCCTGGCTCCGGGAGAAGAAGAGACACGGTGCGCGCTCCCCTGTGCAGAGGGAAGGCGCGGGGCGGCTCCGGGAGCCAGGTCTGCGGGCACCGTGGCCCAGAACTTCCAGCCTCCGGACTGTGAGCAGCAAAGCCCCGGTGTCCGCGGTGCTGGGGCTGACACGACTCTGCCTGGCTGCGGGTCCTCGCAGGCGGGGACGGTGCCCGCCGTTCCTAGATCCCTGGGGAGCAGCACAGGCCGCGGGAAACCGGCTCACAGCCCGGCTGCAGGCACCAAGGCAGCGTCCAGACTCCGGACATCCTCCAGCCACGGGCGAAATCACAAATCACAGCCATTGCTGGGAAGCTCATGGGTCCTGTGGAAACTGGATATGAGCCTCTGGTGGCGGCTCCCACCAATGCCTTTTTTTTTTTTTTTTTTTTTTTTTTGAGACGGAGTCTCGCTCTGTCGCCCAGGCTGGAGCGCAGTGGCGCGATCTCGGCTCACTGCAAGCTCCGCCTCCCGGGTTCACGCCATTCTCCTGCCTCAGCCTCCCGAGTAGCTGGGACTACAGGCGCCCACCACCGCGCCCGGCTAATTTTTTGTATTTTTAGTAGAGACGGGGTTTCACCGTGGTCTCGATCTCCTGACCTTGTGATCCGCCCGCCTCGGCCTCCCAAAGTGCTGGGATTACAGGCGTGAGCCACCGCACCCGACCCCAATGCTTTTTAAATTCCAAGACATTGAGTTAACTAGTCTCTAGAATCTTCTGCTTCTAACCCGGAGTCCCAACCGTCTTTGGCCAGACAGAGTTCAGGCCAAGCTAAAGCTTCAAGTGCTGGGCCCCAGTCCCTGAGCCGAGACTCACCTTCCTGGATGCCTGGGGCATTTTCCTGGCTCTGGGGAGGAGGTGGTGGGGGTTCTCCTCTGTACACAGTGAGTCGGAGCCTCACACAGGCCATGCCAGGCTGGGGCCCGAGGGGCTGTGGGTGCCCTGGGCCTCCAAGGGCCGGGGAAGTGAGGGGCTTCCCTGTATCAGTGTGGGGAAACTGACATCCATGTCGTCTGTGCAGCTCTGAGCCGCGGGTTATCAGCCGCTGGTGAGGCTGTTCCTTCAGGCGTTTTCCTGCCTGTTCGTCAAGACAGGCGGGCACAAGGAGTGAGTCTCGTGAGAGGCCCCCGGGCAGGCCCGCAGGTAGCTGGGGTTGGACCTCAGCTGCCCTCTGCCCATCTTGCAGGCCCTTCAGGCACCAGCCCTGGGTCCCTGGCTGCCAACCAGCTGGGTAGCGAGCGCCCCGGGTCCAGGTCTTGCCCTTGCCGTCCATGTGAAGTGCCCCGACCCCGTGTCTTCACTGCACTGCTCACTGCTCAGGCGAATTTAACAAAAAACCCTGGGACTACGGTGGACTCCGCTAATGACAACAGTGTCCCTCCCTGACCCCACTGGCCTGAGCTCCACAGGCGATGGCCTCTGAAATCTTAACCAGAGGTGCGTGTCATGTGACATTTCCAGACAGAAGCCACTGAGAGAGGCGTCTTGCTCTGTCGGCCAGGCTGGAGTGCAGAGGCCTGGTCTCTCAGCTCACTGCAACCTCCGCCTCCCGGGTTCAAGCAATTCTCCTGCCTCAGCCTCCCGATTAGCTGGGATTACAGGTGTGCCCCACCATGCCGGGCTAATTTTTTATATTTTTTGGTAAAGACAGGGTTTCACCATGTTGGCCAGGCTGGTCTCCAACTCCTGACTTCAAGTGATCCACCTGCCTCAGTCTCCCAAAGTGCTGGGATTACAGGCATGAGCCACCGTGCCTGGTGAGAGTTGGGTTTTAGTTTTATTCTGTTTTTCACAGATTCTGGGGGTTGAATGGCAAAGAGGCAGGAGCAGGCAGAGGTCCATACACAAGCTCAGACTCACCCTGCAGGAGTTCTGGCTGGGAGGCTGCCAGGATGGGCAGGATGTGGGAGCTGCCCTGGGAGGTCCCTCACTCTCCCCATACTGACCTCACGTCCCCATTACGTTCCTCATCCCAGGCTGGGCCGGCCACTGGGCGCTGGACAGAGCTTAGGATGTGGGACGGCTCCGGCTGGGTTAGAAACCGGGTACGTGGCAGAAGCCGGCCTGGAGCTGTCCACAGCCTCCGCCATCCTTGGACGGCCCCAGCTGAAGGAGCTGGTGCAGCTGGACACAGAGACCCACTGGTGATGAGACGGGGCCATACACTCCTGCAGGGCACAAGCCGAGACCCCTGGCTGGAGGGTCAGCACCCAGGGTGGCAGCAGCTACAGGGGGGCTGGGGAAGGACCGGGAGCCGAGCCTCAGCTCCTGCTGCTGCTGCATACACAGAACACACTGCCCGGGGGATGCCAGGCTTCTGAGGAGTCATATTAAAAAGCAACATGAGACAGGCGAGGTTAATTCTGACAGTGACGCGTCCTCTGACCACGTATCGCGAACGCACCATCGTCCTGGTGTGGACTCGGTGGAAAGACCATGGGGCGTCTCTTGCCAAACCAGCCACGTGTGGCAGGCCCCGCCGTGGAGCCTGGGGGCCCAGTGTTTCTCGGACTGAAATCACACACAGACCCTCTTTAACAGAAACAAAAAGTATTGCCACTGCCCAGGGTTTTGATTTAATGGCCACTTACGCTGTGCAAACAGCTATAAAACTGGGCACAAGCTCTTGCTGACTTGTATTCCGCCAAAAAGCCGAACAGCCGCAAATAAAACAAATGTAATGAAAAACCAACATGAACATAACTCGGCGGGCGATGTTTTGCCGAGAGCGCCGGCTCCAGAGGCCACTCTGGGGTAGGGGACGTCTGCTTGGCAGTCCTCCGTGCACTCCAGCTGGGAAGCTGCTTGGCCCCGCTGGCTCAAAGGTCCCCCTGACGGACGTGCCTTGATGTTGCCACGATGGACGGGATTAAAGTGCTGTGGCTGCTGTGACGGGTCAGGAAGACAAACTCGGTCCAGAGCACAACTGCGAGGCACACGGCCATCCCAAAACGGCATCGAAACCACACGTGGCCCTGGGTGGCCACGAGAAAGTCCCACCTTGCAGAGAGCTCGGCTCCGGCGCCAAGCGGGGCTGGCTGGGGCCCCTTTGCAAGGCCCACACACCCTTCAACACCAGTGCCCACCACAGGCTTTGTGGGGAGACGCTGCCGCTGTGTTTCCTTGCCAGGGGTTCTGGGGTCAGACCCCGTCCACAGCACCCTGCCCAGCGCTGCAGGCTCACAAAGTGTGGACGTAGGTGGCAAGGGAGCCCCTCCCGGGTCTCTGTCCCATGCTGATGGCTGTCTGTCTGGGCAGGGGTGGGGCAGGGGCCTTTGCCACGGGTGTGTATTTCCTTTTTATTTCCTGATATGGAATTCTGTTGGGATTTTGGGGACGATGACAGTAAGAACATTAAGGAGCTGCCACTGGATGGTGGAGCCCCTCATCACAGGAAGGTCACTCAAGCTGGCATGGTGTCTGTCCCCCTATCCTCTGGGAATTTCCAGTCTCTGGTGAGCCTGGCAAAGATGCCCTTGTGAGGCAGCACTGGCCACTGGAAGGTAAGCTGAAGCCACAACCACAAGGATGGGGACGGCGGGGCCGGGCTTCTTTGGCACTGACACTGAACGCCCACGTGGTCCTGGGTGCCCTGGCTGTGGCTGGACCTGCGGCATGCGGAACCCCCTCCTGGCCCAATTGTCTGCACGGGGCAACCAGGACGTGGGGAGGTCTGAGCTCCACAGTTCAGGCTGCAGTATCCGAGGATGGAGCCTGGGACCCCTTTGCCTTTCCCACGTGTGATGCCAAGAATTTCCCCAAATGTCCTCCGTTTTATCCCCGAGTGCAACATGGCTAGAAAGTGGAGCAGAGGCGCTGAGGGCAGGAAGAGGAAGATGGGCCACGCCTCCCAGGCCAAATGCCAGCCCCATGCTCCTTGCCCGCTGGGCTCCTGCACTGCCCACTCCAGGCACACACCCAAACAGGCAGTCACTCTGCCTCTCACCTGCCCAGGTGCACAGCCAGCCCCGACCTCCAGCAGGCACCGGCGAGGCAGGGCAGAGGCTGCCAGGATAGAGATCACAGTGGGCAGAGGCCTGGAGACAGAACGCAGGAGGGGGCCATGTGCCAGCCTCATTCAGGGCAGCAGCCACAAGATGGGGAGGGGATGTGGCCTGAGAGGCTGAAGTCTGAGCTGCTTTGCACCAGGTCCAACTTCAGGGAAAGCTGTAGGGCCCGTGAGTCTTCCTCCCTACTGGGTCTGTCCACAGCAAGCTGGTCAGTCCTCAGCAGGAGGTCACGTCTCGGCCTCCAAACCTGCTTCTGGCAGCCACAGAGCCCTAGTCAAGGGGACCTGACTCAGAAGCCCGTGCAGCAGGGCTGAAACAGCTGGCTTTGGAAAATCCAGCTCTTAGACTCTGTGTGTGTATGCCTTAAAAACCGTTCAGGGCTGGGCGTGGCGGCTCACACCTGTAATCCCAGTGCTTCAGGAGGCTAGGAGTTCAAGGCCAGTCTGGGCAACACAGCAAGACCCTGTACTAAAAAAATAATTAGCCAGGCATGGTGGTGTACACCTGTGGTCCCAGCTACTTGGGAGGCTGAGGTGGGAGGATCACTTGAGCTCAGTTCAAGGCTGCAGTAAGCCGAGACCATGCCACTGCACTCCAGCCTGGGCAACAGACCCTGTCTCAAAAAAAAACCTTTCAGGTGGAGCTCCTAGGAAAGGTGGTCTGCAGCAGGCATCCCTGAGCCAGGCCCCCAGGCACTCTCGGGGTGACGCTTCTTACCTGGACCACCATCTGTGTCCATTGCCCTGCACTTCCCCTCCTCTGGCACCGTCATCTAAGGGTGAGGCCAGCCAGGGGCCAGGAAGAAAGAGGCCCCCAGGCATCCTCAGAAGTATCTTTGTTCCCAGGGCGGCTCCTTCCAGGCTGGCAGGTGTGCTAGTGTCTGTGATGAGACGCCATAGCACAGGCATTTGGACCCAGCATGCAGCATCTCAGACGGGCTTCCTGCCTGGGTTGAAGGCTTGTTCTCTGCGAGGGACGGCCATGGGCTCTCAAAACCCCTATGAGATGTGTCTGTCGGCCTCTCAGCTGCACATCCCTGTCTCTGGGACTTGCCTGAACACGGGGCCGGGCCTGGAGTCTGGCTCTGACAGCGCCCGCCCAGGGGATGCAGATTGGGCCACACTTTGAGGAGGACTGGACTCCGACGTGCCTTTCACAGAGGAAGGACAGGGAGGAGTCGAGGCAAGGCGAGCCTGTCGCCAGCGAGTCATGGAGCTGTGCAGGGTCTGCCGCAGAGCTTCCAGGGCACTCCGACCCCGCCACCGGACCAGCTAGGCCAGACCCCCCAGGAGCCAAACACCCCAGCTTTACAGTTTTCCCAGGTGGTTCTGAGTCACTGAGCCACAGGCAAGCCTGGAGCCAGGAACAGCAGTGGAGGACCCAGACACAGATGCACCGAAGCCCACACCCGCTCCCTAGTCCGGCCCCGTGAGTGTGCATGTGTGTACCTGTGTGTGCATGTATGTGTATCTGCATGTCTGTGTACACGTATGAGTGTGTACATGCATGCATGCCTGCCTGTGTGCATGCATGTGCATGTGTACGAGTGCATGCATGCATTCCTGCGTCTGCCAGTGTGTGTACATGTGAATGTGCATGTGTGCCTGTGTGTGCATGTATGTGTATCTTCGTGTCTGTGTACACGTGTGTGTGCATGCGTGCATGTCTGCCTGTGTGCATGCATGTGCATGTGTACGAGTGCATGCATGCATTCCTGCGTCTGCCAGTGTGTGTACATGTGTGAGTGTGCATGTGCCTGTGCATGCATGTATGTGTGGGCATCTAGCTGTGTGTGCATGTTTGTGTGCCTGTGTGTGCATGTCTGTCTGTGTGTGCACGTTTGTGTGCCTGTGTGCGCATCTACCTGTGTGCGCATGTCTGTGTGTGTGCATGTTTGTGTGCCTGTGTGCACGTGTGCATGCCTGTGTGCAGGCACCTAGTTGCCAAACAGACCATGCCGACTCACTAGTGATAGGTCAACAATAAAGCTGGACTGTCATCGTCATAGAGCAGTGGTTCTCAAAGTCAGTTCTTCATCAGAAATCTAGGGGCCAGGCCTCCAGGCAGCTGTGACACAGGCAAACGGCCAAGAGCTGCAGGTGCTGATCAGACTGCAGGGCATCGGTCCTCCTGAAAAGGTGGACACAGCCTGCCCCTCAGGGTTGTGGGCACGGGGTGGCTGTGTGGGGCCCCCTCCTCTCCCACCAGGACCTCTGCTCACATGGGGTGTGTGTGCCTCTCTGGGTGTTCACCTGATAATACAGACCTGGTGGCCCAGTCTTCACTCACAAGCACAGGTCCCAGGCTGCTTACTGGCACGTGAACTGCTGTGTTGGAGTCAAATGCTCACCCCTATGGTCAGCATTCACTGGGGAAGGGTCCGGTCTTGTGAAGCCTTGAGCACGACTGGGCAGGCGTGGCCCTCAGGGCTGGGCCAGTCACGGGAATAACATGAATTAGAAAACGAATACTACCAAAATGTTTAAAATTTGTATCCAGGTGTAATGGTGCACCCCTGTAGTTCCAGCTACTCGGGAGGCTGAGGTGGGAGGATCCACTGAGCCTGGGAGATCAAAGCCGCAGTGAGCCGTGATGGCGCCACTGCACTCCAGTCTGGGCAATGGAACAAGACCCTGTCTCAAAAGAAAAAAGAAAAAAAAAACCTCAAAAGTGTTTCAAAAGCTCTCTACTGTTTCTTTTCACGCTTATTGTTGGAGATGGCTGCACTGGAAGACCACACTCTGAGTCACTGCTGTGTCGAATTAAGTCAGGGTTGCTGGATGACAGCTGTTCTGCTGCTGTCACTGATTTCTGGTGTATCAAAAACAGTCCAAATAAAACATAAATGGCATGAGATGGGGCTAGAAACCAGGAGAAATGGCGTAACGTGTTGCAGACATTCAAAAACGGAGCTACAGCCATGGTTTTCCCATCTAGCACCCACTCTCTATAGCTTTGTTTCCTTAAAGTAAATGAGTCTGAGGAAAAAATGGCACAAGACTTTGAACCATGCTTTTGAGCATTTTTAAACAGTCCTTCCGACTTTCCCCTGGTGCTCAGCTCCATCACAGGACCAAATGCTGGCCCAGCACTAGGGCCTGGGCAGAGTGCGATCTGTGATGTGTGTGTAGACAATTCAGTACATTAGGCCTAGGGTGCTTCCTTTTCAAAGGGCTCCTTTGGCCCTCACTACTCTGTAAAATGGGCAGGGGAGAGCTGCTTACACACCTTTTAAACAAGTTCAAAAATGCAGAGATTAGAAGATTCAACCCAGGTGTTCAGAGGCCACAGTGAATAAAAGTCAGGCTTGGAACCAGCTCTGAGAGTTGAAGGAAAATAAATTCAATACTAAAAAACCAACCATATTTCTGTATGTTTGCAATGAACAATAAAGCAATGGGGGAAAAATCACATCAAAATATGAAATCTCTACAGATAAATTTAACAAAAGGTGTGTAAGACCTGAGTATGCTGACTACCAAACACTGAAATTAAGTGAAACAGTGACATTAAGACCTAAACAGAGAATCAGAGGACCCAACACCGTCAAGATGTCTGTCCTGCCCGGTGGACGGACGGATTCCCTCCTGCCCAGTGGACGGACGGATTCCCTCCTGCCCAGTGGACGGACGGATTCCCTCCTGCCCAGTGGACGGACGGATTCCCTCCTGCCCAGTGGATGGACAGATTCCCTGCAATCCCAATCAGAATCCCGGCGGCTTTCCTGTAGAAATGACAAGCTGCCACTGAAACCTACATGGAAATACGAAAGACCTAGAATAGCCAAAATTACCTTGAAAATTAACACAGTCGGGCTTGGGGCCGAGAAGGTTTCCCAGCTCCATACCTGGGCCCCCCTCTGTGCACCTGGTGGCCGCCCCCTGGGTTCTCCCTTGGTGCTGGTGATTGTGCCAGCCATCGGAGGGCCTGTGGGTGGACCCGTCCAGTCTAGCCCTGCACCCCTCCAACCCCCTCCTCCCCACCCCACCTCCAGGCTGAGCAGGGAGCTCGGACCTCTGTGCACTCCAAGTATCAGCCCATTGCCTAAAGCTTCTCCCAGTAAACAAGGATCCAGGATATACCCAGCCCCAGCGGCCACAGCCACTCCTACCCATACACACCATCTACTGGCTCGTGGGTCAAACTGCACAGCCCGACATAAAACCTGCCGACAGAAGTGCATAAGGCTCCAGAGGCAAAGCCAAAAGACCCTACCTAGTACTCGCTACAGTCACACACACCCCCCACCAGGGGGTGGGGGAGGAATTAAAAGATAATATTACAGAGAAAGAAAGAGAAAAATCCTACCTGCAAGAAAATAATTACAAAAATTAGAAGTGCCGAGTCTCCAGATGAGCCAGCAGAAGAATTTTGGTGCCATGAAAAATTTGAATGTAGTGACATCACCAAAAGATCCCAGTAGCTCTCCAGGATTGGTCCCTGACCAAAACAGAAACTAAGAAACGACACGTAAGAAATGTAGGCATGGATTTCAAGGTAAAGGAGGAGACCACCCCTCATATTGTCTTATGTCCAGTTTCTGCCTCCAAAGGAAAAAGAAGTAAAAACTAAAAGAAATGAAATCCACAGGAAGACAGCCCGGTGCCGTGCCCTGGGCCTGGTAGTTAAAAATCAACCCCTGACTTAACTGCTTGCGTTATCTACAGATTTCAGACATTGTATGGAAAAGCATCGTGAAAATCCCTGTCCGGTTCTGTTCCATTCTGATTACTGGTGCATGCAGCCCCCAGTCATGTACCCCCTGCTTGCTCAATCGATCATGACCCTCTCACGCAGACCCCCTTAGAGTCGTAAGCCATTAAAAGGGACCAGAAGTGCTCCCTCAGGGAGCTCGGTTTTTTGAGATGTAAGTCTACCAACACTCCCCGCTGAATAAAGCCCTTTCCTTCCTCAACTCGGTGTCTGAGGCGCTTTGTCTGTACCTCATCCTGCTACAAAGGGAGCTTGACAAGATGCAAAACAGGGTTGAAAATTAGCACACAGGAACTTCTAAAGCCACCCAGGAAATGAAGGAAGAGATAAACATCTTAAAAATAAATCAATCAGAGCTTCTGGAATTGAAAAACTCATGGAATTTCAAAATACAATTGAAACTTTACCAATAGACTGGGCCAAACAGAATAATGAATTTCAGAGCCTGAAGACCAGTCTTTTGAACTAACCAGATAGAGAAAAATATAGAAAAAAAAATTTATAATGAACAAAATCTTCAAGAAACACAGAACTATGTAAAGTGACCAAACCTACAAATTATTGGCATTCCTGAGAAAGGAGAAAAAGTAAACAACCTGGAAAATATATTTGAGGGAATAGCTCAAGAAAACTTCCCTAATCTTGCTAGAGAGGTAGACATCCAGATACAAGAAATCCAGAGAATACCTCTGATGTGGTTTGACTCTGTCCCCACCCACATCTCTTCTTGAATGGTAGCTCCCATAGTCCCCACGTGTTGTGGGAGTGGCCTGGTGGGAGATAATTGAATCATGGGGGTGGGTTTTCCCATGCTGTTCTCATGATAGTGAGTGAGTCTCGTGAGAGCTGATGGATTTATAAAGGGTAGTTCCCCTGCACACGCTCTCTTGTCTGCCACCACGTAAAACATGTCGTTGCTTCTCCTTCGCCTTCCAGCATGATTGTGAGGCCTCCCTAGCCATGTAGAACTGTGAGTCCATTAAACCTCCTTTCCTTTATAAATTAGCCAGTCACAGGTATGTCTTTATTAACAGTGTGAGAACAGACCAATACAGTAAATTGGTACCAGAAGTGGGGCATTGCTATAAAGATACCCAAAAATGTGAAAGCAACTTTGGGACTGGGTAACAGGCAGAGGTTGGAACAGTTTGGAGGGCCCAGAAGAAGATATGAAAATGTGGGAAAGTTTGGAACTTACTAGAGACTTGGAGGGCTCAGAAGAAAGGAAGATGTGGGAAAGTTTGGAACTTCCTAGAGATTTGTTGAATGTCTTTGACCAAAATGCTGATATTAATATGGACAATGAAGTCCAGGCTGATGTGGTCTCAGATGGAAATGAGGAACTTGTTGGCAACTGGAGCAAAGGTGACTCTTGCTAGGCTTTAGCAAAGACACTGGCAGCATTTTGCCCCTGCCCTAGAGATCTGTGGAACTTTGAACTTGAGAGAGATCATTTAGAGTATCTGGCAGAAGAAATTTCTAAGTGGCAAAGTGTTCAAGAGAAAGCAGAGGATAAAAGTTTGGCAAATTAGCAGCTGACAATGCAGCAGACAAGAAAAATCCATTTTCTAGAGAGTAATTTAAGTGTGCTGTAGAAATTTGCATAAGTAACACTTGGTTAATCATGAAGACAATGGGGAAAATGTCTCCAGGGTGTATCAGAGACCTTCAAAGCAGCTTAGCAGGAATAAATGGTTTTGTGGGCTGGGTGCAGGGCCCCCCTGCTGTGTACAGCCTAGGGACTTGATGCCCTGTGTCCCAGCTGCTCCAGCCATGGCTAAAAGGGGCCAAGATACAGCTCGGGCCATGGTTTCAGAGAGTGAAAGCCCCAAGGCTTGGCAGCTTCCACATGGTGTTGGTCTTACAGGTGCGTAGAAGACAAGAAATAAGGTTTGGAAACCTCCACCTAGATTTCAAAGGATGTATGGAAATGCCTGGATGTCCAGTCACAGGTGTGGCTGCAGGGGCAGAGGGCACCAAGTCGTCAGACTGCACAAAGCAGCAGGACCCTGAGCCCAGTCCACGAAACCATTTTTTCCTCCTAGGCCTCCTGGCTTGTGATACGAGGAGCTGCTATGAAGACCTCTGACATGCCCTGGATACATTTTGCCCATTGTCTTGATGATTAACATTTGGCTCCTTGTTACTTATGCCAATTTCTGCAGCTGGCTTAAATTTTTCATCAGAAAATTGGTTTTTCTTTTCTATTGCATTGTTAGGCTGCAAATTCTCTGAACTTCAGTGCTGTGCTTCCCTTTTAAACATAAGTTCCAATCCCAAACCATATCTTTGTGAAGTAATAAAACTGAATGCTTTTAAGAGCACCAAAGTCACCTCTTGAACACTTTGCTGCTTAGAAATTTCTTCTACCAGATACCGTAAATCATCTCTATCAAGTTCAAAGTTCCACAGATCTCTAGGGGGCAAAAGGCTGCCAGTCTCTTTGCTAAAGCAAGGCAAGAATCACCTTTGCTCCACTTCCCAATAAATTCCTCATCTTCATCTGAGACTATCTCAGCCTGGACTTTTTGGTGAAAACTATTCAACACATCTCTAGGAAGTTTCAAACCTTCCCACATCTTCCTGTCTTCTTCTGAGTCCTCCAAACTGTTCCATCCTCTGCCTGTTATCCAGTTCCAAAGTTGCTTCCACATTTTTGGTTTGTTTGTTTGTTTCTTTGTTTTTTGGAGATGTGAGTCTCACTTTTTTCACCCAGGCTGGGGTGCAGTGGCATGATCTCGACTTACTGCAACCTCCAACTCCTGGGTTCGTGATTCTTCTGCCTCAGCCTCCCAAGTAGCTGGGATTACAGGCGCTCACCACCATGCCTGGCTAATTTTTGTATTTTTAGTAGAGATGGGATTTTGCCATGTTGGCCAGGCTGGTCTCAAACTCCTAACATCAGGTGATCATCTGCATCCCTCAGCCTCCCAAAGTGCTGGGATTACAGGCATGAGCCACCATGTCCAGCCTCAGGTATCTTAATAGCAGTACCCCATTCTACCAGTACCAATTTACTATATTAGTCCATTTTCATACTGCTATAAGAAATACTCAAGAGTGGGTAATTTATTTTTTAAAAAAGAGAGAGGTTTAATGGACTCACAGTTCTACATGGCTGGAGAGGCCTCACAATCATGGCAGAAGACAAAGGAGGAGCAAAGGCACATCTTACATGGTGGCAGGCAAGACAGCATGTGCAGGAGCCCTTTATAAAACCATCAGATCTCATGAGATTTCTTCACTATCACAAGAACAGTGTAGGAAAAAGCCATCCCTATGATTTAATTACCCCCACTGGGTCCCTTCCGTGACACATGGGGATTATGGGAGCTCCAATTCAAGATGAGATTTGGGTGGGGACACAGCCAAACCATATCAGCCTCTGAGATCTATTCAAAATGAACATCACCAAGGCATATAGTCACCAGACAGTCCAAGGTCAACACACACACACACACACACACACACACACACACACCTCTCTTAAAGACTGCTAGAGAAAAAGATCAATTTTTTATGTACAAAGGGAACCCCATAAGGCCAACAGCAGATGTCTCAGCAGAAACCTTACAAGTCAGGAGAGATTGGAGGCCTATCATCAGCATTCTTAAGGAAAAGAAATTCCAACCAAGAATTTCATATCCCACCGAACTAAGCTTCATAAGTGATGGAGAAATAAAATATTTTTCAGACAAGCAAGACCTAAGGGAATTCATTGCCACTAGACCAGCCTTACAAGAGATCCTTAAGGGAACTCTGAACATGGAAACAAAATAATGATACCTGCTGCCACAAAAATACCTTAAGTACATAGTCCACAGACCCTATAAAGCAACCACACAATAGAAACTCCAAAGCAACCATCTAACAACTTGATGATAGGATCAACACCTCACATATCAATATTAACCTTGAATGTAAATGGTCTAAACAGCCCACTTAAAAGGTACAGAGTGGCAAATTGAATAACAAAGCAAAACCCATCTTCAAGAGACCCATCTCGCATGTAACAACACTGATAGGCTCAAAGTAAAGGGTTAGAGAAAGATCTACCACACAAATGGAAAACAAAAAAGAGCAGGGGTCACTATTCTTAGATGTTAAACCAACAACAGAGAAAAAAGGGGATGAGGGGACAAAGAAGGGCATTACATAATGATAAGGGGTTCAATTCAACAAGAAAACTTTATCCTAAATATATATGCATCCAACATTGGAGCACTCATATTCATAAAACAAGTACACCTATACCTACAAAAGACTGATGGCCACACAACAAGAGTGGGGGACTTCGATACCCCACTGACAGCATTAGACAGATCATCATGGAATAAAACTAACAAAGAAATTCTGGACTTAAATTCAACACTTGACCAACTGGACCTAACAGATATCTATAGAACCCTTCACCTATCAACCACAGAACATACATTCTTCTCATCTGCATATGGAATCTACTCTAAGACTGACCATATGCTTGGCCATAAGGCAAGTCTCAATAAATTCAAACAAAATTGAAATCACGCCAACCATACTTGGATACCACAGTGGAATAAAAATAGAAATTAGTACCAAGAATATCTCTCAAAACCACACAACTACATGAAAATTAAACAAATTGTTCCTGAATGACTTTTGGGTAAACAATAAAATTAAAGCAGAAATGAAAAATTTCTTTGAAAGAAATGAAAACGAAGACACAATATACCAAAATATATGGGATGCAGCAAAAGCAGTAATAAGAGTAAAGTTTGTAGTGATAAACATCTATCTCAAAAAGTTATAAAGATCTCAAATTAGCAACCTAACATCACACCTAGTGGAACTAGAAAAATAAGAACACTAACCCCAAAACTAGCAGACGGAAAGAAATAACCAAAATCAGAGCAGAATTGAATGAAATTGAGATGCAAAAATCCATACAAAAGATCAATGAAACTAATCGTTGGCTCTTTGAAAGACTAAACAAGATTGACAGACTGCTAGCTAGATCGACAAAGGAAACAAAAAATCTCCCAAGATTGTACAGGAAAACAAACAAAAAAACACTGAACAGACCAATATTGAGTGATGAAATTGAAGCAGTAATAAACCCACCCATCAAAAAAAGCCACGGAATAGATGGATTCACAGCCAGTCTACCAGATACATAAAGAAGAGATGGTACCAATTCTACTGAAACTATTCCAAAAAACTGAGAAGGGACCCCCTCCCTAACTCATCTTACGAGGCCAGCATCAGCCTTTTATCAAAACCTATGCACTAGTAACACTCAAGCTGAGATCCAAATCAAGAACACAATCGTATTCACAATAGCCAGAAAAAAAATTAAAATACCTAGGAATACATCTAACCAAGGAGATGAAAAACCTCTACAAGAGAGCTGAAACACACTAATGAAAGAAATCACAGATGACACTAATAAATGGAAAAACATTCCATGCTTGTAGATTTGAAGAATCAATATAGTTAAAATGGCCATACTGCCCAAAGCAATCTACAGATTCAATGCATTCCTATCAAATTACCAACATCATTTTTCACTGCACTAGAAAAATTATGAAAAATGTTAGAACTACTCTAAAATTCATATTGAACAAAAAAAGAGCTGGAATAGCCAAAGCAATCCTAAGCAAAAAAATAATAATAGAGTTGGAAGCCTCATATTACCTGACTTTGAATTACACTATAAGGCTACAGTAACCAAAACAGCATGGTACTGGCGCAAAAACAGACCCAAAGGTCAGTGGAACAGAATAGAGAACCCAGAAATAAAGTCACACACCTACAGCCATCTGATCTTTGACAAAGTCGACAAAAATAAGCAATTGGGAAAGGACTCCCTATTCAACAAATGGTACTGGGATAACTGGCTAGCCATGCGCAGAATGACACTGGACCCCTACTTGCACAAATTTTTACAAAAATTAACTCAAGATGGATTAAAGATTTAAATTTAAGACCTCAAACTATACGCATCCTAGAAAAAGACAGGAATCACCACTCTGGAAATCGGCCTTGGCAAAGAATTTATGACTAAGTCCTCAGAAGCAATTGCAAGAAAAACAAAACTTGACACAGACCTAATTAAACTAAAGAGCTTCTGCACAGCAAAAGAAACTATCAACAGAGTAAACAGACAAACCACAGAATAGGGGAAAATATTTGCAAACTATGCATTCTATAAATATCTAATATCCAGAATCTATAAAAAAAGAAATCAACAAGCAAAAAACACATAAATCAATTTAAAAATGGACATAAACACTTCTCAAAAGAAGACACAAGTGACCAACAAATGTGAAAAAATATTCCACATCACTAAACATCAGAGAAATGCTAGTCAAAACCACAATGAGATACCACCTCACACCAGTAAGAATGGCTATTATTTCGGATGTTGAGCTTTTTTTGAGACAGGGTCTTGGTCTGTTGACCGGGCTGGAGTACAGTGGCACAATCACAGCACAGTGCAGCCTTCACCTCCTGGGATCCTTTCACTAACCCCCTAAATGGCTGGACTACAGGTGTGTGCCACCACACCCAGCTAATTATTTTTATTTTTTGTAGAGACGAGGCCTTGCTATGTTGCCCAGGTTGGTCTCAAACTCCTGAGCTCCAGCAATCCTTCTGCCTTAGCCTCCCAAAGTGCTGCGATTACAGATGTGAGCCATTGTGCCCAGCCAGAATAGCTATTACTAAAAAGTCAAAAAACAATAGATGCTGGGGAAGCTGCAGAGAAAAGGGAATGCTTATACACTGTTGGTGGGAATGTGGGCCCTGTAAGCCTGGCCTACGGGGAGACGCCATCCTCCAAAATAAAGTGTGGAAATGAACGCCCGCTCTGTCCCACATGGCTGCAAGTGTCAGAGTCCTTTGGGGACCAGCCGTGCACAGTAAGCCAGCAATGCTCCGATGTCCCCAGGACAGAAGCGTGGAATCACAGCAATAGCCACTCTACCCACACCTTCCGGCCCGTGAGCCAGGGACGAGGACGACGAGCCTCAGGCCTCGAGGGGCATGAGCCCCTTGTGCTGCCCCAGGTCTCACAAGACTCCAGGACCGAGCTCTGGCCTGCAGCAGCCAGGATCACCCTTCAGCCCCGTGCTGTGTGACACAGTCATGGCCACACAACACAAACTGTCTCCATCATGTTTTATGTAGATTGTGTTGAAATGGTCCTATTTTGGGCACAGGCAAATAAAATATTTCAAAAATCACTTCCCCTGTCTCCTGTTGGGCTTTTCTAGGGTAACAGGACACTCCCACTCGCACTGCAGGAGCACCTCCAGAGTGGGGCTGGAAGCTTCTCTGGGTTTTCTGAGAAGAGGGCCCGGGGTTCTTGCCCGTGGGGGTGTCTACCTGGCACTCGCCGGCTGGCTCGCTGACCTGCAGGGAGGCCTGTGCACTCCGGTGGGTGACTCCCATAGGCCCAGCTCGGCATCCAGGCTGCAGCCGTCTTGCAGCCCACATGGCAGTTCCGAGAAGGGGGTTGGCAGTTTTCCTCCCATGGAACGGCCAGGACACCGTGAAGCTTGTGTCCTCCCCACCCTGACCCAGTCTTCCCCGAGCCCTGTCTCTCCAGGTCCGGTCTTTCGGGCTCGAATGGCATCCTAAACGGGGTGGGAAATGCCTCCTCCTGCCAAACCAGAGGTCAGGAAGGCCAAGGACACGAGGGTGGGGCCATCTGCTTCAGGAAATGAAGGCAGCTTCTCCTGGAGACGTGGAGGGTTCACACTCGCGCCACCTGGGTTCCTGCTGTCTAGATGGGTGGGGCCCACGATCCCCGCCTCTCCACACCTCCCATCGGCTGTCCTGCCCTGTCCTGTCTGTGCACAGAAGGGAGGTGTGGGCATCGAGGCGGTCCTGGGCTGCGGGCACGCTCTGGCCTTTCTCACCTTGAAGCGTTGCTGCCTGGACAAGCTCCTCGGGGCTCTGCACTGGCAGCACACGAGGCGTGCGTGTTTCTACGACAGGTGCCCCGTAGACTTTGTGGCATGCAGAGCCCCTCCCGACTTGAGTCACTGGCAGGGCACCCCCCAGCTCACTCTGTGCCCTCTGCAGGCTCAGCCCTGCTGGGAGGGAGGGCCAGTCCTGTGCAGAGGGGCCACGTCACATGTTCCCTCTCATTCGTGGCCAGTGGGAGGGAAGACAGGGTCGGTGGCGGAGCCGCCCGTAGTTTAGGAGGAAAAAGCAAAAAATTTCACAAACGTGAAATGTAAAAATGATGATTTTTACAGAAATACTATGTTCTGAAAACATTTAAGATGGTGAGCTCTGCCATCATTTTTTCATGTTTTTTATTTTACATTTAGGTTTGAGGTTTCCATCGTCATTAAGTTTCAGTAAGTTTTCTGCAGTCATCCACAAAAATGGGTCAGTAGCACAAAAGTGTTTCATCAGAACATAAATGTAACATAAATATTAGCTGGAACCATAGAAAGTTGCTACTTGATCACTTTGACCTCAAAAACAGTAATTTCATCTGGCATGACCAAACAGAACTGTAAGTAATATGGATGTTTACAAGCAAAGCTGACTGGGCTCTCTAAGCCACAGGGAGAGCAAGATGAAGCTTGCAGGACGCAGCTGGCGACGATCACTCAGGGCATCCCTGAAAGTGGCTCTCCTGCAGCAGGGCCACCCGTGACAGAGGTCACAGCCGGGGCCACACGAGCTGCAGGGTGGGGCAGGCTCTGCCTCTGTGCACAGCAGAACAACGGGCGTGACGTGACACAGATGAGCTCGGCCCTGGCTTCTCAGGGAGGACCCTGTAGACCTACGCTGGGGATGGTGGGCGCCCTGAGGAGGCGTCACCTCCCCGGCAGGCCCCTCCACCGGGCACCACCCTGAGGTCTCTGGCTGCCAACCGGGCGGGACCACCTGAGTTTCTAATGGGAAGGATGAGGCCAAAATATGTATCCTGGGCAATGACAGGCGTTTTCGCAGCTGCAAGGGGAAAACCTCCGGGATGCCTTCCCAGCCTTGGGATACAACCGACCCACTGTCCACAGTGCGGAATTGCACAGGAGTGCCAGTGCCTCACACCTCAAGCTGTGCCGATGCTCCTCACCTGGGGAAAATGCTTATTTAAATCCTTGTTTACAACTGCTCTTGTCAAGGGCACCATAAAACTCCATGTTCAGAATCTGGGACATGATGGCTTCCCATGGCCTAAGTGGGTGCTGGTGACATCCCCGCATGCAGCCCGTGGATGGAGCCCCTGAACCCTGGCTGGGGCCACATCCTCCCGTCACTTTGGGCTCCTCTGGCTAGAGGAACCCTGCCTCTCCTCTCCCGGGCTCCTCTCTCCCCACCTCCCCAGCTTGCAGTGTCAACACCACGAACCCAGGTGAGCTCCACCCTGGTTTCCTTCCTGCCCTCCCCCATCTCCCACGTGGCCCGGGGCTCTTCCCATCCCTCCTGACCTCTCCCTCCAGTTTACTTCCTAGGAAGCAGCTCCAGGGCCTCGGAGGGGCGGCTGGAGGCGGAGGGCGCGTGGGGGGCCCGCAGGGTGCAGGGGACGCTGAGGGCGCGGGGCCCAACCTCCCGCCAGCCGCCCGGACTCTGGTCTCTGCTCTGAACGAGGTGCGCGGGTGCCTCCCTAAAAGGACCCCCGGGGCTGCTGCGTGGAGAAAGGTGGACAGGGATCCAGGGCGCAAGCAGCGATAGCGGGAGAGGCCGGCACAGACGCGTCAGGTGCACGTGGTGAGGCCACCCCAGGCAGGGAGGGGAGGAGCGCGCAAGCCGGGAGGACTTCCACCTGCACGGGCTGAGCCAGGCCTCCACGGAGCTGCTTCTGGCACCTGTCCACAGCGTCTGGACACCGGGCTAGGAATGGACCCAGGAGCGTCCCCTGCGCAGGGGGTGCTGCAGGTACCCAGGGGAAGGGCATTCGCGGCTGCCAGGCCCACAGAGCTCACGCCGGAAGCAGACCAATTAGACGACTACAAACGGTGCTCAGTGCTGCAGAAGCAGCCAGGGACGGAGGAAGGTGACAGGCGGCTGTCTGAGAGGGCGCCAGGCATCCCTGGGAAGGGAGAAATACTCTGCGAAAAGTGGGAGAAATTCCACGGGAAGGGGCCAGCAGGTCCCAGGCAGTGTGGGCGGAGAGTGTGGGGTCAGAGATGAAGCTGCAGGTGGGTTAGGGAGTGACTTGCAGGTGCGCATCTAAACCTTATTCCTTCCTGCAGGAAACCATTGGAGGTTTAAAGCAAGGGAACAGGGCGCGGTCACTACCACAAAGGAACCCTCGGGCTGAGTGGAGAACAGGGACGAGATGGCTGGGCTGGACAAGGCGGAGGCAAGAGTGGGCAGGACTCTCGGAGGGACCTGGGGAAGAACCAAGGCTGGCCCAGGATTTGGGCTTGCCTGTCTGCGTGGGGGCTGCCTGTGGAGACAGGGTTCCTGTGAGGAGCAGGATCCAGGCCAGAGGGTGGGTGGTCCCATCTGAGATATGGACTGACCGCAGGTGGCCACGCCAAGGACACAGTGAGACATGGGCTGGAGGCTGAGCAGGCTGGGGCTGAGGAGCTCGAATGTACTGAGTGGATGTATTACCCCTTCTTTCTTAATGGCCCCCATTTTTTTCAGGGACCCACCTCTCCTGTCACCATGCACCTTGGGGGAGCTGACCCCACCCCCGAGCCCAGGATGGACCTCACTAGCCTGAAAGCCCCTTCCCCGTGATGGTGTTTGGGTGCTAAATCTGGCCAATAAGATGTGAAATTTACTGGCAAATTTTTTATTCCCAAAGCTACACAAAAAGAAACCCTTGTCTCCCCACCCCCACCCCGAGGTGAAGATGTCTGGCTGCAATACCCCGGCTGCCACGCACTCCTGCTGCCTGCCAAGGACGCTGCCACCATGGTGGCATGGCCCGGCCAGACAGCAGCATGGAGCTCTGCCTTCCTCTGCAGGTGACAGCACATCGCACCTGCCGCCAGGCCCAGACTGGGGCCTCTGTGCTTCCAGGCTGATGCATTTCAGCTGGTATGGAAGGTGCGGGCCCGGAAGAAACTACCCGGTAGCAAAGTGCAGACACTGAAGAGGGCACTGCCCCCGCTGGCCTCAGGAAAGGGGAGACGCAGCAGCAGGGGAAGGTCAGCTGGGAGCTGAGAGCACCAGAGGACTGAGAACTGGCAAATTACAATCCCCAGGAAGGCAAAGGGAAAAAAGAAACAGAGCAGCAGGAAACAGCAAAAGGGCAGATGTAATTGGTCCATACGCAACAGTTAGAAGACGGAGGCTGGCAGAGCGGATCACAAACACCCACCACTCCGAGCTGTCCACAAGCAGCTCCCTTCAGATAGGGTACAGGCGGGCTGAAAAGTCAAAGGATGAAAAACGGCACATCACACCGACAGGAGTGAAAAGGAAAGAGCTGGAATGGCTTTGTTACTATCAAAGTAAAACTTCAAAGACAATTACTACGGTCCAGGGTCCTAATGACAGATCAGTCCAACAGGAAGACATGGTGACCCTAAACGTGCACGCGCAGAGTACGTCCTGTCAGGACGGGGGTGAGGAACAGACTGCGGCTGCCCACACTTGTAAGCTCCCCACATTTCTGCACGAGTAGCTAACGTTAGAGACAGCCTTTCTGTACACTCACATTCTATGCAGTATACACACAGTGAGCTTCAGCTGGGAAAAGCGGCTGCTCCAGCTGAGGAAATCCTGGTCGTGGATGAAACTGCATCTCTGTAGGCCCTCCCAGGCCCACGCAGAGGTGAATGAATTTGGCTCTCTTCAGCATCTCCATCTCCCGGACGCTCACTGATCCGCCGCCGGGCCTGGTGGTTGCTGTCCCAGCTTGGTCCTGCAAGCCCCTCTGGGTGGAGCTGCTCAGCCTGTGCTCCCAGGCTCATGCCTGCAGGGTGACCCTGACTGCATCAGGATCCTCTTCATAACCTCCTGCCCTCCAGCTCCACTAGGGCAGGGCTTAGCCTCTCTGGCTGGCCTGGCATAGATGCTCCAAGACATCACACACTTGGCTATGGCCTGGGCTGACACAAGTTCCGTAAGCACCTGAAGGCTGGCGCACTAGGGTCTCTGGCTAAGCCACCGCACGCTTAGGCTGTGCCCTTCCTTCCTGGCCTACGGCATCACCTGCTGTCCCTCCTCTACATGGTGGAGACACCCACACACCTTTGTCTAAGCAGACCAGCAGCTGACTTGGATTGGAAACGGCTTGTGCCCCAGCAGGCCCAGCAACACACAAGCGACACACGAGCAACGAGCGACACACGAGCAACACAAACGAGCGACACACGAGCCACACACAAGCAACACGAGCAACGAGCGACACACGAGCAACGAGCAACACACGAACGAGAGACACACAAGCAACGAGCCACACACGAGCAACATGAGCAACGAGCGACACACGAGCAACGAGCAACACACAAGCAACACACAAGCGACACACAAGCGACACGAGCAACGAGCAACACACAAGCAACACACAAGCGACACGAGCAACAAGCGACACACGAGCAACATGAGCAACGAGCGACACACGAGCAACGAGCAACACACCTGCAACAACCAGCGACAACGCACTCCTTCCGTTGGTTCAATCCAATGCTTTAGAGAAATATGGGATTTCTGCATTATCAAAATATGTAGATATAGCAAAGAATGGAATACAACAATTTCAAAGTGTCGGGGGTGGGGGCGGAATACATAAACCTTTGGGGTTGGGGTCTTGCACATCTCTAACAGCCATGAGGAGACCGAGCCCTGGCTCTCTTGTGGGACCTGCTGACCCCAGCAGAGCCCTGCAGACAATCCACAGACACACGGTGTCACTTCCATCCAGGGAGTTCTGGCAGAATTTGTTAGGTGGCAACAGCAAATCAATACCTCATCCTAGTTCTTCCCAGGGCAGGGCTGTGCACAGAGAAGGCACAAAATACACTTGGAGTTAATACACATTTACCGAGTATCTGCTAATTTGCAGATGGTGTGCTGAGGACAAGGGAGAAGCTGGTGATTCAGATGGCATAATTCCTGCCCTCAGGGAGCACAGTTGATCACACTGCAATGAGTTCTATGAAGGAAATTCGCAGCAACACAGGATGCCAGGTGAGTTAAACGCTATGGTGTTAGGACAGAAAGGGAAATAGGCAGTGTAGAATAGAGACCCGAGAGACCCCAGGTGGAGACCCCATGAACACGTGTGAAGTCTGCAAGTAACAGAAGCAGCACTGCAGACCAGTGGAGAGACAGTGAACTCACTGGTGATACTGGAAAAAGACACTTTCCACACGGCATAAAGTAAAATTGGGTTCCTGCCTAAGCACACACACCACACACACATGATTAGGCCCAGCTGGATTAAAGGCACACACACACACACTATTAACTTTATGACTCTGGAGTAGGGAAAAAACCTTCTTAAGTCCAAGACACGCAAACAACAAAGGAGAAGATTGATAAATTTTACTACATAATAATTAAACACTGTAAAAGATACTATTCTAAATAATGTTAAGAGTTAAGACAACTGGTAGACGGAAAGAAAATATTTGTAACATATACAACAAAGGCTTAATAGCCTGAACAGATCAAGAATATCAATTCCATCAGAAAAAGAGAGTAAAAATGGGAAGACGACATGAAAAGGCAATGCACAAAGGAGGAAGGCACCAACATCTGAATCAGTCCCCCATCCACTCGGTGCCTGGCACAGGAGGGGCCCTGCCTCCCGCCAGCCTCTTCCTAGTGCAGACATCACTGCTGCCTCAGGCTGAGTCAGTCCATCACCATGAGGACTCAGCGTCAGCTCCAAACGGCTTTATGGACACAGCTTTGGAGAGAGTGCCATTTTAACAAAATCAAAGTCCTGATACAGGAACATCTATTTTTGCGGTAAATCTTGGCAGTCATGGTAACGACCCTCTCCCCATGAGCACTTGGTGTTAATGCTCACTTTGAACCCCTAAAACACAAAGGGTGAGCCCCGTGTGCTGCAGCCAGCCCCCACGTGGGTGAGAGGCCTTTAGGATCCAATGAGGCCCGTGTTTCTTTCTCATGCACACTTATGGGAACAGACAAAAAACTATGTTTAGAAAAGATGCATTCTTGAAGAAATTTTAATTTAAAAAAAAATCAAAAGAAAAATTGAACAGTGCCTAAATCTTTATTTTCATAACCTACATTTTTTTTTTTTTTCAAATTAGACAGTTTTACACTGAATGACACCAAAGGAAACTTAAATTACCAATAGTTTACATGTAAGCTTGATTCCAGTCTTAATGAAAAGAAGCAGAACAAAAACGAAACCCTCAAGAAGCGTTCCACGCGGCCCCCACACTGTGAACTGCCGGCAGCCAGTGCCCTCACCTCGATTGTCTGCAGCCCGGTAGTGGGCCGCGAGGCACGCAAGTCACAACTACAGCTCGCCAGTGGGGCACGCAGACAGGCATGCACCACCGCTACCCGTCGCCCGGATACACTGAACTGGTCGTTAAGCCTGAACTGCAGAGATCCTAATACAGCAACGCAGGACGTTTACTGCCACCCGCCAGTGACAGCCGGTGATGTGATGACAGGAGGGCCTGGGTGGAAATGTCAAGACACTCACTCTCAGAGAACGACGACTCCACTTGAAATTCATGTCTGGTGAAACGGGGCCAGGTTTTTATTCTTCTATTTCAAAATGATAAGCATCATCACACGATTTTACAAGTTAAAATGCCATTTGTCGCTGCTGCATCTCTGATTCTATAACCTGAGATACTGCTGGGGGTAAAGGAGGGTGTTAACTTAAAAAAAAAGCATGAAAGCCACTCTCATCGCTGTATGTGACACAGCCCAGTCGGCGTGGACCACCACAGCTTCCCATTATGGTAACTCTCATTTTCTTCTGAGTGGACACTTTCAAAATAGTATCAGGGGTTTCTGGACATTATATAGCTATCTGTGTTTCACCTTTGTTTAATTAAAAAGGATGCTATAAAAATCGCATCCGAGCAAGGTTTCTGCTCTTGATGCAAAAGACTGCTGCTGGCTAGGCAGTAACTACAGTGTATTGACCGGATGGCAGCAGAGCCCTCCAGTGGCGACTGGCTACCGCACGCGCTGCCCTCTTCACGCAGCTGTTGAGCTCACACTTCAGCCGACAAACAAAGTGAAGGACTAAGCTGGCTCGAACCACACACACACACTGCGCTGCAATGCTCACACCTTGGGGGAAAGGACTTCTCATTATTAAAAACCAAGGACTCACTGGCGGAGGAGCAGGCCTTGTAATTTGGGAATGGCTGATGGCGCCCCTGGTCCTTCTGTAGCGAAGATGCACCTCGTAGGCCAGGCCTTGGGGCTGCCTCCCAGCTTTTAGAATATTGAGAGTTTGGGTTTCAGAGATCAATTATTTCTGATTTTTTCTTTCTTTTTTTTTGGTCAGTGAACTGACAACTACAAAAAAATAAATCCCCATGTTTCTTTAAAATGCATTTGAAAAACACTAGCCCTGTGGCTGTTTCTCTGTATTTGCATAATAGCAACTGCTTTAAAGGAAATGGTCAAAAATGCCAGGCCATGTTTTCCTCTGGCAGGTAAATCATGCTTAGCTGCAAGTGATTTTAATTAGATTACTTTTCACCTCCACTTATGATCCTGCCAGTTTTTGCTCTCTACATACTTTAAAACTCTTTCACGTTAGATATGATTAGTATGCATTTACATACATTTTAAAAGAGTATGAAAACATCTGGAGGCTTTTAATAAGACTTTCCGATTCCCTTTTGCAGCAAAGAGGCAGAATCAGTTCAACACACCGATGTAAGAGAAAAAAGAAAATCTCAACAAATCAAAATAATATTCAAACCACAACATTTAGTTTATCTACATCCAGCTCAACAGCAACATTTATAATATATCAATAATTTGTATCAGAATTTTCTCTGTAGGTACCTTTTTCATATGTTCTGATTATTTACAACTGTACAAGCGAAGCACACTCCCGAGTGCACATATTTAATACAGTATTGACTATTTGCATTTACAGGATTTCCCAACATTCTGAAAAAAGATCAACTGTTGAAGATCTTTAAGGTCTATTACAAAAACTACCGCTAGCTCTTGTACTACACTATGCTTACTCAGTAAAACCAGCGACAGGAGATCCACACAGTAACTGAGTAACTCTGACCCACTCACGCCAACCCAGGGCCGGGCTCCATGGACTCTAAGCTGTCTTATACAAAAGTTAAGGCAAAGTCATTTTCAAGTTTAAATAAAATTCAAGTCTTTAAATATTGGATGGAAATAATTTTTTCTTAAAAAAAACCCTCAGTCTTGTTAAATAACATTTTGTGGAATAAAGTGTATGGTTACATTTAGCAGGAAATATTCTTATTTTAATGTTTGCTGCTTAGAATACTTAAAGAAAAATTTGAGGCATTTTAAAACAAAATAATTTATATTTAACTTTATTATAAACTTGCTAACTTTAGTGCATCCTTGTTCTTCAGAAGTGCAGCACTTCTGGAAGTGAATCAATGAGGCCCTCGTCTTGGAGGTAAAAGAGCAGGAACTTTATCCTCCACCAGCCAAAGAGGGGGAAAAACCACAAACACCATTCTCTCACGATTACGTAACTCTTAAATCCATGTGCTGATGCAGAGGTACGGGAAGATGTCCACACGGAGCTGAAGATGTGGACTCTCTCCAACCAGAGTGCTGGGGAACACGGACAGAAATGTGCACAGAGCAGGGCTGGGGCCGTCAGCTCACAGGGGTCAAAACAACGTCATGGTACAACTTCTGGTAACATGTCAGTGGGCAACCAAGTGTATGTTTTCATTTAGGTTCTATTCACAATGTGCTTTGAATTTATATTACATAATAGCCACTTGAAACTGGAGTGAGAAGCTGGTTACTTGCTTGCAGTGCATCAGAACCAAGGTTTCAGGTCTCTCTGGGGTGGCCCCTGCAGGTTCACTCTGCCCAGGAGATCAAAAAGGACGTGCTCTCTACATTCTTAAATGCCAGAGTCCCCTACCAACGGCTTAGGTAGAAGCACAGCTCCCACATCAGCGCTGTTGCCCTGGCACGGCCAGCACTGCCTCTACGAGGCCACACCTGCCTCTGCCAAGGCCACTGGCCCTCATTCATCTGCGGGGACATTCTAGAGATATGCACTTGCAGACCAGTTACTAAAAAAAAAAAAAGTAGCAGAGTTCCCTTAATTTAGAAAAACTCACTATATATAGCTTGCATTCAGAGCCACATGGAGGCTTAATAAAAAATACCAATTTGTTAGGATAAATGCTTTTTCTATCTTGGAAAAAAAAAAATCAGACTTATGCATCACCTCCAGTTAAGCACCAACCTAAAATAAGGTTTGTATTAATTAAATCCTGAAAAATCGATTTTTTTTCAAGAGGGGGAGAATCCAACTCACAGAAGAAAACCAACTTGAGGATCCCACAGGCCTCAGACACTGCAAGCTCCTAACCAGCGGCTCGCCCTCGCACTGAGTGTCGTTTGTGGTTAACACAGCGCTCTGCGGCCCCTCCCAGACATACGGTTTTCACTGAGGAGACTTGGGGGGAGTGCTCTGCTCTCGGCTGAGACGCTTCCCCATGGCCGAGGGCGAGGGCCGGCCCCCGGCCGGCCGCCTCTGGTCTCTGGGGGCTCCAGGTGTGGACTTGAGGGCTGGGGGCTCCCGGTATCTCTCCGCGGGCTCTGCCAGCTTCTTTTCCTCCTTCCCACAACCAACAGTGTTTGGCTTTTGTTCTTTTTGGGGTTGCAATGGGGAAGAAGGAGGCTCTTTACTTGTTCTCTGACAAATCTCTGCGTAGCTGGGCTTTCGCAATTCCTGGAAACAGACAATCCTGGGTTACCTGTGTGAAATGGTGTCTCCAGGGACAAGACAGGTAATCAAGTTCACTTAAAAGAGTTTTCAACTATAAGTTTCCATCTTCACTAGCGTTTTTAACTTTTAAAAAGTTCGTAAAATCTAATGATTTAGTTTCCCCTGCCGTGTAGCACTCCCTCTGTGCCACTGTAGTAATGGATAAAACTAGAAAAGGTGTGAGGGAGAAGAGTGCTGACTGAACGCCATCCCCACCCAGCCCTCAGCTTGCTTGGGCAACGCGGAAGCCCAGGAGGAGTCCGGATGCTGCCTGCGCTCAGTCCGCCACCTCGGGACAACAGAAGGGTGTCCCAGGTGCCCACGGTGGGCAAAGGACCCTCACACAGTACTCAACCCTGAAAGGTAAACTCCAAAAACAGTCTTTAAATAAAAATGTTTTGCACATTTCAAACTACAAAGCACTGGAAATGTGTAAGAATGATGAAGACAGCTAAAATCTTCAAAGAAATGTGTAACAGAGTTTTCAGATAAGTGGAAGCATAAAGGCTAAACAACAGAAAAGTAAAATATTTCCCTTAGCTTTTTTTTTTTTTTTTAGAGATACAGTCTCACTCTGTCACCCAGACTGGAGTGCAGTGGCGCAATCTCAGCTCACTGCAACCTCTGCCTTCCAGGTTCAAGTGATTCTCCTGACTCAGTCTCCCGAGTAGCTGGGACTACAGGTGTCCACCACCAAACCCAGCTAATTTTTTGTATTTTTAGTAAAGACGGGGTTTCACCATGTTGGCCAGGACCGTCCTGATCTTCTGACCTCATGATCTGCCTACCTCGGCCTCCCAAAGTGCTGGGATTACAGGCTTGAGCCACCGTACCCAGCCTCTCCTTTTATTATTATTATTTATTATTAAAAGTATTAATTTTAACCTATAAAAAAATCCTTTTTTAGACTCAGCCCAGGGAACAGTAAGGGATTAAACTCCCAAATTCAAGTAAAAAGCTCACCTAAGATCAAACTACAGAGGCCACAACTCAGAATAAGAGAGGCCACGGTTCACCCAGCAGGGAAAACCGCAGAAAGGAAGTCACTGGGGTTCAGGCCTGCTGGGCCCACAGGGGTTGGAGGCTGGTGGGGCCACCATCTTGCTCTTCCTGTCTCTTCATCAGACACATGATGCGCACACGTGCACACACACACGCGCGTGCGCACGCACACACACGCGCACAAACACACACACGCGCAAATTGCTGAAATGATCCTAAAGTCTATGGAGAAACAGGAGCTGGGGTCTTGTTACTACTCAAGAAACCTCTACTGACCAACACTGAAATAACAGGACTACATGGTGGTCCGAGAAAGAACTAGAGCAGTTAGTGGAAAGTTATTAGCAAATATTAAGCATATTTTGTACAGAAAACACAACACAGACAGACGCAAATAAAAACCCACCAAATTAGATGTGATTAAAAAACGAGCAGGTGCCGGAGTGCGCAGCGTCTGTTCACACCAGAGCCTCGCGGCTGTCGTGCAGGAAGGCAGGCACGAGGTACGTACCGTGGCGGCTCCGTTCACCTGCACCGATTTACATGCGGTCGCAGTGAGGGCGGGAGGAAGTCTGTCCACACTGTGGGCTTCCCTCTGTTTCTCCGCCACCTTGGGATCACTGTAAAAATGCCACCCAATATTTGAATCTCATGCAACATCACAGGCCATTCAAGTCAGTAAACACCAAGGCGCTGGGAGAACTCCAATACTCACTCAGGTAAATGAGCTGGGGAGGGGGATCGCTCGAACGTTGCTGATACAGCACAAGACGCCGGCACTGAGGGCTCTCTGGAGACCACTACAGGAAGGGTGTTCACACTTGCATCTGCACTGAGGGTCTGAAACAGGGTCAAGAGTGTTCATCAGAGTCCTGCTGGCACTAAGTGGAGCTGGTACCGATACCCGTTCACCCCACCTGCGAACAGCCTTGGGAGGGCGGCAAGGGACACAGGGGAGGAGGGTCTTCTCCAGCAGAATGTCTCAAAGAGCCCAGGACTATCCTCTGCCCCACACAAGTGCCCACCCTTCTCTTTCTCGGCAAATGCCCCACTGTTCTTACATCACAAGCCTTATCTCCTCTCCCGCAATGATGATCTGCAAGCTTATTTCTTAACTGAACAGGCATCCAACACATCTCACCCACCTGGCACTTTGGGCCCAGCACGGCATGGCACCACAGTACACGCACGTCTGCTGAGTGTCGAATCCTAACACAGTTCAACACAACTCATTCACGCAGCTGAGAAAAAACAATCGGCGTCTCCACACCCGTATAAATGTGAGCTCCCAGCCCTCCCTGAATTCAACCCCAGGAAGCAGGTGTGCGAATGCCCCCATCTCAACAGGTGAGGAAACTGAGGCCCAATACCTCGAAGTTAATTCATCCAAGGCCAGGAAGCTAAGGACGGAGCAAAACCTACTCCCTCCTTACTCCAGCCAGCGACCCCTGGGCAGTGGCTATTTCGTGTGTGCTTGATCTTATGCATGTGGGATGTAACGATACACTTGTCATGCAACTTAAAAAAGGCAGGAGGGCAGGTGATCGTCACACTTCTGCCCTTCGATGAAGGCTAACGACAGACTGAGAGCCCTTCCAGCCTGAGAACCAGAATCTGCTGCGACTCCTATGCTCAACCAGCAGGAATCCAGCTTGGTGGAAACAGGATGGCAAAGGACTCCTTTTGTAAAAGCGCATTTTAAATTCAGGGTAGGGGCCAGGTGCAGTGGCTCACACCTATAATCCCAGCATTTTGGGATGCTGAGGTGGACGGATTACCTGAGGTCAGGGGTTTGAGACCAGCCTGGCCAACATGGTGAAACCCCATCTCCACTAATAATACACAAATTAGTCGGATATGGTGGTGCATGCCTGTAGTCCCAGCTACTTGGGAGGCTGAGGCGAGGCAGGCGAATCTCTTGAACCTGGGAGGCAGAGGCTGCAGTGAGCCAAGGTCATGCCACTGCACTCCAGCCTGGGCCCAGAGCAAGACTCCATCTTAAATTAATTCATTAATTCATTCATTCATTCAGGCTATATTCAGTCCCAATGCAACTGAAATGCAGATCCACAACTGCAGGTCATGAAGCAAGTCAGAGTGACCGTCACAAGCTCCATGTCAACAGGGGAAGGGCTGAACCCCATCACTTCTGGAGCCTCCACCCCACTTTGAAACCCAAGGGCCATGCTGTTGACTCAAGAAGCTCCTGAGAAGCAGCAATGGAGCCCACTACACCTGGGTGGCGGCATGAGGCTCAGGGTCAGGCTTTTCAAAGCAGCAATTCATTCTTCAACAGAAACCTTACACAGAAACTCAAACTGGGCACAGCAGTAGCTGCTGTTTCTGAAGCAGGATTGGAGACCTGCCTCTTCTCCTCCACTCAATACCAAGGGTAGAGTAGGCCACAGTTGGAAAACGAGATCTTTAATGTGCATTTCTTCTCAAGGCACTAATACCTCAGAAATGATGGTGTGGAAATTTAAGGCTGTGCTGACAATCCTGGAAGGTACTCAGTCCCCAAGGCTGGACACAGGAGCACGATCATCTACCAATATACAAAGGACTAGACACGTCACCTGGCTTTTAGTGTAAAGATGCTGCATCAAAATCCACCTTAAATTCTGCCCAAGGAACTAAGGAACTGTTCTATCCAATGCGGTGCCTTCCAGAAAGCCTGGGGGGAAGAGACACTGACTCTGCAGACCTGGGTGAGGGAGCAGGCGGCATGGTCACGTGGCGTGGAATAGACACGCGGTGGCTCTGGGGCACAGCCGGGGAAAGGGCCTCGGCACAGGGGACACGAGCAACCAGGAGTGCTCAGCAGGCTCTTCCTGGGCTCTTCCGACGCACAGGAGGTAACTGGGCAGAAAACTTTCTCTGCACTTCCCAGAGCCTTCAAACGTCAGCTGTGGCAGCTGGACAAGTCCCACCTTCACCTCGCTAAGCACGTTAGAGGCCAGAGCGCTGGGCTGAGCGTCCTCTGGCAACTGCAGCTCTGGATGACTCCTGGGATGATGTTCACTGCAGCCGAGGGGGCACCTCGTGGGGCAGCCCAGACCTCACCAGAAGCCACCCACACTGCAGTGGGGTTCTCCCAGGCTTCTTGCTCCTTGTCTCATGTAGATTACTACACATTTTACTTATTTCCAATACTATTCAGGTTCTTCTATTTCATTCTATTGTTTTGTAAAAGAAAGGCAGGTCTGAACAACAATGACAATGCAATCTAAGTTTCTGGGTGAGAGAAAGGGTGTGTATAGCCTATCATTGCACAAGTTTCTACCTCTGACTTCATCAGACAGCCAGGTTAAGGAGAAGGCCCAGTCCTGGGATCAAGATTGGCCTTACCCCAAATCTGTGCGACCTCTGCAATCACATGGCCTCCAAGCCTCTCTTGAGTATTAAAAACAAACATGTATAAAGAGCTTAGCAAAGCGCCTGACACGGAACCCGTACCTAAACACTGTTGGCAACTATTAGACAGGCAATGTATCCCTTACCCTTTCTTTGGATGGTCCTATTATCAAGCTAGATAGCCTGTTTTCAAACAAGTCCTCTGTCTTCAAATTGCCCGCAGCTCCAGGTAATGGAGGGAAGTTGGACAGCCCCAGCTCGAAGCTTGGCGACGGAGGCTTTGGTGGCGTCGGAGACTGTGTCTGGCTGCTCTGCAACAGAATGACATCCCAGGGTCACGGTGTGGAGAGAGAAGGCCACGCAGCTTCTCATTTCCACACCCATCTGGAAAATATCTGTAGAAACAAGCAGATCATTCAACCCAGACAAGGGCTTCCTCACCCAATTGAAGCAACTTCAACCATCTAGAGCAGAGCTTTAAAACTGAAATCTCAAGATGCCGCTGCCCAAGAGACGTGTCACCAAGGACACAGTGAGGCTAAGGTGCTATCCAAAGAGCCGTCCAGCCATGGCTGCCAGCACTCACAAACAGCAGGGGCAGCTGAAGGCAAGGGAGGCGCTCTGGAGTGATGGAAAGCAGGGCAGCCTGAGTCTAGACATTAAACTTTAAGACATTAAACTTCCAGACAAGTGTTGGGCTATTACAGCATGGTTTCTAATGCAAGTCACAAAGATAACTGTGAACAATACATGACACTCTCCACAACCTGTGTAAGAAATTTTACACACGTGCATCAAAAAAGTGGTTTAATAAAAGGGAAGGGGGCTTGAATTCTCTGAAAATAAACTTAATGAAAGTTATTTTTTTTTAATAATTAAAAACACAGTATTTGATAACAAATTCGAATCAGATTCTTTGACTTCAAGAAAGCAAACTCAGTATAAAAGAAGAGAGTGTACTTTGTAAGCCTAAATCTCAGGAGAAAGGCGGTAATACCTTTTATTGGAAAATGATCTATCAACCCACTTTAACAAGCTGGCAGTCATTTTGTGAGTACGCAGTTCCTCGGCTGAAGGCCACATGGCACAGAACGGGGAAATGAGTGTATTTTAGTTTAGAAATGAGTTTATATTTACTAAAGAATACAAGTATTTTTAGTTGAAACAATGAGCTACTTTGACCAGGAAGCAAAGCTCTCATGGGATCCACCTAACTTGAGAGTGCCAATGTTTCTCCAAAATTTATACACAGGAAGGTGAATGCCTGCATCAGTAGATTCCAGAGAAAATACATCAGAAGTGAAAGCAGGTCAAAGGATGAAAATGAACTCAGGCTGACACAAATCCCAGTCTGTGACATAAACCCCAGCACAGTCTGTGTTGGGCATTCTACTTGCTTCTCTGCTCCATGGGACAGGTGCCTAATTTTAGCTTAGCTTTTCCCAGTTAGGTGTCCTTGGCAGTAAGCTTGTTACCTACTAAGCAGCTGGCTGTTGTACGCTCTCTATAACCTAGTATTGTGAACATGATGCTCGAAATAATCCTGCAAAGCTCTAAGTTACACATGGCCATTGTGATGGCAAAGCGGTTTTAAACATTTGCACGTTTCTGAGGTGAACACAGCTTTTCAGAAGATAAGCATCATTAGAGAGACAGCCTTCCAAAAAATGTATTTAAATCTCAACTGCTCAGATGTTGGAGTTACAAAATGACATCGCCGACAGATGGGACTTGACTTGGAAGGCAGTGTTAAAATTCTCTAGGATCTGAGCGCCCCTGGGTGAGGTCTGAGTACTGCTCAGGTCCCATGGGCGTGGTTAGGCCCGAGGCTCACACACTCTTACAGAAAAAGAATCCGGACCTTTTTTTTTTTTTTTTTTTTTTTTTTTGAGGCGAAGTCTCGCTCTGTCGCCCAGGCTGGAGTGCAGTGGCCGGATCTCAGCTCACTGCAAGCTCCGCCTCCTGGGTTCACGCCATTCTCCTGCCTCGGCCTCCCGAGTAGCTGGGACTACAGGAGCCCGCCACCTCGCCCGGCTAGTTTTTTTTTTTTTTTTTTTTTTTTTTTTAGTAGAGACGGGGTTTCACTGGGTTAGCCAGGATGGTCTCGATCTCCTGACCTCGTGATCCGCCCGTCTCGGCCTCCCAAAGTGCTGGGATTACAGGCTTGAGCCACCGCGCCCGGCTGAATCTGGACCTTTCTGAGGTCCTGAGAGCAAGTACGTAATACGATGGGCGTACGCTCTGTAATCAGTACAACACTGGGCCACACACCGAAGCTTCTAAGCAGGTCAGTCATGAACACACGCACCAGGAAAGCAAGGCAAAACGGAATGGAACAGAAACAGGGGTGGGAAAACATCACAGCAGGCACAACAGTTCCCCACGTTTAAATGCTTGCCTTGTTAGTCCAAATGGTTACAGAAATTCACTAAATCCAAATGGAATCAACCAATAAAAACTGCCTTACCAACTAGTTAAACAAAAACTAGACTAAGCCGACTTTATGAAAGGCAGAATTTCTGAGTTCTAAACAGAGATTGTATCTTTTGTGATGAGAAAACACCTGTGTGATGGCTTGAGGGGCTGGACCAGGATTTGTCCAGGTCTTCTCCAGCATTCCTTGTATGGAATTCCACATCTGCAAGCCCGTGGAGGCATCCCTCCCATCTTTGTGGGTACTGCTACGTGCCACTGTGCCGTCCCACCACTGGTTCACGGGTACTGCTAACTGCCACTGTGCCGTCCTTCCTATCTTTGTGGGTACTGCTAACTCTGCCACCGTGCCGTCCCACCACTGGCTGTGGAGAAGTCCATGCCAACCTTCACTAAAGACCAGCACAAACATTTTCCACAGGAGAAACTGTTTAATCAACTCAAGCAAAATCAACACGTCTCGTGTACTTACCGCCACAAAAACCTATCACTTATGTTTGGGTCTGTCCTGCCAGTAAGTTACAGCAGAAGGAGATAATGCTTTCTACACAGCAGGAGAGTATTCGAAAGTTTTGAAGGAAAAACACCAACAAACAAATTGCTCCGTGGAAGACGCTTACTCTGCTCGTTGAAATGAATGGCTCCAGTCTTTTGAGACTCTTCGGTGCAGCTGCCACACAGAAGAGCTCACGTGCACACCCGTGTGTAGGCTGCAGTGCGTGCGACAGCAAGCTCCTGGCCATGCCTATGCCACAGCACACACGCCTATGCACGATGGAGTCCCGTGCAGCACATCGCTATTTCCAAAACCTCTACAACTGCTTCCTCCTAGGCCAGCCAGGGTGTCAGTTATTATTTAGCGGATTTCAGGTTACAAGTCTTTTGAAACGCTCATTCTTGTGTCTTAACCTTAATCCATTTAATTAAATCTCAGGTTTGGTATAAATTAGATTTAAATGTCTTGTCAAGAGGCATATGCTTTATGTACTCACTGTAAACTTCTCCTCCCTTTTCTTCCGGTAGCCAAAGGAATTCTTCCTAGGAGTGGAAAGTGAAAGACTGTTATTTTTTTCCCACGTGGAGAATTTACTGTTGAGCACATTTGCACTCACATAAGCAAAGTACACATCAACTCAGTCTTCATCACTTTAAAACCTTTCAAAGATGACTTTCAAGTCTAGAATCCCAACTCTAAGAAGCATAAGCGGAGCAACACAAAGTGTACGGCAAGGGACTAACGCGGAAGTCCAGGCAGGTGACAGAGAACGGAAGAAAACACTGACTAAAACCATCTCCCTGGTGCCTCCCTGGGAGGTCTGTTGAGACGTGCGTACTGAAGATCCCCTGGGTCGAAATGACAAGACACATAAAATCTGAGACGGAGCTCCATCAGTGAGTTGTTTAAATGGTGGTAAGAATTTTCCCGGTGCAGATTTGTTTTACATCAGATTTAAAAGATCCCAAATACTCCGTCCCATCCCTTCCTCCGCCCTCTCAGCTTCCTCCACTACTGCCTCACTGGCGGACCTCTGTGCCCCAAAGACCTCCTGTCCTCGCCTGCCAGCCTCAGGAACCACGTTCTGGACCTCCCCCTGCAGGCAGCAAGGCCATGCCACACACGCAGCTGATAACCACAAGACACACACTGATTAAGTGGTGACTTCACGTAGAGACCTGGGACACTAGGATGGCCAAGGCATTCCCATTTCCTTGGACAGGGTTATGTGGACTAACAAGTCACATGACACACATTAATCTCAATTTATAATTTAATGGAATGCAAAGACTCCCCCAAGAGCCTTGCATTACATAACTTAGAAAGGAGTTCAGACATAGTCTTGACTAATCCCTTCATTTACAGAAAACCAAAAAGTAGTCTTGCCTAAGATGGCCTAACACTGGAACACTCCGTGGAACCATGGGCCAGCCCCTCTAAGGGAAGGATGGCACAAACCTTTAGGATTCTGGAGCAAATCTCTATTATCTCCTACAGAAAAATTCCTGGAAATAGCTCCTGGCTTTCTACTGGGGCCTTGCGGAGACTGCAAGCCAGACTATGGGACATGGGTGAGTACTGAGCCACAGGTGGGGCACGAGTCCTGACAACCCACCCTCCTGCAGGAACAGGGGCCTTGGTGCTCCTTGTCCTGGATCCCTGCCTGCGGCCTCACAGGGACAAAGGGACCTGGGCCTGCATTATGGACAGCCATCCCAACACACACCTGGCTCAGCACCACTCCCTAATAGGGGGTGCTCCGGAAACCCAGGGAGCTGAACGCCCACTCCGCTGTGCCACGATTCAGAACTGGTGGAAAGGTGGGGCTACCATGGCTCATGAACAGAGCTAGGAATGCAACCGGATGAGAGTCTGGAGTGGGACAGGACTCAACTGGCCCTGGGGACCTGGGAGGGGTGTGAGATGGATGGTGCCAGCACCTGCCTGCCCAGAGGCACTGTCCTGAGTGAGGGACAGCAGCCACATGGGAAGAGGACATCCCGCAGGGCCCGGCAGAGGGCATCCCTCCACCAAAGGCAGCCTGCTCGTCACTACCGGCTGAGACACAGGGGCACCCATCCTTTGGAACACAGTGGTGTCCAGGACACAGACCTGCCTGCTATAGAGTCCTATCCCAGTCACCATCAGTGGGCCCAGTCAACACTCCCCACACCCTCACTGGGCTCCACGTAACCCGTGTCAGACCCAGAAGCCCACCTGCAGCTGCAGAACACGTCGGTGCCCATCATGCAGAGAGCAGGTTGGCCAAGCCAAGGCTCACCGACAGGGCCATGGCGGGTTCCAGCTCAGAAGAGGTAGCAAGGGACCCAGGGTGGTGCCAGCACCACAGAAACACCACTGTGACACCTGCGACTCTGAATGCGGTGGTGTGAAGAGACCCTGAAGAGGTGTGCTTCCCCCAAATAACCCTAACAGTAGCTCCACCAAGGCAGCCACCTGGCACTTGGGGCTCCTCATGCCATTCAACCCGGCTGGGCTGTGCCCTGCCATGGCCGCCATGCAAGGGTAGGGACGTGTGTCTGGACTCCGGTAAGGGGTTCTCCAGGGTATCTTAGCACTTTGGCCCAATAGAGAAAGTTAATGGAAACAACACAAACCCTCCCAAAAAGGGGAGGTGGAGGCTGCTGGGGATCAGGTTCTCGGGGCAAGCAAGGCCTGGAGCACTCCCTGCGAAACAGAACAAGCTCTTTCTCAACACAGAGGGAAGGAGGACGTTATGAAGATCAGCTCTGGCTTCAGGACCCGTTGCAGAAACAGGCTGCAGGAGCTGCATGCACTTTCCCCACCCATTGAGCCCAAGCGGTGTTCGCTTCCTAAACCACTCCCTGCTGCAGTGCTCAGGTTTCAGGTGGGAGGACAGTTGTCCTCCCTTGGTGGGGAGACAGAGGGTCTCCATTGGTGCAAAATCTGCATCTGTTAGGCAAAAGCATAGACTTGTTACCACTGCAGCATTTGCAAGTTCAGGTATTGTTCAAGGGTATCCTGGGTGGAGCACACTCATTAGCAAGTGTTGGACTCTCGGCTTCAAAGCCACCTGTATACACCGTGTGAGGAAGCTGGAATTCAACAAGCCCCACTTTCACTTGCCAGGAAGCGTCTTGTGACGCTCATATGAACAGGGCACACTGAAGGGCACAGGAGGCTGAGGCCAGGGGTCTTGTCCATTTAGTCTGCCTCCTTCCACACCATGCCCACAATTGATGCCCCTCAGAGGGAGCCACATGGCCTTGATGAGTGGGGCTCTGTCCCAAGTCTGAGCCCCAGCTCTGCAGCCCTCCTCCCTCCAAGCTTCTGGGCCTTAAGAACCCCAAACTGAGACCCAGGGCTAGCAACTGCTCCCTGAAGTCAGTGACTCTGCATGACACAGTGGGCCCCTTTTGGCTTTGCATCTCCAAGGCCTGTTAAGCCAGCCTGATGCCATGTTTCCTGTGAGACAGCCCAGTGCCAGCTCTCCCAGACCATGGTGCCTTCCAATGCCACTGCATAATCCCTGCAGCAACTCCTATGTGCTCATTTAATCATTATGGGCAGGAATGAGATGCTTCTGATGCCTCTTCATGTTGAATTCTCACTGCACAGAGCGTGTGCATGGGGGCAGCAGGAAGAGGGGTCTGCACATGAGGCACAACGCTATACATTTTGTGTACAGAAAACTCAGAAAAAGTTCAGGAATTAAAGTCACTTGTTTGTCACTTATGAAAGGGAAATCCTGACAGTCCTTATCAAGGCAAGGACTGGCCTTATCAACAATGGGCGGGTGCGGTGGCTCACACCTGTAATCCCAGCACTATGGAAGGCAGAGGCCGGAGGATGGCTCTAGGCCAGGAGTTCAAGACCAGCCTGGGCAACACAGCGAGATCCTGTCTCTACAAAAAATTTAAAAACTAGCCAGGCATGGTGGTGTGCACTGAAGTCCTAGCTATTCAGCAGGCTGAGGCAACAGGATTGCTTGAACCCAGGAGTTCAAGGCTGCAGTGAGCCATGATCGTGCCACTGTACCCCAGCCTGGGCAACAGAGCAAGACCCTGTCTTAAAAACAAACAAAAAACCAACTACAGGATTGATGCCAAAAAAATATTAAAACAGTGGGTAGGAAGCACAACCACGACCCATCCTGGCTAGTCTCAACCCTCCAGTGAGATCAGACTTCAATCCTGATCTGCCTGGTTACCCGCTCCAGGCTCCACCTGCAGTGCCTGGTGCACACCCTGCTGGAGGGCACCAGGCCAGCAGCCATGGGGCAGAGCTTGGACACTGCTCTCGCAGAGGGGCCTGGTGAACCAGGGATGCTGCCAAGAGGAGACTGCAGGCACATGGGATGAAGTCTATGACTGCTGAGCTCCAATGTTTCTACAGACAATGATCTAAAACATCTACAGTTCTCACCAGATAATGATCTAAAACATCTACAGTTCTCACCAGATAATGATCTAAAACATCTACAGTTCTCACTGAACCATTTCATATTCCAAAAAAGATGAAGCCATTTAAGTCTCAACAATTATATAAAACCCTTTATGTTTATAGCCTTCAATTAGATTTTCTGTGACATACTTAAAGACAATTACAAAACAGACCTAAATTAAAGAATTTTTAAAATATTAGTAGTTTATGATGGTACACAGTGGCTGCTCAACAACTCACCTTCCCCTCCCTAAACCAGGAGAGGATTCAAGACTGCCTGGCTCCACGCGCCCAGGCCCAGCCTCTCTCTTGGCATATGCTGAAGGGTTTTGTATCCGTGTTCTAGTTTGACCTGCTTGCCTTGTTTGTGGACTCCGGACACCATTAATTAATCGATCTGCAGTGAAGTTAAATATTGAAGGACTTTCTAATAACCCAGGTCCTCTCTCCGCACTAGGAATTGCATGCCGCAGATGAGATTTACTAGGATTCCTGTAAATAAAAATGGTTTTATGTGTTCAATTATAAAATGATCAAGGCATGACATAACATGCATACTGACAGGGAATAGCTAAGCTGAAATCTGCTTTCTATTTAATAAAATAGAAAAATAGGATTTGGGATGGTTAACTCCTACCACATAGGATAATACAAATCTATTAACAATGTGCCACGATTCTGCTGTTTTTCCGTCCAGGCCCAAATTAAAATCAGGCACACCTGATGTGTACAAGTTGCCCCAGAGCCTCCTCTCAGAGAATCTGAGGCAGGCACCCACGCCAGATGGTAGTGCTTAGTCTTTACAGAATGCAGCTGTGTGCTTCAAGTGGCTCTGTCTGCAAGGAGCAGGATTAGTGATCAAAGCTCTCTCATCCCAGCTCCGGAAGGGCAGTAGCGTAAAGACCAAAAGCACTAGGAACGCCCCGGAACTTGCCTGCTTCGAGGAGGATACTGTCTGAGAGAAGTCAGAGGAGACGCCGCAGGCTTGAACGTTGGAGACGTAAACCCATTTATAAATCCAGTATTTGGAAATGGAGTTACCTAGATTCATTTGAAAACAGACAAGTAAAGAAACCATAAAACAGACTTCAATTTCATTAATACCAACAAATCTGTGGAAACCAACGGCATTTCTTGATGTTGTCAGAGTCATGACTCATGTTGAGACACGTATTTTACAATTTTATCGCCAATGGGTGCTGTTTAGAAGTAGGCTGGAGCTTTTGTGCATCCTTTCAGCCAATCCTTACAACAATCCAGCAAGGAGAACTGACACGTGGAAACTGGCACTGAGAGGAAAGACGTGGTCAAGAGTGCGTGGGCTCCAACAAGTGTTGTAACCTTTAGCACGTAAGTCTGATACTACCTCCATCGCTGGCAGGAAGTCAACAGGTCTTGATTCCTAATGGCTTTAATACAACTCATCAACGTTCTCAATCTCAGGAGCACCTGCACCTGCACTAACCCTACTGCTGCTCGCTCGGCTTGATCCAACCACAGACTGACAGCGCCTTTACTTTACCTCGACACAAGTCCTGCTCTGCAGACCAGGGTATTTTCATATCATCATTATTCCCCAAGTCACAAGGTAAACATGGCATGCAAATATACTAACATAAGATTCAGAAGAAACTTAGAAAGGGCCACAGAATCCCTAAAAGATCTTAAGCAGTTAAAAATATTGAGCATAGAATTTTAAGTATCGGCCAACTATTTTTAAAATCTAGACACATACAAAAGTAAGATAAAACTTAGTGTTAAAACAGTTCCTTTAAAGAAAAACAAAAAACAAACAAACAAAAAAAAAACCAAGATCAATCACTCTAATTCTCTGGCTTCTGGATCCATGGTTTCCAATACATTCTGAATCACTAACATTTTGCTCCTAATGCTCCTGACGCAGGGCGCTTAGTTCCTGAGGGCCTTACAGTCCACACCCTCAATGTCACTAAAGTGACAGAGATAGGCATAGAGCCCTCTCCTCGTTTGGAGAAAAAGAGAAAGAAAAGGAAAAAAGCAAGTAATTCTCCTTAATTAGAGCTAACTGGAAGATATAACAGAAAAAGAATATTAGAGATAGCTTGGGACCAAAATGAAATCATACAAAAGGCAAGTTAGAATCTCCAATTTGCTACTTGACTCTATATGCTGTAAGAATCGGATTCTTTAAAAATACATCACACATGGCTGGGCGCGGTGGCTCACGCCTATAACCCCAGCACTTTGGGAGGCCAAGGCGGGCGGATCACTTGGTCAGGAGATGGAGACCATCCTGGCTAACACGGTGAAACCCCGTCTCTACTAAAAATACAAAAAATTAGCCAGGTGCAGTGGCGGGCGCCTGTAGTCCCAGCTACTCGGGAGGCTGAGGCAGGAGAACGGCGTGAACCCAGGAGGCGGAGCTTGCAGTGAGCCAAGATCCGGCCACTGCATTCCAGCCTGGGCGACAGAGCGAGACTCCGTCTCAAAAAAAAAAAAAAAAATACACCACACAGGAGGAGCCGTGGATGCAGACCTAGATCTGAGGCTGTAAATCACGGGAAGAGCAATGAGGACTATTCATTTCAAGCAAGTCATTTTACAGACAGAGCCCTGATATTCCAGTAAATTTGCTCAAGATAAAAAATAAAATTGGTCATATATAAAAAATAAAGTTGATTATTAATGCTATAACTTCCTATTATTACTTGTTGGGGATTAATAGGCATGACCTCTTCAGTTGCAGAACAAGGGACACACATATTTTAGAGCAAGTAAAAGGCTGCGATGGAGAGCCCCAGTTCCAGGACTCAGAGCAGGACCAGCTGGCTGGCACACACCGCAGTCTGAACATACAACATGAGTCAAGGCCATAAGCTGACCCAGGACCCCAAGGACCCCCAAGAGGGTCAACCATGATTAAAGAAATGGGAGAAGCAACTGCTGCAGGAAGAACTAAAAGGACAAGCACGGCAAGCCACGTGCAGCGATGATTCTTCAACACCCAGAGCCTACGCACTAAAGTCTCTCTGAGGTTCTCTCATGATATGCTTTTGGGAAAAGGAAGTATTCAGCTATGGGTACACTTTTACAGATGTACTACTTCAAAAAACCAGAAACTTTCTTACCATTAGGACTTACTCAAAAGAGACAGACGTAACTTTACCAAAGGTTCTTCTACTGCAGTGGTTCCAGACTCAAGGGGAACCGGGGGCCTCTGAAAATCTCTCCCTGTCCCCGCCTGCAATTCACACGGCCTTAGGAGCTATTTTATAAATGGAGTATGGTTTCATTTCTCTGCTTAGAAACCTTAGACAACTTCCCACAAGCACTAGGCCAAAGCCCACAAGCCTCAGGACAGCTAAGCACCTGTGCAGTTAGGCCTGGAAACTTCCAGCTCGCTCCCCAACTCCCTGCCACCTGTCTACGCTTCAGCTCCAACACCCATGAATCCACGACCATCTTCTGTTCATGAAACTTCCTTCTCTTTGATTCCTTCTGAAAAACTCATACTTAACCCGAAAAGCTCAACCCAGACAACAACACAATCCCTGATAAGCCCTGTCTGTCTGTGTTCTGCCATTCTGTACACATTCTGTACGCGTGTCTCCTTGGCATGTTTGACTTTTCCAGCCTGAGTTGTTTGATGGGCCCATATCTTCACTTTCCGTATACAGGCATTTGTTTTCTCGAGTTCACTCTGCTCTGAACCTACCCTCCTTTTCTGCCTGTCAGCAGTGACGTCCCTGCCCATCAGGGTGCCTGGCTCCCAGCCATCCAACCCCGAGGACCACCCAGTCTTCCCTTAGTCCACAGCGAAACCCTGGACATGAACTCTTCAAAGCTACTAACTCAATTTCTGCTTTCTGACCATAACCTTCTATGGATACTACCCTTCAATCTCTCCAATTCCAACTAACCTGCATTGCTACCTCATGCAAACCTCTAGTCCATGAACCCATCTTCACTTCTCAACTAGACTTCAGCTTCAAGGACATGCTCATCCGTGTATTGCTGACTCTTGTGCATCCAATGCCACCAAACTCATGCTGATTCCCACCCAGGACCCACCTGATCTTTCAAGCATCTATAGCAGCACACAAAGATCCAGTACAGACTTGTTAATTCCAACCACAGCCTTAACAAAGGCCAAAATCCATAAAAATTAATCATGTCAACCAACTCTAAGGCTGGTGAGAAGTGAGTAAAATAAGGCTGGTGAAAGAGCAGGCCTTCTCCTCGGCCTTGCTGTCAGAAGCCTATTAAACACCTCTTCCTCCTCAGTTAATCCCCCTTGCATTGTCCTCTGTGTAGGGGACACCAGGTACACTACAGCTCTTACTGCCCTCTGTATCTTGCTAAGAGCTGCATGACAAGAGCTCGGGAGAGGGGAGAGTGGAGAGGGGCTGAGCAAGGATTGTGATCACAGCAATCCAAAGTTCTTTATGCATAAGCTCTGTTCTCAACTAAATTTAAAATCCCCCACATAACTTGAAGGTCTATTTTACTATGTCAGACTGCACACATATCTGGCTTCCTATTAGATGAGGATTTTAATCCTTCAAATTATCTAGCATAGTGTCTACAACATAAATTCCTAGTAAAGAAACGACGTACCAGGGGTGGGTCAAGATAGCTATGCGTTGCTGACCACGTCTGGGGCGTGATCAGGCTGTACAGGGGGAACTGCTGCTGGGGGCTGTACATGGGAGGGAAGTAGAACGATGTCGCGTAGCGCTGCTGGGCATACAGGTTCACGTCCAGGGGTCTAAATCCATTCTTTGGCAAAAATGTGTTTATAGCTATTGCCTTTGCTTTTATCCGCGCCTGTTTGAAAATATGTAAGTTTCTATTAGAATACTTAAGAACATCAATTTGCAAATAAACAAAGAATAACCAATGGTCTTGCTTACCTTAATTGGTTTTCCTTGAAAAGTTTTGACTTCTTCTCGAAGGTATTTGTAAGCCTAAGGGCAAAATTAAGTATAAAATTCCATTCGATTAACCTTATGAATAAGAGGCACCAATAGTTCATTCAATAGCTCAAACAGGGAAATATATATTTAAATTATGGTGAACAGAACTTAGAATAATGATTCTTGACACCCCCTGGGTCACAGATCCCTTAAAATAACCTCATAAGAGCTATGGAACGTGTACCCCAAATTCTCACAAACAAGATTTGTACACAACTTTGTAAGTATTAATAGATGCCATAGAAGTCTCCCAAAGACCACTAGCTAAGAACCTTGACCTGGTGGAAAATGATGAATACTGAGTTCCTAGTATTAATCCCAATTTCAGATTAGGAGTATGCAGTTCAGGAAATACCAGACAGGAAGGAAAAGGATTAGGATCATAACATTCTTTACATATCTCCTTGTTCTTCTCCACACTAATTCTACGTTAAACCCCTATAAAACCGTGAAGGCCCTGCACCTCTGATACAGTCTCATCCAATCACCTTCGCCGCGCAGGCTGGCAGAGCTCACGCTCAGCTCCACAAACATGGTTACTCTATCTTCCGTCCCCCTTTTCCCCGCCATCCAATTCAAACCCATCTTTCAGGTTTCTGTGTTTTATTTTCTGAACCATTTAACACTTTATAATACATGTGTTAGTTTTCCCACAAATAAGACGTTTCCTTCCCTTAAGGGCAGGAAAACTACTCACTCCTTATACTTCCTTACAGAGCTTACTTCTCAACCATTAAAAGCATCTTCCAACATACAATGAAGTCTGCTGGGAGATGAAGATTAGGTTCAAATTTCCCCCCAACACTTTGCAAATAGTAAAACTTTTCTCTGCCCAGACAGAAGAACAAAACTGATTTTCCTAGGTTGCTTAGCTTACTGTCCTTAGAAAGTAAAATCACATGCTTTTTATATTGCTATAAAAATTATCCATACAAATACACTCATTTAAGTTTCTACAACTTGATTTCCTCTGCAGATTATATTCGAACTTACTATCACAAATAATCTCAATGCCCAAGTTTAGTCCCAACATGCACTAATACTAAAAACTGGTAAACTATGCAATTCATAGGGTGATGGTGGAAAGAACTTACCTGTTGTGCATCAGCTTCTGTTTCAAATGTAATAAACCAATTATCATTATATGCAAATTCACAGTTTATAAATTTTGGTAAATTATCTCCTTTAAATAGTGCTTCTACTTCCTACAGGAAATAGAGATGTTAGAAATTAATTCTCAACAATGCCACTTTTTGTCCTCACCAAAAATGTTTTAACAAATGCATTATCTTAAGGAACTATCCTTAAACAAACTAACATACCATGATGCCTAGTAAATTTCTCTTCCAAAAAGGATGAGGGTTCAGCAGGGCTTCCAGAATCAGAATCACAATGCCATAGAGAAGAACAGTTACACAGCTTACAGCTTCCCCTACTCTCAAGATACCATTAAGCTAAATTAATGTGAAAACTATCATACCATTTTCTGGGCTGATAATTTCACAACTTTAAAAAATAAAAATAAAAACATTGCTTGGACTTCTGTTTCTGCCCATGATGGACTAGATCTACTCTCCCAGATGACTCAATTTAAAAAACAAAGACAAAATACATGAAGAACGGTTTCAGGCCCTGAACCCCAGCATGTACACGAGTGTGATCCCTGAGAGGGACATGAACGGGGTGCGGGGGGTTGGTGGCCCTCAGTGCCTGGGCCACAGAGCCCGCAGGGTAAGCCTGAGACGGCCTTCCCCACATCTCCAGCCTGGAAAACAACTGCCTGAAGGAGGAGAGGGAACAAGCCCAGGGCAGGCTCACCAAGACCAGAATGGTTTGTTTTCCCACTAGCCACCGTGGGAAACTCTCCTAAACCCACAGGATAGCAGGGACAGTGCTCAGAAGGGCACTGCTTCAGCCGTGGGGAAAATGAGCCCTGGAGAAAAGGCTGCTCTGATTCCACCTAACAAGTTGGCTCCAAGTAACTTAACTGCATTTCAAAACAAAGCTCAAGAATATTTATTAGAATACAAAAATATTCAGTAAAGTAAAATTTAAAACGCCAAGCATCTCCTCCAAAATCACAAAGCATGCAAAGAAATAGAAAAATATGACCTATAATGCAAAAGATTAGACCTAGAAATGATAGAGACGATAGACTTAATACACATAAAACGTTTACTGCATGTATATTCCATATCCCATAAAAGGTAAAGACTGAGCATGTTAAACATACATGGAAGATTTTTAAAAAGATCCAAATCAAACTTCACTGGAGATGGAAAATACAGTGTCTGAAATCAAAACTACACTAAATAAAATAAACAGCTGGCTAGACACTTTCTGAAGAAAAGGGCGAAAGGGAGAAGAAAACATTTAACAAAATGGCTTGATAAATTTCAGGTACAAGAAGTTTGACATCTACACCAAAGTATATTGCAATCAACTTGCTTAAAACCAATAGTAAAATCTTCACAGCAGCCAGAGAAAGACTTATTACACACAGAAAGATGATGATAAAAACCACAGAAAACGTATACCAGAAGAGAGAATATCTTTAAAACACAGAAAGGAAAAAACCCCATCAATCCAGAAATCTATATGCAGCAAAAATACCTTTCATAAATAAAGGTGAAATAAGATTTTCCCAAACATACTAAAGCTGAAAAAAACTCATCATCGGCAGACCTGTACAAGACATGCTAAAGGAATATCCAGGCAGAAGGGAAGTCCAGATTGACATAAAGGAATAAGAAGCACTGTAAATGGTAAATACTGAAAAAACATAAAACACGTTTTTCTTATTTTTAATCTCTTTTTAAAAATGAGTTGTTTAAAGCAAACACAACAACGATGTATTGTGAGGCTTATGACTGTGTAGAATTAAAATGTATGACAACAGCACAGGCCAGAAGTGGAGAATGGGAGAGCATGGCTGTAAATGGAAGAGCATGGCTGTAAGGTCAAGAGGTATGCTGCTCTGTGAATTACACGGACTCTACTACAGTTAGAGGGTCAGCTGGAAAGCCTAAAGAAAGGGGGTCCAATCTTTTGGCTTCCCTGGGCCACTGGACGTGGAAGAACTGTCTTAGGCCACACGTAAAATACACTAACACCAACGATAGCTGATGAGCTTTTTAAAAAAAAAAAAAACAACTCATAATGTTTTAAGAAAGTTTGCGCATTTGTGTTGAGCTGCATTCAAAGCCATCCTGGGCGGCATGCGGCCCACGGGCTGGAGAAGCATGCCCTAACACACAACTAAAAAACAGAAACAAAGAGTTATACCTAATAAGTCAAAAAAAGGAGATAAAAATACACATTTAATCCCAAACAAAAGGAAGGAAAAGGGAAAGAAAATAAAGAACAGAAGAGACAAACAGAAAACAAACAGCAAGATGAATAATTTAAATTTAATCATATCATTACATCATTAACCTCTTAAATGTAGATGGGCCACGCTCTGAATTAAAAGACAGAAACTGGGCCGGGTGAGGAGGTTCATGCCTGTAATCCCAGCACTTTGGGAGGCCAAGGCGGATAGATCACAAGGTCAAAAATCAAGACCATCCTGGCCAAGACAGAGTTTTAGTGAAACTCTGTCTCTACTAAAAGTACAAAAGTAGCTTGGCATGGTTGCGCACGCCTGTAGTCCGAGCTACTTGGGAGGCTGAGGCAGGAGAATCGCTTAAACCCAAGAGGCAGAGGTTGCAGTGAGCTGAGATCACGCCACAGCACTCCAGCCTGGCAACACAGTGAGACATCATCTCAAAAAAAAAAAAAAAAAAAAAAAAAGACAGAAATTTTCAGATTGGATAAGAAAAGCAAGACCCAATTACACACTGCTCACAAGAAATCCACTTTAAATAAGAAAACACAAACGAGTTAAAAGAGGATAGAAAAGACCTACCATACTAATGTCAATCAAGGAATGCTAGAGTGGCTATATTCATACCAGATACCAGAAGAAAAACAGCAACAAGGAAAAACAGGGCCATTCCATAAAAAATTTCTAGCCAGGTACACTTCAAAAAGTACAAAAGGAACTTGACAACCAAATGAACTACAAAAAAGGATTCCAGGGATTCTAATGCCCTATGCTGTTGTCCCATCACTGGTAAATGCTTACTGGTTAAAAGACAAAACACATCAACGCAAAAGTCACACTTGACTAATGGTAAATTAGGATTATGACTTTTAAACTCAAACAATAATACTTTCAGGCTACTAGACCATCAGTCTACTAGTGGCAAGAACGATTGACTCCTCTGCCTCTGGGAAAATCCTATTTTTAAGAAAATCAGAATCAGTATTTAAAATGTATTCATCACTGACAAGCACCTAGTGACATTTAAAGAAGAATTTTCTGGAAACTCCTAGCCTACATTTCTAAGACCCAGTAGAAGGGCTCTATAAAAATTATACAGAGGCCGGGCGCGGTGGCTCAAGCCTGTAATCCCAGCACTTTGGGAGGCCGAGGCGGGTGGATCACAAGGTCAGGAGATCGAGACCATCCTGGCTAACATGGTGAAACCCCGTCTCTACTAAAAATACAAAAAACTAGCCGGGCGTGGTGGCGGGCGCCTGTAGTCCCAGCTACTCGGAGGCTGAGGCAGGAGAATGGCGTGAACCTGGGAGGCGGAGCTTGCAGTGAGCCGAGATCGCGCCACTGCACTCCAGCCTGGGTGACACAGCGCGAGACTCCGTCTCAAAAAAAAAAAAAAAAAAAATTATACAGAGTCCTTGGGAACTTCTTTTCTTACGTGGATTGTTTTAGGCTACTTATTTTCCTTCCTTTTTTTCCCAACTTTTAATTTATCAAAGTTTCCTTTAAACCTTCTCTCTTAAGACTTTCATTGCTCAAGTTTTACAACAGACATAAGGTCAGCAGTTTTGAATAATATAAATATTCCAAAATCAATGTCTACTGCTAAATGCAGAAAATTCTCCTTGGTTGAAGTTTTACAAACATTTCAAGTCTTAAAAATTAGGATCTATGTTTTAAATATTACTTTAAGTTAATACAGATGTCCAAATTAGTCATAAGAAATAAGCTGGTCCTCGGCTGGGCACGGTGGCTCACACCTGTACTCCCAGCACTTTGGGAGGCCGTAATCCCAGCTACTCGGGAGGCTGAGGCAGGAGAAGTGCTTGAACCCGGGAGGCAGAGGTTGCAGTGAGCCAAGATCACGCCACTGCATGCCAGCCTGGATGACAGAGCAAGACTCTGTCTCAAAAAAAAAAAAAAAAAAAAAGCAAGAAATATGCTGGTCCTTCATATTCAGACCCTTAATAAAAATAGGAGGAAAAAATTATAATCCGAAATTCTTTTTCTCCACATACTACAATACAGAACTAGTAAAGACAGGCTGAGTTGAACAGAAGGTAAAACTTGCTAGGGTAGGACCATACTTACATGAGAGTAACAGAATTTCTCATGCCAGGCAGAGAACTTTGTTGGAATCCTAACCTTTGTCACATGCTAGTTTTCCTTAAGAAACTCTCACACACACTAACCCACTCGGACTGAAAAGCTAAATTTGGAAGCCTGAGCAGCGATGTCCATTTCCTCGGCAGAGAAGGTGTGTGGAAAGATGCAGTATGAATGATGAGGCGGAAATCACATGAGAGATGAGACCAACGACAAACCCAGGCTTCCTGTGTCCTGCAAGTCCCCAGAGCAGGCAGAGCCCGTTTTCTGAGGTAGGATAAACTAAGTTCGCAGCACCTTATACAAAGACTTTGCTTCATGATTTCAAGGTGTAACCATCAGTGTGTTTACTACACAGAGCAACTCAGTTTAGGCATCTGGATAAACGGCAGATTTTACAGCAACATGTAACAGTAGATAGCTTTTCATTACTTTTAAGCTATCAGATACTGTGGTTCCCTAAAATTACTGCCCAAGTCGGGTGAATCATGAGGTCAGGAGTTCGACACCAGCCTCGCCAAGAGGGCAAAACCCTGTCTCTACTAAAAAATACAAAAATTAGCCAGGCACAGTGGCAGGTGCCTGTAATCCCAGCTACTCGGGAGGCTGAGACAGGAGAATCGCTTGAGCCCGGGAGGCAGGGCTTGAAGTGAGCTGAGATCACGCCACTGCACTCTAGCCTGGGCAACACAGTAAGACTCCGTCTCAAAAAAAAAAAAAAAAAGGCCTGCCCAAGTTCCCGGTTCTCTAAGAGTGGCTGTGCTGGCCCAGACCAGGTTACCGGTTCTCTAAGAGTGGCTGTGCTGGCTCGGACCCAGGTTCCTGGTTCTCTGAGAGTGGCTGTGCTGGCTCAGACCAGGTTACTGGTTCTCTAAGAGTGGCTGTGCTGGCTTGGACCAGGTTCCTGGTTCTCTGAGAGTGGCTGTGCTGGCTTGGACCAGGTTCCTGGTTCTCTGAGAGTGGCTGTGCTGGCTTGGACCAGGTTCCTGGTTCTCTGAGAGTGGCTGTGCTCAGGGAGTTATTCATGGTGCCCCTTTGACATAAAAATACTTGTTTTGAAAAGTTATTTATCACAAAAGTGCTTTTTTCTTGATTTGTGGGTTTACTAATCTTATTTTTAAATAAACATTTAAATGTGTTATTTCTAATTTCTAAATATAGAAACGAATAAACCTTCACTATCTTATTATAAGGAGTCCTGGGATCAAAAGGTTTGGGAATCATTCCCTCCTACTCTGTAACTCAGTGTGTGTAAACCCTGGGAAAACAGTGTTAATGTAAGTATTCAGTCTAAAAAACATACAGCCCAAAAAAACACACAAAAGTAAAAAAAAAATCAAAACCAACAAAGACCTTTGGGAAAATGTCCAAGTAACCTTCAGAGGAGAAAGTACTTACTTCCACAGGGGTAGATTCAGGTATTTCACGCAATATCACTATGCAGCGATTCTGATTTGGCCTTACTTTCTCTCCCTTTTCATCCACTTGGACTAAAGGTAAAGCTATAAAGAGAAGAAAAATCAATGGTAAAACAAAAATATTAAAATGTGATATGCCAGTGGAATGTGTTACATTCTATTACTATATTACTAAATACGCTAAAGAAACCTACAAATAATGGGCAAACTGTCAAAACTTTTGCTAGTCTAACACAATCCAAAGGTTTTAAACCAATCTCACATGTTAGTTTTCAAAACTAAGGTACACGGACATTTAAAATCCTGCAAGAGCCATGATGTATGTAACACTATGAAACAAAGGTTCTAAACAGCTCAAGCACTAAAAGCAGACAAAAATACAGGGTTAATGGCTTTCTCCTTTCCACAAGTACCTAAAGTGAAATAATCTTGTCTTATAACTTGTTTCTGTGTGCCCTTCCCTGGCTCCCTGATGACCATCTCTTACCTAACAGTCATGCATTGTTTACATTAGGACGCTCATGTGACTGCGGTAATAGACCTAATTCAGATTTTGCCAGTTTTTACATAAATTGTGTTTTGGTGTCACATCTATGAAACTATGCAATGCACAGATTCGAGTTACAGCAAGTAATGATGACAATTAGGGCTCAGAGGTGCCCACTGTCGCAAAGATACAAATTACCAGCATCAAGATGAAAGTGGCAACATCATTACAGGTTCCATCAACAGGAAAAAGGTAACAATGGAATATTATGAAAAAGTTCACGCTAATAAATTACGTGAAACAGAAACATTCCTTAAAAGACATGCCGGACGCGGTGGCTCAAGCCTGTAATCCCAGCACTTTGGGAGGCCGAGACGGGCGGATCACGAGGTCAGGAGTTCGAGAACATCCTGGCTAACACGGTGAAACCCCCTCTCTACTAAAAAATACAAAAAACTAGCCGGGTGAGGTGGCGGGCGCCTGTAGTCCCAGCTACTCGGGAGGCTGAGGCAGGAGAATGGCGTAAACCCGGGAGGCGGAGCTTGCAGTGAGCTGAGATCCGGCCACTGCACTCCAGCCTGGGCGACAGAGCGAGACTCCGTCTCAAAAAAAAAAAAAAAAAAAGACATAAGCCACGAAAGCTCACTCTACAAGAAAGGTAACTGGGGCATGACTGTAATTTAATTTTTTGTATTTTAATCTGACAAAAGATCATCAAAGACTCATATGCTGAAAACTGCAAAACACTGCCAAGCGAATGTTTTAAAGACCTACATAAAGACATAGTCTGTGCCTGTGGGTTGCAAAACTTAACATTGGTAAAATGGGTAAATTCTTCTCGAGTGAATTTACAGAATCAATGCAATCCCAATAAAAACACCAACAGGACTTTTTGAAAAATTGTAATGATGATTCTAAAATTCATATACAAATGCAAAACATTTAGAAGGGCCACAACAAAGCTGGAGGTTCCATACCTACTTTAAGACTTACTATAACATTACAGTGATTAAGACACTGTAGTGTCAGCATCAAATCAGACAAATAATCAAGGGAATAAAACACACATTCCAGAGATCAACACCCATGTGCACGGGCAGTCAATACAACAAGAGCCCAGACATGTGGGGTGCTGCAACAGATACACACAGGATGCATACCCCACACCATGTGCAAACATCAGCACAAAAAAGATCACAGACTCGAATGTTCAAATGTAAAACATAAAAGTAATAAAAGGAAAACTATTAGAACCTTGGACCAAGCAAAGATTTCTTAGGTACAACACCAAAAGCAAGATCCGTAACAGGAAAAAATTAACAAATTGGACTATAAAAAAATTTCTACTTCTGCTTCTCAAAAGACACTGGTAGAACAAAAAAACCAGCTGTACACTGAGAGAGCATATTTGTAAATCCCGTGATAAGGACTTGTATCCGGAATACCTGTACTACATATTTCAGTGTACACACACATATCATTGACAATGTGACTGTGAGGCAAAGAAGCATCTTTTCAACAAGCGCTGCTAAACCACTCAGCATCCACAGGCAGAACATTCATCTAGGTGCAGACCTGGCACCACCATTCACAAAAATTAACCCCAAATGGATCATGGACCTAAGTGTAAAATGCAAAACCTTAAGTCCTAGAAAACATAGGAGAAAATCTAGAAGACCCTGGGTCTGACAATAACTTCTTAGACACCACACTAAAGACAAGATCCGAAAAAACTTCATTAACATTTAAAACTTCTGCTTTGTGAAAGGCAATGTCAACAAGATGAGAAGCCATTGACTGATGGAAAATAGTTGCAAAAGACACATCTGACAAAGGATTGTTAACATCAAAATGCACAAAAAACTTAAAAACTCAACAAGAAAATGAACAAGATTAAAAAATGGGCAGAAGACCTGGACACTTCACAAAAGATTTACAGAGGGTGAATCTACATATGGCAAAACGCTTCACATCATATGTCACAGAGAATGCAAATTAAGACATCAACGAGATGTCACTGCATACCTATTAGCACGGCAAAAATAAACAACAATGACACCAACAAATGCTGCCGAGGATGTGGAGCAACAGGAACTCCCATTCGCTCCCGACGGGAATGCAAAGTGGTTCATCCACATTGGGAGACAGTTTGATGGTTTCTTACAAAACAAATCATATCCGTAGCATATGATCTGGCAATTGTGCTCCTCCGTATTTATCCAAAGGAGCTAAAAACTTATGCCCATGCAAAATCTGTACACAGATGTTTATAGCAACTTCATTCACAACTGCCAAAACCTGGAAGTAATCAAGACGTCCTTCAGTGGGTAGATGGATAAAAGAAACTGTGGGACATCCAGACGATGAACTATTATTCAACACTAAAAAGAAATGACCTATCAAGCCATGAAAAGACATGGAGGAACCTTCAACATATATTGCTAAGTGAAAGAAGCCAATCTGAAAAGGCTACATCCTACAGGATTCCAACCCTAGGACATTCTGGAAAAGGCCAAACTACAGAGGCAGTAAAAAGATCAGTGGCTTCCAGTGATTGGGGGAGGCAGGGATGAACGGGTGGAGCTCAGAGGATGTTTAAATTTTTTTCATTATACTTTAAGTTCTAGGGTACATGTGTACAAGGTACAGGTTTGTTATATATGTATACATGTGCCATGTTACATATGTATACATGTGCCATATTGGTTGGTACATATGTATACAGGTGCCATGATGAGTTAATGGGTGCACCCGCTAATTCATCATTTACATTAGGTAGATCTCCTAATGCTAACCCTCCCACCTCCCCCCACCCCACAACAGGCCCTGGTGTCATGTTCCCCTTCCTGTGTCCAAGTGATCTCATTGTTCAATTCCCACCTATGAGTGAGAACATGCAGTGTTTGGTTTTCTGTCCTTGTGATAGTTTGCTGAGAATGATGGTTTCCAGCTGCATCCATGTCCCTACAAAGGACATAAACTCATCCTTTTTTAAGGCTGCATAGTATTCCATGGTGTACAGGTGCCACATTTTCTTAATCCAGTCTATCAATGATGGACATTTGAGTTGATTCCAAGTCTTTGCTATTTCAATAGTGCCGCAATAAACAGACGTGTGCATGTGTCTTTATAGCAGCATGATTTATAATCCTTTGGGTATATACCCAGTAATGGGATGGCTGGGTCAAATGGTATTTCTAGTTCTAGATCCCTGAGGAATTGCCACACTGTCTTCCACAATGGTTGAACTAGTTTACAGTCCCACCAACAGTGTAAAAGTGTTCCTATTTCTCCACATCCTCTCTAGCACCTGCTGTTTCCTGACTTTTTAATGATCGCCATTCTAACTGGTATGAGATGGTGTCTCACTGTGGTTTTGATTTGCATTTCTCTGATGGCCAGTGATGATGAGCATTTTTTCATGTGTCTGTTGGCTGCATAAATGTCTTTTGAGAAGTGTCTCTTCATATCCTTTGCCCACTTTCTGATGGGGTTGTTTTTTTACTTGTAAATTTGTTTGAGTTCTTTGTAGGTTCTGGATATTAGCCCTTTGTCAGATGAGTAGACTGCAGAAATTTTCTCCCATTCTGTAGGTTGCCTGTTCAATCTGACGGTAGTTTTTTGTTTTTTTTTTTTTTCTGTGCAGAAGCTCTTTAGTTTAATTAGAACCCATTTGTCAATTTTGGCTTTTGTTGCCGTTGCTTTTGGTGTTTTAGACATGAAGTCCTTGCCCATGCCTATGTCCTGAATGGTACTGCCTAGGTCTTCTTCTAGGGTTTTTACGGTTTTAGGTCTAACATTTAAGTCTTTAATCCATCTTGAATTAATTTTTGTATAAGGTGTAAGGAAGGGATCCAGTTTCAGCTTTCTACATATGGCTGGCCAGTTTTCCCAGCACCATTTATTAAACAGGGAATCCTTTTCCCATTTCTTGTTTTTGTCAGGTTTGCCAAAGATCAGATGGTTGTAGATGTGTGGTATTATTTCTGAGGGCTGTGTTCTGTTTCATTGGTCTATATCTCTGTTTTGGTACCAGTACCATGCTGTTTTGGTTACTGTAGCCTTGTAATATAGGTAATATAGTTTGACTTCAGGTAGTATGATGCCTCCAGCTTTGTTCTTTTGGCTTAGGGTTGTTTGCAGATGACATGATTGTATATTTAGAAAATCCCGTCGTCTCAGCCCAAAATCTCCTTAAGCTGATAAGCAACTTCAGCAAAGTCTCAGGATACAAAATCAATGTGCAAAAATCACAAGCATTCTTATACACCAATAACAGACAGAGAGCCAAATCATGAGTGAACTCCCATTCACAACTGCTTCAAAGAGAATAAAATACCTAGGAATCCAACTTACAAGGGATGTGAGAGAGAACTACAAACCACTGATCAATGAAATAAAAGAGGACACAAACAAATGGAAGAACATTCCATGCTCATGGATAGCAAGAATCAATATCATGAAAATGGCCATACTGCCCAAGGTAATTTATAGATTCAATGCCATCCCCATCAAGCTACCGATGACTTTCTTCACAGAATTGAAAAAACTGCTTTAAAGTTCACATGGCTCAGAGAATGTTTAGGTCAGCAAAATTACCCTATATGACACTGTACTGGTAGATACATGTCACTATACAGTTGTCTGAACCCACAGAATATACAATATCAAGTGAACCCTTATGTAAACTGTGGACTGCAGGTGATAATGATGTGTCCGTGTAGGTTTCATCAATTATAACAAATGTTCCTCTACTGGGGAATGTTCATATGGGAAGAGGCCATGCATGTGTGCAGGGGATATAATGGGAGATCTCTGTACTTTGCTCACAATTTTGCTGTGAATCTAAAACTGTTCTAAAAAATAAAGTGTACTGGCCGGGCACGGTGGCTCACGCCTGTAATTCCAGCACTTTGGGAGGCCAAGGCGGGCGGACCACGAGGTCAGGAGATCGAGACCATCCTGGCTAACACGGTGAAACCCCGTCTCTACTAAAAATACAAAAAATTAGCCGGGCGAGGTGGCGGGCGCCTGTAGTCCCAGCTACTGGGGAGGCTGAGGCAGGAGAATGGCGTGAACCTGGGAGGCAGAGCTTGCAGTGAGTCGAGATCACGCCACTGCACTCCAGCCTGGGCGATAGAGCAAGACTCTGTCTAAAAAAAAAAAAAAGTATACTTCTAAAGAAAGGACTCAATTGTTAATAAAATTAATAAAGTATGTGTGGGACATCTAAATAGACACTACTGCAAAGAAGAAAAAAGAAGGCAAATAAGCACACTTAAAAAATGTTCAATTTCATTAATCATTAGAGAAATAGAAGTTAAAACCTCAACAAGATACCACTATATAGTTATTAGAAAACATAAAATTAACATGATTGCATACCAAGTGTCAGAAGGATATGGGGAAACTGGAGCTCTCATCCCTGCCGTAGTGGCCAACCGTAAAATGGTCCAACCACTTTGGAAAACAGGTGGGCGGTTTCGCAGTGAATCATACACCTAACAACACAATCCAGACATTCCACTTCTGGCTATTTACCCGAGAGACAGGGAAGCACACGGTCACGCAGAGACTTTTACACAAGTGTCCACAGCAATTTGTAGTGGTCAAAACCTGGCAATAACCTAAATGTCTTTAACTGGTAGGTGCATGAACCAACTGGGAATATCCATTTGAAAGAATACTTCCCAGCAAAAAGAAGCAATCACCTACTAATCCAGTCAACAACAAAATAGTTATGCCAGACCAAAGGAAAGTGATATTGCATAATCGACTCCATTTACATCAAATTTGTAAAACTGCACACTAATCTGTAGTGACAGGAAGCAAATCAGTGGTTGCCTGGGGAGGGGTAGAGGAAGCTTGGCGGGGGTGGCTGTGATGGCTGTGTTTGGTATCATGATTGTGGTAGTTTCATGGGTGTATAAATATGTTAAAACTTACCAAATGTACACCTAGAATGCATAATTTATGGTATGTAAATTCTACCTCCATACAGGCAGGGGTGTCACCCTCTGCACGTCACGCCTCACCCAACTCACCTGCCCCCATGACGTGACACTGAATGATGAGCTTCAATCCCATTCATGCTTTCCCACCATCTCCATGCTCCTCTGAACCCACAAAAATCCCTGCGCTTCAGCTTTACACACCCCCAAGCTTTATATACATGGTATCACCTTGCACAAATTTGGAAATATGCTTTTATAAACATTATAATTTTAAAATTTATTCTTGTTGGAATATGTAGGCCTAGCTCACTGTAACAGCTCTGGTACTCACTGTGTGAATATAACACAATGTATTTATTCTGGTGACAAATATTTTAGCATGTCTTTTTAATTAGCAGTTTCAGTTATATTAAGGGTAAAAACAGCACTTGAATCAGACATACTAGGACATGCACTGTATGTTTATTATGACATTAAAAATAATCTAGAAATGTAACTTACACAACTTAACACAAAAGCTGCAGTATTCAAAGTAAAATCATTCAAACGATCTTGAGTTAAATTTTTAAAAAGATAAAATTAAATATTCATCAAGTATCTGCTGTGTGTCTGAGTCTCTGCTAGGTATTTTGGGCACAAGATTTAAACATAAGATGAAGCCAGGCATGGTGGCTCACACCTGTAATCTCAGGACTTCAGGAGACTAAGACGGGCAGATCACTTGAGGTCAGGAGTTTGAGACCAGCCCTGCCAACGTGGTAAAACCTCGTCTCTACTAAAAATACAAAAAATTAGCTGGGCGTGGTGGTGCATGCTTGTAATGCCCAGCTACTTGGGAGGCTGAGGTAGGAGAACTGCTTCAACACAGGAGGCAGAGGTTGCGGTGAGCTGAGATGGCACCACTGCACTCCAGCCTTGGCGACAGAGTGAGATTACATCTCAAAAATAAATTCATTCATTCATTCATTCAATTTAAATAAAAAACAAAACAAAACAAAACAAAAAAACAAAGTAAGATGAGAACTTTAATCCTGTGGACCTATTTATGACATGTTCATCCTCTTAAGAACTACAACTAATGCAATAACTTGCTAACAATATTCTTATCACACAGGTTCTTACAAAGGCATGTACATCTCTGTCCAAAAATCGAGTGAAAAAAAGACAAAATGAGAAACTAAAGAGCTGAGTGCAAATGGATAAAAGGTAAGTCATAAAGAAGGCAGGAGGAGATGGGACAAAATAGGTGACGAGGCTGCCCTGGATCGCCTATGGGCAGGTGGGCTCTGTTGAGTAACCACACAGAGCAATTTAATATCCTCATGGTCGGTGGAAACCACTTCTTGCCAGTAACAATCAACTGAGAAATCATCCCAGTGGGGCAGCAGCATTTGCAAGGTCTGTCCTAAAAGGAATAACTAAACCTGGAACTCCTAATCATAACCAAAAAGACTTCAGAGTATAAACAGGGACAAGAATGCTGCTGGCCTTTCAAAGATGGGGCCCAATTCAGCTGGCACAGACAACAGCTTCTGTTCTGCATGGTGACACCAGGGAGCACGGCGCCATTCTGGGAGATGGCAGTGCCACTCTCAGAACTCACAGTCAATGGTAATCATGTTTGCCAGTTTCTTCACTGTCTCCAATAATTTAATAACCCACGATATCTGTCTAAAAACAGAGAAATAGAGAACTTGTATTTGTGAAAAGAAAATCCAACTAAGCTCTAAGGTAAGATGCTTACCTTTTAATACTACTGTAAAGTCAAATCCACACAAGAACAAAAACACCTGCATGAACTGTCGCCAGTGCAGTTAAGCCAGGGACAATGTGGAAACCCTTCTATGTGAGTAGAGGCAGTGGACTTAAAGGAGACTTTAAGTCAGGCTTAGCAATGTCCAATCACTCAAAACTATGTAGGGGGCATCGTCAACACTTAATGCTTAAACACTGTTTGATGCTGCCAAATTTCAAAGAAACAACTTCACTCACAACATAAGTTTTTTTTTTTTTTTTTTTTTTTTTTTTTGAGACGGAGTCTAGCTCTATCGCCAGGCTGGACTGCAATGGTGCGATCTCAGTTCACGGCAACCTCCGCCTCCCGGGTTCAAGCGATTTCCCTGCCTCAGCCTCTCAAGTACCTGGGATTACAAGCACGCACCGCCACGCCCAGCTAATTTTTTGTATTTTACTGGAGATGGGATTTCACCATGTTGGCCAAGACAGTCTCAATCTCCTGACCTTGTGATCCTCCCACTTCGACCTCCAAAAGTGCTGGGAATATAGGTGGCCCACACCTGGCCCACAACATAATTTTAAGAAAAACTGCAATAATTATTTCATCAAAACATAAACAGGAAGTTGCAATTTGAAAGAAACACCTTTAGTGGCAAAGCTGTAATTAAAATGTATTTTACTTTAACTATAAATGTTATTTTTATTTTGTTTTTCATGAATGAAAGAGCTATCTTTAAAATTCCCATTAAAAAGATTATTTTCTACTTCATATGGCCCAAAACTTGTTTGAGGTTTCATAATGGATCCAACTGGCATTCCCAGGACTATCAGGCGCTAGTCCAGAATTACTGGACCTGAGCAGAAAGCAACGGAGGCAAGAGAACAATCTGACTTGCCATCAAGGACCTTAATGTTTGATGGCTATAGATTTAAAGGTTCACACTGAGAAGACAAATACTCTAAGGACAAGCATTATTAATTTAAAATTGTCATTTACTTACATCTTAGCACTTCCACAATCAAGTCCACATCAGTGCTGAGCTTCTTGATGTGGTCGAGGTTAGCCACCGTTGTGATTGGCACATACTGGTCACTGTCCATCTGTGATATAAGATACATGTCACTAGCAAGGTTCTCCCTGTTGAAAGAAAACAATCTCCTTTAATCAATATTTCTTTAAAAAGAAGTTTCACCTACTGCAATTCCAGTTTCACAAGAGGCATGAGTGTGGCATGGTATTGCTTTGGAGTTAAATCGGAGCCCAGGACCCATCTGTTATTTGCTGTCTCTCCGGCCTCAGTTAAATTTTTTCAAAATCTCAGTCTTGAAGAGGCAGGGAGTGCAAAAGTAAAAGTATACTGCACTTTCTACAATCAAAATTCATGAGAAGATGGTTATTTTTAAATAAGATGTAATTATTTGTAGCTGTCATTTTTGCCCTAAGTAGTATTTGAGGAGTTTATTAAAAATACATACAATTTTGTTAGGCTGGGCACGGTGGCTCACGCCTGGAATCCCAGCACTTTGGGGGGCCAAGGTAGGCAGATCACCCGGGCTCAGAAGTTTAAGACCAGCCTGACCAACATGGTGAAACCCTGTCTCTACCAAAAATACAAAAATTAGCCAAGCATGGTGGCAGGCACCTGTAATCCCAGCTACTTGGGAGGCTCAGGCAGGAGAATCGCTGGAACCCAAGAGGTGGAGGTTACAATGATCCGAGATCGCACCATTGCACTCCAGCCTGGGTGACAAGAGTGAAACTCCGTCTCAAAAAAAAAAAAAAAAAAAAAAAAAAAAAAAAATATATATATATATATATATATATATATATATATAGTACAGAAATCCAGCTGAATGAACAAGAAAGGAAAACATAAAAAGGCCAGGATAACATCATTCACAAAATTCCTCCTGTAGACTCTGGAACACTCACTAGAGAGCCTATATCCAGCCCTGGCTTCCTGGCAGCCAGAATTAAAAAGAAGGAAACAGTAACTTTACCCACAAAATCCAAAGGTGAGCCACAAATCATCAGCAGTTTGGGCCATGATGAGCTATTTTCTGGTGTTTTGGTCAAAGATCAATGTTTCCTGTGAATTCTCAAGGCATCGTACAATGTAGTAAACAAGGTCCTAAGAAACATTTCAAAACTGAAAACAGTGCTGGGTTCCTGGGGCCTCTGCTCAGTGTCCCTCGGTGAAGGCCCATGACTGCCGATCAAACGGAGGCCATGCTGGAGGAGGCCCTGCTCCACCCTCATCTTGGCCACCTTCCAGTTGTAGCTGATTTTGGCCCCGTGGGGCTACAGAAGGGGGTGAGTGGCAGAGGGCTCACACCTGTGCCCCCTAGGGTGCTCCACTGGTGCCCCAGCACCTCTTGCGTCTGCTGTGTCATGGTGCGGTATGCTCAGACTCCAAACGTGGAACAGCATGGGCATGGGGAGGAGGCCAGCAGAGCCCCTCACACCTCCGCCTCATACAGCCACAGGCTTCAAGGAGCCCCTAGCAGACACCTGTGTGAAATCCTCAGGGCTCCAGAGAAAACACCTGGAAAATCATCTTCGACAGAAAACCTTACACACAGCCAATCGGTTGTTGCCATACTCAGAGAAATTACATCAAACCCAATCCCACCTTCCTTTATGTCCAGTTCTGCCACTGGAACTTTAAAGGTTTTACTAAGAAAAAGGTATTATTCAGGGGGGAAAAAATGATTAAAAGTGAGTGTTATATAAATAAAACAACTTGCTATCTCAGTGTTTGGTGTGTTTTCAGAAACAACATGGCACATTTGTTCTCAAACTTCGGTGTGAAGAGTCTGATTCAGCAGCACAGGGCGGGCCAGGCCCTTCAGACGGCACTCCAGACAGTGACCACCAACACCACGGGGGACCACTGACATGAAGGTTCCATTCCGTTCTCAAACGTCAAAAGATTGTTATTACTCAATATTCCACGTCTTAATATTCATATATATGGATATGAGTAGATACTCCTTCATAAAATACCCCATTTGTATATAATTTAACTATTTGCACGAGACTAGAAATATCAGGCATTAGAAAAAAACACCACCAGCCTTACCTAGATAAGCAGAATTCCAATGTTTTTTTAAGTACTTCCCGGGGGTCTTCCTGGCTTTCTGGTTGAGACTCATTTCCTCCTACAGAAAAGTAATAATCAACTTAGGAAAAACGGCTTAAAATTTAGGAAGCAGATAATTCAGTACAGCAGTTCTAGTGCTTTCAACTTACATTCTGACACAACTACCTAAGTGTATATTGAGTATGAAAAATGCTACTTTACCTATCAAAAAAGTAAATCATGCAAAAAAATGTATTCCTTTATCCCCCAAAACAAAAACAGCACAATTTAGAAAAATAATCTAAGTCTCATGAGCAGAGTTTAGCACGGGCTTTTTCTACCAGAAATGACAAGTGTAAATTTAGCTAATGCCTTGTCTCACTGCAAAAAGAATTTTCAAGTAACCTACACAAACACAAACACTAAACAATAATAAAATATAGAGGAAAAAATTAAAACGACGACGACAAAGATAACTGGCAAACAACCAAGGCTGGAGATCATAAACAGACAGGCTCTACAATACTAGACAGTTTCTACAACAGAGGCTTCAATTTGCCTTTCAACTTCCAGAGTAGAAGGAACAAGTGAGAATTGCCGTGTTACAGAATTCCTATAAGAGAATGATAAATAAACCAGATCTTCAAGAGGAAACAAAAGCTGGATCTAAATCCTGGAAGAAATTTCTGAGAAGATGCCAGAGGGCATGGTGTGTGTGGTCACAGGCAGCACAGGGCCGTGAATCTGAAGCTCTATAAGACAGAGCTGGACTCTGGACACTGCATAAACAGGTATTTTAATAATGTTGAGACGACAGGCACTGAAATGCTAAGAACTAAGTTTTTTCTACATTCCTATACAAATTAGCATGGAACAATCATACATGAGCCATGCTAACACAAGAGACACTTGTATCTTAAAAGTCAAAGTTAAAGACCATGAAAAGGCAAAGACAAAGTGGAGCGTTCAGGACAAATAAGAGGGACAGGGAGTTTGTATGGTGTTATACAATGAGCTTAGTAAAAATCCACCCCCACCAGCAAAAAGAAAACAAAACTGCTAAAGCAACCATAACACAAAACCAAACCATGGGACTCAATGAGACTGAAAACTGAAAATTGAAAACACAACCTGATGCCACTGTCCATCTAGACTAAAGTGTCTCCGGGTCACTCATCTAAATTCACACTCCACCCCCCATGTTTGACAGGTGTTTACTAAATATTTCTATGTGCCAGGCACTATGGCAGGCTCTGTGAATTCAGCCTGAATAAGGCAAAGCCTGTGCTCTCGTGAAGCCAACACTCTCGTGGGAGAGGCAGATAACAGACAGTTAACCAGTAACTATATACATCATGTCAGAGAGAAACTGACACTGAGGAAACCACCCAGGATGAGGGGCAGCAAGGCCTGGTGCCGTCCAGACAGGAAGTGCCATGCGATCTGATAGAGGAGGGGTGGGGCACGCAGGAAGGTGGGAAGTGTGTTCTAAGCGGGGAGCCTCAAGCACAGGTGTCCCAAGATGGGGCCTCTCAAGGGGTAGAGTTCAGCAGTAGGAGGCCAGCACAGCTGAGAAGAGGGGTGACAGACACAGTAAGAAATGAGGTCACAGAGGCTGATGTGTGTGTGAGATCAAGGAGGACGTTAGAGGATGTTAGAGTAAACGTCATAGAAAACCAATTCAAGGCTGACATTTTGAAAAGATCTCTGGTTCCACAGTGTAGACAGACTGTGCAGGCACCAGCTGGAAGTTAATGCAATCATTGAGGACAGGGCACTAGGGAGGACTCTCCAAGCGATAGGTGGTGCTGAAGCCACAAGGGAAGGAAGAAAAACAGCACAGGACTGAACCTGGAACACTCCCACCTTCAGCAGGAGGCAAGTGCATGAGGGCCAAAGGACACAGGTTAACAGCCAGCAAGATGGGAAGACCATTAGGATACTGTGAAGTTAGGAGCCAAGATAATCACCCACTACAACATGACACAGTAGAGCCAGGTAAGTTAAGAAGTTGGAACTAACTACTAAATCTGGCTGCACCAGGGTCATTAAAGAGCTCGACAAATGCCGCTTAGGACAGCTGTCTACCTGGACTGGACTCCAGAGTGAATGGAAGCAAGGAGATCTGGACTGGACTCCAGAGGGAAGGAAGGAGACCTGGACTGGACTCAAGAGGGAAGGGAAGCAAGAAGATCTGGACTGGACTCCAGAGGGAAGGGAAGCAAGGAGATCTGGACTGGACTCAAGAGGGAAGGGAAGCAAGGGACCTGGACCGGACTCCAGAGGGAAGGGAAGCAAGGAGATCTGGACTGGACTGAAAAGGGAATGGAAGCAAGGAGACCTGGACTGGACTCCAGAGGGAATGGAAGCAAGGAGACCTGGATTGGACTCCAGAGGGAATGGAAGCAAGGAGACCTGGACTGGACTCCAGAGGAAAGGGAAGCAAGGAGACCTGGACTGGACTCAAGAGGGAATGGAAGCAAGGAGACCTGGATTGGACTCCAGAGGGAATGGAAGCAAGGAGACCTGGACTGGACTCCAGAGGAAAGGGAAGCAAGGAGATCTGGACTGGACTCAAGAGGGAAGGGAAGCAAGGAGATCTGGACGGGACTCAAGAGGGAAGGGAAGCAAGGGACCTGGACCGGACTCCAGAGGGAAGGGAAGCAAGGAGATCTGGACTGGACTGAAAAGGGAATGGAAGCAAGGAGACCTGGACTGGACTCCAGAGGGAATGGAAGCAAGGAGACCTGGACTGGACTCCAGAGGGAATGGAAGCAAGGAGACCTGGACTGGACTCAAGAGGGAATGGAAGCAAGGAGATAGGACAGCAAGCAGACAGCTGAAGTGTTCTACAGTGGAAGATGGGCTGCCCCGGGGTGGCTTCATCTAAGATGAGAGATAATACCACCTTAGAAAGATGGGGAGTGACCCAACCATGCAAGAAACGCCTGGCACTGCAGCCAGAGGAGACTGAGGAGCAAAGACAATGACAAGTGAGGCGGGCTCTCGGGGAGACTGGAGGTTGGGCACATGGTGCTGGGAAGACACAGGCCATCTGCCTCCAGGCAAGATGGAGTCACAGGAGCTAGGTTAACTTTCCCTTTAAAACCACCAAGAAACCAAATAAGATAGATGAAATGATCGTTTTCTAGATGTGGGACATAGGGCAACAAAGGACATGGATTCCTACGTGACATGAGACTTTTTTTCTTTGAGAGAGTCTTGCTCTGTCACCCAGGCTGAAGAACAGTAGCGCAGTCTTGCAACCTTGGCTCACCGCAACCTCCACCTCCTGGGTTCAAGTGATTCTCACCTCAGCCTCCTGAGTAGCTGGGATTACAGGCACACACCACCAGGTACGGCTATTTTTTTATTTTTTTTATTTTTAGTAGAGACGGGGTTTCACCATGTTGGTTAGGCTGGTCTCGAACTCCTGACCTTGTGATCCGCCCGCCTTGGCCTCCCAAAAGTGCCGGGATTCCAGGCGTGAGTCATCATGCCCGGCTTGACATGAGACATTAAAGTAACCCCCACAGGTCCAGCCCACTGCCCTGAGGGAAGTCCCAGGCTGTGCCCAGGGAGTGGGAAGTCAGGTGGGAACCCAGTGTATGGCTGCGTGAAAGAGAAAAAGAGAATGCAGGAGATGGGGAGGCTGAGTGCATAGGCCAGACGGCAGGAGGAGCTCCAGAGAACCGCAGGGCCCAGGCCCCAGCACATTGTCGGCCAGGTTCTTTGCAAAGCACAGATGTGATGAAACTACCCAAGGCTCATGGAAGAACCACCTGAGAGGATCAGAAGTGTAACAATATATGTCATTCACGTGCAGGGCCTGAAATGGTTAACCGTCCCCCCCCAGAAAATCTTGTGATTCCCGGAGCCCTGCCTTGGTGATAGGAAACAGGTCCCACACCACACGGTTCCACTCACACCTAACACATTTTAAAAACAAGATATGAAAGGATCACACTGTTTCCAAGAAACTTGGCTGCATCTCAGAACAAATATCAAATACTTAAAGAAATACAAAAATACTAAGCCCTGAATAAAGTAAAACTCAATCTAACCAAAAATGACCACGCACGCAAAGAAAGCAGCAGGATGGTGTGACCTGTGACAGTGAGAAATATCAACCCACAGACGTCGTCCGGACCTGACACAGACGGTAAAATTAACTGAGAAGGATGGTAAAAGTTACCATAACTGTATTCCATATGTTCACAAAGTCAGGTAAGGACATAAAAGTTACAAAAATAAGAAAGAAAAGAGAAAAAACTTATAGAGATGAAAACTCCCATGTCTGATATTAAAAATACCTGATGAGATTAACAACAGGTTAGGCATTATAGCAGACTTGGGAACCTGAAGACACAGTAACAGAAACTTCCCAAAATCAAACAGAAAATGAGATGCACGACAAGCTCCGAGGATCAGTCAGCTGCGGACAACATTGAGCAGCTCAGCTCCAGTGTAGCATCAGACCCTGGCACAGTCCGCCCCCAACCCAGAGAAATCTACACACGTTAACAGAGAGCACTGGAAACCACCACCACATGGACAAAGAGGTGTGCTTTTTTGCTTGTTATAATTTAAATCTCTTTTAAAAATAACTGACTTTTAAATAAAAATAAAAACAATATATTGTCAGTTTATAACATAAGTAACCGCAAAATGCATGATGACCAAAGCATCCAGGCCACGAGAGCAATGGTGTGCTCTACGTGAAGCAGCACGCAGCTGCTTCACAGGTAGACTGGGTTAGCCGAAGGAAGTGGAACAAGACGCAAAGAAATCACTAAAACAGCAAAACAAAGAAGAAGGCTACTCCACAAGAAAACAGAAAAAGAGGGAAAGAGGAACGAAGAACGGATGGGACAAAAAGAAACAGAACACGCCTAGCACTCAATCTTGGTTTCTGACATCACTCTCCAATGAAGGACCCAGCGCTCCTTGGAGAAATGGCTGATTCTAAGACTGAAGCAAGGAGAAAAAAACAAAACCAAACAAAATAACCACGAAAAGCCCTACGTTGATGGGGCATGTCAAAAGGAGCCAACCAGAACTCCTGATGGCCAAAGCTAGAACAATTTGAGCAACAAAATAAAGCAGTATTAGATTATAACGAAAAGTATAAAACAAACATTCCTGAATCCACACTGCTATAAATAGTTGAATAAGTAAATAAAGGAGAAAAGACAAATCTCCCATACATAAGAATTTTAAATAATTTACGAAGATTCGTGTCCTCATAGAGGGGGACTGTAAATCCCCAATTCCTTGAGTGTGGGCCGTACGCAGCAACTTCCTTCCAAACAGTACAACACAGAAATGGGGAGGGAAAGGGTAACTTCACAGTGAGAAACCCAGTAAACAGCCAGGCGATCAAGATCCACACCAACAGTGATATGTCACGCTGGCAGTGTGCACCTTGACATACGTGATGAAAATGGTGTTTTAACCTCTCAAACCCATTAACACTGCAGCATCACAACGAGAAAACATCCAATTCTAATAGAAAAGGATGCTACAAACCACTTGACTAGTATTCTTCAGAACTATTATATCAAAATTACCACAAACAAGGAAAGCCTGGGAGACTGTTACAGCCAAGAGGAGCCTAAGGAGACATAACAATTAAATATAATGTGGTTCTCAGCTGAGATCTTGAAACAGAAAAAGGACGTCAGGTTACAACGTATCACTACTGGTTCAGTGATGGGGACAAATGCACCATATTAATGTGAGACGTTAATAGTAAGAAAAACTGGGTGCCAGGTGTATGGGAACTGTGTTCAATCGTCTCCATCTGTCTGTAAGTCTAAAACTATTCTAAAACCAACAGCAAGATGAGAGACCTAAACCGAACCAAAGCAATTACCACACTAAATGTTAACATTCTAAATAGAAGACAAAAAAGCAAAACCCAAATGTTATCTTATCTACAACAAATGCACTTTATTAAATACACAAATAGATTAAAGTAAAAAGGATATAAGGTATACCATATTAAGGCTAGTCAAAAGAAACCTGGAGTGGTTACATTAACATGAGACAAAGTAAATTGAGAGCAAATACTATTACTAAAGATAAAGACAGGGATCAATCAATCAAGAGGCCACAAAAATCTTAACAAGTCTTCAAATACATGAAGCAAAAACTGATAAAACTAAAAGGATAGGCCGGGCGCGGTGGCTCAAGCCTATAATCCCAGCACTTTGGGAGGCCGAGACGGGCAGATCACGAGGTCAGGAGATCGAGACCATCCTGGCTAACACAGTGAAACCCCGTCTCTACTAAAAAAGAAATACAAAAAAACTAGCTGGGTGAGGTGGCGGGCGCCTGTAGTCCCAGCTACTCGGGAGGCTGAGGCAGGAGAATGGCGTGAACCCGGGAGGCAGAGCTTGCAGTGAGCTGAGATCTGGCCACTGCACTCCAGCCTGGGCGACAGAGCGAGACTCCGTCTCAAAAAAAAAACCAACCAAACAAACAAAAAAACCCCTAAAAGGATAAACAGACAAATGCATAAATTAATAGAACCTTTCTTTCAATAGCTGACAGAACAATTAGGCAGAAATCAGGAAGCGCATAGTAATCCTGAACACTGTCACTCAACCTGACCTCATTAACACTGACAAAATATTCCCCACAGCAACAGCAAAACACACACTCTTCTCAAGGACAAATGGAATATTTAACAAGACAGCCCATATTTGAAGCCATAAAACAAGACTTAATATATATATATAATATATATATATATAATATATATATAATATAATATATATATATATATATATATATATATTATATTATATATATATATATATTTTTATATATATATATATATATATATATATATATATATATTTTTTTTTTTTTTTTTTTTTTTTGAGACGGAGTCTTGCTCTGTAGCCCGGGCTGGAGTGCAGTGGCCGGATCTCAGCTCACTGCAAGCTCCGCCTCCCGGGTTTAGGCCATTCTCCTGCCTCAGCCTCCGGAGTAGCTGGGACTACAGGCGCCCGCCACCTCACCCGGCTAGTTTTTTGTATTTTTAGTAGAGACGGGGTTTCACCGTGTTAGCCAGGATGGTCTCGATCTCCTGACCTCGTGATCCGCCCGTCTCGGCCTCCCAAAGTGCTGGGATTACAGGCTTGAGCCACCGCGCCCGGCCCAAGACTTAATATATTTAAAGAAATTCAAGTCATACAAAGTATGTTCTTTGACCATAATGAAATTAAACCAGAAATTAATAAAAGCAAGATCCCTGGAAAACCCCCAAATATTTGTAAACTAAATCAAATACCTCTGTATTACCTATGAATCAAAGAAAAAAAAATCAAAAAAGAAATAAAGTATTTGGAAGTAACTGAAAATGAAACAAGGCATCTAAATTCCAGAGATTCTGCTTAAGCACTACTGATGGGGAAAATAGTGAAACTAAATGACTGTATCAGAAAATAAGAAAGGCCTTGTATTAATGAGCTCTGCTTCTACCTTAGGACACAGGAGAAAGGGTAAATTAAACCCAAAGAAATCAGAAGAGAGTACATTACAAACATCAGAAGAAAGACAATTAAATAGGAAAGAGTAAAATAAATGAGAAAAGTTGATAAAATGAAAACACTAACTTTTTTTTTTTTTTGAGATGCAGTTTTGCTCTGTCCCCCATGCTGGAGTGCAATGGTGCGATCCTGGTTCACTGCAACCTTCATCTCCTGGGTTCAAGCAGTAAACTTGCCTCAGCCTCCCAAGTAGCTGGGACCACAGGCGCCCACTACCACACCTGGCTAATTTTTGTATTTTTAGTAGAGATGGGGTTTCACTATGTTGGCCAGGCTGGTCTCGAACTCTTGACCTCAGGTGATCTGCCCGCCTCAGCCTCTCAAAGTGCTGGGACTACAGGCGTGAGCCACCATGACCAACGGAAAACACTTTTTGATAAGGTCAATAAAACTAGCAAACTTCTACCCAGATCGATTGGGGTTATAAAGACGACACAAATGACCAGTAACAGGGATGAGTGATGTAGCATGACTACAGATTTCACAGGTGATAACAGAGTATTATGAGCAACTCTGTGCCGCAAATCCCACAACTCCGATGAAATAGACCAAATCTTTGTAAATACATAAACCAAAGCTCCCTCGAGAAGAAATAAATGGGTAGCACTATGAAAAAAGAAACTGTAGTTGAAAGCTTTCCCACAAATAAAACTCCTGCCCAGGTGGGATGCAGTGGCTCACACTTGTAATCTCAGCACTTGGAGAGGCTGAGGTGAGCGGATCGCTTGAGCTCAGGAGTACAGAGACCAGCCTGGGCAACATGGTGAAACTCCGTCTCTACAGAAAATACAAAAATTAGCCAAGCATCGTGGTGTGCTACTGTAGTCCCAGCTACTTGGGAGGCTAAGGCGGGAGAATCGCCTGAGACCAGGAGGTTGGGACTGAGTGAGCCATGATCATACTACTGTACTCCAACCTGGGTGGCAGACCAAGACTCTGTAAGGAAGGAAGGAAGGAAGGAAGGAAGGAAGGAAGGAAGGAAGGAAGGAAGGAAGGAAGGAAGGAAGGAAGGAAGGAAGGAAGGAAGGAAGGAAGGAAGGAAGGAAGGAAGGAAGAAGGAAGGAAGGAAGGAACGGAAGGAAGGAAGGAAGGAAGGAAGGAAGGAAGGAAGGAAGGAAGGAAGGAAGGAAGGAAGGAAGGAAGGAAGGAAGGAAGGAAGGAAGGACGGAAGGACGGAAGGAAGGAAGGACGGAAGGAAGGAAGGAAGGAAGGAAGGAAGGAAGGAAGGGAAGGAAAGGAAGGAAGGAAGGAAGGAAGGAAGGAAGGAAGGAAGGAAGGAAGGAAGGGAAAAGAAGAAAAAAGGAAAAAGGAAGGAAGGAAGAAGGAAAGGAAGGAAGGAAGGAAGGAAGGAAGGAAGGAAGGAAGGAAGGAGGAAGGAAAGGAAGGAAGGAAAGGAAAAGGAAGGAAGGAAGGAATGAAGGAAGGAAGGAAGGAAGTTACGTGGCTGCCCACATGACTTGTTTCACTTCCTCATATGAGGAAGAAATAATACATAACCTCTCCCAAAAACTTAAATAGAATGAAAAACACTGAAATGAAAACTAGAAACCAAGATCTCAGGTGTGAAAATTCTAAGCAAAGTTTTGGTAAATGGAATCTAATAGTATATCCAAAATACATTGTATCACGATCTACGGAGGTTTAGACCATGAACGTTGGTATCACATTTGAAAAACAATTAATACAATTCATCCTAACACACTAAAAAACAACAAATATATGCCTATCCGCATAGATGACAAATTACAATATTCATTCCTCATAAAAATCTCTCAGCAAACCAGGAAAAGAAGAGCGCCTCGTCCACATGATAAAGGGCACACACCTAAAACCTCCACTAACGTTACACTTAATGGGGAAATACTGAGTGCCTCTCACAAGACCGGGGACAAGCCAAATGTTTGTCCGTTGTTTCCACTTCTGTTCACCTTTGTATTGGAGGGCCTACTAGTACAACGGGGCAGGATAAAGAAATAAAAGGCCTCAAGATTGGAAAGAAAGTAAAACGGTCTTTATTCTATAATAATCCAATCATCTATGTAGAAAATCCAATGTAACCTACAAAAAAGTGCCTAAAACTAGTAAGTGAGCATAACAAAATTTCTGGGTTTGGACTCAGTATATAAAAATTAATGTTTTGATATACTAGTAACCAACAACTGCAAATACTAATTTTAAAAATCACTTACAATAGCACCAAAAAATAAAAAATACGTATAAACAGGATAAAAGATGTAAAAGACCAGTACACTGAAACCCAAAAAATACTTCTCAGAGAAATTAAAGAAGATCTAAACAAGTAAGAGATATATCTTGTTCATGGATATTGTTCAGATGTCAACGTTCTCCAGCTGATCTAGAGATTCAATGAACCCCCAACAGAAATCTCAGCACTTTGTAGATATTAACAACCTCATTCTAATTTGCATGGAAATGCACAGGAACTAGAATTTAAGAAGTAACTCTGAAAAATAAAGTTGGGAGGCTATCACTACCTAATTTCAAGAAGTATTTACAGTCCAGGCATACCTCAGAGATACCATGGGTTCAGTTCCAGAGCACTGCAATCAAGCAAGTCACACAAAATTCTGTTTTCCCAGTGAATATAAAAGTTATGAGTACACTAAACTGTTGTATATTAAATGTGAGATAGCAGTATGTCCTTTAAAAAAAAAAAACAAAACTACAATACCTTCATTTAAAAATACTCTAATGATGGCTGGGCATGCTGGCTCCGGCCTGCAATTCCAGCACTTTGGGAGGCTGAGGCGGGTGGAACACTTGGGGTCAGAAGTTCAAGACCAGCCTGGCTAACATGGCAAAACCCTATCTCTAATAAAAATTTAAAAATTAGCTGGGCATGGTGGCACACGCCTGTAGTCCCAGCTACTTGGGAGGCTGAGGCGCAAGAATCACTTGAACCCCGGAGGCAGAGGCTGCCATGAGCTGTGATCGTGCCACTGCACTCCAGCCTAAATGACGGAGCGAGGTTATGTCCCAATAAAAATAATCTATTGTTGGAAAATGTTAACGATCATCTGAGCCTTCAGCAAATAATAATCTTTTCTGCTGGTCCTGCCTTGATGATGAGGGCTGACTGTTCAGGATAGAGGTTGCTGAAAACTTGGGTGGCTGTGGCAATTTCTTAAGAAAACAGCACTTTCACCAAAGATTTCTCTGCAGCGTGTAATGCTGTTTGATACCATTTTATCAACAGTGGGACTTCTTTAAAAATTAGAGTCACTCTTCTCAAACCCTGCTGCTGCTTTATCAACTAGGTTTATGGAATATTCTAAATCCTTTGCTGTCATTTCAACAATATTCACAGCATCTTCACCAGGAATAGATTCTAACTCAAGAAACCATTTTCTTTGCTCATCCATAAGAAACAAGTTTTACACATTCAAGCTGTACATGAGATTGCAGCAATTCAGTCATATTTTCAGGCTCTACTTCTGATTCCAATTCTCTTCCTATTTCTACTACATCTGCAGTGACTTTCTCCACTGGAGTTGTGAACCCCTCAAAGTCCTCCATGAGGGGTGGAATCAATGTTTCTGGTTAATGTTGACATTTTGACCTTCCGTCATGAACCACAAATGTTCTTAACAGCATCTAGAATGGTGAATCCTTTCCAGAATCCATCAGAGGAACCATGATCTATAGCAGCGAGAGCCTTATGAAATGTATTTTTTAAATAAGAAAATTTGAAAATCACAATGACTCCTTGATCCATGGGCTACAGAACGGTGTTGTGTTAGCAGGCATGAAATCAACATTCGTCTCCTTGTACAACTACCAGTCAGAGCTCTTGGGTGACTAGGTACATTTTCAATGAGAAATTAAAATCTAAAAAATACCTTTTTTTTTTTTTTTTTTCCTGAGCAGTAGGTCTGAACAGTAAGCTTAAAATATTCAGTAAACCATGATGTAAACAGATGTCCTGTCATCCAGGCTTTGTTGTTCCACTTACAGAACACAGGGAGAGCAAATCTAGCATAATTCTTACGGGCCCTAGGATTTTCAGGATGGTAAACGGTAAATGAGCACTGGCCTCAAGTTAAAGTCACCAGCTCCATTAGCCCCTAACAAGAGAGTCGGTTTCTAATGTTGAAACCAGGATTAACTTCTTCTCTTTAGCTATGAAAGTCCTAGATGACATCTCCTCCTAATACAAGGCTATTTTGTCTCCATTGAAAATGTGTCGTTTACTGTAGTCATCTTCATCAATTATCTTACCCAGATCTTCCAGATAACTTGCTGTTTCACCTTGCATTTTTATGTTATGGAGACTGCTTCTTTTCTTTAACTTCATGAACTAACCTCTATGAGCTTCAAACTTTTCTTCTGCAGCTTCCTCACCTCTCAGCCTTCACGGAACTGAAGAGTTAGGGTCTTGCTCTGGATTAGGCTTTGGCTTAAGAGAATGTTGTGACTGATTTTTCTATCCAGATCAAAGTTTCTCCACCTCAGCAAAAAGGCTGTTTTGCTTTCTTATCATTTCTGGGTTCACTGGAGGGGCACTTAATTTCCTTCAATGGCTTTTCCTTTGCGTTTACAGCTTGGCTGACTGTTTGGCTCCAGAGACCTAGTTTTCGGCCTATCTCAGCCTTTGACATGCCTTGCTCACTAGCTTAATCATTTCTAGTTTTTGATTAAAATTGAGATAAGTAAAACTCTTCCTTTCACTGGAAACCTTAGAGGAGGGAATGTAGGGTTATTAACCGCCTAATTTCAATACTGTCATGTCTCAGGGAACAGGAAGGCCCAAGCAAAGAGAGAGAGAGACAAGGGAACAGTCAGTTAGTGGAGCAGTCGGGACACGCACATCATTCATAGATTAAGTTTGCCATCTTAAAAGGCGTGGCTCCGTTCAAGCCTGTAATCCCAGCACTTTGGGAGGCCGAGACGGGCGGATCACGAGGTCAGGAGATCGAGACCATCCTGGCTAACATGGTGAAACCCCATCTCTAAAAAAAAAAAATACAAAAAATTAGCCGGGCGTGGTGGCGGCGCCTGTGGTCCCAGCTGCTTGGGAGGCTGAGGCAGGAGAATGGCGGGAACCCGGGAGGCAGAGCTTGCAGTGAGCCGAGATCGCGCCACTGCACTCCAGCCTGGGAGACAGTGAGTCTCAAAAAAAAAAAAAAAAAAAAAGGCATGGCTCCTGGCGCCCCAAAACCAAAACAATGGCAGTAGTACAAAACACCAAAGATTACCGATCACCATTAGCATTAATAATAATGAAAACGCGCCGGGCACGGTGGCTCAAGCCTGTAATCCCAGCACTTTGGGAGGCCGAGACGGGCGGATCACGAGGTCAGGAGATCGAGACCATCCTGGCTAACACGGTGAAACCCCGTCTCTACTAAAAAATACAAAAAACTAGCCGGGCGCGGTGGCGGGCGCCTGTAGTCCCAGCTACTCGGGAGGCTGAGGTGGGAGAATGGCGTGAACCCGGGAGGCGGAGCTTGCAGTGAGCTGAGATCCGGCCACTGCACTCCAGCCTGGGCGGCAGAGCGAGACTCCGTCTCAAAAAAAAAAAAAAAAAAAAAAAAAAAAAAAAAAAAAAATAATAATAATGAAAACGCTTAAAATACTGTGAGAATTACAAAAATGTGACACAGAGACATGAAGTGAATACCATGCTATTGGAAAAATGGTGCCAATTACTTGCTTGATGCAGGGTTGCCAAAAATCTTCAATTTATAAAGAACATGGTAGCTGCAAAGCACAATGAAGAGAAGCACAATAAAGCAAGCTATGCCGACAAGCCAAGCAGTGCACTACTGGGGTCAGAGCGCGCCAGCGCATCGATGGCACAGAAGAGACAGTCCAAAAATAGACCCAGACCCACACGGGCAAATGACTTCCCAACAAAGGTGCAAAGGCAGCGCTGGTGGAGAGAAGCCTTTCAACAAACAGCCGCAGATTCCTACACGCAAAATGAAAATAACTTTCATCCATATTTCATACGTTATACAAAAACTAACCTAAAATGGACCTAGAAATGTAAAATCTAAAGCAATTAAACTTATAGGAGGAATATAAACCAATAGGAAGAACCATAAAAGAAAAAAATGATAAACTTGATTATATAAGAAATTTTTAAACTGTTTTTCAAAAATACTCTTAGGAGAACAAAGTATATTGCATATCTGGACTTATATCCAAAACATAGAAATAACTATCAAAAGTGAATAATAAAACAACCCAGTAAGAAAATGCACACACGGACACAACATCAAGTAAGATACATGCATTACCAAAAAATGCTGCAAGTGAGAGCCTGGAAGTTATTACTCTGGTCTGACAAGTAAAAAATCTAAAAAAACAGAACAACTAACAACGCTTCTTAGATCCTAAGTAAGGTCACAAGGCAAACAACTGCTGCCATATCGGACAGATGAATAGAGAAGCGATCACAACGTATGGAGCAGAAACTTTTGCAGGAACCAGGGCGAGGACAGAAAACATTGCCCTGGAACTGATGAACTACTGGATGCTCAGGGTGACCAAGTCTGAGAGTTAAAAACTGCAGGGAGTCCCAGTCATTGGCGGGTAAGGGGGTCCTGCACTTCTGTGAGTTATACTTTCTGGAGCTCAACCAGGTCCTCATAGTGAATATGAGAGAAAAATCCCTTTGTGCTTCTGGCAGGGGTAGGAGTAAAGTAACCATTTTGAAAAATACCAGAGCACTCTGTTCTTCTTAACAAGGTCTGCCCTCAGGAAAGACAGTTTAACCAGAGTCCAACTTGCTGGGGTTTAGTCAGAGCAGAACATACCTAGAGGAAGGGAAATACCTAGCTGCTGCCTCCTCTAGCCATCCCGCCCCATCTAAGAGGGGTGGAAAAAAGAGAAGCTCCTGTGAGCTTCACAGTCCAGGCCCGGGCTCACTACAGACTGAGACTCCCAGGCCTCCTGTGGAAGGCGTCCCCTGCCCACACATCACCCTACAGCACTGAAGGTGTAGTCACCACAGTGCCTTCCACCCAGCACACCACAGCTGGTTCTCGAGAAAGTTACAAGGCATACAAAAGGCCAAAAACACAATGTCAAGACAGAGCAAGCATTAGAACCAGGCATGACAGGGATGTTAGAATTATGAGACAGGGAATTTAAAAGAACTAGGATAAGATGCTAAGGGCTCAAATGGATAAAGGAGACAGCAGGTAAGAACAGGTGGGCAAGGCAAGCAGAAAGATGGAAATCCCAAAGGAAAAAAAAGAAGTGTGACAGATCAAAACTACTGTAACAAATGTAGACTGCCTTTGATGGGCTATTAGGAGACTGGACATGGATGAGGACATATCAACAGAAACCTCTGTTGGGCCTCAGAAAACAATACCCCAAAATGAAGGTCTCAGAAACAAAAGTTTTCTGGGGTCTTGTTTTAGGTGCTTGAGACTTGAACTGTGACCGAGTGGGAGCACTCTGGTCTCCACCATCAGGGGAGACACGATTTTCAGTTCAGGTCAGGTGGCCGGTCTGAAAACAGGAACCCAAGACTTTTTGTTCTGCACACGTCAAGCGCTCGGGAGTTTGTCTTAATAAGAGGTCCCGTGTGTAAGGGGCTTTTGTCATCTCAGCTCCTGCTGCCTGGTTAGCTTGTCTCAACAAGAGTCTTTGCTAATTGAGCCCATTCCTGACCGTGAATGTTTTACGGGGGATATCTTTGGAATTGCTTCTTCTATGTCCTCTCCAGGATCTATCCTGGACTTTCCATCAAGAGGTTATTGGATTGAGTCACTACTGGAATAAATACACCACTGAAGATTCTAAATGTCAATGGCCAAAAGATGGACGCTTTAAATCAGAATTGTAAATCTTAAACAGGATTTTAGAAATCTCATCCTAAACAACTGATAAAAACATCAAGAACAAAAAGGGTGCTTGGCATCACTAACCACTAGGAAACACAAGCCCATTTCTAGAAAGACCCAGCAGTGCCATGGTTAGCCTTAAACATTCTCTTTAAAATTAAAGAGCAAAAATCTGACCTAAAACAAAATTAAAAAGAAATAAGTTACCAAGCCATAAAGACGTGGAGGAAGCTTAAATGTATGTTACTAAATGAAAGAAACCAATCTGAGAAGGCGACATCCTGCAGGATTCCAACCCTATGACATTCTGAAAAAGGTAAAACTATGGAGACAGTGAAAAAACCAATGGTTGCCAGGGGTTGGGGTAGGGAGGGGTGAGTAGGCAAAACACAGTATGACTTTTAGGGCAGGGAAACTACTCTCTCTGATGCTACAATGGAGGGTACATGTCATTATACATTTCTCCAAACCCACAGAACATACACCACCAAGAGTGAGCCCTCATGTAAACTGTAGACTGCAGGTGATGGTGATGTGTCAATACAGGATCATCAGTGATAACACAGGCGCCCTCTAGTGAGGGATTGTGGACAGCGGAGGAGGCCACGCACGGGTGGGGTGGGGGAGTGATGTGCCAGTAGAGGATCAGTGATAACGCAGGCACCCTCTGGTGAGGGAATGTGGACAGCGGAGGAGGCCATGCACGGGTGGGGGGTGGGGGGGAGGGGAGCATATGGGAGATCTCTATGCCTTCCACTCAAATTTGCTGTGAACCTGAAAAGTGCTCTAAAAAAATAGTCTTTTTTTAAAAAGATGTTTTGATACTAGTCCTTAGGGAAATATAAGGGGCATAAGGGTCATAAGGATGTGGTGCTTTAATCTACTACTGGTTGAGAATAGAAAATGGTACCACCACTTTGGAAAACTGCTTTACCATTTCTTAAAAGGATAAACATGCCTACGAGATGATCCAGCTACTCCATTCCAAGGTATTTTACCCAAGAGAAATGAAAACATAAGTTTATATGAAATCTTGCTGACAAATGTTCACTTTTATAAATACTTTATTTATTGGTAAAGCCACATTTTGAAAACAATCCCCAAATCCATGAATAGGGGAGCGGAAAAACAAACTGTGATATATCCATATCATGAATACTTCTCAGCAATAAAAATAAATGATTAATTCATGTTACAACATGAATCAATCTCAAAAATAGTAACTTAAGTCAGACAAAAACAGTACACACTGTCAAATTCTATCAACGTCTGTTGTCCAGCAACTTGTGGGGCTGACGCTGGAGGATCTCTGGAGCCCAGGAGTTCAATTTTTTTTTTTTTTTTTAAGAGAAAAAAATCTACAAAATGCAAACTGACATACAGTGATAGAAAACAGACCACTGGTTCCCTGGAGAAAGGAGAGGGCACAGGAAGCTCTTCCTGGTGATTGGGATGTTCATGACCTTGACTGTGATAAGGATTTTACAGGTACAGAACAACTTATCAAACTGGGTGGACAAAGCAAAGAGGAATGAAAGAGGTAACAAATCAGTAATGTATTATTTCCTCAATTCTCCTTAAGCTATGGAAAATCTGGGGTATACCTGAACTATATGATGTTTATTGTACATCGGTTATGCCTCACTAATGCTTTATAGGAGTGAGGGAAGGAGTTGTGGGAGGGAGATGAAGGAGGAAGACAGAGCAGAAGGTATTCTTTTTCTTCTTTTGAAAATAGTTTTAAATACCCCCTTTAAAAAGAATCACCTTCTTTTGAAATTAAACTTTCCAGAATATACTTTAACGTGCTGTTATTTCACTTTTGATAATGTTCCCTATCTCCTATCTTCAGACAGATTTTAACTTGTTATTTCACTTTTGGTAACATTATTTATCTGCCATCTTCAGGCAGATTTTCACATGTTATTTCACTGTTGATAACATTACCCATCTTCCATCCTCAAGACAAATCTTCACATCTATCTACCTCCTATCTATCTTCCATTTTCTGTATAAATTCTGACCCCAGTTCAAGATGAGGTCATTTCAATTTAGTCTGAAACTTAAATTGTTTATTTTGAACCCCTTTTACTTCCTGCCATTAGGATTCTCACTCCTTCAATGTATAATGCCCTTTTATCTTCTGTAAAAATCTGTTTTAATGATGAGGATTCCTTTCCTTTGCCATCTTAAATTCAACGGACTCTAACATGACTCCAATTTATCCCAATGTTCTGCCATTCCCAAGTCACTAACCAGTTATTGGTAAATTAACAAGGGGGATATAATCAAATTAATTGCTGAATACCGGCACTTCCTCAGATTTAGAAAACTGCTCATATAGACAGGAAATTCACTTTAAGCAAATTCAAGATGGCAAATTTATATTTACAAGAAACAAACATGGCTTAATTTTTGTGCCTTTATAAATACTTCATTCATTTTACCAAACAATTATTATTTAAAGCAACAAGCTCCACTGAAGTTTTTAAAAAAACAAAACAAAACAAAAAACTGTCACAGAACATCTACATACTCATTTTCCCTCTTAAGTGACAGTTTCTGATTTTGACAGTCTTAAGCCAACGAAATCATTCTGCATGGCTGTGCCTTACAGCATTGAGGTCTGGCCTCTCTGGCCCTGCCCAGTACATTCCCTGGTCACTGCGATAACGAAATGTCCATGGCAAGTGGGGTGGGGGGAGGGGACAGGGACTGGTTAAGAACAATTGTGGTAATAAAAATGAAAACATGGGAGGCCGAGGCGGGTGGATCATGAAGTCAGATCGAGACCATCCTGGCTAACATGGTGAAACCCCATCTCTACTAAAAAAATTTTTTAGTGATCCGGCCGCCTCAGCCTCCCAAAGTGCTGGGATGACAGGCGTGAGCCACCGTGCCCAGCCCAGGTTTCATCTTTTGAGACCTTACATGCTCCATGGCACCCTCCCTAAACAAGGACTCTCATCTTCTCTGCATCCACATAAGAGTGAGTTTAAAGTAGAATTAAAAGGAGGCAAAGAAAGACACATTGTTCAGAGACTGTTAATATGCTAAATAAAAAAAATACATAAAGCAGACCATAATCCCTGGGAAAATGAACCCATAAGATATGTTTACCTGTCTCGCTATTTTCAGGCAGAGAGTCATATTCCGAGGGACCCAGAGCGAGCGCGTTCATGTCTGCTGGGTCCGACTCCTGCGGGTCTGGCAATGCTGCATTCTCATGGCTCTGGTCACCATCACCACTGGCATCCGATCCTACAGTTAGGAGTTTACCCCAAGGCAGGGTTAGAAGCATAACTTTCTCTTAGAACAAAGCTTACACTTGCAGTTACTCAACTTCTTTAACTGAATTGTAAAAGACCTCTGGACTCCCAAGCACTGCCACATACCATGACACAGTTGTGAATGAACAACAACATCTTAAAGACAGATTAAAATGGCAACAAAAGCACAGGCCTGAAAGCCGGGGGCTGCACACCACAGCCATGCTCAACCTACCCTGTGGGCCACGGTCTGCGTGGTGGCCAGCCGCCTCCTCCCATGCGGCACTCACACCGTCAGCAGCACTGCTTGCTTCCAGATGTAACACAGGAGCCCCCCACACTTCTGCATTAGGGTTCAGCTCTGAAACCTTAGTTGCTGGTACCTAGGAAGAAATAGGAGACAGACATTTGTATACAAATGTCAACCAAATACAATTTTACTCCTTAATGCAGAGTTAAGGGACATCTGATACAGGCTCCAAAGGCTCAGCCTATGTATTTACACACACCTTTGGGATGAAATCAGGTTCAAAATTTAAAAAAAAAGAAAATGCAGTCAGGATTCCATCAAATTCCCCCCAAGTTTTAAGTTCCTCCTCCCAAGACCAAGGCTTGCAGAGATGGGGAAGGACAGGCCTGCCACCAAAAGATTCAGTATTTCACAAACTGTACCTGAGGAATAGCTGGTGACTTCCTAGACTCCTAATAAAATCAAATTCAGGGTTTTTCAAACTTGAATACAATGTAGATGAATAAAATTCTACACAGAAAGCTTAAAAAAGTCAGCAGTGCATGGTGGCTCATGCCTGTAAACCCAGCACTTTGGGAGGCCAAAGCGGGCGGATCATCTGAGGCCAGGAGTTCATGACCAGCCTGGGCAACATGGCTCTACTAAAAATACAAAATTAGCCAGCGGTGGTGGCGCGTGCCTGTAATCCCAGCTACTTGAGAGGCTGAGGCAAGAGAATCACTTGAACTCAGGAGGCGGGGGTTATAGGGAGCTGAGATCGCACCATTGCACTCCAACCTGGGCGACAGAGCAGAACTCCATCTCTAAAACAAAAAAAAGAAAGAAAGCTTCAAAAAGTCACATAAACAAAAGGTATAGAAAATGAAAATTGCTCCTAAGAACAAAGGTGTTCTAATAGGTCTGTCAGGGATACTGTAGGATAAGAAAGCTCAGGCATCCTTTGAGGAAGAAGATAAAATATCTCACATTTTTCACAGAACTACCTGTTCCCATTCCCAATACAGCTTCAGTATCACCTTGATAGAGAATCCACAGGTGACCACGAGGCTGCTAGTCCAGTGTTCCGGACAATGGGCTCTCAGATCACTGGGGCTGAGGCCAAAGCTGTCATGGACAGCTGTGAACATGGGCTAAACCTCACCTGGAAGACAGAACAACTCCCGCCATCAACATGATGCCTGGCACATACCAAGCTCATCGGTCATCATGACAGTCACGCATCCCCAATTAGTCCGACAGGGCAGTCCTCTACTCAAAACCCTCCTGCATCAGCTTGGCTCATTTGGAGTAAAAGACGAAGTTCCCACTGCAGTCACAGAGCCCTCCTGTGCTCACTGCTCCCTGGCCTTGTCCACTTCCAAGCACACTGACCTCCTTGCTGTCTCTAGGCACACTGGCACTTTTGCTCTTCCCATCCGTCTGTCCAGAACATCCTGCCAAGAGACCGGGGACTGGTGGTCCTTCTTGACATAGAGTATAAACCCACAACAGTCCCCCACCATGTGGATACTCCCTACTCCCTGCTTTTTCTGATACAAGCCTTTCTTATGCTTACACACCTTGAAGCACTCCCCTGAAGTCTAAAGAAAAGTCAAATGTCCAAACACACAATCCTTCAACAAACTTACACATTATTTGCCTTTTCAAATGTACCACACACCTTCACACCACAGTGCAGGAAGTCAAAGTTTCTGGAGGAAGGGACAGGTCCCTGCTACCCGGTGCCCCTTGGACCCAGGCTGCAAGCTGGGAGCAGTTACACTGCGCTACCCCAGCATGAAGCATAGACACACCAGTTTCTGTGGCCCAGAACACAGGAGAAGGGCTGGGAAGCACCACCATGGGCCGTCAAGAAAACAATGGGTGCATTAACAGTTTTTAAAAGACAGAATAAATCCACATTGGCTCAGGTCATGAGGCTGGTAGGAAAAAACATAAAACTATTTCTGAAACTGAGAGAAGGCGGCTGATGTGGTTAAACTTATGGTATACACTTTGTTCGTTCCTGCTCCTCCAGTCACTGGACCACCAATGAGCATCATGCCCATAAAACCAAATGCTTCAATGAGGACCTATCTGGAATTCTTTTTCCTTTTTTTTTAAGTACTGGTGATAGGGCAAATAATTGGGTTCCTTCAAGAATATTATAATCAAGAAACACCAATTCTTCAATTTTCCCTCTTGCATTACATCTAAATTTCATTTTTGGCCTCTGCTTCTGCACAGTGTTACTTGCACTCTTCTCTCTCATTAACCCATCTGTCCAACAAGTGCCTCCGACATGTTCACCAGCATGCTTGTGCCAGGCACAGCGCTGAGCTGGCAGGTGTGATGGTGAAGGAAACAGACAAGAGCTCATGGAGCTACATGAGGGGGCAGGAGACAGCCACAGGTCACCCACAACACTGGCTCTGGCAGCATTCACACCTTTCCGCCTGTTCTGTTGTCTTTGTCAATTCATTTCTCTATTCTCTTTCCTACTCTAATACTTCCATACATCGCCTTTCCTAATTAGACCCAGTCTCTTTTCACCACCACCACCACACAATCCAGTTTTCCGGCCTTGGTTCCATTCCATCCACTTAGCTGGCTCCCCTCAGCTCATGCACATACTACACGTGCTTTAAATTCCCAACACTAACTAATAGTAACCTTCTCTATTATTAGCACCTTTTGCAGTTGACTGTCCTTCAGTACCAAAATATATTTTGTAGTTTATTAATACAGACCAACAGCACTTTGAAAGCAGTGACAGCATGGCTGTTGGGGCCCCCATGGCCCTCATGCTCCTCCCATTCCAGGGTGGCAGTCACCATGGGCATTCCGTTCACTATAGTACTGCTGATAGCTAGCACAGTCCCGAATTCAGTAGGGAGGTGCTCAAGATAAATGAGGAATGAATCAATGTTTAATAAATAACATAAATTTACATTTTCCACTAGTTGACAACTTCTGCAAGGTTTTACGCCACAAATGACTAGGACTCTACCCTTACCCAGTGACCGCCTCTTAGTGAAGAAGTCCAAACCAAGTGCACGCAGTTAGGAAATGTTCAATCGATCCTGTGACCGAAGAGATGTGACCAGGAGCGAAAGAATGAAGACGTCTTTTAAGGCTTAATGACATTCAAGGATCTACCGTGTGCTGAGCACATTCTACGCACTTCCTTGTACTGAATCAGAACAAGTCTTGGAGGCAGTTATTAACTGGACTCATTTCACAAATGAAAAAACCAAAGCAGAGAAAGGTTAAGTAACTTGCCCATAAAAACGATGGTTAATTAGAAAGTTAGATTCTAAGCAATTGTGTTCAGCAAAATACAACATTCACCAAGAGTTCATTAATTTATAATTTACAAGAGAAATAGTTTGTATTAAACAAAGATCTGAATCTCCTACTATTTCTATAAAATATGGCTATTCTCTTGCAGTCATATGGAACTCGAAATGGTTATCAAGAACTCCAGCGTCGGGCCGGGTGTGGTGGCTCATGCCTGTAATCCCAGCATGTTGGGAGGCCAAGATGGGCAGATCACTTGAGGTCAGGAGTTCAAGGCCAGGCTGGCCAACATGGTGAAACCCCGTCTCTACTAAAAATACAAAATTAGCTAGGTGTGGTGGCACACACCTGTAATCCCAGCTACTCAGGAGGTTGAGGCAGGAGAATCATTTGAACTTAGGAGGCGGAGGTTGCAGTGAGCCGAGATGGCACACCTGCACTCCAGCCTGGGCGACAGAGCAAGACTCCATCCTTTAAATAAATAAATAAACAAACAAACTCCAGTGTCGTCTGCTTGACTATAAGTCTTATTTTTTCCATTAAAAATGTATGGCCAAGCAATGGTTATTAAAACCACAGGTAAGCAGACCTTAACAGCCACATTCCAAAGTGAACATGCCTGAGTTCAGATGCTTAAATAAACCCTTCTACCCCACCCACCCTGTGAGAAACACTAGGCTCCACTTTGAAAAATAACATATCAACTAATAAGTTTGTATACTATGGACATGAGACACAACAGTCTCTCCGACAAGTTACTGAGTAGGAACCAGAGTGACTAATACTGGAGAAGGGGGACTGGCCAATGAGGCATAGAAAGCAGGTGAGAGACGGGGGAAAGAAACGCTCCTAGAGATGCACTAAAAAGTTTAGTAATTCAGGGCAATTTGCTGACTCCGGAACCATACAAGGCTCTACCTCCAGTTCTTCGTTTGTGAAATGGAGTAACAATTGTTATATTAAGATTTGCTACAAAAAAAGACACCTGTAACAGCACTTTGAAAACTGAAGTTCTGAAAGGCAAGGCACCATCGTTAAATGTGGTAATGCCTCATATTAGAATACTGTTTGGGAATACCTCATAATGGAAAAGCTAATTTAAAACTGGAAGCACACCTCTCACTTAGGCATCATTTATGCTCTGTGTTGACATCTGAGGCAGTGACACTGGTAACCAACTGAAAATTACGTCACTTCTGTAAAAGATTAACTGCAGATTATCTTAAAGATGTAGTTTTATACTGTTTTGCCTCCACAACCATTTAAGGAGCAAAACTAATGAATTTGAACATAACTCTCTCCAGAAAAACTCCCAATGTGGGCATGGAAGTAAAAGAGGTTGATAGATCATTCCTTACGTTATAGAAGGGGATTTCTACTTGTTTATTTCCATACAGTAAGTGTTGACATTTAAGCCATCTTTATCTCCTTAATATCAATACTTTTTCTTGCTTCATTGCCCACAAAAATCACAAATAAACCACTGGCTGAATAATGAGATCTTGCTACTCTGAGTATGTGCTTTCAATCACACTGCTTCAATAAATGTCTGTTTTGTGAGCAAAACTAATTTCCTGTTGTTGAATGTTGCCATTTATTACAGAATTTCTAGAAAGATGTTCAAATTAGCTGCCCATAGAATCATTTGCTAAGCTTCTTCCAAACCAGAGGGGCAGCCCCATCTTGGGGTTCTGAAAAAGAAAGAACTCCACAACGATTGTAACTGCAAGAAGACAGAACCAAGATTTTATAGCCAGTTAAAAGCAGCAAATTCTACCTGCCTCAGACACATACAAAGATATCAGGAAGCACAGATTTTTAGATAAGTTTGTCTTTTGCAGTGTGACTTACACCTTCAATGGGCTCACAGGCTTACTAAATCAACTACACTGCCCACGAGATAAGATGCCCTCAAAGGGCTCTGACTGCACTGCGGCCAGGAAGACAGAAGAGCTGGCAAAATTCACAGACAGAAAAAAGTCAACACAGAGCTGTGTAGGACAACTAGCAGGGCATGCTTTAGTGCTAACAAGAGTTTGCACACAAACTCTGGCTTAAGTACACCAAACAAGAATTCATATTCTCCAATTTGGAAATCATTGTTAGAGTAATTCACAGCCATATATAAGCATTCAAACAACTACCCACTGTTTAGAATAAATCTTTATTAATTTTAAGTTAAAAACAATTAAAATGGGCTGGCCTGGTGGCTCATGCCTGTAATGTCAGCACTTTGGGAGGCTGAGGCGGGTGGATCTCCTGAGGTCAGGAGTTCAAAACCAGCCTGGCCAACATAGCGAAATCCCGTCTTTAAAAATACAAAAATTAGCCAGGCGTAGTAGCACATGCCTGTAATCCCAATTACTCGGGAGGTTGAGTCACGAAAATTACTTGAACCCGGCAATCACTTGAACTTGGGAGGTGGAGGCTGTAGTGAGCCGAGATCGCGCCACTCGACCTGGGTGACAGAGTCAGACTCTGTCTCAAAAAATAAATAAAAGTAATTTAAAAATTAAAATGTATAGCCTAGATTACTGCAGCACAACAGTAAAACAGAGAAAAAATACTTACGAACTGTCCGTCTCTATCATGCCATCCCCAAATAACACCATCCTCTGACACCGGTAGCTGAGGAGTGTTTTCTGAAAACGAAGCAATATCCAAGCCCTGTGGCTTGTGGTGTAGATCCTCACTAAATACTGTTTCACCTTCTAGTGCACCTTTTGTGACTGTATTAGTCCAGAGATAACGCACTTGATACCCACCACAACCACTGGCCAGTCTTTCAGAAAATACTGGATTTCCTAACCCTCCCACTGGGTAATAAGAAAATTCACTCAAAAAACAGGAGACTCCTTCTGGGACACTCTGCCAATTCACTTTTGAGGGATGTTCAGATCCATTTAGGATACTTTCTGTGAGTGATGAAATGTGGCCACTACTTGGTACGACAGTGTCTTTGTTGTCCACGGGGACAGCGGGAATCCCCTGGGCCGCATTGCAGGGGGCAGCTGTGTATCTGTCCACTAGGGCAGGATCAACACCAACCAAAAAGAAATGCCCACTGGAAGTGTCACGTGACTCTATTTTCTCAAAACTCACCTTAGCATTTCCCATAAAACCCATTTCACCATTTAAAGTTGACTGTTTAAGAGTGGACTTGGTGTTTCCTTCTTTGAAACGGTGTGCACGTTCATTTGTCCCATATGGACCCAGGTGGTCAATAATTTTGGGATCAATACTATCTTTCTCCAAATAAAGTCTCTCTTCCTCCTCTTTACGTGTTAGTTTTGGTCTACTCAACCCTGATGTATTAGGACCAAAGACACCAGGAGCGTCTTCAATTGATTCACAGTAAATTCCCTTCCATTTTGCGCTTTTACCACTACTAACAGAATTCTCTACTATTTCTGACTTCTGTATAACTGGATTAAAACTCGGACTAAACGGTGGTATAACATTAAGACCATTATATTTGCAGTTGTATACTCGGTGTGTTTCATAATTTTTTTCTATTTGATTAGTTTCAAAATCAGCGTTCTCCGCTGTACTAGAACTAACGCAGGAGAGTATATCCTGACGTGGCACTGCCTCATATCTTTGTGTGCCTGTTTCCCCCTCACAGGTTGTTTTAGAATCTGACTTGACAGTCTCTATGTCATCTTCAGTTGTCTCTCTATACTTTGCTTGCAGTGATTCTTTTTCACCACTTTCTAACCTTTGAGGGTCACTCAGCTGGTCTTGTGACACACTGAATGAACTCTTCACACATATTTCACCCTCTGTTTTGTCACCTGGGCTTGTTTCCCTCTCTTCTTCCTCTGCGCAGGTGAAAACAAATATGGAGGAAATACAGTTACTGTGAAGAGATCTGGAGTGACTGGGAGACTTGCCATTGGGTGGCACTCCTTGTGCCATGCTAGGCTTTAGGCCGTCTGTCCTCTGCACCATCCCCTCCGTGTCCACCAAACGCTTCATACAAGTTTGGTCACAGGTCTGTGTTGCAGCCTCATCTACGTGACACCAAGATTTCGATTCAAAAGCCCTTACACCATGACCCTCAGCCTTCAAAACGCCAATTCTGTCCTCTTCTTGGTAAAAGGAACTATTTTCAGATTGCAGAGACATCTCTCCTCTGTCTGGCAGCAGGGAACTTCTGGCCTCCAGGCTGCAGTCCCCTCTGCGCTGCGCCTTCCTGACTAGCCCGGGAACAGGTTCCAGCTCCCAGCAGTCATCAAGCTGGCTTGGGGCTGCTTCTCTTGAATTAGCATGACCTGAGAGACACCCACTTCCAAATCTCACTGCAGTGATAGGCCTCTTGGGACTTAAATCAATTCTATCTAGACCAACAGGAAGGATACTATCTGATTTGCTAACATCCAAGTGGAAATCATCATTGTCGCTTAGTGGTGTGATAGAGTGATTTTCTCTCTCCTTTTTAGAATGTAAACTCTGGTCGGCAATAACTGTTACCACCTCCGGGTCATTACACCCTGCAACATATGCAGTGTCAGTACAGAAACCACCAGGTGGATGTGCAGTATCAGTACAGAAGCTACCAGGTAGATGTGCAGTGTCAGTATGGAAGCTACCAGGTGGACGTGCGGTGTCAGTACGGAAGCTACCAGGTGGACGTGCGGTGTCAGTACGGAAGCTACCAGGTGGGTGTGCGGTATCAGTATGGAAGCTACCAGGTGGATGTGCGGTGTCAGTAAGGAAGCTACCAGGTGGGTGTGCGGTGTCAGTAAGGAAGCTACCAGGTGGGTGTGCGGTGTCAAGAAGGAAGCTACCAGGTGGATGTGCAGTGTCAGGAAGGAAGCTACCAGGTGGGTCTGCGGTGTCAGGCAGAAAGCTACCAGGTGGGTCTGCGGTGTCAGGCAGAAAGCTACCAGGTGGGTCTGCGGTGTCAGGCAGAAAGCTACCAGGTGGGTGTGCGGTGTCAGTAACGAAGCTATCAGGTGGATGTGCGGTGTCAGGAAGGAAGCTACCAGGTGGATGATCCATCTCACTACCTACTCCTGAGTTATGGCTCTCACTTTCTTCCAGAAGGACACACGCGTGTCTTAGTGAGTCACTGTCCATGTTGTTATTTAATTCAGGGAGTAAGTCAATATTATGTAGTGCACTACTTTCTGCATAATTTTTAGGGAATTCAGTGCAAGCTTCGGCCTGTAAAGCCTCCACCTGCGTGTTACCAGCGTTTGCTTCACAAGGTGCATGGCTGAACGCCACAGGCTCAGGGCAAGGCTTGGTTTTCCCACTGCATTCCCCTGTCCTTTCACCTGGACCCAGCGTGTCCCAAGGTGAGAGTCCTTCCTGCCGTGGCTCTGGCTCGCTGGCCCCTGACACGGCACGCAGCGCTGAAGGCACAGCAGAGCAACACTCTAGTCTTGTAGCTACTCTGTCTGCCCAGGTGCCCAGCTCCTCTGCTACGCTTGGGCAGGCAGAGTCGGCAACACAAATGCTGTGAAACTCGCACTCTCTTGAATCCTGACATTGCTGATGATCAATACCAACAGAGTTTCCATCTTTCTTCTCCCGATCGGATGGGTCAAAAGACTTACGCTCATCACCGCTACTGAGGTGAACGCTGACCACCATTTCTTTCTCTACTAAAGAGTTTTTACAAGTAGCTGGATAACAGTGCAGATGGCCACTCACATAGGTTTCCTCCTGCAGGCCTCGGTCAGAAGGCAGGGGCACACATGAGAAAGGCTCCTCATCTTCATAACAACCTTGTCGGCTGCCGTTACCCACACACGGTAGATCACAGACCCCCTCAGAATTCTGCTCATTAACAACAATATCTAAATTCTTGTCACTCTCATCCAAGTTATCATACCTTGTTAAGAATGTATATATAAAAGAGGAAAGAGGGTTCAATAACTGCTTGGGTCTATGACCCTGTTTGTGCCCAGACCCTGAGAAAATCCTTGTCCGCGCGCTAATGCCAGCTGCACTGCTGGCTCCACTGCCAAAAATGTGAACCTCCTCACCTTCAGGGGTATCAAATAATGAAGATAAAGTTTTACTTATCTTGTTTTCTGGTTCCTTCTCCTCCACAGATTTTTGTAACAGGCCAGTTTTTTCACTGTCATTGTCACTACTTAGTTCTTTGCTGAAGCAACAGCCCATGTTTGAGAGCTCACAAGCATACGACACGCGTGCCGATCCCGAGCCTCCACAGACGCACCTCACGCTAACACTAACTTGCTATAATTTCTGAGGAGAAGCCAACACCCAGAGAACAAAAATAACCCCTTGCACAGCGGTCACATGTTCCTGCCACTCAAACCCCAATCCTAATGACAACAGAGCCCGATTGACAGCCAGCATATTCCATGTGCCCAATTCCAAACAGGACCAGGATCCAAAAGCTCAGAACAGCAGCAAGAACGCTGCATTGTGTTTTTTCTTATTCTCATAAACTCAACAAAACATAACTTTAAATGTTATCCCAGCCAGAAAGATTTCAGGCTTCTGGTTTTTCTACAGTGTTCCAGTATTTCCCAAATTATATTTCATGGGATGGTGTTAACTAAATAAAATAGTTCATAAATTCCCCCAAAGGAAAACTGTATCAGAATTTTGCTCCGTAAAATATATAGCTCCTTACAGTTGTATTTAATTTTCTAAATTTACGAAATGATGTCTGAAATAAATAGCAATTTTAAAAAGGTGAAAAAAATCAAAGGAGAGGAAAAAATAAATAGCAATAAAAAATAGTGTCTGTAGGAATCAAGAAATTATTACTAATTATGTCAGGTGTGAAAATGGAATGATGTTAGAGATGCATGCTGAAGTATTTGGGGCAAGGCGATACATTATCTACAACTTGCTTTAAAATACCCTAGCAAATACAGTAAATATATACACACATATATAAAAGTTAAAACAGTCATGTGCATAGGGGGAGGAATAGATTTAAAAACAGCAGTCCAGGCCGGACGTGATGGCTCATGACTGTAATCCCAGCACTTTGGGAGGCCAAGGGGGGTGGATTACCAGAGGTCAGGAGTTTCAAGACCAGCCTGGCCAACATGGTGAAACCCCATCTCTACTAAAAATAAAAAAAATTAGCCGAGCGTGGGAGTGCGTGCCTGTAGTTCCAGCTACTCGGAAGGCTGAGGCAGGAGAATCACTTGAACCCTGGAGGCAGAGGTTGCAATGAGCCGAGATCGCGCCACTGCACTCCAGCCTGGGTGACAAGAACGAAACTCCACCTCAAAAAAACAAAACAACACAGCAGTGGAATGTGGGGATGGGTAATTGTTCAAGTTCATGATGCTGCATTCGGTTCATGATATTATTCTCTCCACTTCTGCAGATGTCTGAGCACTCCAATTAAGAAAAAGGAAAGAAAAGGAAAAAAAGGGAAAAGAGACCTACAAGCTCTGGTGCCAGAACTAGAAAGTCTCTTGAAAGCACTTGACGCAGGAATGCCCAGCCTGCCATCTGGTGAGAAACAGGCGCTGTCCACAACTAAACAAGTTGCTCCTGCACTACGTGGTCCGGCCCCTAACGGTGGACTCACATAATGGGTCTTGTCTTATCTTATGTTGACATCTGCAATGTTTTGCTTTTAGTATAAGTAATTATTTTTCTTATCATGGTTCTGACATGCTATGTGAAAAACAAAATAATTGTTTTAATTCCTCTGCAAGAGAGATGTTGTTGTTTATTTAACCTGTGAGTTATGACTGGTGTCCCATTAATTTTTTAATGTTAACATTTTATGATAAAAAGTTTAGGAATTATACTTAAACATGAAGGTAACAGGAGCAATTCTGAATACACTAAAATTCAAGTACTGAAATCATCATAATAATAATGATTATGATGATAATGGTAGTAAACACTTTACATAGCACCATGTGCCACAAAATATTAATTACATCTATGCATCCATTTTGTCACACATCTTAATTTGCACTCTTAACGACCCCCCAAGGTAGATACTACCAATCCACTGTACAGATAAGGGAAATGAGGCACCAAAAGCTTTAGTGGCAGCTTCGAATGACAAAACAAAACTCAGATCATACATTGACCATACTGTTACGCTACTCAAAGAGAATGAAATATCTAAATGGAAAAAAACATTCTGCTCTAAAGATACAAACGGTTCATACCAGCTGTAGAATGAAAGGGCACAGTAAAGCAGACAAGGTCAGGAGATCACCTGACTGGGTTTGAGTCTCAGCTCCATTTTTACATGTGTCATTTCTGGCAAATTATTTAACCTCTTTGTCTCAGTTTTCTCATTTGTAAAATGGAGCCAACAACGACATCTATTTCAAAGAGCTGTTACACAGACTTTAAGTAGTTGGAATAGAATCCCAAAGTCCCACTTCAAAGTCCCCCATAATCTGGCCCCAGCCTACCTCTATGATCTCGGCTTCTAAGATACCATTCCCCCAACCTCTTCCATCTCATACCAACGAACGCCAGCACGCTGCCTCACCGTTTCTTTCTCCAGTCTCCTCCCCGCACTTTTCAAGCCTTAAAGTCCTTTGTGAAACCATTCTGTGCTGCTCTAACAGAATACCTGAGATGGGGCAATTTATAAAGAACAGAGATTATCCCAGCACTTAGGGAGGCCAAGGCGGGCAGATCACCTGAGGTCAAAAGTTCGAGACCAGCCTGACCAACATGGAGAAACCCAGTCCTTACTAAAAATACAAAAAATTTGCCACGTGTGGTGGTGCATGCCTGTAATCCCAGCTACTCAAGAGGTTGAGGCAGGAGAATCGTTTGAACCCAGCGGGGCAGGGGTTGCAGTGAGCAGATATCATGCCATTGCACTCCGGCCTGGGCAACAAGAGCAAAACTCCATCTCAGAAAAAAGAAAAAAGACAAAAAAAATCCCTTTCCAAAAGGGAGAAATAGGCAAGAAGCAGCAAGAGGTCCCAGGTAAGTTCATGACCCAACAAGGCAGACAATATTAACTATCAAGCCTCTCTGGAGAATCACCTCCTTTGACTCCAGGTCCTAACCCTCTGGGCACCGTGGAACAGGGTTGAGTCCCCAGGGCCTCAGGCAGCCCCACCCAATGGCTTTGCTGGGCTCAGTCCACCCAGCAGCTGTCAGGGGTTGGAGTCTCCTGCCCACAGCTCTCCCAGGCTGATGCTGTAAGCTGGCAGCTCCACAGTTCAAGGCTCTCAGGCCACTCCCACGACTCTACTAGGCAATGCCCTTGGTGGGGCTTCTCTGCAGCAGGTTCAACTCCGAATTTCTGCTTGTCATTGCCTGAGTACAGGCTCTGCTGCTGTGATGAGTCCCTGCCTGGCCCCAGGCTGTCCACAGCATCCTGTGAAATCCAGGTGGAGGCTGCCCCACAGCTCTATAGCATTCTTCTTGCCTGAAAATCAGCACCATGGATGCCACCAAGGTTTATGACTTGTACCTTCTGGAGCTGCAGCTCAAGCCACCACTGGGCCCACTCGAGCCACAGATGGGGTAACTGAGGAGCAAGGCACCGGATGTGGGGAGCAGAGATCCAAGGCAGCTCTGGGCAGCAAGCCTGTGGAGGGCCCCCAGTGCTCATCTACCAAGACATTTCAGCCCTCCTAGAGGGCAAATGTGATGGGCCTGTGATGGGGGGACAGTCTTAAAGATATCTGAAGTAGCCTCACCAATACAGCAAGACCCTATCTCTACAAATAAAAACTAAAAGTTAGCTGGGTGTGAGGGCGCGTGTCTGTAGTCCCAGCTACTTGGGAGGCTGAGGCAGGAGGATCACTTGAGCCCAGAAGTTCGAGGCTGCAGTGAGCTATTACTGTTCCACTGCACTCCAGCCTGGGTGACAGAGCAAGACCCTGTCTCTAAAAAACAAACTAAACTAAACAAAACAAACAATTCTGAAAAGCCTTTCAGATGGCTGAAAGAGCTGGGTGTTTTAAATTATTTCCTTCTTGTTTATCTTTTTAAACGAAATAACAGTGCCAAATACAAAGTATTTCCTCGAGTTTAGACTCCGAAGCCAGATTGCCTGGGTCCAAATCCTGGTTCTACCACTTTTTAGTTCAGTAATCTTGGAGATAAATTACTTAAACGGCTTTGTGCCTCAGTTTCCTCATTTGTAAAATGAGGAAAACAGTAACTAGGGGTAAGACAGGTGTAGGGCTAACAGGAATTAATGAGTAAACTGAAGTGTTAGCAGAGTACACAGTAAGAGCCATGACAATCTGCAGTGATTACCACCATATGTGATACATTCTTTTATACTGGAGACATTCATGGAGCACCTACCTGTCAGGAAGACACTGGGATACATCAATGAACAAAACCAAACCCCAGCTTTGATGGAGCTTGCATTCTAGTCCAGGGAGACAAACATTAAATCTAACAAATACCTAACATTGTTAGAAGGTACTAACTGCTACACGTAAAGGGTCTGAGGCAAGCCAGAAGTGAGGAGATGGATGTGGATAGATAGGACTCGCTGAGAAGGTGAGGCTGAGACTGAGAAAGGTAAGAGAACAAGCCTCAAACACTTCTGGGAAAGGGACATGCCAGGACCAGCTGAGGCAGAGAGCCCTGCGGTAAGGTGATGCTGGAATGGTCAAGGGTCAAGAGCCCACTGGGGCTGGAGCAGTGTGCCAGGGGAGAGCCAGTGGCCAGCAGAGTCAGAAAGGACAGGTGCCAGACTGTGAAGGGCCCTGCCAGGACTCAGGCTGACTGTGATGCTGAGCACAGGAGTGGCAGGTTCTGACTTGGCCTTCTCGAAGGGATCCTCTGGCCACTGTGTTAGAAAGGAAGGGTGGGTTGGGGACACCAGTGAGGAGTGACTACAGCTGCCCAGGTGAGAAGCACGGGCTTCATGAGATGAGAAGTCCAAACAAAGACTGAAGCAGCCTGACCATCTCAGAAACTTTGACACCACTGCGTGATTCAAGTATCTCATACACACAAGTTCCCTAATTTGAAGATACACATTTCTCCTATTTTCGCAATTTCTATAATCACGACACGTCTTCAAATTGCTGCCAAAACTCACAGGGCTGTTTCAGGATCTTGGCAGTGGATTACCTACATGTGTTTATTTTGCAGAAATACACTGAGTTGTACTTTTATGATCTGTGCACATAGCTGTGTGTGTTGTATTCCCATACATATGTAAGGACACCAGGGCCTATGAAGGCAGCCAGCTGCCAGGCAGCGGACTCCGACACATCTGCCGCTTCCTCCCAGGGATTTGACTATTCTCTCAGTACAACTGTTTGCATGGTACTGCCACACAAAGTTGATTTATAAATCTACTATTGAACAAAATGCCTTAATAGCAATTAAACTGAATCCCAAAATGAAAAAGAGTTTGCAAAAAAACTATTTGTCATATTCTAAATGATGCAAATACTAAGCAGTAAAATTACTAATTTTTTTAAAAAGAAATTACAAAATGTTCTAAGTCGAGAGATGTTTTTACTGATCCCAGTGCCTTGAAAGACTACTATTACATCTGTCACACTCCCACAACAAAAGAAGTTTTAGCAGCATGGAACTCATTTACACAAGGATAAAACTAAGAATAGTGAGCCAAATAGGGAATGAAGAAATCCCTCTATTTTTAAATATGCCTTGGAGCTAAAAAGATCAGGGGTATGTGTTATAGAAAGCATTCCTTCTGTCAATGGCCAAAATGCTACAATCAAAATGCTACAATACTATGTCATCAAAAAGAAATATCCTACATTAAAAAGGATCTACTCCGTCTCAGCACGAATATATTCTAAGCAAAAGAGGGCATCTGGTCAGAGTATCCTCCATCCAGGGGCAAGTTCTCGGAAGTTAGCAGGAGACCAAGAACCGTGCGTACACTCTGGGGGTAAAAGGATTGTTTTGTCACTAAATTATTCTGAAGTAAAGGCAGCTTTACACTTCCTAACATAGTAACAAACGTATTTCTAAGACAGGAAACTGTACCAACATCCTTAAGGAAAGTTCTGAGGTCTTTTGTTTTTATTTTATTTTCTTAGAGACAGTGTCTTCCTCTGTCACCTAGGCTGGAGTGCAGTGATGCAATCACAGCTCACTGCAGCCTTGACCTCCTGGGCTCAAGCAATTCTCCCCCATCAGCCTCCTGTATAGCTCATACAGCAGGCACGCACCACCATGCCTGTTTTTTTTTTTTCTGTGTAGATATGGGGTCTTGAATTGGGCTCAAGCAATCCTCCCACCCTGGCCTCCCAAAGTGCTAGGATTTATAGGTGTGAGCCACTACACCCAGTCAAGTCTTTTCTTTTCTTTTTTCTTTTCTTTTTTTGAGACAGAGTTTCGCTCTTGCTGCCCAGGCTGGAGTGCAATGGCGCTATCTCAGCTCACTGCAACCTCTGCCTCCCAGGTTCAAGCGATTCTCCCGTCTCAGCCTCCCGAGTAGCTGGGATTACAAGCATGCGCCACCACACCCGGCTAATTTTTGTATTTTTAGTAGAGACGGAGTTTCATCATATTGGTCAGGCTGGTCTCGAACTCCTGACCTCAGGTGATCTGCCCGCCTAGGCCTCCCAAAGTGCTGGGACTACAGGCGTGAGCCACTGCACCCGGCCCAAGTCTTTTCTTAAAACAGACTGACAAGGTGGCAACAACCTGCCAAAAGCTTTAACCTGCAAGATATCATGCCAAGAGCAGCCATGTGTCATTTATGTATAAATATAGGAGTTGGATATTTTCATAGAAATTCAAGCTTTCTGATTGCGAAGCCTACTCTTATTTAAAATATAAGCCTGCAATAATTAATCGGGATTGCTAATTAATATTCATTCAGAAGCTGTGTCATCAAAAGGCAAAGGTGGTTTTTTTGAAAACTGATAAAGGAAGGGACGAAAGTTTTTTGTTATCACCATCTGTAAAGGAGTTTTAAAAAAAGAAAATTCTGGGACAGGTGCAGTGGCTCATGCCTGTAATCCCAACATCTTGGGAGGCCAAGGTGGGTAGATCACTTGAGGCCAGAGTTTGAGACCAGCCTGGGCAACATGGCAAAACACCATCTCTACGAAAAATACAAAAATTAGCCAAGCATGGTGGCGCATGCTTGTAATTCCAGCTACTCAGGAGGCTGAGGCACAAGAATCACTTGACCCCTGGAGGCAGAGGCTGCAGTGAGCAGAGATCACACCACTGCACTCTAGACAGCTTGAGTAACACAGTGAGACTGTCTCAAAAATAAATAAATAATCATTTTGATATAGATGATTTGCTGAACTGTACATAGAGTTTAGTATGAGGACGAGTTAGAGTTCCAATTTCACCTTCCCAGTTTCACACTATGATTAGAAGACTTGCTGTGACTTTGCATTTTTCTTTTGAGGAAGTAATTTAACATAAACACTTCTATCTAACATTACTTGTTCCTTAAACATCATCATTCACTCACATTCCTCTCTCAAACCTGCTGTTGATTTATGATAAAACACAACAGGATCATTCCAGCAGAAAATGGTTTCCAGGCTGATGCAGTGTCTCCAGGGGAAAAGCAGCTGCTTGGCTGGTCACACGCAGGAATAAGAACTGGAGTCCCTGAGTGGGCTTCAGGAGGGGCAAAAAGCCGCCGAGAATGACGTTTGCTATAGATGAAGTTTGTGGCCCTAACAGGGAAGGTAAAGACCCTTTAACCAAATGATACTGTTGCTGAATGCAAGTGGTTGTTTTTTCTTCCTCAAGGAGAACCCATCGCAGTGGCCCACTGCCAGTGGTCACTCTTCATCATAAATACCCTCAAAATCCTTTCAATCCCTTCTCGCTATCTATCACCTTACCTTCAAAGTCAAGATCTTAGGAGGAATGTCACCGTTTGAGTTGTGTCTACCACTCCTGTCTCTCACCCACTGCAATCTGGCTTTTGCTCCTATCAGTCCTGGAAAATACTCTTGCTAAGGTCACAACTGACCCCTCGCTTTGTACCTTACTACACTTCACTTGAGTCAGCCTCTCTACCTCTATCTCCACCCCACACTGTCCTCTGGTTTTCCTTCCATCCCTCTGACCACTCCCCGTCCTAGTTTCCTTCACGTTTCTGAAATATTGAGGGACTAGAGAGTTTCATCACTATCCCTGCCTGGAACTCAGGGAAACTTAACGCAAAGTACTGTAATCATAACTATTAGTACAATATACTTCAAATTAGTAGATCCTTATTACATCAAGGTGAGAACATTAAAAATGATCTTGCTTGACTAGGGGCAAGATAAAGAGTGCTTCTTCTAGACTCACCTATGTCTCAGCGGCTCCCACCTCCAGGTGTATGCTCATCTTGTACCTAAGGCTCACACATAATATAATCATGCAACCTTGCATGCTGTGTTAGGGTTCCTTGAAGGCATGTGTATCCCACGCTCATCTGAACAACCTCTCCACAGAAAATTCTTAGCCATCATTATCACTTGCACTCAGTTTTGTTGAATGGATGGACACTCAAATTTTATGCAGGCAGTACTAGTTGCCTGCCTGCCTACCAGACACAACGCATTGAGCTGGCCACAGAAGGGAACAGAATGCAGAGACACAGAGCATGTTTGTGACTGCCCAACGCTGGGTGAGAAACAGGGCCTAACTATAAGTGGGCCTGGGAGTGGACTGGGGAGTTACTGGGGTAATGTAAAAGTTCTAAGACTACATTACGGTGATGATTGCAGAACTCAGTAAATCTACTAAATATAATTCAACTGCATACTTTAAATGGGTGAATTTTACAGAATGTAAATTACACTTTAATAAAGTTTTGTTTTTTAATGAACAGAACACAGTACCAGAAGTTTACAGTTTAGTGGAGAAAACACATGTACACAAATTTGAGTAATTCTGACAATCAAGTAACTCATTATAATATACTGTTCTCATATTAAATAGGGAAACCATATTCTTTTTTTTTTTTTTTTCTGAGACAGAGTCTCGCTCTGTCACCCAGGCTGGAGTGTGGTGGCACGATCTCAGCTCACTGCGACCTCCGCCTCCCAGGTTCAGGCCATTCTCCTGCCTCAGCCTCCCAAATAGCTGGGACCACAGGCGCCTGCCACCACGCCCGGCTAATTTTTTGTATTTTTAGTAGAGATGGGGTTTCACCGTGTTAGCCAAGATGGTCTCGATCTTAGGGAAACCATATCCTTACAGTCTAATAAAGATCACTTTTTTGTATTCTTTGGCTAAACCTGTAAATAGTTACTAACTCAGTAAGTTTTCTGGAGATGGCAGGAAGCTGTATAATAAATGCAACTAAATAGTACCAGTGGATAAATGCAAACCTGCTCCTGAATTATTCAGGTATTTCTTTGGGTATCTCTATTGCAAGTCTCCTCCTACTCAACTTTAATGGAACGGCTAAACTGAAAATAGCCTGGTTCCTCAACCCTGACTGCTAAATGTATTCACGTGCTCATCATAACAACTGGCTGAGCCCTGCCACCTAATCACTAAACCAAAGCAAACTCCTGGTCAACTATGAAGCACGTAACTCTCCACACCTGTAGGTGCACTATGAACAATGCTAATTAGAAAACATTCATAGCAATGCCTGCAATAGGTGGATGTCTGAATATTATGTTGGACTGAAAGTCAACCACGGAGAGAACCGGAACTTGCTGAAACAAACTAACTCCCTTAAAGATTCATACTCAAGGGATATCTAATTTATGTCTTATATAATTTTCTTCTTAGACTACCAAAGGTCTTATGTTTGGATTTAAAATGACTTTAAAATATTATAAAATTCATTTTTAAAAAATCAATGTGCACCAAGCACAGTGGCTCATGCCTGTAATCCCAACACTTTTGGGAGGCTGAGACAGGTGGATCACTTGAGGTCATGAGTTCAAGACCAGCCTGACCAACGTGGTGAAACCCCATCTCTACTAAAAACACAAAATTATCCAGACGTGATGGCACATGCCTGTAATCCCAGCTACGCGGGAGGCTGAGGCAGGAGAATCCCTTGAGCCCGGGAGGCGGAGGTTGCGGTGACTGAGATGACGCTATTGCACTGCAGCCTGGCAACAAGAGGGAAACTGTCACAAAAATATAATAATAATAAAATTAAAAAATTAATGTAAAAACAGAATACACAAAAATTTTACATAAAAAATAAATTTATAAAATATAATAATTTGGAAGGTGTCTTTTGTTTTTTTAAAATTCTTCTTTGCTAAAAGCTGGCCGGGTATGGTGGCTCATGCCTGTAATCCTAGCACTTTGGGTGGCCAAGGCGGGAGGATCACTTTGAGTTCAGAAGCTCAAGATTAGCCTGGGCCACACAGTGAGACCTCGTCTCTAACTGAGAAAAAAAAAAAAACTAGTTTAACAATCCAACTCCTCCTTTAATTCCTACATGAACTGCTTATAATGGGGGAAATAGATGAGATTTATTGTAATTTTTATTTTTTACATAAAAAATTTTTACTTTTTAAATTTTATGCAATGTGTAAGATTCTTCCATCAAACTGAATTTCGAGTAGTAGCTCTCTGAAGCACTTTATATATGCATATGCAAATGATGAAAGGCAGAATTTAAAAACCAATGAATTCTACTTCCTTATTCTTTCATTAACCACAGCTAAAACGTGAAACAAATTTTCTGAGTAAAAGCTTACTATTCAATCTGTGTGGTTTAAGGAACATAAGCTACCAAAACGGAAAGCTAATCATATACATACAACAGATTATCAACGACACAATAAAAATTTCGTGATTAATATTTGACAATAAATTCATCTAAATGGTATGCTGTTGTTTGCAGAACTGCACACAAAACAGACACACACAGAAGCTAGTAAGGACATACAGTATTGACAGTTACTATACCCATGGGGTGTGGTGATGAATGGATCCCCGACCACAACTTTTTGAGAAATATCTACATTTTCTAATTTTTGTTACAATAAACATTTTTCTTAAGGAAGTATCTCTGAGCCTTGACTGTGATTAAACAATCTGTGATTAATCTCAAAATCAAATTACCTGACTCAAAGGTGGGATGGAACTTGTCTGAGAAGTGGTTTGAGATATAGGACCGTTCATCTGTAAAGTTGAAAACAAAGACAACATCAGTACAACATTAAAAAAAAAAAACAACACATGTCTTCAAACCACAGTAATAGGACCAAACTAAACCCACTGAGAAATGCACATTTTACATGACAAATTTGTGAATTCATAAGATATTCAGAAGGTAGGAGGCTTAAAATTTTTAAATTCTGAATGAACATCATAGATAAAGTTCTTTGTAGTTTCATTTGGGAAAACTAAGAAAAGCTACTTTTCTCAAAGCCATTTTGGAACTTTAAATATTACCGCTTGACATAAAATTTTTAAATGAACAAAAGTAGTCAAAAAAATTTATATTAAAATCCTAACTCTTTAAGTACATCCTACTATAGTGACTATAATGTTATTAAAGTATTTACAAATCACTACATATCCTCGATTTAAAAAATAAATGGCTTTAAGTATCTAGAGTTATAACAATTTTGTTTTTGTTATCACCTACTACTTATAGTTTCCTCTACAAAGCTACCTATACATTTTTCAGACTGATGGGGCTCAGGACTTCCTCCCCCAAAAATACGGCACATTGACATTTGAGGAAACAGCAGAATCAGGCCAAGGAAACTAGAAAGAATTCTCCTTACCCCTTCTCCCTCGAAGCAGGCCATAACACAGCCAACACTCCCCTAAAGACCCTTCCAGAGGGGCCCTGCTTTGTACCAGGAGGAATATCACACAGGGATGTCAAGAAAAACCTGAGCACACCAGCCTTGCTAAGTTTCTCCAGTTTATTAGCTCTAAGTCACATCCCTTCTGTCCAATCATGCTTCTCCACACTGTCAACATCTGCATCAGACTCCGTAAAAAAAAAAAAAAGTTTTCCCTATTTCTTGGGTTCTTCCTTTGTGGAGGCTCCTATGTCACATACAACTTATTACTAAATACACGTGTATGCTTTTCTCTTGTTCATCTGTCTTTTGTTACGGGGGTCTCAGCCATGATCCTCAGATGGGTAAGAAACCTGTTCTCCCCTACAAGACTCTAATATCCATATGCAGATCCTAAGATGTGCCAGTGTTCCTGTTGAGAGCCCCTTACTAACCCCAGTAGAGAATCCTTTATCAAAATAGCAATGGACTCCCCACCACCCCATTCGACAGCACCCACCAGATGAGCACTGTCCTTGCCCTCCTGGACTCTCTGCGTCTGCGGTTCAGCCACAACCTTAGCGTCCTGATCAGAAGTCATGGGCTCCACTGGGAGAAGTGTGATGCTAACCTCAGGATGCTGTAAAATGGCAAAGACATTAAACAGGTCATTTGAAGGGCACAGTATGATTATTTAAATAAAATTAAAATCCTTGAGTTTTCCAGCACACACGTTTATCCCTCTGAATTTAAAAAAGTTTAAAGAAGTCTGCCCATATGCATACTTTACTCACCAAGAAGTGAACTTAATTTTTTAAATAAGTAAGTTTCTTCTTCACACCATTCTGGTGAAGATGACCACACCGGGAAACTTGGAAACCCACGTGCTGACACAAATAAACCCATCTGTGCCTGAAAACTCAAGTCTTTTAAAAAAACAGAAAATTGAGGGCTTAATAGCCAAGATACATAAGGAACCTGCACCACTCGATAGCAAAAAATAAATAACCTGATTAGAAAATGGTCAAAGACATGAATAGGAGTTTTTCCCAAGACAACAGAAAAATGGCAATAGAAATACGAAAAAGTGCTCAGCATCACTAATTATTAGGGAGATGCAGAATAAAACCACAATGCTATTTCACCTCACGATGTCAGAATGACTACTACCAGTAAGACAAGAGATAACAGGGCATGGAAGAAACAGAACCTTTGCACACTGTTGGTAGGAATGTAAATTGGTGCAGCCATTATGAAAACAGTATGGAGGTTGCTCAAAAATTTGAAAATAGAACTACCATATGATCCTTTCTGAGTGTTTACCTGAAGGCAATGAAATCACCACCTCATAAGAATATCTGCACCCCCATGGGGATTGCAGCATTATTCACAATAGTCAAGACACAGAAACCACCTCGTTGTCCATCAACGGACAAATGGATATAGAAATCGTGATGTGTGTATATGTCTGTCTATGCTATGGAATGAAATATTGTTCAGCCTTTAAAAAGAAGGAAACTCCATTGTATGCTATAACATGAGTTAATCTGAAGGATATTGGCCAAGTGAAACATGCCAGCACAAAAACACAAATACTGCATGATCTCACTCATATGTGAAAGCTACTATCTTAAAAAGTCAAATACATAGAAACAGAGAATAAAATGGTGACTACTGCCAGGCACAGTGGCTTAAGCCCATAATCTGGGAAGCCGAGGCAGGCAGATCACCTGAGCTCAGGAGTTCGAGACCTGCCTCACCAACATGGAGAAACTCCGTCTCCACTAAAAATACAAAATTAGCTGGGCGTGGTGGTGCATGCCTGTAATCCCAACCACTCGGGAGGCTGAGGCAGAAGAATCACTGGAAATCAGGAGGCAGGGGTTGCGGTGAGCTGAGACAGTGCCATTGCACTCCAGTCTGGGCAACAAGAGTGAAACTCCGTCTCACAAAAACAAAACAAAAAATGGTGACTACCAGGGGGCTAGCAAGTAGGGAGGAAATGAAGAGATCCGTGTCATGGGTACCAAGTTACAGATATTTTGGCTGAGTAAGTCTGGAGATCTAATGTACAACACGAGGCCTGCAGCTGTAATACTGTATTGTACACCAGAAACTTGCTGAGAGTATAGTCTAGGTGCTTTTAGCAATACAAAAGAAGGGTAAAATTACATGAAGTAATGGCTATATTAATGGGCTGGACTCTAGTAACCATTTCACTACGTATATCAAAACACCTCATGTACACACAATTAAAAAAAAAAAAGGTCAGTTGTGGTGGCTCACACCTATAAATCCCAGCACTTTGGGAGGCCAAGGCAGGTGGATCACCTGAGGCCAGGAGCTTGAGACCAGCCTGGCCAACATGGCGAAACCCCATCTCTACTAAAAATACAAAAATGAGCTGGGCCTGGTGGCCATGCCTGTAGTCCCAGCTACCCGGGAGGCTGAGACACTAAATTGTTTGGATCTGAGAGAGGCAGAGGTTGCAGTGAGCTGAGATGACACCACGGCACTCCAGCCTGGGTGACAGAGCAAGACTGTCTCAAAACACACACACACACCACACACACACACACACACACACACACACCCCCACCACGGCACTCCAGCCTGGGTGACAGAGCAAGATTGTCTCAAAACACACACACACCACACACACACACACACACACACACACAGAAAATTACAAAGTTAATAGGACTCCAGAAATAAAAACAGTTGTTGATGAATGCTAAATTTAGATATATTTAAGTGTCCTCACTTAACATCATCAATAGGTTCTTGGAAACTGACTTCAAGTGAAAGGATGTATAGCAAAATCAATTGTACCACAGGCACAAACAAGTGTTAAGTTCCTACAGCATACTTCCAGTCACAAAAATACCACCAAACTTCTAAATAAAGACCCAAAACTCCTTCTAACATTTTCAAATGGCAATAAATATGAGCCACACACATTTTTAAAAGATTAACAAGAAAGACAATTATGTACCTAATTTCTGGTGAGTCAGAAAGTGACAGTGGTCACAGTGGTGATGTAACCACCACTGGATTTAACCAACCAAGGAATAAATGCTTGCAAAGTGAAAACTGTAAAAATATTATGGCAGGGCGCAGTGGCTCACGCTTGTAATCCCGCACTTTGGGAGGCTAAGGCAAGCAGAATGCTTGAGCCCGAGTTGGAGACCAGCATGGGCAACAGGGCGACACCCATCTCCACACAAAATACAACAATTAGCCGGGTGTGGTGGCATGTGCCTGTAGTACCAGCTCCTTGGGAGGCTGGGATAGGAGGACCACCCAAGCCCAGGAGGTGGAGGTTGCAGTAAGCTGAGATGGCACCACTGCACTCCATCCTGGGAGACAGAACAAGATTCTGTCTCAAAAAATAAAAATATAAAAAGAATATTTGTACCACCAAGCAGTTAAAAAACAAACTAATGATGACAAATAAGGCAGGCTCGCTGAGCACTTTATTCGTTGTACATTTATATTATTATAGTAGACTTTATGAATTTTTGTTTCACAATAATTTATATTCATTCATTTCCCAACCTGCTAATTCCAGTTCAGGATGATAGGTGGCCAGAGCCTATCCCAGCAGCTCAAGGAGCAAGGTGGGAACCAGCCCCAACAGGACACTATCCCATCACAGGGCCACTCACACACATACCCACACTCACTCACTCAGACTGGGACCAGGCAGACACGCATATCCACCTAACATGCACACCGTTGGGATGTGGGAGGAAACTAGAATACCCATAAAAAAAACACATAGACATGCAGAGAACATGCAAACTCCACACAGACAGTAGTCCTGGCTAGGAATTGACTTCTTTCTCATAATGTTGAAATGACACTGAAAGAAATGATGTTTTTTGAAGTGGTTCTTCATGAAGCATTTACTCAATCCAATGTCTAGACACTAAACTTCACATATAACATCTCACTCAATTTTTCCAAACAACGTAAGAAGTAACTGGATCACCACCACTTTGGGAGGCTGAGGCGGGCAGATCACCTGAGGTCAGGAGTTCAAGACCAGCCTAGCCAAACTGGTGAAACCCCATCTCTACTAAAAATTAGCCAGGCGTGGTGGCAGGTGCCTGTAATCCCAGCTACCCAGAAGGCTGAGGCAGGAGAATCACTTGAACCCAGGAGGCAGAGGTTGCAGCGAGCCGAGATCACCCCTAAGCATACTCTAGCCTAAGTGACAGAGTGAAACTCTGTCTCAAAAGGATCAGAAGGGATAACTGTAGCAATCCCGTATCCTGAGGATTCCTAGACATCCCTGACTTCAAGGCATTTCTTTTCACTGCAAGCTACACTGCTTCCCAAACAAGACAAATATTTTTATTTAACCCAGGTATCTTTTTAGATACATCTGAAAACATACATCAGACTGTCAGAAAAAAATACCTTTAAAAGTGTACGTATTTTTGTCTTACTAAGTAGCCATACAGGTTTTTCAAGATATAGTGGAGCTCCCTATTCACCATAATCTGCTTGTGATAAATTCTCAAAAACCTTGTTAATGAAATAATCTGATGATCAAAGGCAATCTCATCCAATTGTGTAAACTGTATCATCAATCACAAAAACATCTAAATGCTATCAAACAGAGCTGGAAATGTAAGCTAGCACAGAAAATATGTTTGAAATAAATGTTTCACAGAGGTTGCTGTTTTCCAAAATATGGGACGTATGACAATGTTACATTTTAACAGATGTACCTTCATTTTAATGTATATTATCTTCTTTTTATGTCTGTGCAGTACCAACCTCTTTATTAAACCAAGAAAAGAGTGAATCAATTTAAAGAAATATATTAAGTACTAGTATAAATGCTATCAGGACTCAAAACGATCTTGAAAACAAAATGTGAGTAACTAAATTTTAGAAGACACAGATTTCAGGAACATCTGGACTGAGATTCTAGGTCCTTGGCTCTCAGGCCTCAGACGCACTGAAGAATCCTTGGAACACACTGTGATTTTGCAATTTTGTAGTTCAACTTTTTATTGTTATTTTTATTTTTTTTTTTAACTATGCAGATGATTCTGAAAAACTTGAGCAAATACTTCTAGGTGATGTTGAAGTAACACACAGGGGGAGTAGCTCCCACTCCCTGAGGTGGTTTTCTACAAAAGAACAGATGGATTCCATTGCAAAAGAAACCTATATGTCATTAAACATCCATTCTCACACAACCACGAAATCCAGAAAGTAAAGACGTATTAATAGCTTAGCAATCCAATGGGCAAGTCATGGAAGGTGCTGTAGAGGCTTTTACCAACATTAACTTCCAGATTTTTAAGATTCTTATGATAGCCAAAAGGAAAAATAAAAAACAATTAAAATAACACTTTAATACTTGTATTTTTTTTAGACAATCGGAATTTACATACCTCCTGATGGAAATACCAACAATACCATATATGAAGTGGTCTTGCAAAAAAAAAACAACAACAAAAATCAAAATGTTACCATGACCCTAAATCTTATTACAAACTAACCGCAAATACAAAAGCCAGGGAACCACCAAGGGATTCCAGGCAGTGGGAAGTTTCTGAACAACTGGCTTCTTCAACACAAAAAGGGACGTAAGACACACGCTGGTCAGTCAGACTATGGCTTTACTTGGATAAAGGGAACAAACCAACTACTAAAAAAGAAAAAAGATAATCAGAGAAATAACAGTAACAGGACAACTGAAAATACTAAAAAATGAGTCTATTTTCTTAGATGTGATAATGATGTTGTGGTTATGTTTAACAAAAAGGAAACCCTGTCTTTTAGAGATGTGTATTGAAATATTTACAGGGAAAATAATACAATGTGTGAAATTTCCCTCCAAGTACTATGTGGGGCAGAGACCCAGAGGTTCATCGTTACTCTTCCACCTGAGAGAAGGACGTTCACTATACTACTCTACCTTTGTACATTGGAAATTTTCTATAGTAAAAGGTTAAAAAAGTAACCACGCCACGGTCTCAGCACAACACAGTGATCCTGATTTGAACACTCTGCATCCTATCTATTAAAAAAAGTAAACTTTACACCAATGTATCTCTTAATTACTAATCTGATAGTTTTTCAAAAAAGGCTTATAAAGTTTTCCAACAGAAGGGATTACTGATAGTCACCTCATTTAAAGAGTTAATAATGTATCATTTTAATGCTTTTTAAACTTACCTAACGTGTGAACCTAGAATGAGATTTAAAGAATGATACAAGCATTGACAACTGTTTCAATAAATAACAAATTTTTTTGTTACTGGTTCAAGAGACCTAAAATATTTTGAGACTTAAAATATATCAATTATTGCCTCCTGGCATGGCCAAAAAGCAGATCTCTAGATTGTAAAGGGAAAAATTCAAGGGAAGAAAAGAATCCTCCAGCCAAAGCAAAGTATTTCCACGCAACAGACCAAGGAGTTAAAGGCAGGCTCCACACTTGCCAGAGACTTACACCTCTCGCAGGCCTTACTGAATTGGACAGGAGGATTTTATTTAACGTCTCTTTATTTAAAAAGCAGAGAGGATAAGTATGTTCTCCCTTCCTATCTGTGGCCTCTATGCTAGTAACATATTTTTAACCTCATCTGTCAAAGCTACAGTCTAAAAAAGAAGTTTTATCAACTTGTTCAACACTTGGGATAACATAACTCTCTTAATTCAGTTTGTAAAAATTTCTTTTCATATACACCAGAAATGTTTGTTGCATGATTAAACAGTCATTATGGTCTTTCTAGACACACAAGGCAATCTTAAAAATATAACACCATCTCAAATAAACAACTATATGTCAGGTAGGTGACATAATGATTTAGAGAAAAATTATTAATTTTGTTTTGTTTTGTTTTTTTGAGACAGAGTCTCCCTCTGTCGCCCAGGCTGGAGTGCAGTAGTAGGATCTGGACTCACTGCAAGCTCCGCCTCCTGGGTTCACGCCATTCTCCTGCCTCAGCCCCCCGAGTAGCTGGGACTACAGGTGCCAGCCACCACACCCAGCTAATTTTTTGTTTTTGTTTGTTTGTTTGTTTGTTTTTGAGAGGGAGTCTTGCTCTATCGCCCAGGCTGGAGTGCAGTGGCGCGATCTCGGCTCACTGCAAGCTCCGCCTCCCGGGTTCACGCCATTCTCCTGCCTCAGCCTCCTGAGTAGCTGGGACTACAGGTGCCCACCACTGCGCCCGGCTAATTTTTTGTATTTTTAGTATAGACGGGGTTTCACCGTGGTCTCGATCTCCTGACCTTGTGATCCGCCCGCCTCGGCCTCCCAAAGTGCTGGGATTACAGGCGTGAGCCACCGTGCCCGGCATTTTTTGTATTTTTAGTAGAGACAGGGTTTCACCGTGTTAGCCAGGATGGTCTCGATCTCCTGACCTCGTGATCTGCCCACCTTGGCCTCCCAAAGTTCTGCGATTACAGGCATGAGCCACCACACCCGGCCAAATTATTGTTAATTTAAAGGACAGCTATTTACACACAAAATCCTACAAATTCACCAAGGAAAAAAAAAAAATTCTTTTTTTTTTTTTGAGACAGTCTTGCTCTGTCGCCCAGGCTGGAGTGCAATGGCACAATCTCGGCTCACTGAAACCTCTGCTTCCCGAGCTCAAGCAATTCTCGTGCCTCAGCCTCCTGAATAGCTGGGATTACAGGTGTGCAACACCACAGCTGGCTTTTTTTTTCCCCCCAGTAGAAACAGGATTTTGTCATGTTGATTAGGCTGGTCTTGAACTCCTGACCTCATGTGATCCACCCACCTTAGCCTCCCAAAGTGCTGGGATTACAGGAGTGAGCCACCGTGCCCGGCCACACCAAGAAATCTTAAAATGTACTCAGTAGGCTTGTTTTTTGAGGTAAATGTTGGTATTATTATTTTGAAGCTATTTTATTTTACATATTGTATATATACATGCCTACACATATTCACACTGAACAGGATAAAGTTGATACGAATTTCCTTAATGTTAGGTACACAGATTTTCAACATCAAAGGAGATATGAATACAAAATTAAAGAAGCTAAGTAAACTCCACATGGTCATTTTTTAAAATTGGAAGTGTGACTTTTTAAACTACAGTACAGGCTTCCTCTGCAATACACCACTGTTACCACTGATTTCCTTTTTCTAGTCTGGACTCTGATCTTGGACCTCACGGTGTACGTAGCTGTCCTTCCATGGAGTCTCCTTTAAGCCACCACAGTTCCTCAGTCTTGCCTTATTCATCGACACTTTTCCAGAGTACTAGTTAATTACTTTGTAGAATGTTCCTCAATTTGAGATGAGCCTGGGACATCTTACCATGAAGCAGGAAGCCATGAAGACAACTGGTCCCATCAGGAAGACACAGAGGCCACAGCAAAGTAAGGGAGGGATTCCCAATAGCCATGCATGGGACCACATCAGGGATCAGGAAGAATGAACGGAAAACAAGTCGGCAGCAATCATGAGAGCTATCACCACCACCACACTGCTCGCCTTGGGATTGCAGGACACCCACTCATTATTCCCAAGATCACTAAAGAACAACAATTCTTTCAAGCTGCTGTTCCTGGATGAACTGCATTTCCGAATAAACAAAAAGCTGATCAGAGCAAGAACCACAGTCAATGGGGAGTGAACGACAGGATCAGAAAAATCAAAATATCCCAATACCTAATACAATAATGAAGTCAATAATCATTGATGTCTGCTAAAATTATCAAGTGAAGAACTGATGGGAGGTTTCCAAATGGTTAAGTGAGACACTGAATGAAGCCATTTTTCAGTATCATTAAAACTGGGCCTCTAGGCATTATATTTTTGACGTGATCAAAGGCTACCATCCACAAAGTACTCATGCCAAAAAAGAGCCTTAATCACACCTCTAGATCTTACTCCCAGTTTAAAGGGAATTCTAGGGAAATACATGTTAAATCACAGCAGCACAAAGCCATCATCTAAATCCAAAACGTGGGCAAGAGAGACGACCTCATTTCTATAGCAAATAAAAGACATTTAAAAGGAGAGCTATTTTTATTGCCACAGAATTGAAAAGCCTTAACCAAAATAATCCAATGTGATGTAAGAACTGTGTTTGGATTCTGAGTCAAATAATTAGGTTTAAAATAACATTTTTGACATAGAAAAACTTGAAGGTTGCCTAGGTAATAAAGACATGATAAAATTACTATTAATTTTATTGAGTTTCAATCACAGTATTGTTATATTTATTATAAAAGATCTTGTTTATAAGAGCTAGAAACTAAAAGACTCATGAATAAAGATATACATCTGGAATTTGCTTTAGAATATGTTTTTTTTTTAAGAATATATATTTTTTTAAGTTTAAGGGGCAAGAAGAAACAAAAACATATGAATGGCAGCAAGCTGATGGTAGCTAAAGCTAGATGACTGGTTAATTGAGGATCACTATAGTATCCTCTTTACTTCTATGTGTTCAAAACTGTCCACAATAGGCCAGGCGCGGTGGCTCACACCTATAATCCCAGCACTCTGGGAGGCCAAGGCGGGCGGACTGCCTGAGCTCAGGAGGTGGTGACCAGCCTCGGCAACACAGTGAAACCCCATCTCTACTAAAATACAAAAAATTAGCCGTGCATGGCGGCGTGCGCGTGTAGTCCCGGCTACTCGGGAGGCTAAGGCAGGAGAACTGCTTGAATCTGGGAGGCCGAGGTTGCAGTGAGCCGAGATCACACCACTCTACTCCAGCCTGAGCAACAGAGCAAGACTCTGTCTCAAAAAACAACATAACATAACATAACATAACATAACATAACATAACATAACATAAAATATAAAATTGTCCACAATAATAAGTAAAAGAAAATCCAACTTGGATATATTATCAGTACAGACTTCATATGCTTATTTCTATTTAAAATTTGTATTAATGAAATAATATTAAATGTGTAAACAAATTTATTAACAATGTTCACAGCAGCTTAGCAAAAAAAAAGGTGGAAATAACACAGAAAGTAGGCTCATGCCTGTAATCCCAACCCTTTGGGAGACCATGGTAGGGAGATCACATGAAGTCAGGAGTTCAAGACCAGCCTGCCCAAGCAGGCTGGTGAAACCCTGTCTCTACTAAAATAAATACAAAAATTCCCAGCTACTCGGGAGGCTGAAGCACAAGAACCACTTGAACCGAGGAGGTGGAGACTGCAGTGAGCTGAGAGCACACCACTATACTCCAGTTTGGGCAACAGAGCAACCTCCACCTCAAAAAAACAAAAACTAATGTAGTATGTTACAATTACTTAAAATAGTCACAAAAACTGCATAAAGATTTTTTAAAAAGACAAAACTGTAGATACTAAAGTTGCAATATGTTTATAAAAATTCACACAACAAACTTTGTAAGTACTTAAAAACAAGAAACTAGAAGAAAATATACCAAAAGACTAACAATGTGTGATTAAGTTTTTTACTTCGTTTCATCTCCCAGAGTCTCAGTTTTTTAAATAACGTATTATTTTTATTACACATCTTAATAAAACATCCAGCTTGCTGATTCCACCAGTTGCTGAGTCCAAGGTCCCCTGTCATCTTTCCTACAGAAAGGGCACTGCTGCCCATGCAGGAGAAGCATCTAAGTCGCTTTGCTGTTGTTTCTCAATACAGATTAATCAAGTGCAATTCCGTGAGCAAATTTTCTTGTGAAACTACACTGTTCAGTCCTGTTCACTAAGACAATGGTTCTCAATGTGTGGTGTAGGCATAGTCCAGAGACCCAGAAACCCTTCCAGTGGGGCCACAAAGTCAAACCATTCTCAAAATAATGCAAAGATGTTCTTTGCTTTTTTCGCTCTCATTCTCTGGACAAAACCACAGTGGAGTTTTGGTATAGCATCAAAGAACATTCAAAGAATACCCAATATTCATTTGTATGAAATGACTACTAAAATAATGAAATAAATTACCTGAGGCCAGATTTCCTTCACACACTTCAACCAAAATAACACAGTACTAAGAGATGAAATGCAAAAGCAGTAAGAATCCAGCCAAAATTCTATTAAGTCAGACATTAAAGAGATTTACAAAGCATGAAAAGCCAATGCCACTCTTACCACTGAATTATTTTTTGTTTTGGGAAATACTGCTACCTTTCATAAACAATGTTATTTATATTACCTAATGGGTTTGTTATTATTAAAAATGTATATTTCTAATATTAATTGATTCTTGATACCTAACATAGTAAATACAGATAGACATAAACCATACATGGAGACAAACCATATAATAAACTCAAGCTTTTAGACATCTTCAGTAATGTTTAACAGCATAAAGAGGTCCTTAGACCAAAAGCTTGAGAATCACTCCACTAATACAAACCCTTAAAACCTAGTTCTCAAGGACAGATGCCCATGTTCATGGATGGAAAGACATACCATGTTTAAGGATGGGAAGACATGGTATTTTTAGAATGCCAACAATTCCCAAATTAAGCTACAGATTCAATATAATCCCTATCAAAATTCACTTTTTTGATAAATATTATTTATTTATTTATTTATTTTTGCAGAAATTGCTGAGCTGATCCTAAAATTCCTATGGAAATGCAAGGGACCCAGAATAGCCAAAGCAATCTTGAGAAAGACTAAAAGTGAACGACTCACACACTTCCTAATTTCAAATCTTACTACAAAGCTACAGTAATCAAACCAGCATGGTACTAGCATAGACCAGACACATAGATCAATCAATACAATAGAAACAAGAGTCCAGAAGAAACCCTTACCTTTATAGACAACTGATTTTCCACAAAGGTGTCAAGACCAGTTGAGGGGAAAAGAACAATCTTGTCAACAAATGGTGCTGGGACAACTAAACGTCAACATGAAAATAATGAAGCTGGGCTCCTACCTCAACATACACAAAAATTAAGGCAAAATGAACCAAAGAAGTAAATGTAAAAGCTAAAACAATACGACTTGGAAGGAAACAGCAGTAAATCTTCATAAACTTGTATTAGGTAATGGTTTATTAATTATGACACTAAAAGCATAAACAGCAAGAAAAAAATACACTGGATTTCATCAAAATGAAAAACTTTTGCCCTTCAAATCACACTATCAAGAAAGTGAAAAGATAACACAAAGAATGGGAAAAAAACATTTGCAAATCATATATCCAATAAGGGACATACATCTAGAATATATAAACAATTCCTAAAACTCAACAATGAGACAAATAACCCAACTTAAAAATTGGCAAATGAGAGCTGGGTGCAGTGGCTCACGCCTGTAATCGCAGCACTTTCAGAGGCCAAGGCAGTCAGATTACTTGAGGTCAGGAGTTCAAGACCAGCCTGGTCAACACAGTGAGACCCGGTCTCTACTAAAAATACAAAAATTAGCCAGGCATGGTAGTGGGTGCCTGTAATCCCAGCTACTTGGGAGGCTGAGGCAGGAGAATCACTTGAACCTGGGAGGCGGAGGTTGCAGTATGCCAAAATCATGCCACTGCACTCCAGCCTGGGCGGCAAAGCGAGGCTCCATCTCAAAAAAAAAAAAAAAAAAAAAAAAAAAATTGGCACATGATCCAAATGAACATTTTCCCAAAGATATAAAAATGGCCAGCAAGCACATGAAAAGATCTTCCATAACATTCGTCATGAGGGAAATACAAATCAAAACACAAAATATCGCTTTGAAATGAAATTAAATAAAATGGAGTAAATACAGAAAATTAAAATAAAAATACCACTTGGCATCCACTTGGATGACTATTATCAGAAAGATAGGTAATAGCAAGTGTGGCAAGTACATACAGAAACTACAGTCTTCACACACTGCCGGTACAAATGTAAAACAGAGCAGCCACCAGGGGAAGAAGTCTGGCAGTTTCTCAGTATGTTAAACACAAAGTTACCACACGACCAGTCATCCTACTCCTAGGGATATATCCCAGATAACTGAAAGCATGTATCTGCCTGAAAACCTGTATGTGAATTTTCAAAGCAACATTATTCATAATAGCCGAAAAGTAGAAACAACCCAAGTAATAAACCACTAGGTTAAGAGCCTCCCTTTGGTGCATGTGTCTGGCATAACTCATCGGATTTTCCAATAATAGCAAAAATCATAATTTCAGAACTTGATAATTTCTAAGAAAATCAAAATAAAGAGGCATTTCCTAAACAGCGTGAAATTCTTTTTTGGTACGAAAGGGTAATGTGGAAACACAAATTACTTGTCTCTGAATCAGAAACCTGGAAAGAAAAAGAAAGAGTTTGGTAAGGATTTGGTAAGCATTATTCTAAGTGCTTTCTCCACATGTTACCAAATCGACTTAATTCTGTTAATTAGGTTCCATGCCTATTTAGCAGAGCAAGAAACTAAGATCGGGGATAACTCAAAGTCACAAAGCTAGTAAGTTCAGTGAGGCTATATCAATGCACACATAATTTTGCTATTCAACTATGCATGCTTGGAGATCATTTAAGTGCTATAGGCAATTCACTCTATCAATCCCTGCGTGTGGGTGCATGTTCCACCCTAACACGACCTCAGAGAAGTGCACCTACAGTTTCCCTAGCTCGTCTTCATTCCTTCTTCCCTTTTACGGTAATAATCACTGCACCAATGTACAGATCATGATTTTAGTATGTAAAGATAAGCATCTTTTTTCTTACAATATGGTACTTAAATATAAGCCAAATACTTATCTTTTTATACATCAAAAACAGTGATTTGATTTAATGCCAGAATAAAACTGGTATTGGATCAATTACATCAGTGATAACATTAAATATATTGTACCTTACACGGGGATCTTCAAGCATATGGATAATTTTTGCATTATGGGTTGACCTTAGAATAGACATTTCCCATGAGAGTGCACTGTATGGGAGCCAAATATAAAACCTCTCTCCTGAATCTAAAAACAGTATTCTGAAGTCAGGAACTCCCTACTTACAACAGATTACTCCCTGTTCTACCTGCCGTGTTCTGCACATTCTATTCCCTTTTCTTGGAACACAGGTGTCCCTGTGCCCTGTGTTCTTATCTACAGCACACAGTGATACTGAGAACAGGACAGAAATACATATCCTACCAATGATATATTACAACTTACCTTGATGATCTTCCTTTTGTTAGAAACATTCAAATACATGCAGTTTTACTACGGTGTTGTCTAAGTACTCCATTTCTTTGTTTGTAAAGTTTGCTAAGTTATCTTCTAACTCTAATTGTCTATGATTAGGAGCAATGAGTTAAGGGATGGCACATGAGCAGAGATGGACAGCACAAGATGCTCCTAGACAGACATGTGTTCCAAGAATTCCAATATAATTAAGACCGTTTTACAAAAATTAGTAATATTCAACTAGATAAGTAAATAGAAATTTACCTAAATAAGGAAAAAGGGCTGTTAAGAACTTTAGAGATTGCCTTAATTACGTACTATATAATCTCCTTGGGAATCAATTAGAAAAAGTCAAAATGTGTTACTTTCAATGTCCAAACATAATTTGTAGAAAACAGTTTACCATCCAGACTTTGATCCCTTTAAAGCTACATAAATTGATCAGGAAAAAAAAAAAAGATCACAGAAGCTAAATCAAATCATTAAAAGCACAGCACAATCATGGCTGGGCACAGTGGCTCACGCCTATAATTCCAGCACTTTGAGAGGCCAAGGCGGGTGGATCATCTGAAGTCAGGAGTTTGAGACAAGCCTTGCTAACATGATGAAACCCCAAAATACAAAACTTAACCATGAATGGTGGCATGAGCCTGTAATCTCAGCTAATGGGGAGGCTGAGGCAGGAGAATTGCTTGAACCTGGGAGGAAGAGGTTGCAGTGAGCCAAGATCGCGCCATCGCGTTCCAGCCTGGGCAACAAGAGCAAAACTCGGTCTCAAAAATAAAAAATAAACATAATAAAAAGCACAGTCATAGCATTCTAGGATCAGAAAGAAGAATGTCTTTTTTTTTTTTTTTTTTTTTTTTTTTTTTTTTTTGGTAGGGTCTCACTTTTTCACCCATGCTGGAGTGCAGTGGCCCAATCTCAGTTCATTGCAGCCTCGGCCTTCTGGGTCCAAGTGATCCTCCTGCTTCAGCTCCCCAGGTAGCTGAAACTACAGAAGCATGCCACAAAGCCTGGCTAAAAAAGGATATATTTCCTTTTTTTTTTTTTTGAGAAGGAGTCTCACTGTGTTGCCCAGGCTGGAGTGCAGTGGCACAATCTCGGCTCACTGCAACCCCTGCCTCCCGGGTTCAAGCAATTCTCCTGCCTCAGCCTCCTGAGTAGCTGGGACTACAGGCGCGCACTACCGTGCCTGTCTAATTTTTGTATTTTTACAGAGATGGTGTTTCACCACACTGGCCAGGCTGGTCTCGAACTCCTGAACTTGTGATCCGCCCGCCTCAGTCTCCCAAAATGCTGGGATTACAGGTGTGAGCCACCAGCACCTGGCCTCTTTTTTTTTTTTTTTTTGCAGGCTGGAATCTCAGCTAACTGCAACCTCCGCCTCCTGGGTTCAAGCAATTCTCCTGCCTCAGTCTCACAAGTAGCTGGGATTACAGTGGGATTACAGGCTCCTGCCACCACGCCCAACTAATTTTTTGTATTGTTAGTAGAGACGCGGTTTCACCATGTTGGCCAGGCTGGTCTCAAACTCCTGGCCTCGTGATCTGCCTGCCTCGGCCTCCCAAAGTGCTGGGATTACAGAAGTGAGCCAACACGCCCAGCAGAAGGATATATTTCTTAATAGAAACTTTCATTATGATTTCCACATGTCCATATCTAAATAGAGAAGTGCAGAAAATAAAATATAATAGGAATTATAGTTCTTCACTCATCTGCCTTGTGCTGTTGGTTGGATGATATGGATATCTCACAGCTGCCAGCACCACTCTGTAATATTTGAAATGCATTCTTATCTTACAACAGAATAATTTGAGAGCACCTTAGGCCAGATTATTCTGTTCCTTCCATGTACCTTATACAGATCATATACTCAAGTGAATCTGTAAGCTTGAATAGTGGGAACATTTACAGAGCAACAGACTGCTGTTTCCAACAAAACTGTTATTTTAGTCTTTTGGTTTTTTTTCAAGATTCAGTGTCTCTATGATATTCTTTTCATTTCATGTTCTTATAGTAAACACGTCACTCAAAGATACTGACGGATAAAAGAAATGTGTCCAATCTCAGTAGAGCAGTTGTTAATTACACATTTAAACTGGCACTCAGCACTGGAGTATTCCTAAGGAGATGCTGCCAATAAATTTCAAGATTAATTTTGTAAAATTTCCTTTATAAGTGTACATCAGTGCTTCTACTGAAAAAGTCAGCAGTGAGAAAATGTGAGTTTTATTTATAGTTTGAGTTGGTTCTGCTCCTAAGAAGGACATAATCAGACACAAGATACAAAAACTTATTTTTCAGCAAGATCTGACTGGAAAAGTACCTACATGGGAAGACCATCAAATAATATACTTTCAAAATCTTCCCGTTTTTAAATTTAGAACATATCTACTAAGTCGACACACACAGAAAAGGAAAACAGTCCCCTCCACTGTTAAGGCCTGTGACTGGGTCTACGACATTATCTTCTGGAGAGTACAATCTTTTGAAAAGACCATTTTAGCTAGGATTCTTACTAAAACATAATACAAAACCACCACCAAAATTGGAGTTTAGATCATCTCATTCTCTGGCTAGGAGAGCATTTTACTCATTAAACCTTTGACAAACTCAAAAACCACCACTCTAATACTTTGTTATAAAGAAGCTTGAATAAAATACCTAAACCAAATGCACAGAACATTGTTTTGCACAAGCCCTAAGCTGCAGCAGTGCAAATCATGGCCCTCAGAGTACCACTTCTTGCTTTTATTCTGTGCTGTACCTTTTCCAGTAAAGAGCTTCTTAGGAAGGGTTTCCACATCTTTTCACACACTTTCACAAGGGGAAAAGCAAATGGAAAAGTTGACAACTACATTAGGAGTATCTTTTTAGGACACAAGCTTAGCTAATTTACACAGCTTCCTTGTCAAGTACTGGACTACCAGGAAGCACCGTAACCAAAATCTGCAGTCAGAGCAGGCCACCGCTGCAGCATGTTCACTTCATTTAACTTCAAGTTGAAGCAGAAACATAAATTTTTTTTTTTTTTAAGACAGTGTCACTCTGTTGCCCAGGCTGGAGTGCAATGGCGCCATCTCAGCTCAATGCAACCTCCGCCTCCTAGGTTCAAGTGATTCTCCTGCCTCAGCCTCCCAAGTACCTAGGAGTACAGGTGTGCACCACCATGCTCAGCTAATTTTTGTATTTTTAGTAGAGACAGGGTTTCACCATATTGGCCAGGCTGGTCTCAACCTCCTGACCTCAAGTGATCCGCCCACTTCGGCCCCAAAAAGTGCAGGAATTACTGGTGTGAGCCACTGTGCCCAGCCTAAAATCTTTTTAATATAGATGTTAAATTACCTGGTTGAAAAGCTAGTTGCCTCTTTTGTCCAGTCTGTTTAGAATATATTCTAACCTCCATTTTTCTGTCCATCAGCATTTTATTCCATTAGAAATTACTTCTCATGTTGAGAAGGTCAACCTGGACAAGCAAGATTCAACCTAACCTGGCAGGATGTGTGCTGGATGCCCAAGAAGCCTTTCCTGCCTTGCTAGTGTCCCCTACTTCCACTCTTCCACATCCTTCAGACCCACCTGCTCACCGCTGCACTCCTGCTCACCCCTACTTCCACTCTTCCACATCCTTCAGACCCACCTGCTCACCGCTGCACTCCTGCTCACCCCTACTTCCACTCTTCCACATCCTTCAGACCCACCTGCTCACCGCTGCACTCCTGCTCACCCCTACTTCCACTCTTCCACATCCTTCAGACCCACCTGCTCACCGCTGCACTCCTGCTCACCCCTACTTCCACTCTTCCACATCCTTCAGACCCACCTGCTCACTGCTGCACTCCTGCTCACTTATGCCATCTCTCAGCCATGGACTGATCTCACAGATGGCGAACAAAGTATACCCAGAGTCCATAGAAGGCAAAGGCAACTTCTTGATGTTTCACATGCAATCTTACCTTTTGGACAAGGAGCAGAACTGCCTGATTCAATCTTTTATAATTTACTTTTACCTTAAGGAATTGCATATATAAACTTATCTTACTGCACAGCTTTAATTCCATTCTGAATATGTATTTTCTTGAGATTATTGATAGTCTCCATAAAAATCTTTGCTTCCTCTCATTTACATCTGAAAACAAAACAAAAAAAAATGCCGATGGACAAACACAGTAGCCTTGGTATACACCTGAACTGACGAAAAGCCAGAATTGGCAGCACAGCACGCAGGGCCTTCCTTGTCAGGAATGCACCTTGTAGAGTACACCACTTCACTCTGCTGGGCGGAAAAGGTCTCTCCACCTCACCCGTCCAGCGGATCCTGCATTTCTTCAAGGAATACAGATCGTATTCTACTGAGCTTTCCAATTCATCATCACAAAACTACAGTTTTCAACTGAAAATACATAATACTTAAAGAGTAAGATGGGGCAGTGGTGAGCAAACTCATTTTTTAGAGTGGCAAAATGTCAGAGCTGGGAAGCAGTTCGGAGCTGCTTTAATCCTGTGCTGCTCAAATAGGAAGGCATACTTGTTCCTAAGAATGAGTCAGAGAACCATACCCAGAAGGTACCCAACTCTTCTATGGGGAAAAAAGCACATTCCAATTTTTAGAACATACAATGCTGGATGTCTTGAAATGATACATAAATTGATTTAGTTTAAAAAAAAAACTTGACACTCAACACTGACAGAAAACAAGCTGAGCCGCACTAATCTGAAAATCTGAAATCTGAAATCCTCCAAAATCTAAAACTTTTTGAGCACCAACATGACATCACAAGTGAAAAATTCTGATGTTTCTTCTCACCTACAAAAATAAAACATATTCCAAGAACAATGGTGCATAACTGTAGTCCTAGCTACTTAGGGAGCTGAGGCAAGAGGATTCCTTGAGCTCAGGGGTTCAAAACCAACATGGGCAGCATAGCGAGACTCTGTGCCCTAAAAGATAAAACAGGCCGAGTGCGGTGGCTCACACCTGTAATCCCAGCACTATGGGAGGCCAAGAAAGGAAGATCACTGGAGCTCAGGAGTTTGAGACCAGCCTGGACAACACAGTGAAACACTGTCTCTATAAAAAATAAAAAAATTAGTCAAGCATGGTGACATGTGCCTGTAGTCCCGGCCACTTGGGAGGCTAAGGCAAGAGGATCACTTGAGCCCGGGGGGGCGGGGGGGGAGCATTAAGCTGAGATCATGCCACTGCACTCCAGCCTGGGCAACAGAGGAAGACTCTGTCTCAAAATAAAATAAAGTAAAATAAAAAAATAAAATAAATACGTAAAACACAGTGTACAGTGACCTTTTAATCACAACACAGTATGGTAGGTAGAGACTGAAGTCTGCTGCTGCTGTTATCTGATGGCTGATTCAGGTACTATGGCGATATTACTGGACTGGTTAGTTACCTGAGCACATCATTTCCTCACTGTATTAATGCTATGTCATGTTCTTTACTGCTGAGTACTCCCATGTGAGCAAGGATAAGAAGATGACTGCCACTTGGTAGCATATAAATCCAGAGCCAGGCACGATGGTGACATTAAGCAACCAGACTGTCCACATGGGTGGATGGGATGGTGACATCTTTGCTTTCTGATGGTTCAATGTACAGACCTCATTTCATGCTAAAATTACTTAAAACATTGTATAAAATTACCTTCAGGCTATGTGTATAAGGTGTGTAAGAAACAATTCTGTGTTTAGGATCCCATCCCCAAGATACCTCATCATGTATATGCAAATATCCCAAACTCCAAATATAACTGAAATATAAACACTTCTGGCCGCAAGCATTTCAAGTAAGGGATACTCAACCTATAGTTATAAAAAGGTCTTCCTCAAGTTATTAACACAGCCCTGGAGGCATTACCTAAAGTCTTATTATCTGAACATGCAAATTACCTTCCTTAATAATTAAATGCCATTTAACAGTGTTGTAAGTGGTGATAAAATACACCTTATTTAACATACGCATTAATGTGAAGTCTTCCTTTCTTGAATTTAATATTCCTAATAGATACGTACTTCTTAGCACTTCAGTGAAAGGGAAATATTCCATAACAATTATAACAATCCCATATAGCTCTTGAAAATCACACCTCAGAAAGTCAAGACAAGGAATCTAACTAGAGCAGACATAAGACACTTGACCAAAGTTAGGATCCTATCTTCATTAGTCTAGATCCCATTTACTCCTGTCTTTGCAATTATGCTCTTTTTTTCCGTTACGTTCTACCCTTCCCTGTCACTGTTTCAACAGCTTACTCTGTCGCAAAAGAAAGAAAGTGAAGGTGGGGAGGGGAGGAGCTGAGGAACAGGGAAGGAGGGCAGAATCAATGGGACTGGCCTCCTGCTGAGGAGGCAGCTCTCAACGGTTTCTATCTCCAACCTCCCAGAAAACGTTCCTTCTACAAGCACCAGCCTCCTGCTTGCTGCTGGACAGGGAGGGCCTCTCAGCACAGTGGAACAGACCAGTCTTTCCCTTGAAGCCCACTCTACCCTCTTCTACTCCCTCACCTGCTTTCTCAGCCTCTTGGGAATGCTCTTCTGCACTAGGTAGGGCAAAAGAGCTTTTGCCCTGTGCAATCAGAAGAAATAGTAAATCAAATGGGCAATTATAAAGATGAATACATATTTAGCTATTTTATACATCTTCATTCATGTGGGCCTTTTTCTGAGACTTAGTCAATTAGATATTCTTTCTTTCTCACATAAACCATATCCATAATGCATCAACAAAGATTTTCATTGCTTTTTAAAGTGCAGCTGAGACCGGAAAACACTCTGAACAGTACAACGCTTCTATGACCAAAGTTTTCAAATGAGTAACTGCTTTTACACTCATTCAATGATCAATTTATATTAATTAAATCACACAGATGCATGAATGAGTACGATCGATGAACAAGTTTGGAAGCTAACCTGGCTTTGGTAAGCACACAACTCCACTGGTGGGAAGAGGGAACAGCCTTGCTGAGGAGAAGCCAGCCCCAGTGTGGTGCAACCCACAGGTATGCACGGATCCACAGTGTTGATCCTGGTGACAGGCCACGGTATGTGTGCAAAGGAGTCTATCTCCTTGTCTCCTTGAGTTATGCTCCTGTGCTCCCAGTTTCTCCTGGCTTCCGTTCACAACCATATGCTCCGTTGCAGCACAAAATTATCTAAGCGAATGCCCAGTGAACATCTTATGATCCTACAGACTTCTTAAAATCAATTCCCCACTTCTCATTTAAAACAAATACGAACTGATAACCAATCTCTCTTATTGAAGGACATATCATTGACTCAGGTGCCCAAGGCAGAAACTTGCAAACACAGCCTTAACTTCTTCTCAAGTAAGTTTCTTCATGAAACTGTTCAGAAAACCACCATCTGAACTGAATTACTACCCAGTTTCTTAAACCCTTCCTCCCACCTCCCTGAACTCCAGATTCTTCCAGAGACTGCCCTCCCAAAAGCGAGGGACTCGCAATTGAAACCTTCTGACAGGCTGCACCAGGATAAAGTGAAAAGAACCACAGCTACTGAGATGCTCTCCCATCCTCCCACAAAGCCTGGGTTAGTTATTCTATGTACTCCTGCACACCTTTACACCTGGGAATACAGCATATCAAATTACCATCCTCACTCAAAACACTCAAGTTTTATCACTGGGAGGTCAGAAATCTGTCTACCCTGTTCACCGCTGTATTCCTAACACAGTACCTAAACGAGTAAAATCTCAGTAAATACATTAATAATTTATTACCTTGCGGCAACAAACGTGGGAAAAATTAACTAGCATTTAAAATATAAAGCCCAGAAAATGGGATGAGTCCAAAGAACGGCCACTGCTGGTGCACATTCCAAACGGTGTAACAAGGGAAAAGGCAGTACTCACAGCTGAGGGCAAAATTACTTTGAGTTAATTTTCATTTTATTTTATTCTCTAGACTTTGTATATGCATACATGTAGGTCCATTTAAGTGTGCACTTGGGATCTAAACATACAAAAGAGTTAAATACAAAGTGATGACATTAAAATTTTTATTATCAAAACAACAAATCACTAAAAAAGTTCCCAAGTGGCAAACACATACTAAAACAATTATTTGTATTGGATGTGAGATTGTAAAATATATCTATTTGGTCTTCCTCCCATTTCGTGGCATACAATTCCTAAATTCCCTGGAATCTCCACAGTAATAAACGTCTTTTTGTGCACTAATGATATGACTGGGCTGGCAGTCCTAAGGCAGTTTCAGGATGGGAACTAGTCACCAGAAAGACCGAGCCAGAATTAGACGGTTGGGACTTTCAGCCCATTCCCAATCTCCAGGTAGGGGAAACTGGCAGAAGGTTAAGTTGATCATCAATGGCCAATGATTTAAGCAATCATGCCTATGTAATGGAGTTTCCATAAAAACCCTAGGCTGGGCATGATGGCTCACGCCTGTAATCCTAGCACTTTGGGAGGCTGAGGCGGGAGCATCACTTGAGGTTAGAAGTTCAAGACCAGCCTGGCCAACATGGTGAAACCCCATCTCTACTAAAACTACAAAAATCAGCCGGGCGTGATGGCAGGCACCTGTAATCCCAGCTACTCGGGAGGCTGAGGCAGGAGAATCACTTGAACCTGGGAGGCGGACGTTGCAGTGAGACTGGGCCGAGATCATGCCACTGCACTCCAGCCTGGGTGACAGAGCAAGACTCCATTCCAAAAAAAAAGAACTAGGTTTGTGGAGCTTCCAGACAGCTCAACACGTGGAGGTTGTTAAACGGTGGCAGCCCAAAGAGGGCATGGGAGCCCCTTGCTCTTTTCCCACACCTTGCCCTATACATCTCGTCATCTGCATCCTTTGTAATATCCTTCAAAATAAACCAGGAAACATGTTTTCCTTATTTCTGTGAATCAGTCAAGCAAAGTAATGGAACCCAAAGAGGGGCCATGGGGATCCTGAAGTATAACTGGTTCCTCAGAAGCATGGGTGAACAACCTGTGGCGTGGAAGTGGCATCAGAAGGGGCAGTCTTGTAGGACTGAGCCCCCATCCTGTGGGACCTGATACTATCTCCAGTAGAGGGCTGAGATCAAAGGGGAGGGTGCCCCGCTGGTGCCTGCTGTAGAACTGATTGGTTGCTGATGGGGAGAAATCCCCGCACGCTTCTTGGTGACCACCGGTCACAGAATTCTTCTGGGTTGATTGTTGTGATGTGAGAGCAGAGGAAAAACTGTTTTTTCTTCAGGAGGGAAAGGTCAAAAAATCCTTTTCAAAATCTACTGAAAGCTATGATACAGAATTCAGAAGTTCCAGGACTCCGCCAAGTTCATCTACAAACAAGAAAAGGAAACGTCAAGGAATGCAGGCTGCAGCATGGCGAGGGGGGGGCGGGGGGGCGTCCCCTGACAGGTGGTGAGGGCCCCACCTCTCCTCCTTCGGGGGACACCCGAAGCAGATACCACAGTGCCTGGCACACAGCATGTGTTACACAGCAGAGCCAAACGGCAGGCCTGGGAGCTATGAAATTCCAAGTTGCGGACAGGGGCAGTGGCTCACACCTGTAATCCAGCACTTTGGGAGGCCGAGGTGGGTAGATCGTGAGGTCAGGAGATCGAGACCATTCTGGCTAACATGGTGAAACCCCATCTCTACTAAAAATACAAAAAATTAGCCGGGCGTGGTGGCAGGCACCTGTAGTCCCAGCTACTCGGGAGGCTGAGGCAGGAGAACGGCGTGAACCCGGGAGGTGGAGCTTGCAGTGAGCCAAGATTGTGCCACTGCCCTCCAGCCTGGGCGACAGAGCAAGACTCTGTCTCATAAAGAAAAATAAATAAATAAATAAATTCCAAGTTGCTCAGAGAGTCAAAGTCACTGATTCCAAGCACAGAATCCAACAACAATCTTCAAATATTAGGCATTACACCTGCAGATGAGAACTGTTTCCCAGACAACAATATAAACTGTTTAATATTAAAATATGATGAATGTCCCCTAAAACTGTTACTTACAAAAGTGATACTACTTTTTAAAAAAGAGACCAGGCGCAGTGGCACATGTCTGTAATCCCAGAACTGTGGGAGGCCGAGGCAGGTGGATCACCTGAGGTCATGAGTTCGAGACCAGCCTGGCCAACGTGGTGAAACCTCATCTCTACTAATAAAGTATAAAAATTAGCCAGGCATGGTGGTGGGATCCTGTAATCCCAGCTACTCGGGAGGCTGAGGCTGGAGAATCACTTGAACCCGGGAAGCAGAGGCTGCAGTGAGCTGAGATTGCGCCACTGCACTCCAGCCGGGGTAACAAGAACAAAACTCCGTCTCAAAAAAAAAAAAAAAGAATTTAAGTTCAAAGATTTTTTTTTAAATCTTACTTTGGTTTACTATTCCAAATGACAATTACCTAAGACATAGCAGTACCATCTCCATTCTATAAATAAACTGTATTACAACTATAGGTCAGTTATGGTTATATGCCTACTTCAATAGACAATGTGACTGAGAAAAGAAAAATAGCTCAGAGCAGTTGAGCTATGTGAGGTATGCAGGCCCAGAGAGCCATGAGTGTGGGACTTCTGTCATGCTTCCCACCCCAGATCCATGTTGAGCACAATTGTTTAAAGTCATTTTGTTCCTGACTGGCTGCCTTACCCTTATCTTCATGTTCCTGAAATCTATGACAACAATGAACAATGTACAGCCAATCAAGAGCTTATGTTATTTTGATGTACGTTTATTGTAAACAACTCAGGAACTGCCTTTTTTCCCTTTAAAAATTTACTTCCAACTTCTGCTAATGGGGTGTATACTCAGAGCAACCTGAATCCACACACCTGGGCTGCAATCCTCAGGCTTGGTCCAAATCAACTCTACTTATATTAATTTTGCCTCAGCTTCTTCCTTTTAGGCTGACATACCTGATGTAGACAGCAGGATTCAGAATGTCTCCCCTCAATCAACTGGTTTTTCTGAGCGCGGCGCTGGGAACCAGTGTGACACTCTCCACTTCAGAGGTCTCCTGAAACTGGAACTCCCATTCTTTGGCTGAACATCTAGACTTTACTTGGACTGTTTTTCAAATTCCCTCTTTCCTTTAAGAGTTAGGGCTTTGCTATCTTTGCACAAGAGATTTGGGTAAAGAGGTCCGCAGACAACTGCCTTCTTTCTGCCTCTGCCTCAGGGCCAGGATTTCGGGTCAAGGTTTCTCCACCTCTGCCTCACGCAGAGGTTTGGGATGAAGGACTGGCAGATACTGGTGGTCACATTTTACAGAGCATGCTTTTAAGATTGCAGCTGTTTTCTATAATTTGAAAATAAAGACTTAGCCTTTCATTTGTGACCAACTCCTGTTAGTTCCCAAATGAAAAGTGCACAACCTTTTTGCTCCTGCAGATAGGTATGAGGGTCTACTCCCACGTACCTTGCTTGAGCACTCCCCTGTCACCTGGCAGTTAGGGACAGTCCAAGACACATCGCACTTAGACCCTAAACACATTCCCAGCCTTTTGTCACTTTTCAAAAGTTAGTAAATTATACAAAATTGGACTTCACAATCTGAGCACTCTTTGTAGAAACATCAGCTGGATATATGCGCACTTATGGGGCACTCTCTTACAGATATTTAGAAAGTGGAGCCACCTAACACAGGACAGTTGTAAGCAGCAGTAGCCAAAATGAGGATCCTTTGAAGTGTCTAAAATAATTAATTTGTGTACCTAATTGGGGCAAAAGTTGGCTTTAGAACCAGAGAAACTAAATGGGAAACCTACTTTATGTTTCTGCTGAAATGTGATCATAAGATTTGAAGATTCTTTTTCAGAGTTCTATGGTCAGAAGTATAAAAAGCTGATACTTTGGCCATTGTTTTTTTGGAAGGAAGAAAAAATGTCTTTCTGCTTTTTCCTCTTTTGGATCCTGTTTCTGGGAATTCTTTTCAGTCAACTGAAACTCATCTTAAAACGTGTTTGATCCCTGTTTGATTCCAATCTTGTTGGTATGATTTTTGCAGAGGAAAATACAAAACTTCATTTGCCTTTCAGAAAGCTTAAGATCTCCCTAAAATGCTCCTCTAAGACTTGTTCTTCTGTTTCCTTCCACACTTCTACTCCTTCTTCCTTTTGCTGTATTTGATACATGACGAAATCTAGAGGAGACTTCTTATGACTCTGAGACCCTCTTAGGAACACAGAAAGAGGCAACACTCACCCGCTTTGGCAGGGGGGCTTGTTTTCGTCACAGAGTCTGAAGAGTTGTGAGTAGTTTCCTCTCAGGTCTAAAGCTCTACTCCCTTTTGCATTGTCCAATTTCGTTGGTTTTGGGGGGCTTTAGGGATTACTTTACACTGTGAGAGAGCGCCTGACTTTTGTGTGTGCGAGGGCGGACAGCTCACTGGTGAAAGCTGCGGTTTGGGAAGTGGCTGAGTGAATAGTTGTTACTGCAGGATGGCTACTCTTTATACATTTAGACAGATGCAGTTTGAACAGTTGGAGGTTATAAGTGCTCACCACCAAGTGATAAGATTCCCATATGGGATGGGCTTGTCACAGTGGGCTGACTGGGCCACTCACCAGCCTTGAGGGAATGTCCTTGCAGTGAGAAGCACTGTGGAAGCTCTGCGTGGCACACGTTAAGGCGTTTCCCTCCTTTGGGGGACCCAAGGTTCAGTGTATTAATAAAAGTGGAATCCTTGATTTTTAAAGATCTAGATCAAGGGTGTCCTATCTTTGGCTTCCCTGGGCCACAGTGATCTTGGGCCACACATAAAATACACTAACACTAACGACAGCTGATGAGATGCTTAAAAACAGAGAGAGAGAGAGAGAGAGAGAGAGAGAAAAGAAAAAGAAAAAAATCAGAAAAAAAAAATCTCATAATGTTTTAAGAACATTTACGAATTTGTGTTGGGCCACATTCAAAGCCATCTTAGGCCGAGGGTAGGACAGGCTTGATCTAGATGCTCTGCCTTTCATCTGCTTTTCAAATTTAAGTATTAGGCCCTAGAAACTGCAAATGTTTTTTTCCACTCATTAAAGTAATCTAATCAAGAAACATCTAGGTTGGAGGACCACCTATCTAACCAAACTGCTCTCCAATACATGACTTTCTATGGCAGAGCGCACTGGCTCAAACCTGTAATCTCAGCACTTTGGGAGGCTGAGGCAGGCAGATCCCCTGAGCTCAAGAGGTCAAAACCAGCCTGGGCAACATGGAGAAATCTCGTCTTGACAAAAAAAAAAAAACCACAAAAAAAGAAAAAATTAGCGGGGCATGGTGGTGCACGCCTGTGGTCCTAGCTACTCGGGAGGCTAAGGTAGAAGGATCACTTGAACCTGGGAGGCAGAGGTTGCAGAGGTCACTGCACTCCAACCTGAATGACAAGTGGGACCCCGTCAAAAACAAAAACACCAAATATGACTTTCTGACATTTAGCTAGCTATCCTGAACCTCTTTACAAAAGAAACTGACACCTCTAAGGGCATCTCCCTTCCTGTACTCAAGCCACTATAAACTTTTACAATGAAAAAAACATTGGCTTAAGGTTCACAGAGCAAACCTTACCTTTGTTTAATGTTTTTCCCTGGCAATTCCTGACTATCCCTTTTTGATTCAACAAATAATAGTGTTTAGATCTAAGTTCTCTGCCTTTGGGATGTAAGTTTTCACCTGAGAGTCATGTCTTTGGAAGTGAAAATTTAGGGTTGCCTAGCAATCTGAGTTGTTTAGGGTAATGGAACAGATAATTAAGAGACTGGTAGTCTAAAAGGGGGGAATTATTTTCACTAGCAAATGAAAAAATCTTATAAAACTATAAGATCTGCTTCTGTTAGTGCATCTGCATGTCTTTACTTTTATGTATCATGTATATATAATATTTCACTACGAAAGTATATGAAAGACCTCTAATTAACCAGCTTAAAGAAAACACAAGTGCTTAAATCAAATATTTTATCAGACAAATAGAAACTCAAAAGTCTTTTAGTTCATGACTTGGGTAAATCTTTGGTAAATAAAGATTAGTTTGTTGGTTTAATGAAAGGAGCTGTGTCTTCTCATCAGCAAATACTCATTCATTTAACTCTAGGGTTTCACAGGCTGTAGAAAGGATTAACAAAGAAATAACTTGAGATGATGGCTAGCTTTGTTTAATGAGCTATTCAAGCAGAATAACTGTTAAGAATGAATAAATTAGGGCCAGGTGCAGTGGCTCACACTTCTAATCCCATCACTTTGGGAGGCAGAGGCAGGAGGTCTGACTTGACGTCAGGAATTCGAGAACAGCCGGGCCAATACAGTGAAACCCCGTCTCTACTAAAAATACAAAAATTAGCTGGGCATGGCGGCACGTGCCTGTAGTCCCAGCTACCCGGGAGGCTGAGGTGGGAGGATCACTTGAACCCAGGAGGCGGACGTTGCAGTGAGCTGAGATCAAGCCACTGCACTCCAGCCTGGGTGATAGAGCAAGGCTGCGTCTCAAAAAAATAAATAAATAAATAAATTAGATGAATGTAAATTAGATATTTATAAACAAACTTTTCATAGTTTCACAAACCTTTTTCAAAATTTTAATCTAAAAGCCATGTTATGTTAATTAACAGATAATCATAAAATACCTATGTCATTTATAGGATACAGAAAAGTTAAATATATTTAGGTCTCTTATAAACAAAAATTGAGGAAATACTAAGAAATTGTTTTCATGTGGTATAAAACAGTTCAAAATTACTTCCTGGGTTTTTCACTGGAAATCTGAGTTACTGAGAGGTAAACTGTAGTTAATATACGTAATTAAAACTATTAGGTGTAAGAAACAATTTTATATACAGAGTATATTTTAAAAGATGTAAGGAAAGTTGAAAAGAGAAAGTAATTGTTTTTCCCTTTTACACAAGAGATTTTTGCATGGTCAAATGATAAGGGGGAAAGGAAATTAAGTTTTTCTCTTAAGGTAAAATGCCAGTATAAAAAAGGTAGGTAGGTTGCAGTGAGCTGAGACTGTGCCACTGCACTCCAGCCTGGACTACAGAGGGAGACTCAGCCAAAAAAAAAAAAAAAAAAAATCACATCGGGCGTGGTGGCTCATGCCTGTAATCCCAGCACTTTGGGAGGCCAAGGTGGGTGGATCACAAGGTCAGGAGTTCAAGACCAGCCTGACCAACATGGTGAAACCCTGTCTCTATTAAAAATACAAAAATTAGCTGGGCATAGCAGCGTGTGTCTGTAATCCCAGCTACTCAGGAGGCTGAAGCAAAAGAACTGCTTGAACCGGGACTCGGAAGGCGGACGTTGCAGTGAGCCGAGATCATGCCACTGCACTCTCCAGCCTGGGCTACAGAGGTAGACTCGCTGCTCCCCCGCTTAAAAAAAAAAAAAAAAAAAAAAAAAAAAAAAAAGAGGTATAGGTCAAAACCAGCTTAAGCAAGTTGTAGAACCTTTGCAGAAGATTAATCTTGTGAAAAAAATATTGCATATAATCAAGCTGGCTAAATTAGAAGAGATTTAATTTTGCTAAAACTGAACATTACTATACAACATACACTAATGCAGGGCCAGAGACTGGGCCCCTGTGTCAGAACAGCAGACTTTTCCTGGAGCACTGGTCTGCTCTTTAATAAAAAATTTAAGTTGTCGTAAAAAGTTTATGGAAATTTTATCTTGCATGGTCCAAGCTGATTGAGATCTGATGGACAGCTCCATTAAAACAGCTTTATATTTAGGAGGCTGAGATGGAAGGATCACTTGAGCCCATGAGTTTGAGGCTGCAGTGAGCTATGATCACACCACTACACTCCAGCCTGGGCAACAGAGCAGACCGTCTCCAGAAAAAAAAATAAACAAATAAAGGCTCTAGCATTGATAATATACTGGTGCAAAGGTAAAACTTATTTTTCTCTTTTGAACAAGATGTTCATATAATACTAATGATGATAACAAAAGACTTTTGTTCACCTTTTGAATAAGCTGCAAAACAAGAAAAAGATTCTGTTGATCTCGTGCTGTCTTTGTCAGGTCATTTGATTGTTTAGAAAACTGAGTATCAAAAAAGAGTAAAGGTTTTTGCATTTTTGGCCGGGCGCGGTGGCTCACACCTATAATCCCAGCACTCTGGGAGGCCAAGGCGGGGGATCACGAGGTCAGGAGATTGAGACCATCCTGGCTAACACGCTGAAACCCCATCTCTACTGAAAATACAAAAAATTAGCCGGGCGCGGTGGCAGGCACCTGCAGTCCCAGCTACTCGGGAGGCTGAGGCAGGAGAATGGTGTGAACCCGGGAGGCGGAGGTTGCAGTGAGCCGAGATCGCACTACTGCATTCCAGCCTGGGCGACAGAGCGAGACTCCGCCTCAAAAAGACAAAAAAAAGGTTTTTGTTTTCTGAAATCTTTCAATTATCTGGCTAAATAACTAGTATTTTACAGCAACCTGTGATCCTATTTTGAACAAGAGTTTTAAACCTTTAATGTTTCACATATTTCCCAAAATCAACTTTCAAATTCTAAAATTAAGTCTTTTCCAAAAGGAATCCCCTGAAAGTCTGAGAGAGACCTATTAGGCTTAATTTGTATGTTAAAATTGTATGTGAAGCTTTGTCAAATAAGAAATGGTGTTTAACTTTGGGTTATATTTGAGTGCATGTTATTAATATGTGTTCCAAAATTACATGAGATTTCTGAAACCCTGATGTGTCTTGGTATGTCAGACATAATTATGGTTAATTATGTTAAATTGTTGTATGTCACAAAAATAATGAAATTTCTTGTAAATTGTGTCTTTAACTGTAGCTACTCTAAGTCTTTTGGCATCCGCAGATAACTACTGTTCTACTTTGACTCTTCTCAAAAAGCAGTTTACACTTGGCTACGGTCAAAATTTTGCTGTTTCTTCAAGGGAATTCATAGAAAATAATTCTTTTTTTTTTAAGAGACAAGGTCTCAGCCGGTTGCGGTGGCTCACGCCTGTAATCCCATCACTTTGGGAGGCCAAAGCAGGCAGATCACCTGAGGTCGGGAGTTCGAGACCAGCCTGACCAACATGGAGAAACCCCATCTCTACTAAAAATACAAAATTAGCCGGGCATGGTGGCACATGCCTGTAATCCCAGATACTTGGGAGGCCACGGCAGGAGAATCACTTGAACCTGGGAGGTAGAGGTTGCAGTGAGCTGAGATCATGCCATGGCACTCCAGCCTGGGCAACAAGAGTGAAACTCTGTCTCAAAAAAATAAAGAAAGAAAGAGACAAGGTCTCGCTGTGCTGTGCAGGCTAGAGTGCAGGCACCTTCTAACTCACTACAACCTCCAACTCCTGGACTTCTGTGGTCCTCCCACCTCAGCCTCACTAGAAGCACATGCCACCACACCTGGCTACTTTTTCAATTTTTTGTAGAATGGGTGTCTTGCTATGTTGGCCAGGGTGGTCTTGAACTCAAGGCCTCAAGCAATCCTCACTTCTTGGCCTCCTAAAGTGCTGAGATTATAGCCATGAGCCACTATGCCTGGTGGTAAGTACTCTTGAATACAAGTTTCTGATAATTTTGGAGATCATATCATTGGACTAAGTAAAAACTTTCAGAACTCTAATAAACTGTTGGGTTCATGAAGATTGCTAACTCTGTATATCAAGCAGAATAAAACTTAATTACATAGGACTGAAATTACAGATAACTGAAATGATTTTTACGACATTTTGTTCGAAACATTGCTGATTCTTTTCTTTTCATGTTTTGTTTTCCCAAGTCAAGGAAGCTTTTTCTTTCATTTATAGCTTGTAGCAAATGGGTAAAACATAACTTTATGAGCAAAACTGAAACATTTGCCTTTCTACCTGATTTCTCCAAAATGCGTAAACTAGTCATAGTATCCTTATTTTATGACAGTCTAATTATACGCGTTTTAAGCTCCATAAAAACCAGTTTAATTGGCTCAAGCCTGTAATCCCAGCACTTTGGGAGGCTGAGACGGGCGGATCACGAGGTCAGGAGATCGAGACCATCCTGGGTAACACAGTGAAACCCCGTCTCTACTAAAAATACAAAAACTTAGCCGGGCGAGGTGGCAGGCGCCTGCAGTCCCAGCTACTCGGGAGGCTGAGGCAGGAGAATGGCGTGAACCCGGGAGGCGGAGCTTGCAGTGAGCTGAGATCCGGCCACTGCACTCCAGCCTGGGCGACAGAGCGAGACTCCGTCTCAAAAAAAAAACACAAAAAAAAAACAAAAAAAAAAAAACCAGTTTATTGTAACAGGACACAATTGAAGACACTGGCTATTCTACCGACGCTCTTGACTGGAACGGTGTATTTTAAAGTATGACCAGACTGGTTTAAAGAACTGAGGTTGACTATGTAGAGCCAATAAGAAGCCTGTTGGAAAGACCAGCCTGGTACCTTGTTTACACAGCTCCTTTACAAGGTTCCTGATGTAGAGCAGTAAAAGAATCTTACTTTCTGAAATGCCCAGGAACCTCAAGATATTTTGTGACCTCAAGAAGAGAGGAAGTCACCCAATTCATGTATTACCAGCATAGTCCTTGGCTTGGCTTCCTAGCCTTGAGGGTTTAGAGTTGAATCCAAAATTCCTTATGAAAGTTCCAGCAAAGATAACAAAGAAACTATATGACCAATCATTATTCTTGTTGTATTTTATGCAAATAATCAGCCCAAGGACAATACTAAAACTTATTTTGCAAGTAAGCTGGTCCTCCTAAGATTTACATCTTTGGTAAAAATGGGGACTAGAGAGAGGAAAAATTATGCTTCCCAAGAAAACTACAGTACCCATGTTATTAGATTCCAGCCTTGACCATTGTGTGTGTGTGTGTGTTTGAGTTTTTATTGTTTTCCTACAATTTGGACTGAATCCCCAATGTAACAGGATTTTTACTATGTATCTTATTGTTTTACCTCTAAGAAAACCAAAAGCATGAAATTCAAAGACTACAGAAGATTTAACAAGCAACGACAGTTACACAAATCAGTGACTTGACTGAGGACTGAGAATGAACCTTCCCAGCACCGTCATACATCATTCCATCATAAAAATCCACTTGTAACTGCTGCTAATCAGAATGTGTATACATACTCACACACACATATATATACACACACATATACATATACATATACATATACATATACATATACTCAGAGCAACTTGGTCTATGCTCCTGGGTTGCAATCATCAAGCTTGGCCCAAATAAACTCTTTACTCAGCTTCTTCATTTTAGGTCAACACTAACATCACAAAGAAAGTTTCAGACAGGCCAGGGATGATGGCACATGCCTGTAATTCCACTGCTTTTGAAGGCCAAGGCAGGAGGATTGCTTGAGCCCAGGAGTTTGAGACCAGCCTGTGCAACAAGACAAAAACCCATCTCTACAAAAAAATACAAAAATTAGCCAGGTGTGTGGCACGTGCCTGTAGTCCCAGCTACTTGGGAGGCTAAGGAGGGAGGACCGCTTGAGACTGGGAGGTCAAGGCCGCAATAAGCCAAGATCACACCACTGCACTCCAGCCTGGGCAACAGAGTGAGACCATCTCCAAAAAAAAAAAAGTTTCAGGCAAACTATAAGAATGAGCCACTGAAAACTGCCATCAGTTCCAATGATTCTGAATTACTGTTCAGAAAGGTAGTTAACTTTTCTTGATCTTGTAGTGTAGGACATCTCTAGCTTCAAAGATAACCACGATGAAAATTACTATTAATACTTTCTGTTTAACAGTAATTATTAAACTATTAAATATTTAAACAATTAAGTTATTAAACTATTAAATACAGGGCCTGTATCTCTGATGCTGAACTATGATGTGTGACTTAAGCCCCCAAATATATCATGTTATTTGGATCCAAGGTGCTGCACAGAACGCTGACCCTTTCTAAGAGTTGGGTATTACTTGCAACAGGCTTATAAGCAAGAAGCTAGAAAGATCCCATTTTCTGTTCTTCCTGTATTGGATGATGTAAAGCAAACTGTCACCAAGACTCAGTTTCCCAAACAGTAAAACAAGTGTTCTGTCTGAAGAATAAATGGGGGGGAAAAAAGGCAGGGGGCTTTCAATCCTCTGAATCACAAGTCCAATACATTGTTGAGGGTGGGAGTTGTTGCAATTTGCAGTAGTTTCTTAAGAATGTAAGAAAGCTGTGTGAAAGATCCTGACACACACCACAGTTGCCTGAGGACAGTAAACCAAAGGCCAGGAGAGCTCACAGCAAGTCACATTATCTCTAGTGTGAGTTCCTCTACACAAAGGTGACAGGTATGGACACAGGTGTTGAAGTTGGATCCGAGCCTGCACACAGACTCCTGTGTTAACAGCGTGGACGTTAAAATTAACAACTCTCTCTGAATGCTTTAGGAAGAAAACCATTCAATTTACATGAGTTTGTCTTAGACTATTTCTCAAAGATGAACTGTAAGCTGCAGTCTGATTACATGATACAAACTGGAGCTTGTTAACTAGAACACCAATTAGCACCTCCCTATTTGGATTAAGGTTAATGGATTATCTAAAATGACAAAACACTTAATTTTCCTGGAGTAAATATATTTCAATCTTTTAAAGAGCACAGTCTAATAACTGCTTTAAAAATCTACCTCAAAAAGTTAAAACACTTATTTAAATTATCTAACATATATATCTAACATAACAATGCTTTCACCAATTTCTTTCGATATACTACAGCGCAGGGTACGCCTTAATAGCGACCACAGTGAACTCTGCAATTACAGCGCAAAGGGATGCTGGACTTAGAGAAGACTCGTTACAGTCCTACTTTCGTCACCAACTAGCCAGCTGTATCTCTAATTAATTTTACCTCACGGGCTTCAGTTTCTGAGTCTGTAGAGATCTAAAATCCTAAGACTGCAACTGCAATATTACACTGTTTTTCTGACAGTTATTTTCACAAACTAGTTACAAAATCTCAGTTGACAAAATAACATAGAACAAAACTCAAAGTCTTAGAATATAAATGTCCTACTTCGAAAGTACTATTTAATTCACACCTAACATATGAATTAAGAATTAATCGGGCCAGGCACAGTGGCTCAGGCCTGTAATCTCAGCACTTTAGGAGGCCAAGGCAGGCAGATCACTTGAGGCCAGGAGTTGGAGACCAGCCTGGCCAATATGGAGAAACCCTGTCTCTACTAAAACTATAAAAATAAGTTGGGCATGGTGGCGTGCCTGTAGTCCTGGCTACTCTGGAGGTTGAAGCACGAGAATCACTTTAACCCAGGAGGTGACAACTGCAGTGAGCCCAGATACAGCCACTGCACTTCAGCCTGGGGGAGAGAGTGAGACTCCGTCTCAAAAAAAAAAAAAAAAGAATTAAAAAGAATTAAAGGTTCCTTCAGTCTTGTAATTCCAGACTGACAACAATGGAACTGATAAAAAGAAAATATTCCATGCAACTGGGTTAAGGCTGATTAAATGTTATGTTCACTATTATTATTATTAAACATTTCATAAACATATGCTTTACAATAAATTTACCTAACCACACGTCCCAACATCAAATTGAAAACTGGAAGTTAAGGGTCAGGCACAGTGGCTCACGCCTGGAATCCCAGCACTTTGAGAGGCCAAGGCAGGTGGATCACCTGAGGTCGGGAGTTCGAGACCAGCCTGACCAACATGGAGAAACCCCGTCTCTACTAAAAATACAAAACTAGGATAGCCCAGCAGCGGCTGGCGGCGGCTGCGGAGAGACCACGCTGCAGGCTGCGGCAGGGCACGGCAAGATGGAGGTGACGGGGGTGTCGGCACCCACGGTGACCGTTTTCATCAGCAGCTCCCTCAACACCTTCTGCTCAGAGAAGCAGTACAGCCGCAGCCTCACCATGGCTGAGTTTAAGTGTAAACTGGAGTTGCTGGTGGGCATCCTGCTTCCTGCATGGAACTGGAGCTGTATGGAGTTGACGACAAGTTCTACAGCAAGCTGGATCAAGAGGATGCGCTGCTGGGCTCCTACCCTGTAGATGACGGCCGCCGCATCCACCTCACTGACCACAGCGGCGCCCGCCTTGGTGAGTATGAGGATGTGTCCTGGGTGGAGAAGTACACGATCTCACAAGAAGCCTGCGACCAGAGGCAAGACACGGTTTGCTTCTTGCTGAAGCGCAGCAAGCTTGGCCGCTACAACAAGGAGCGGGCTCAGCAGGAGGCCGAGGCCGCCCAGCGCCTTGCCAAAGAGAAGACCCAGGCCAGCTCCATCCCCGTGGGCAGCCGCTGTGAGGTGTGGGCGGCGGGACACCGGGGTACCATCATGTATGTAGGTCTCACAGATTTCAAGCCTGGTTACTGGATTGGTGTCCGCTATGATGAGCCACTGGGGAAAAACGATGGCAGTGTGAATGGGAAGCTACTTCGAATGCCAGGCCAAGTATGGCGCCTTTGTCAAGCCAGCAGTCGTGACGGGGGGGGGGGGGGGGGGGGGCGACACACTTCCCGGAGGAGGACTACGGGTTGGACGAGATATGACACCCAAGGAATTCCACTGCTCCACCTCCTAACTCGGCCACTGACTGCCCCTCCTGTGTATGCCCATGGCCCTTTTCTCCTGACCCCATTTTAATTTTATTCATTTTTTCCTCTGCCATTGATTTTTGACACTCATGCATTAAATTCACTAAAAACCCGGAAAAAAAAAATACAAAACTAGCTGGGTGTGGGGGCACATGCCTATAATTCCAGCTACTCAGGAGGCCAGGACAGGAGAATCGCTTGAACCCAGGAGGCAGAGGTTGCAGTGAGCCAAGATCACACCACTGCACTCCAGCCTGGGCAACAAGAGCAAAACTCCAGCTCCAAAAAAGAAAGAAAGAAACTGGAAGTTAATGATCCAGGATTTATTTGCCTTACTCATATAATTATCTAATATAATTGTGGCCATATGATGATTTTGGGAAAACATCTAATATAGCGATTTATGTTGAGCTGTAACTTCATGTGATTTCATGAAAAACCTATTCTCAATAACAGACTCAAACTACCACCTCTTTCTTTACCATAAGGTTGGCAGGGGGCGGTGGTGGAGGGGGGACTACCACAGTGACCAACACACTTTCAAAATTCTGAACTTATAGGAAATAGCATGCCAAGAGTCTGTGTGGCCTTGCCTGAAAGATAATAAAACTTGTGGTCACTCAGAATCCCGAGGCACACTGCAAACGTTTACTCTTCACTGGAATTTTGCCAGGTCATGGAGATTTTTAAGTGCCTCAATGCTTCTACAGTTTATTTGGCAGTTCTACGTCCCACTTCCAGTCCTTTCAGGCTTAGGTTTAACTCTCCTTACTGAGCCCTGAAGAATAATGATTTCAGCAGAAGAGATTCAATTCATCAGTGTATAGAAAAAAATGGGAAAGTTGTGAAAAACTGAAAAGGTCATGCGCACAAAAGCAACACTGGTAATGCTACTTCCCATATTCATTCTTTGGTCTTCACTGACAGTGTGAAAAAGCAACTATTGCTGATTCATCAGTTACTCATTTTCACAATAGTCAGTACTCCAAGTCAGCGGTACCCAACTTTTTTTGATACCAGGGACTGACTGGTTTCATGCAAGACAATTTTTCCACAGACAGAGCAGAGGGGTCAGGGGGTGCGGGGTGGTGAGGAGGATGCTTTCAGGATGAAACTGCTCCACCTCAGATCATCAGGCATTAGATTCTCATAAGGAGCATGCAACCTAGATCCCTTGCCTGTGCAGTGCACAACAGGATTTGCGCTCCTATGAGAATCTAGTCAACTGCTCATCTGAGAGGAGGTGAGCTCAGGAAGTAATGCTCACTCACCCTGCTGCTTGCTGCTCACTCACCCTGCTGCTTACCTCCTGCTGTACAGCCCAATTCCTAACAGGCCATCACGGCTATGGGTCCACAGACTGGGAGTTAGTGACCCCTGCTCCAAGTGACCCACTGAAAGGCAATCTGGACTAGCAATCTAGCCTGGTAACAACTATCACTGGAGCAAGGCACAGGGGCTCACACTCACATTCCCAGCAACTTGGGAGGCTGAGGTTGGAGGATCACTTGAGGCCAGGAGATTGAGGCCAGCCTGAGTAACATGGCAAGACCTCATGTATCAAAAAATTATTATTTAAATAGCCAGGAGGATCACTGGAGCTCAGAAATTGGAGGCTGCAGTGAGCAATGGTCATGCCATTGCACTCCACTCCTGCAGCCTGGGCAACAGAGTGAGACCTCATCTCTTAAATAAATAAATATCAAGTATCACTGGAGGTATGAATATCAACCACAGAGGAATATGGAACATAGAACTTAAAATCATGCCAGGCAGACCGGGCGCAGTGGCTCACGCCTGTAATCCCAGCACTTTGGGAGGCCAAGGCAGGCGGATCGCTTGAGGTCAGGAGATCGAGACCACCCTGGCTAACACGGTAAAACCCCATCTCTACTAAAAATACAAAGAAATTAGCCGGGTGTGGTGGCGGGCACCTGCGGTCCCAGCTACTCAGGAGGCTGAGGCAGGAGAATGGCGCGAACCCAGGAGGCAGAGCTTCCAGTGAGCGGAGACTGCGCCACTGCACTCCAGACTGGGCGACACAGAGAGACTGCCTCAAAAAAAAAAAAAAAAAATCATGCCAAACAAAAGTTCACCCAAAAAGACTTTCACAGTAAGCTACCGTATTTACAGTACTCAAGAAACACTAAATGCCAACCAGTGTTCTATCAATGGTTTGAATGTTTTTAACCCCCTAAAAGCACAAGAGACAATGCTTTCATCCTTTCAAATGTCTAGATTTTTAGAAGGTAACATCCCATAGGGACTTCAAGTCTACTTTTAAAGTCAGGACTGAATGGTTAAAGCAATAAACTGGAAATCCATTGGGGTTTCCCAGCACAGATCTGAATCCTACCAACTACTGCGTCTTTTCGTTTGCAAAGGTGATTCACTGACCCCTCCCACAGACAGAGAGTCTGGTATTACTTCTCAGGAAGAAGTGAGACTGCTCCCCAACCGGACTAAACTTTCCTTCTTTACAGACCCAGTAAAAACAAACAAACAAACAAACAAAACTGTACATGCCTCCCAAAGGTTACTGGTATTCTCTGACTGATAAGGCAAAAATTACACAGACGATAATCTCAGCAATGAAATACAAGTATATAATCAACAAAGAGAAAGAAAAGAATGTTCAGAAAAGCACGAAGCCTTTAAAGAAAATTTTGAAGGACTCGGTATTTTAAAAAAGAGAATGTTTAACATGTTAACAGATAATAATCACTGAAGCAATTTGTAAATCTATACCAAATTGATCACTAGGTTTTTATCTCTGTATTTTGAGCACTGACAATAAAAACAAAGCTCTCTGAAATGTGAAAACTAAATGTTCTCATTTTTCAGAAACATTCTTAAAAAAGGAATGTTAATAAGTTTGAAATTATCTGAAATAACAAATATATTTTAAACAACTGGCAAATATTAACAAATTTAAGACATATTTTCTAAACAATTTTTAAAGCATTTTTAAGCCAGGTGCAATGGCTCACATCTGTAAGCCCAACACTCTGGGACTGCTTGAACTCAGGAATTCGAGACCTGTCACCTCTACAAAAAAAAAAAAAAAATTTTTTTTAATTAGCCAGGTGTGGTGACATGCACCCATGGGTCCCAGCTACTCAGGAGGCTGAGGCGGCAAGATCGCTCAAGCTCAGGTCGAGGCTGCAGAGAGCTGTGAGCATGCCACTGGACTCTAGCCTGGGTGACACAAACTGTCTCAAAAAAAAAATATTTTTAAACATACATGATTATATGTAATACAAATTAAAGGGATTTTAAGGAAGCTGGCTGGTCTCATTTAGACTGGGGCTTGGCCTTTTCAACTATGAAGATGTATGAAGGTGTACACAAGAAGAAAGAGGTTCCCTACCTTGCCGCCTAGTAACACCCACCATATGACCACTTCCTGCTTCCACACCACTCTCTACAAAGCAGAATCATTTAAAAAAGACAATTCTATGATATAAAACCCTTCAACTGCTTCCCACTGGTCTTAGGATAAAGGGCAAAATAATCAACCTATATGGGACCTCCCAAGCTCTGTAAAATAAAACTCTCCACCTGCTTCCCAGCTGTGTTCTCTTCCTTCAGCCTTGTTCACACTAGTTCCTTCAAAGCACTCGGCACCTTCCCACCTGGGGCACTACACAGGTAATTCTCTCTGCTGACCTCTCACTCCATCACCATCCCTCCAATCGCAGTGCCACCATCGCGTCCTCAGGGAAGCCTCCTGATACCTCCCCCCAAGGCCGGATCTTAGTGCACTGCACTTTCCTATTGGATTATGTGATTGTCCACCTGTCTCAATGGACAGCAAACTCCAAAAGAGATGGCAATCTATCCCTGTTGTTGATACTGGGATTTACTCATCAACTATTTAGTGCAAGCTACATACCAGATATTGTTCTAAGGCCTAGGTTCATACTGAGGAGCAAAATATAAATCTTGATCTCGTAAGAGTTTACATTCAAGTACGAGAAGGTGGGCCATAGTAGCCGAAATAGCTCAGTTGGGAGAGCGTTAGACTGGAGAAGATGGGCCATACATAAAATAATTATATGGCATGTTATAGTGTCATAAATACTATGAAGAATAATACATCAAGGAGCGGAGACACGGAGAGTGCAGGGCAGGATACACCCTAACACATGTAACTGTTGTAGCAGACTATCCAAAGCAGCATGGAGCTGAGAGCCAGTCACTTCCAAAGGCCAGTCTCTACGGCTTTACATAGAACAATGCACTTTCCTATTCCTGCTGGATGACGGGCCTCACAGAAAAATCCTGTTGCCTTTCATCTTTGCATCCCTAGTGCTCAACTGGTCAGAATACTTGCCACAGGAAGAAAATGAACCCTTTTCTTACCTCTCAGTGGCCCTCCTTTATTCCAGGCCCTGTAGCAAGACTTAACAGAAAATTAAAAATGGAAAAACCTCCACTAAAGTTTAAAAGATACATTTTCAATATTGCAATTGTTTTATTTTGGGTTAACGCGATGTTTTTATTTTAAAGCAAAATAAAGGTAAGAAATTCTATGGCTATCAAAAAGGGGGCGTTTATTTTATTTTATTTTATTTTATTTTATTTATTTTATTTTTTTTTTGAGACAGAGCCTCACTCTGTCACCCAGACTGGAGTGCAGTGGCGTGATCTCAGGTCACTGCAACCTCTGCCTCCTGGGTTCAAGCAATTCTCCCGCCTCAGCCTCCCAAGTAGCTGGGATTACGAGCACGCACCACCACGCCTGGCTGATTTTTGTATTTTTAGTAGAGACGAGGTTTCACCATGTTAGCCAAGCTGGTCTCGAACTCCTAACCTCAGGTGATCCACCTGCCTCGGCCTCCCAGAGTGCTGGGATTACAGGCATGAATCAAAGCACCCAGCCGTGCCAGGCGCGGTGGCTCACGCCTACTAAAAATACAAAATTAGCTGGGCGTGGTGGCACACGCCTATAATCCCAGCTACCAGGGAGGCTGAGGCATGAGAACTGCTTGAACCTGGGAGGCAGAGGTTACAGTGAGCCGAGATCGTGCCATTGCACTCCAGCCTGGGCAACAAGAGTGAAACTCCATCTCAAAAAAAAAAAAAAAAAAAAAAAAAAAAAAAAAACGCACGCCCAGCCGAAAGAGGGCACATTTTTAAAGACTGAGAAACAGTATAATTTAAAGGTCATGTGGTTAAATCACCCTATCTGAAAATACTTTATGTACTGTATGTAGCTATGAAAAGTCAGTTAAAAATTTGTAAATATAGCTTTTATACTCTATAAGATCCTTTCTAATGTATTCTTTTTGAGTAAAGATTTTCCTATTTGTTTACAGAAAGGTACAAGTATACAATCAGCAAACAATTTCTCTGGAACACAGGTGGGAGATGGCTTTAAGCATTCTTATCTCTTTACTTGAATTAATTTCATTAAACATCTACAGTTTACCAGGCCCTGGGCTGGGCAGAGTTGACAAGCATAAAAAGAAAATCTCACTCACAAGGAGCTTACATTAATTATGTGCTAACTAACACAAGGGTACACTTACGTTGCTACAGAAACAGAGAAGCATAACCTCAGAACTTAAGGCAAAGCAGCCTGGAGGAATCCTAAAATATCTTTTTAAGGATGGGTTAAGGAGCTAAGTAAATATTTTAAAATTTTTTTAAAAGGAGGTGGACATTCAATTTCAGGCAAAGAATCTACCAACAGCAATGGCTACAACATTTGCAACACCAAGGTAAGAGAGGGAGGTGTGATCCTGACTAAAAGGTGGGGCAGGGCAGAGAAGGAAAAGGCAGAAGTGGAAGCACACGCAGGGCGAGGCCTAGGCCAGTCCTGGAGAGTTTCTGAAGAGGCCAGCCATCAGGCTGTGCCACACTCTGGCTACAGTGTGACTACAATGATTTGTGTAAATACAAGAGTATTTTATCAGGCAAATTCATGCACATCAGACTTCATAAAGAACATTTTCAGCAAAGATCAAGTCTCATCTCTATGATTATCACACTCAACCTAAAAATTAAGTAGTACGCTTTCAAATTTGTGTCAAACACGGCCAGGCGCACTGGCTCACGCCTGTAATCCCAGCACTCTGGGAGGCCATGGCAATTGGGTCACTTGAGGTCAGGAGTTCAAGACTAGCCCGGCCAACATGGTGAAACCCCATTTGTACTAAAAATACAAAAATTAGCCAGGCGTGGTGGCACGCACCTGTATGTAGTTCCAGCTACTCAGGAGGCTGAGGCAGGGGAATCCCTTAAACCAGGGAGGCAGAGTTTGCAGTGAGCCGTGATCATGCCACTGCACTCCAGCCTGGGCAACAGAACAAGATTCAGTCTCAAAAAAAAAAAATTGTGTTAAACATGAAATACTTTCAATATTACAACATACTCCATGGTCTAGGTCTCCTAACCGGGGCAATGGGGCTGATGGGAAAGGAGATGTAAAACCAGCAGCATCACTGAACTGCATATCCTTTATGGTTGAAATCGGAGCCATGACAGCTTCACCAGAAAAACTGTGAGAAGACAAAGTTTATAAAGGCATTGAAGGGACAAAAGGTATTAAGGTATGGGGTGGGGGGTGGCAGTGAGAAAGAGAAGGGAAGGAAACACAGCTGAGTTAATAATCTTCCCTGTTCCTAAGGAAGGCATTTACACACAGGAAAAACAAAGCATTAGAATGTTAGGGGAAAGAAGTTTCAAGTTGGAATTTATCTTCCTTCTTTTGAGAACCTAGCAGTTTTCTACCTTACAATTCCATGATCTAAAAAAGGAATTCATTTTCTAATCAAAATAACTCTAGAAGCATAGTAGTTACAAAGATATCAACAAGCATAACAGCAAAAAGTTTAAACTGAACTAAACTCAGGCCTGATGAGGTTAACTCTGAGTGCCTCATTTACTTCGTACTCTAAAATAAGCTTTTACAGAAAAAGGAGAACTCTTCACATCAATAAAGTTCTACAAAAAAGCATAAGCAAGCGAACCCTTATAGCAGTGTCTGTTTTTAACAAGGTATTTCCCAAAAACATGACTTCAGCGTTCATGTCTTCTCCCCATTGGAAAAAGGTTGTTTTGAGAATTTTGTATAAGAAATTACAAGAATATACTCCAAGATTTTTGTGTAACTTATCGATCTGAAAAGAATATCCCTAAATCTGACAGAATCTATAAGAGCACTGCATGCATGACAAAAACATATTTAAAACTTGTACCTTTGACCGGGTGCCATGGCTCACGCCTGTAATCCCAGCACTTTGGGAGGTTGAAGTGTGTGGATCACCTGAGGTCAGGAGTTCAAGACCAGCCTGGCCAACATGGTGAAACTCCATCTTTGCTAAAAATACAAAAAAATAACTAGACAGGTGTGGTGGCGGGCACCTGTAATCCCAGCTACTCAGGAGGCTGAGGCAGGAGAATCACTTGAACCCAAGGGGCAGAGGTTGCAGTGAGCCGAGAATGAGAACGCACCATTGCACTCCAGCTTGGGCGACAAGAGTGAAACTCTGCCTCAGGAAAGAAGAAAAAAAAAAAAACTTGTACCTTTAACACTAGGATAAAAACAAATGGAATTGATGGTAACATATCTATATAGCTTTTTTACAACCTCAAAAGACCATAACATAGACAACACATTACTAAAACTGGAAGACCCAGATTATAATCCTAGTTATCACTATTTTGATGGAAAATATGAATTTTAACATCACAATGAAATAACAGTGAAAGGAGTTTGTCAGCCACTCCTTGGCTGGTAACATCTACCACAGCCTATCACTACAAAAACTTGCAAATCTATGTAGAGTAGCTGCAGCTACCTGAAGGCACTGTTCATTGTAAACACCATTAACAATTTGATGTCCCAATTTGCATGTTTTGGGGGTGGGGGGAGACAAGGTCTCACTGTTGTCCAGGATGGAGTGCAGTCGCAGGATCATGGCTCACTGCAGCCTCAACCTCCCAGGCCCAAGCGATCCTCCCACTTCAGCTTCCCCAATAGCTGGGTCTACAGGTGTGACTCACCATGCCTGGCTAATTTTTTGTTTGGTAGAGATGAGGTCTCTCTCTGTTGTCCAGGCTGGTGAACTCCTGGGCTCCTAAACTCATGTAGGCCTCCCAAAGTGCTGGGATTACAGGCATGATGAGCCACCTCGCCCAGCCTGCACGTATTTTAGAACTACATTTTAAGATAATGTGAAGACTGCTTCACAAAAACAGCTTAAATATATACTTGTCAAAACTTGTGCTTACTTATGGAAATTGCATTAAATTCAATAAATTCTTTAAATCTCACTTTTAAACAGGGCAATCTTCCCGAACATTAAATCAAATTACATTTCTCCCTGAATTTGCTGCCACTTAATTTCAGCTACTCTTCTACAGAACTGTACCTATGTTATCTTTTTTTCTCTCTGGTTCCTACTCAAAAATAGTAGAACTGCTTTCTCCAAATACGCATTCTGTGCTCAGAATCTGTTTTCTCTACCCAGATACATGTAAACAAGCAAAAAAAAAAAAAAAAAAAAAACTTTCTGCTAATAAATTGACAGCTAGAAAGTAGAATATTTTAAAAATTCAATAAGCTGGGCGCAGTGGCTCACTCCTGTAATCCCAACTCTTTGAGAGGCTGAGGCAGGTGGATCACTTGAGGCCAGGAGTTCGAGACCAGCCTGGGCAACATGGTGAAACCCTGTCTCTATTAAAAATACAAAAATTAGCCGGGTGGGGTGGCACGTGCCTGTAGTCCCAGCTATTAGGGAGGCTGAGGCAGGAGAACAACTTGAAGACCTAGGAAGTAGAGGCTGCAGTGAGTTGAGATCGTGTCACTGCACTCCATCCTGGGTGACAGAGCAAGACTCCATAGGGGTGGGGGGGAGGAAATCAGTAATAGTAGAAATAGCAAAAACAGTCAACATTTTCATGTTTGTGTTAAAACAGTCCTAAGAAAATTATATTATCATCATGTCCCTGTTACAGTTGAGAAAATGTAGGCAACACGAGGGTAACTTCTAATGAATAAGCCATGCCTTTGTTTCATGTAAATAAGTCAACTCAACTCACACTAACTTTTCAAAATACAGGATAAAATTTCTAACCAATGCAAGTTTCAAAGTAAAGTATATAAATTAAATTCATGGTTAAATAATAAGCTTGTTAATCTGATGCCTTTCGGAACGCATTTCACTTAGCAAACCTCTATTAAGCTATTTCTTATATGGTTTGATTACAAAACTGCCTTTCAGCATATTAAATACAAGGAGAAAAAAACTGAAAAGCCACAACCATTTCAACTTCTGTAAATTACCCTGACTGTAATGAGGGGCGCCAGGCAGGTTGGGGAAGTATGGAAATTGCACACTGCACACACCACCTGACCACTAAGGAAAAAGAGGACACCACTCTTCCCCACTGTGGTCGTCACAAACTACAACTCAGCACCTATTTCAAGTGCATTTAAATATTCAAACAACTGAAACTAAGAGAAAAAAACTTTCGAAAGGGAAAATAACTTGTCTGTCTCCTTCAATGTTCACCTTGGAGTTGCTCTTATCTCTAGAAAAAGGCCTCACGCATACTGTTTATACTTACAAACTCCACTGCCCTGTCAAGGAAAACCTTCCTGTTTTCTCAGTTATCCAAAACTTCAAACTTCCAATTTACTATTAAGACAAGTTATTGGGCATCCACTTATTCGAGAATCAAACGAAAGCCAGATAGGAGGTAGTTTTCTACAGGCAGCTTTCTCAAGTTTCATCTCAGCCAAGTTTTAAGACAGTCTTAGGTAAAAATAGGGGGAAAAACAAGATGACATTCGCATGAAGTTTCGATGCACAACGGCACTGAGGCGGAATGACTCTTAACGTTCCCAAGCGCACCCTGAGAGGCAGGTGCAGCAGCTTTCCGACGGCTCCTCTGCCGCCTGTGTATCCCAGCCCCAAGACCAACACCGGCAATCTTCACATCCGACTTTATTTTTTTAACTCCTTCAGATCTACCTCCGCTCAAGTCTATCAAGAGGAAAACAAGAGCGTTCCAAACACACACCGAGCAACAGGATCCCAACTTCCTGGTTCTAAAGGAATGCGATGCCCTGATGACCCGTCCCGCCCCGCACCCGCACGGCCGCCTACCCGGGCTCCGGCGGAACCGAGGGGCGAGCAGCGAGGCTGGCGCCGCACTGCGGGTGCCGGCGCCCGCCGGGCCTGGGGGCGCTCGCGGCCCGCGACCCCGGCCCCGCCCAGGCCCTGCCCGACCCCAGTCCCCGCCGGCCTTGGCCCGGACCCGGCCCTGACCCTGGCCCGGTCTTCGGGGCACCCAACTCCGTCGACTCCCGCCTCGCCTCAGCAGGTCCTCCTCAGCCCCGGCCCCGGCCTTCCTCTGCCCCGGCCCCGGCCCTCCTCAGCCCCAGTTTTTCCCTGCCCCGGCCCCGGTCCTCCTCAGCCCCGGCTTTCCCCGGCCCCGGCCCCGGCCCCAGTCCTCCTCAGCCCCGGCCCTTCCCGTGCCCTAGCCCCGGTGCTCTGCCCGGCCCCGGCCTTCCCCTGCCCCGGCACCGGCCCAGGCCCGGCCCTGCCCGCCGCGGCCGCGTCCTCCGGGAAGATGGCGGCGCAGTGACAGGCGGCGCGGCGCGGGTCCGAGCTGGGCCGGGAGGGACCGCCCGCCGCGACCCAGGGTGCCTCACCTGTCAGCGCCGCCGCCCCGCCCGACCGGCCGCCCGCGGGCTCCTCGCCTCAGCCCCGGGGCCCGGCGGCCGCGCCACACGCGGGGACGGCGAGGAGAGAGACGGCAGGGAGAGGCGGCGCGGCCGGGCCGGGCCGGAGGTAGGGGAGAGGGCGAGGGCGGGCGCGGGCTGGCGGCGGCGGCGGCGGCGGATTCTTCCCCTTTCGGGCCCGAAAATGTCTCAACCCCGGGACTCCAGATCCCCAACGCTCCTTCCCGTTCGCATGAGAACACACAGCTCCCACTTCCGGGGCCCTGCGGAAGTCCCGCCCCCGCGCGGACCCGCGCCCCGCGCCCTGCCCTCTCGCACTCACCCGCCGGTCCCGCGGACTGGCGCTCAGCGCCCGGGAGAGCCTCACGTCATGGCGTTGCGGCGAGCTGATTGGGCGCACCCGATGCCCGGCCCGCCCCGCCGCCTTCTTGGCCTCTCCGCGCGTACACCCTGCTCGCGGCCTTGCGATTGGCGCGTGCGCGCACATCGCCCCGCCCCGCGCACGCAGCGCGTTCCGCCCCGTCCGCCGTACCCGGCGCCGCCAGAGCGCCTGACGCTGCGGGGCCGTTCGGGCCCTGACTTCCGGAGGGCTGGGCTCTGGCGGTCCGCACCGCGTGCTCCAGTTAAAGACTCCTGTCTGCCGCCCAGGACGGACGGCGACCCAGCCCTAGCCCATCCCCAGACCCTGGACCCAGACCTGGACTCTGCCCCGAACCTCACCCCCGGGACCCAGGTCCCGGCCCTGCCCCGAACTCCCACCCCACACCCGGGACCCAGGCCACGGCGCTTCCCCGAACTCCCACCTCACACCTGGGATCAAGGTCCCAGCCCTGCCCCAAACTCCCCACCCCACATCTGGGATCAAGGCCCCTGCCCTGCCCGGGACCCCCGCCCCACACTCGTAACCAAGGCCTGGGTTCAGCTCCGGAATCCCCAAGCCCACACCTGCGATCAAGGCCCCGGCCCTGCCCCGAACCACCAACCCACACCCGGGACGAAGGCCCCAGCACCACGTTTCCCAGAGGCGCTGGGGTCGGGCCCACGTTGGAACGAGTCAGATGCTCTTGGTAGCTCAGGGAGGCGTTCACACTCCTGTCATTTGCTTGAGGATGGTGACGACTCCGAACTATAGCAGTATGCTTTACCTACCCCCATCAATTTTATGGAAGAAAAGGAAACCAAACAAAGTATGTTGCATTTCCCTTAAGCTTGCTGCCTGATTTCCTGGTTTTTGCTCTGATTGGCTACACATACACATATATCAATTATTCCAAATTTTAGGTTTGTTCCCCCATTAAAAAGGCTTTTCAGGGATACCATATTCATGGTTAACTGTGTACCTGTGCTTACAACTGCTTTTTTAATTTTAGTTTTTGATACAGGGTCTTGCTCTATGCAGGTCTGCACTATGAGCTCGGAGTGTGGTCCTGGGCCCCCAAAATCTGGGATTACAGATGGGAGCCACTGTACCCAGCCTGTGCTTATAATTTTTCCTACTCAGTGTTCAAATGCTGACAATTCTACATTTTGGAAGAAAGCCTCTCCGACTTCCCATAGTGGGTAGACTTTATTGACATCAAGGTTGGTTGCCTTCTTTGTGAAACCCTGTTGCATCCTAGCTGTAAGGAAATTTGCAAGTTAAATAATTATACTCATAGCAATGTTTTTAAAGAACATTTAACCACATAAGACAGATTTCCTTTAATATTAAAAGCATGTACATATTTCAGAAAACTTGCTTACTTGGACAACGTGCCCTGCCCAGTAGGCGATAGTGTCCTTGCTTAGGTGTGTGGTTGCTTTACCTCCACGGATAACCTACAGGAGTTTACTCTTGCTCTTGATTCCTAACATTGCTAGGCCCATTGATGTGGTATAAGTCTAGGAATTCTGCACCAAAATTGGTAGGTTAAACTTTTTTTTTTGAGACTGACTCTTCCCTCTGTCAGTCACCCAGGCTGGAGTGCAGTGGCACAATCTCGGCTCACTGCAACCTCTGCCTCCTGGGTTCAAGCAATTCTCCTGCCTCAGCCTCCCGAGTAGCTGGGACTACAGCCGCGTGCCACCACGCCCGGCTAAATTTTTGTATTTTTAGTAGAGACGGATGGTCTTGATCTCCTGACCTTGTGATCCACCTGCCTCGGCCTCCGAAAGTGCTAGGATTACAGGCATGAGCCACCGTTTCCGGTTGGTAGGTTAAACTTCTATCTTTTTTGTCTATGTCTGCATTCCAGCAGACATGTATCTCTTATCTGTTACAAAAGAAAGTAATGGATGGGTTCAGTGGCTCATGCCTGTAATCCCAGCAATTTAGGAGGCCAAGGTGGGCAGATCGCCCAAGGCCAAGAGTTTAAGACCAGCCTGGGCAATGTGTCGAAGTCCCATTTCTTAAAAAAAAATTATAAAAAATTAGCCAGGCATGGTGGTGCATGGCTGTGGTTCCAGCTACTCGGGAGGCTGAGGTGGGAGGATCTCTTGAGGTGGAGGCTGCAGTGAGCTGTGATTGTACCACTGCATTCCAACCTGGGTGACAGAGCGAGAGCCTGTCTCAAAAAAGAAAAAGAAAAAAACTGAAACTAAAAGAATTACATCTCTTATTTTCTCTTCGTATTGTGTAATCCTTTCCAACAATCAAAACTAGGCCTTTTGTTCCCTCATGGTCTTCTTTTTTTCAAACCTGTGTTTGAGAAGAAACATCCATTTTCACCTTGAGATGTGAGGTTATAACATGAAATACATTTTCGTGGCATTTCTACTTAGACAAGATCAATTTTTAAAAACTTTAGCATAAATTTCTCAAACCATGGTCAGATCTCCCTCATTTCCCATGTCAAGCGGTTACAAATTCTGTCAATCCTACCTAAAAGCTCTTTCCTTCTCCCCCTCCGCCCAGTGGTTTTGCCTGTTGTTACCGCTCGCCTGGTTAGCATCGCAGTTGGTCTCTGCTACAGTCCATTACTCACAGTGCCAACACACGTTTCCTTAAAAAGCCTCATCACCATCCTCCTGCAATGCGACCTTCACCGGCTCCCTGTTGCCTGCCCAGGAGGATAAAGTCCAATTTCTCCTGTGGAAGGAAGACCCTTGACACGCTAGTCCCAGCCTGTCTTCAGCCCAGTCCCTTATATTTCCTTTCCTGCCTTATCCTAAGACACCCTTACCTTGCAATCACACTCATTTTCCGAGCATTTTTAAAGGTACTGAGGGAGTTGAGAGTCTACACTTGAATAAAATACAGACTTTACACTCCAGACTGCACAGTTGACAGGTAAGTCCACAGTTCATAGTGTGGACAGTCCTATACAAAGAAATGGAGAGGTGCCTCAGCTCCAGACGCTGTGCTGCTCTGGAAGTCGAGGGCGGCATTCTTTTGGAGCCTGAGCACTTGGGTCCTAATGGGTGTGAGTCCCCTGGCCTCAAATGTGCCTCTACTACTTCAATGTCTACTTTGAGAATCTCGCTTATTTTTCAAGTTACAGCCCAAATGTCAACCATTAAAGTCTTTTAGGCAGTTGGTTTTCCTTCTGGGCCCTATTGTTAGCACTCTGTTTGTAGCTCTGTTGAGCTTCATCACATCATACAATTTTCAGCTGACATTACTGTCATCCCAAAGAAATGGTCAGGCCCCAAGGGCAGAGGCAGCGAGGGCAGTGATCTTGGAACAAAATCTCTACCGAACAAATACAGCAAGTGTATTTCTCTAGCAAAGGCCTACATTTCAGCTGGTATCTGAGAACATTCTTTTCTTTGTCTGGGGGGGGTGTCTCCCTCTGTCATCCAGGCTGGAGTGCAGTGGCGCAATCTTGGCTCACTGCAGCCTGCGCCTAACGAGTTCAAGTGATTCTCCTGCCTCAGCCTCCCGAGTAGCTGGGATTACAGGGATACACCATGACGCCGGGCTAATTTTTTGTTTTCGTTTTTTTTTTTTTTTTTTTGGTAGAGACAGGGTTTTACCATGTTGGTCAGGCTGGTCTTGAACTCCTGACCTCAAGTGATCTACCTGCCTTGGCTTTCCAAAAATGCTGGGATTACAGGTGAACATTTTCTTTTATCCCCAAGCATTTCCTGTGAAAGAATAAACACCACTTCTCCATTGTGTAGCCACACTGCTCAAAAATTTATTTCTAATGGTTTAGGACTATTCCTTTGCCCATTGGTTAAACAAATATTCACTGAGTAGCTACTCAGTCTCAGGGACTGCTAATGCTGCAATGACCAGGGCAGCATCATAGATGAGAAGCAGGTAACCAGAGATGGAGGGTGAGGGTGAGGGATGGAGGGGGAGGGGGAGGGATGGAGGGTGAGGTGAGGGATGGAGGGTGAGGATGAGGGATGGAGGGTGAGGGTGAGGGATGGAGGGTGAGGGCTGGAGGGTGAGGGATAGAGGGTGAGGGTGAGGGATGGAGGGTGGGGTGAGGCTGTGTAGAGTGCTTGGGTGGCTCAGAAGCGGGTCCAAGCCAACTTAAGAAGGAACCAGAAAACGATGACTAAGCCAGGGCCAGAGACACACCATCCACGAAAAGGAACACAGGTAGGAAGAAGGAGGCAGTGAGTCAAGATTTACTATGAGGCAGGCCAGACGTGATAGCTCAAACCTGTAATCCTAGCATGTTGGGAGGCCAAGGCGGGTGGATCATCTGACGTCAGGAGTTCGAGACCAGCCTGGCCAACATGGTGAAACCCCTATCTCTAGTAAAAATACAAAAAAATTAGCTGAGCATGGTGGCAGGCACTTGTTGTCCCAGCTACTCGTGAGGCTGAGGCAGAAGAATTGCTTAAACCCAGGAGGCGGAGGTTGCTGTGAGCGAGTTCATGCCATTGCACTCCAGCCTGGAAAACAAGAGCGAAACTCTGTCTCAAAAAAAACAGATTTACTATGAGGCAAGAGAAGCCCTTAGAAGGTTTTGCTGTGGAGTATCTCCAGCCACAAAAGCCACTCAAATAGAAACACAATAAGGAACTGACCTAGGCAAATTAGGTGGAAGTATTAAAATAAAGAATGGTGGTAATACATTTGAATACTTTGAGTATAAAAGAACGCATGAGCTTTTACAGATACTGAGTAGTATACATGAGTGGGTAAGTAAAAAATAGTAGCAATGAGGAAGGAAAAAAGAAAGCTCTTCTTTACAGTAAAATGCTGACTAATATATGAAGAAGAGATTTTTTTATTTTTATTTTTGGAGACAGGGTCTTGCTCTGTCACCCAGGCTGGAGTGCAGTGGCACAATCCCAGCTCACTGCAGTCTTGACCTCCTGGGCTCAAGTGATCTTCCCGCTTCAGCTTCCCAAGTAGCTAGGACTACAGGCATGCACCACCATGCCCAGCTAATTTTTGCATTTTTTGTAGAGACGAGGTTTCCTCATGTTGCTCAGGCTGGTCTCGAACTCCTGGGCTGAAGCAGTCCGCTTACTTCGACCTCCCAGAATGCTGGGATTACAGATGTGAGCCACCGCACCTGGCCAGAATTATTTTAAAAATCATTATCTTGTAACCACCAGAATTCTGGCAGAAATCACAAATGAATGCTAAAATCACTGGGTGAAATTCTGTTAAGGATGTAGATTATGTACACCACCTCAAAGCTTATTAATTGCTTGTTGTTTATTAATTTCAAAGGGAAAGGAGTATTTTTACAGTGAACCAATATGTTAGACCCCATCTGAATCAAGTAGTCAAAGTTAGCGTAACTAACTTTGGCCTGACCCCCTCCGCCCCACACCACTATGTGTCTGCCTCAGTTACATGGTATTCCAGCTAAAATTCGGCCGGGCGCGGTAGCTCACGCCTGTAATCCCAGCAGCACTATGGAAGGCTGAGGTGTGCTGATCATCACAAGGTCAGGAGATCGAGACCATCCTGGCTAACACAGTGAAACCCCATCTCTACTAAAACTAGAAAAAATTAGCTGGGCATGGTGGCAGGCACCTGCAGTCCCAGCTACTCAGAAGGCTGAGGCAGGAGAATGGCGTGAACCCGGGAGGTGGAGCCTGCAGTGAGCAAAGATTGCGCAACTGCACCCCAGCCTGGGTGACAGAGCGAGACTCCGTCTCGAAAAAAAAAAGAAAAAGAAAAAAATTCACCAACTTATCATGAGGAACAATCAGACAAACTGAAATTGAAGGATATTCTGCAAAACAAATGGCCCATAATCTTTAAAAATGCCAAGGTCATAAAAGACAGTGAACACTTGAGGAAGTTTTCCAAATTATAGGAGACTAAGGAGAGAACTCAAGCACGACATGGGCAATCCTAGATTAGCTCTGAGGTCAGAGTAAACATTTGCTGTGATTAACATTACTGGATTTTATTTTATTTTATATTTTATTTATTTATTTATTTATTTATTTTGAGATGGAGTCTTCTTGCTCCGTCTCCCAGGCTGGAGTGCAGTAGTGCGCGATCTCGGCTCACTGCAACCTCCACCTCCTGGGCTCAAGCGATTCTCGTGCCTCAGCCTCCTGAGCAGCTGGAACTACAGGCCCACACCACCATGCCTGGCTAACTTTTGTATTTTTAGTAGATAGGGTTTCTTCATGTTGTCCAGGCTGGTCTAGAACTCCTGGACTCAAGTGATCTGCCTGCCTCAGCCTCCCAAAGTGCTGGGATTACAGGTGTGAGCCACTACGGTCAGTTTGGGATTTGAGTATGGACTGTGTATCAGTCTTCTAACCAAGGCTAAATTTCTTGAATTGGTTCTTTTTTTTTTTTTTTTTTTTTTTTTGAGACGGAGTCTCGCTCTGTCGCCCAGGCTGGAGTGCAGTAGTATGATCTGGGCTACAAGCTCTGTCTCCTGGGTTCACGCCATTCTCCTGCCTCAGCCTCCCGAGTAGCTGGGACTACAGACGCCTCCCACCACACCCAGCTACTTTTTGTATTTTTAGTAGAGACGGGGTTTCACCATGTTAGCCAGGATGTTCTCGATCTCCTGACCTCGTGATCCACCTGCCTCGGCCTCCCAAAGTGCTGGGATTACAGGTGTGAGCCACCACGCCCAGCCGAATTGGCTCATTGTTTTATGGCTATGTAAGAGAATGTCTTTGATCTTAGGAGATAGCAATGAATTATTTAGGGGTGAGGAGTTAAGATACCTTCAAGTTTCTCTCAAAAAGTTTAGTGAAATATACACACACGTATGAATGTGTATGTCTGTATATATGTGTGTATATATACATCTCGCTCTCTCTCTCTCTCTCGCTCTCAGAGAACGTGACGAAACCTTAATTGGTAAATCCAAGGGTAGGATATATAAGTGGTTGCAATTTGTCTGTAAACTTGTAATTCTTCGAAATAGAGTTATCTTGTGGAGACACATATTGCAGTTACTGATGAATAGAGAGTTACCTTGTAGAGACACATACTGCAGTTATTTATGAATGGCATGGTATTATGTTTAGGATTTTCTTCTAAATAATCTAAAGAGGAAGCAGTTGGTAGAGACAGGTGAGAAACAATGGACAAGCGGGTGTGGCGAAAATTGTTGAAGCTGGGTGTGATGGATACAGGTGGGGTTCCTGATACTCTTCTCCCTGCTTTTTCATGTTTTAAATTCCCTATGGCAATAAAAACATAGTAATGAGATGGAGGATTTTAATTTGTCATAGACATTCCATGACGGTGTATGGCTCAAAAAGCAGTCAGAGAGGACTCCACCCTTCCTGGCTACAGGAAAAAAGCTCTGAGTCTCCCAGCCTGGGAAGCCAGGGAGGCTGCCGTGGAGTTGAGTAAGGGGTCCCCCTCAGACGAGGAGGGTGCAGGCTTGTCAGGAGGAGATGGCACAGGAGGGAGCAGCCAGGGACGAAGGAACCACATGGGTGAGGCCTGTTAGGAGGTTTAGGGTCTGCAGGAACATGGAATTTTGGAAAGACCCTCTCTAGCGGGAGATGAGAAACTTTGCTGTGGTGTACTTTATAACTCTCTAGGGCTACAGCCTTTGCAGAAACCCACATTAAAGACCCAGGCTGCCCTGAAACGGCTTCTTGAAGCTGGATGTGTGTTTCCTTCGTAACTAACACCACTCTGGCCTAAGATGTCTAGGGCTGCAGTGTATATTCATGTGATTTCTTGCAGAAATCTGCTGGGGTTTAACCTACATAGCGCCCGTCTGCACATAGGCATAACATTATGTTCTAGGCCTGAGAACCGCGTCACTTGCACCTTGATGACTTGCCTGGCCATCGCCCTCAGGAAGAAGAGGAGTGAGTTGATGAGACATGAGGTTTGGTAAAGACTCCCCGGTTGGGGATTGGATGTGTCAGGAAGAGGCAGAGACCCAGACTTCATAAGCACCCGGAGAACTGGCAAAGTGGACATGGTTTTTTTTTTTTTTTTTTGAGACAGAGTGTTGCTCTGTCGCCCAGGCTGGAGTGCAGTGATGCCATCTCGGCTCACTGCAACCTCCACCTCCAGGTTCAAGCGGTTCGAGTTGCCTCAGCCTTCCGAGTAGCTGGGATTACTGGCATGTGCCACCACGCCTGGCTAATTTTTTTTTTTTTTTTTTGAGTCAGAGTTTCACTCTTGTTGCCCAGGCTGGAGTGCAATGGCATGATCTCGGCTCACCGCAACCTCCGCATCCTGGATTCAAGTGATTCTCCTGCCTCAGCCTCCCGAGTAGCTGGGATTACAGGCATGCGCCACCACGCCTGGCTAATTTTGTATTTTTAATAGAGATGGGGTTTCTCCATATTGGTCCAGCTGGTCTCAAACTCCTGACCTCAGGTAATCCGCCTGCCTCGGCCTCCCAAAGTGCTGGGATTACAGGCGTGAGCCACTGCACCCGGCCTTAATTTTTGTATTTTTAGCAGAGATGGGGTTTCACCATGTTGGCCAGGCTAGTCTCAAACTCCTGACCTCAGGTGATCCTCCCACCTTGGCCTCCCAAAGTGCTTGGATTGTAGGCATGAGCCGCCACGCCTCACTAGTGGTGTTTTGTATTTTTAGTAGAAACAGCATTTTGCCATGTTAGCCAGGCTCGTCCTGAACGCCTGGTGTTAAGTGATCAGCCTGCCTCAGCCTCCCAGAGTGCTGGCATTACAGGCGTGGGCCACTGCACCCGGCCTTGACTCAAGAAATGAGTGATGGGGTGCAGTGGCTCACGTCTGTAACCTTTTTTTTTTTCTTTTTTTTTTGAGACGGAGTCTCACTCTGTCACCAGGCTGGAGTGCAGTGGCATGATCTCCGCTCACTGCAACCTCCACCTCCCAGGTTCAATTCTCCTGCCTCAGCCCCCTGAGTAGCTGGGACTACAGGTGCCCGCCACCACGCCCAGCTGATTTTTGTATTTTTAGTAGAGATGGGGTTTCACCATGTTAGCCAGGATGGTCTCAATCTCTTGACCTCATGATCCTCCCACCTCGGCCTCCCAAAGTGCTGGGATTACAGGTGTGAGCCACCGCGCCCATCCCACATCTGTAATCTTAACTCTTTGGGAGACCATTTGGTCACTGTGCCAGGTGATGAGGATACAAACTCCAAGGTAAAGTTTCAGCCTTCGGAGCATGCGATGAAGCAGGAGCTAAAACAACACATAAAACCAGGCTCATCGGCAGGGGCTGTGCAGCAGGGGCTGTGATGAAGGAGCACAAGGAAGGGGGGACCAGGTGTGTGCACCTGCCCAGAGGCCGGGTGTGTGTGTGTAAGGCACCTGCCCTGCCTGGGGGTGTGCCCGCGCGCGTGGGGCACCTGACCAGGGTCTGGGTGTGCGTGTATGCAGGGCCTGGGGGGCCGGGGATGTGGCGGGGGTGGGGCGGGGCGCCTGTCCAGAGGAGGCCCGTGTCTGAAGTGGGCATGAAGAGCCCAGCAGCATTAGAGTAACAAGGACTGACAGGTTTCCCTCAATGGAAAGAAAGTTTTTGAAACAGAAAAACAGCATGGGCATTTGTGAGGTACATAAGAAAGAGATAAAACGGAACCATCTGGGCCAGAAGGCATGATGGGAGGAGTGGCAGGAGCCTGGGACAGCCTAGGAGAGGTGTGAGCTAGGCTCATCCTGGGGTGGCCCGTCAACGCCAGACTGTGTCCGGGAGGCCACTGCGAGACTTTGAAAAGATGCTTCACATAGAAGTTACGGTATTCAGGTGACGGGCAGAGGTTGACCTAAACGCTGCAGAGATGTTGGGTGGAAAGCTGGAACTTAAAATCTTGATTTGGCAAAATCACAGGCTCAGCCGGAGAGGCGAGTGTTGGCCAGGACATAGGACCCACTTCCTCTAAGACTTACAGGAGCTCAGAGCCCTGGACTTCAGCCTTGTGGATGAGGAGGTCAGGTTGTTTGCTGAAGATGAGGGTGGGCTGGTAGGATGGAGAAATGATGGGGTCTGTAAAAATGCTTGAGGCAGGTGCTTAGAGGAGGATGGACGTTGCCAGTGTCCACTTGTGTCCACTTCGCTGCCCACTCACACGTGCGGGTGCCAGGGACTCAGCCTGCTCTTCCTCCTCTTCAGAGCTGTCACCTGTTGTGTTCATGGAAGTCCTTCTCCAACCCCCATTTAAGACCAGCTAATCAGGGAGAGTCCCCATTCCCCATGACCTTACTTTGTTTTTTTGGTTTGTTTGTTTTTTTTTTTTTTTTTTTTTTTTTTTTTTTTTTGAGACAGAGTTTTGCTCTTGTCGCCCAGGCTGGAGTGCAGTGGCATGATCTCGGTTCACTGCAACCTCTGCTCCCAAGTTCAAGCGATTCTCCTTCCTCAGCCTCCCGAGTAGCTGAGATTACAGGTGCCTGCCACCACGCCTGGCTAATTTTTGTATTTTTGGTAGAGACAGGGTCTCCCCATGTTGGCCAGTCTGGTCTTGAACTCCTAACCTCAAGTGATCCGCCTGCCTCGGCCTCCCAAGTGCTGGAATTACAGGTGTGAGCCACTGCGCCCGGCCTGATACTTGTTTTTTAAGCGATTGCAATTCCGTCTGGTGTTCTGGTGATCTGGTGTTCCGTGCTCTGTTTACCAAAAGAGCAATGTTTTTGTTGTGCTGTATTGTTATTTCAGTTATTTATTTATTTGTCTTTTTTTTTTTTTTTTTTTGAGACAGGGCCTCAGCCTATCACCTAGACTGGAATGCAGTGGTGTGATCATAGCTCCCTGCAACCTCTAACTCCTGGGCTCAAGCAATCCTCCCACCTCAGCCTCCTAAGTACCTGGGATAATAGGCTCAAACTAGCATGCATGGCTCAGTACATTATTTTTAAAATCTGAATTATGTATATCTTGAACTATACCTAGAGAAGTATACATTGGTGGAAATTGTGAGGTGCCACTGTTCAGAGACATTCAATCACATTCTCCACTGTTTGAAATTCCCCAACGTATCTATTTTTGCCTTAATTTATATTCCCTATGTTAAGAAGGGCATTTGAGCACATTTTCATGTTTGTTAGCTATTTCTATTTTTCCCTTGCCTGTTTAGATCTAGATTTATTACAAGAAGTTCATGATGGAGACAGCTCAGGAATGGAAGAGGTGAGAGATAATTCTGGCAAGGAATATGGGGGGTGTCGTAAGGAACAGGGAGATGAGGTCAGAGAAGGGACTGAAGCTGCCTGATTGTGTGACCTTCCCAGGAACCCAGCCCCTCACTGGTTCCAGTACCAAATTCCATGTTCCTCCTCCCCACCAAGTTTTCTCTCCGGAGTCAGATGCATTTCCCTAGAGTAATTTATTTTAACCAGGATCTTCTTTTACAAATGTCCTATTTGCACAGACTCAAGCCCAAAGACCAGAAGAACCTCTGTCCTGGAAGTCGGTTCTGTTTCCAATGGAGCAACCTCTGCAAAGTGTACCACACGATGAGTTAACATATCTCACTTTTAAAAAGAAAAATACTGATATGCCACTGACATGGTTTGGATGTGCGTTCCCCCATCCCCACCCACAGTCCAATGCCGGGAGTGTCACTCATATTTAGCTCTGAATCAATGGGGAACCCATGCAGGAAGATCATAATAAACACGGAAAATTCTGATAATTTTGTGATTCCATGAGATAAGAAAAGAACTTCCCTCTCCTGGAAATCTCACTTTGAGGGGAGCCAGCTGACATGTCTTAGGCCTCCCTGCACCCCTGAGAGAGGCCCACATGGAGAGGAGCCCACAGCCAAGGAGGCCTCTTGGAAGCAGACCCTCCAGCCCCACTTGAGCTTTCAGATGATCACAGCCCAAGCTGACTTCTTCTTCTTTTTTTTTTTTTTGAGGCAGTCTCACTCTGTCACCTAGGCTGGAGTGCAGTGGCATGGTCTCGGCTCACTGCAGCCTCCACCTCCTGGGTTCAAGAGATTCTCCTCCCTCGGCCTCCCAAGTAGCTGGGATTACAGGCACACTCCACCAACTCTGGATGGTTTTTGTATTTTTAGTAGAAACAGGATTTCATCATGTTGCGCGGTCTGGTCTTGAACTCCTGACCTCAGATGATCTGCCTACCTCAGCCTCCCAAAGTGCTGGGATTACAGGCATGAGCTACCGCACCTGGCCTCACAAGTCCTTTCTGAAACCACAGATGGGCACTTTGCCTGCTGTGTGTTATTCTGGGACTTCACCAGCCTCCCTCCTCCTGTCACCACCATCAGTCTGTGGGATGCACATGGAGCCTCTTCACAGGACAGCAAGCATTTGAACATAGCAGGAGGATGACCTGGGGCCAGGGTTTGTTTTGTTTTGTTTCATTTTGTCTTTTCGAGACAGGGCCTAACTCTGTCACCCAGGTGGGAGTGCAGTGGTGCGATCATGGCTCACTGCAGCCTCAACTTCCTGGGCCCAGATGATCCTCCCACCTCATCCTTTTGAGTAGCTGGGACCACAGGCATGTGCCACCACATGGGGCCAGTTTTTGGCCTCCATTCTGAATGGTTGTGATTTCTGTTGAATTCTTTTTCCAAGAGGTGATTGGGTGAGCTAAGATTGACATTATAAAGTATTTTTAAAACAAGGCTGTGAAGGAAGCAGTGGGCGGTGAGGGCGATGGAGTGGAGGGAAAGTGCAGGAGGGCCCAGGTCGGGAGGGCCAGGGAGCGCAGCGGCATTTCCGGGGTAATTATGTCTACTTTGCAGCTTTCTTGGTGGTGTCCACAAAAGCCCCACAACATCAGAGCCGCTGCTTTATCCCCAGCACCTGATACAGGCACCATCGAAGCTCGCTGCAGTCTCCACCCTACAGGACTGCAGAAAATACAGAAGAACATGAATAGCATGATTCAAAAAGAAAAAGAGGGCTTACTGGTGCATAACAAAGGGAATTAGGAAGAAATGAACCAGAGACACATTGAATTTTGAGGTCACACTTGTCTGTTTCTTTAGAATTCTCGATAAAGTACTGAACATTGGCTGCACGAATTATTTACACACTTGTCACCGTGTAGCCGAGGACCAAAACTTCAACATTCACCTGCTACCAACCTCCAAACGGTGGCGACGTTTGTATCAACAGTTACCTAAATCGTAGGTGGGGAAGTCTAAATATTCCTATTAAAGACAATTAAAGACAATCGTATTCAAGGCCTGGATAGTGAGACCTGTTTCCTGGGAAGGTAGTCAGTTGGTTTTCACCACAAGGAGAACCTGGACATCTTCACGCAACATCATCAGCCTGGGGTATGGCTCTTAGAAGAGGTTGGAGGGGGGATCTTGGAGCTGGCAGATTTGGGTTTGCATCTCAACCCCCAGCTCGCCCCTGCCCTGTCACCAAGTCTCTGCTTCCCCATCTATGTGGGGACGGACCTTGCATTGCAATGCTGCTGTAGGTGTGAGGAAACAGCATAGCCTACGTGCCTGCCACTCAGCCAGCGTTGGGGAAACAGCACTCCTTTCCTGCCAGCGCCAGTGCCAGGGCAAACTCCGGCTGTGGGCATCTGCTCTCAGCCTCACGTGTGTCTGGGCGTTGCCCCCGCCCTGCCCTGGTGTCTGCCCGTGACTCACTTTTCCTGCTGCCTTCAGCTTTGAGTTCCGGTTTCCCATCTTGAAGTCCTGGCCCTAAGTTCCAGTTTCTGTTTCTGGTGTTCTTTGATTTCTAATTAAATCCAGTCCCTAAATGGTTGGTTCAAGTTGGCGTCTAAAGGCTGATTCTCCGACACTGTGAATCTCAGGAGTGCATTACAGTCCAAGTCGTACTTACAATTAGTGGCCAGTAAATTGCTGATAGCCTTTAACAAGTGTTAGCAATTTGGAATTCAAGAAATGTTTGTTGATACTTGTGTTTATGGATTTTAAAATGTTTCCAATGTTTTACATGTTACAAAAAATATAAGCATAGATTGTAACCATGTTTATAATTCATATTTTATAAATGTATTTTAAAAATAATTTGAAGAAATTTTTAAGGCTGGGCATAGTTTCCAATGTTTTACATGTTACAAAAAATATAAGCATAGATTGTAACCATGTTTATAATTCATATTTTATAAATGTATTTTAAAAATAATTTGAAGAAATTTTTAAGGCTGGGCATAGTGGCTCACCCCTGTAATCTCAGCTCTTTGGGAGGTCAAGGCAGGTGGATCACTTGAGGTCAGGAGTTCGAGACCAGCCTGGCCAACCTGATGAAACCTCGTCTCTACTAAAAATACAAAAATTAGCTGGGCGTTATGGCAGGTACCTGTAATCCCAGCTATTCGGGAGGCTGAGGCATGAGAATCGCTTGAACCCAGGAGGCAGAGGTTGCAGTGAGCCGAGATCACACCACTGCCCTGCAGCCTGGGCGACAGTGAGACTCTGTCTCAAAAAAAAAAGACATGGTCCGGGCGCGGTGGCTCACACCTGTAATCCCAGCACTTTGGGAGCCCGAGGCAGGCGGATCACAAGGTCAGGAGATCGAGATCCTCCTGGCTAACACCGTGAAACCCCGTCTCTACTAAAAATACAAAAAAATTAGCCGGGCGTGGTGGTGGGCGCCTGTAGTCCCAGCTACTCAGGAGGCTGAGGCAGGAGAATGGCATGAACCCTCCTGGGTTCAAGTAATTTCTTGTGCCGTAGCCTCCCGAGTAGTGGGGATTACAGGCGCTTGCAGTGAGCCCAGATTGTGCCACTGCACTCCAGCGTGGGCAACAGAGTGAGACTCCGTCTCAGAAAAAAAAAAAAAAAGACATTTTAGCTTTACTATCTGTTACAAACTGAATGTATGTGTCCCTCCACAAATTCATGTGTTGATGCCGTCACACCCACCGTGCCTCTCTTTCGAATAAGGAAGTATTTATAGTTCGTTAAGGTCCTGAGGGTGGGGCCCTGACCCAGTGGGATTGTGTCCTTGTAGGAAGAGACAGCAGAGCCCTCTGTCATTGGAAGACACTGCGAGAAGCTGCCATCCGCATGCCAGGGAGAGGCACTCAGCAGAAACAGCCTTGACAGCCCCCTGGTCTCAGACTCCCAGCCTCCAGAGCTGCGAGAACGTAAGCCCAGCCTGTGGTGGTTTGTGACGGCAGGCGGAGTAGACTCATACCCTATGCAGCGGTGTGTCTGTGAACCTTCTTAACATCTAGAATTGAAGTTAACTTACAGCCAGGAAAAACTCAATTACCACAGGATAAATCCCGGAAAAAAGGTCTCTCCAGGGATATTATTTGCTGCCACTTTTTCACATTTATCGTTTTTTGGTTGATACCACATCACAGATTACTGAAAATCCAAGAGTAAACATAAAAATGGCCTTTTAAACATTTTGCAGTCTGTCCGAAAATTTTTGGGGAGGCCTTTACACCCCTTTCCCTTCTGCAGGAAACTTTCTAGGAGCTGCATGTTCTAAGCCAATTAACATCAGCTGGCTCTAAAGTGAAAATACAAAGATTCTTAAATTGTCTGATTAGGGATAATCGTGATTTTTTTTTTTTTTTGAGACGGAGTCTCACTCTGTCCCCAGGCTGGAGTGCAGAGGCCGGATCTCAGCTCACTGCAAGCTCCGCCTCCTGGGTTTACACCATTCTCCTGCCTCAGCCTCCCGAGTAGCTGGGACTACAGGTGCCCGCCACCTTGCCCGGCTAGTTTTTTGTATTTTTTAGTAGAGACGGGGTTTCACCGTGTTAGCCACGATGATCTCGATCTCCTGACCTCGTGATCCGCCCGTCTCGGCCTCCCAAAGTACTGGGATTACAGGCTTGAGCCACCTCGCCTGGCCAATCGTGATTTTTAAAGTGACATTTGTCCAAAAGGATGTAGAAAGGTAAGCAACTTACTTTCCTGATTCACTTTTATGTTGATTAGAGTGGCAGTTTCTGTTTCTCCAGTTATGAAAGAATCTCATAGGGTTAGGGAACAGGCCTTTCCTTTAAACTTTGTCTTCTAATTCAGTGTGGTAACATGACTGGGGTTGGGGGACCCCTCTCTCTCTCTAACTTTTGGCAAGTTATTTAACTTCCTTGGGGCTTGTTTCTTCCATTTGTTGAATGAAATACTGATCTAGAAACTATTGTGACTGAACAGAGCAGTTATATTAGTTTTTTTATCTTAAAAGTTCATCTCCCTCCTCCTCCTTGCCACCCTCCCTCTTCTTTGTGGAAAACAGTTAGTGATGAGAACTTAAGTCAAAGGTACTTGGCCATGAGAACTTCTATACTTTTGACTCTGAAACATTTTTTTTTTCTTTTGAGATAGAGTCTTGCTCTGTTGCCCAGGCTGGAATGCAGTGGCACAATTTTGGCTCACTGCAACCTCCGCCTCCTGGGTTCAAGCAATTTCTCATGCCTTAGCCTCCTGAGTATCGGGGATTACAGGCACGTGCCACCACATCTGGCTAATTTTTGTATTTTTAGTAGAGAGCAAGGTTTCACCATGTTGGTCAGGCTGGTCTCGAGCTCCTGACCTCAGGCGATCCACCCACCTCGGCCTCCCAAAGTGCTGGGATTACAGGCATGAGCCACTGTGCCCAGCCGGAAGCACTTGTATCTGCCACTCTCCAGAAGTAAACCTATTTCAGACTGACAAGGAAGAAAGGCAGCGTTTCGTCATCTGTGTGTATTGCCGGTTCTTGCCAACAAACAAAGTTCTGTTCTGCTTCTTTCAGGCATGGAAGATACAAGGCACAGTTCCATTCAGCAAGACAAACAGCAAACGTGCTGTGGCTCTTGGCGGCAGGATGGCCATTGAATGACCCACATATTCTGAGGCCATCGCAACCCCGTCCCAGGCAGTCAGGACACACCACGCAGTACCGGGAAGGACGAAAGAAGTGACAGCCTGCTACGACAGAACAAAACGTTCTCTCGCCCTGGAAGGAGGAGGCTGCGGAGTCTCCGATTTTCCCGATTGACTGAGGAATACCGGTTTCTTCTTTAAATGTAAAAACTCCCAAATCATGAAGTTAATGAAATGCTTTTTAAATTAACAAATCAAACAAAAGTGGTTGAAAACTTGCCACGCTGCAACTCCTGGCAGTGTGATAGTGGACCCTGGACCTGAGGAGGGCAGCACAGGAGACCCCCGAGAGCGAGGTCCTCGGGCCCGGAGTCGCTCCCACCGCCGGCCGCCCTCCGCAGCCCACCTCCAAGCTTCCTGCGCTCGTCCCTGCTGGTGGGACCCATGGTGTGCATTCATTCAGCTCACACACGGTCAAAGGCAGCTCCAAATACCAAGCCACGCTGCCTGGTTTTTAAAATTAAACTGTTAATTTTGAGATAATTGTAGCTTCACATGCATTTGTAAGGAATAATACAGAGAGGTCTTGTTCACCCTTTACCCAGTTTTCCCCAATGGTTGCGTCTTGTTATTTTTATTTTTTATTTTTTTTGAGAGTCTCGCTCTGTCACCCAGGCAGGAGTACAGTGACATGATCTCGGCTCCCTGCAACCTCCGCCTCCCAGGTTCGAGAGATTCTCGTGCCTCAGCCTCCCAAGTAGCTGGGATTACAGGTGCCCACCACCACGACCGGCTAATTTTTGACATTTTTAGTAGAGACGGGGTTTCACCATGTTGGTCAGACTGGTCTCGAACTCCTGACCTCAGGTGATCTAGCTACCCCGGCTTCCCAAAGTGCTGGGATTACAGGCGTGAGCCACCGCGCCTGGCCTCAGTGGTCGCATCTTGCACAATTAGGGGACAATATCAGGATGCTGACTCGTGGCCCAGGCACAGGTGTCCACCCCCACAGGACCTTCTGCTCCCTCTCAAGCCACCGAACTTCCCTCCCATCCCTGCCTCCTTCTCGGCCCCCATAGGGTCTCCATTGCTGTACTTGGATCATTTCAAGAATGTTGTATAAATGGAATCTCATGGTGTACAACCTTTTGGTCTGGACTCCCTTCACCAGGGCCACTCTCTGAAGGTTTCTTCAGGCCGTGGTGTGTGTGCCCATAGCTTGTTCCTTTTCACTGCAGAGTATATGCCATAGTGTGGGCTACTACCATCTGCTTAACCTTACCCGTGTTCAAGGTCAACTCGGTAGCTTCCAGTTTTTGACCATTATTAATAAAGCTACTACAAACGGTTGTGTACAAGTTTTCATGTGAATGTCGGTCTTCGTTTTCTCCGGAATGAACACCCTGACCTGAAGTTGCCGGGTCTGATGGTGATTGCATGTTTAGTTTGTTAAGAAGTTGCCAACCTGTTTTCCAGGCGGCTGTACCATCTTACATCCCACCAGCCCCGCATGAGTGATCTCCAACCTGTTTCCCGGGCGGCTGTGCCATCTTACATCGCACCAGCCCCGCGTGAGTGATCTCCAACCTGTTTCCCGGGGGGGCTGTGCCATCTTACATCGCACCAGTCCCACGTGAGTGATCTCCAACCTGTTTCCCGGGCGGCTGTGCCATCTTACATCGCACCAGCCCCGCGTGAGTGATCTCCAACCTGTTTTCCGGGTGGCTGTACCATCTTAACATCCCACCAGTATGGCGTGAGTGATCTCCAACCTGTTTGAGTGATCTCCAATCCGTTTTCTGGGCGGCTGTACTATCTTACATCCCACCAGCCCGGCGTGAGTGATCTTCAACCTGTTTTCCGGGCGGCTGTGCCATCATACATCCCACCAGCCTGGCGTGAGTGATCTTCAACCTGTTTTCCGGGCGGCTGTACCAGCTTACATCCCACCAGCCCGGCATGAGTGATCTCCAACCTGTTTTCCGGGCGGCTGTGCCATCTTACATCCCACCAGTCCCGCGTGCGTGATCTCCAACCTGTTTTCCGGGCGGCTGTGCCATCTTACATCCCACCAGTCCCGCGTGCGTGATCTCCAACCTGTTTTCTGGGCGGCTGTGCCATCTTACATCCCACCAGCCCGGCGTGAGTGATCTCCCACCTGTTTTCCGGGCAGCTGTGCCATCTTAACGTCCCACCAGTCCGGTGTGAGTGATCTCCAACCTGTTTGAGTGATCTCCAACCTGTTTTCCGGGCGGCTGTGCCATCTTACATCCCACCAGCCCGGCGTGAGTGACCTCCAACCTGTTTTCCGGGCGGCTGTGCCATCTTACATCCCACCAGTCCGGCGTGAGTGATCTCCAACCTGTTTTCCGGGCGGCTGTGCCATCTTACATCCCACCAGCCCGGCATGAGTGATCTCCAACCTGTTTGAGTGATCTCCAACCTGTTTTCTGGGCGGCTGTGCCATCTTACATCCCACTAGCCCCACGTGAGTGATCTCCAACCTGTTTTCCGGGTGGCTGTGCCATCTTACATCCCACCAGCCCCGCGTGAGTGATCTCCAACCTGTTTTCCGGGCGGCTGTGCCATCTTACATCCCACCAGCCCCGCGTGAGTGATCTCCAACCTGTTTTCCGGGCGGCTGTGCCATCTTACATCCCACCAGCCCGGCGTGAGTGATCTCCAACCTGTTTTCCGGGCGGCTGTGCCATCTTACATCCCACCAGCCCCGCGTGAGTGATCTCCAACCTGTTTTCCGGGCGGCTGTGCCATCTTACATCCCACCAGCCCCACGTGAGTGATCTCCAACCTGTTTTCCGGGCGGCTGTGCCATCTTACATCCCACCAGCCCGGCGTGAGTGATCTCCAACCCGTTTTCCGGGTGGCTGTGCCATCTTACATCGCACCGGCCCCGCGTGAGTGATCTCCGACCTGTTTTCCGGGTGGCTGTGCCATCATACATCCCATCAGCCCGGCGTGAGTGATCTCCAACCTGTTTGAGTGATCTCCAACCTGTTTTCCGGGCAGCTGTGCCATCTTACATCCCACCAGCCCCGCGTGAGTGATCTCCAACCTGTTTTCCGGGCGGCTGTGCCATCTTACATCCCACCAGCCCGGCGTGAGTGATCTCCAACCTGTTTTCCGGGCGGCTGTGCCATCTTACATCCCACCAGCCCCGCGTGAGTGATTTCCAACCTGTTTGAGTGATCTCCAACCTGTTTTCCGGGCGGCTGTGCCATCTTACATCCCACCAGCCCCGCGTGAGTGATCTCCAACCTGTTTTCCGGGCGGCTGTGCCATCTTACATCCCACCAGCCCGGCGTGAGTGATCTCCAACCTGTTTGAGTGATCTCCAACCTGTTTTCCGGGCGGCTGTGCCATCTTACATCCCACCAGCCCGGCGTGAGTGATCTCCAACCTGTTTTCCGGGCGGCTGTGCCATCTTACATCCCACCAGCCCCGCGTGAGTGATCTCCAACCTGTTTTCCGGGCGGCTGTGCCATCTTACATCCCGGCGTGAGTGATCTCCAACCTGTTTTCCGGGCGGCTGTGCCATCTTACATCCCACCAGCCCCGCGTGAGTGATCTCCAACCTGTTTTCCGGGCGGCTGTGCCATCTTACATCGCACCGGCCCCGCGTGAGTGATCTCCGACCTGTTTTCTGGGTGGCTGTGCCATCATACATCCCACCGGCCCCGCGTGAGTGATCTCCGACCTGTTTTCCGGGTGGCTGTGCCATCATACATCCCACCAGCCCGGCATGAGTGATCTCCAACCTGTTTGAGTGATCTCCAACCTGTTTTCCGGGCGGCTGTGCCATCTTACATCCCACCAGTCCCGCGTGCGTGATCGCCAACCTGTTTTCCGGGCGGCTGTGCCATCTTACATCCCACCAGCCCGGCGTGAGTGATCTCCAACCTGTTTTCCGGGCGGCTGTGCCATCTTACATCCCACCAGCCCGGCGTGAGTGATCTCCAACCTGTTTGAGTGATCTCCAACCTGTTTTCCGGGCGGCTGTGCCATCATACATCCCACCAGCCCGGCATGAGTGATCTCCAACCTGTTTGAGTGATCTCCAACCTGTTTTCCGGGCAGCTGTTCCATCTTACATTCCACCAGCCCGGCGTGAGTGATCTCCAACCTGTTTTCCGGGCGGCTGTGCCATCTTACATCCCCACCAGCCCCGCGTGAGTGATCTCCAACCTGTTTTCCGGGCGGCTGTGCCATCTTACATCCCACCAGCCCGGCGTGAGTGATCTCCAACCTGTTTGAGTGATCTCCAACCTGTTTTCCGGGCGGCTGTGCCATCTTACATCCCACCAGCCCGGCGTGAGTGATCTCCAACCCGTTTTCCGGGCGGCTGTGCCATCTTACATCCCACCAGCCCGGCGTGAGTGATCTCCAACCTGTTTTCCGGGCGGCTGTGCCATCATACATCCCACCAGCCCGGCGTGAGTGATCTCCAACCTGTTTTCCGGGCGGCTGTGCCATCTTACATCCCACCAGCCCGGCGTGAGTGATCTCCAACCTGTTTTCCGGGCGGCTGTGCCATCTTACATCCCACCAGCCCCGCGTGAGTGATCTCCAACCTGTTTTCCGGGCGGCTGTGCCATCTTACATCCCACCAGCCCCGCGTGAGTGATCTCCGACCTGTTTTCCGGGCGGCTGTGCCATTCTTACATCCCACCAGCCCGGCGTGAGTGATCTCCAACCTGTTTGAGTGATCTCCAACCTGTTTTCCGGGGGGCTGTGCCATCTTACATCCCACCAGCCCGGCGTGAGTGATCTCCAACCCGTTTTCCGGGCGGCTGTGCCATCTTACATCCCACCAGCCCGGCGTGAGTGATCTCCAACCTGTTTTCCGGGCGGCTGTGCCATCATACATCCCACCAGCCCGGCGTGAGTGATCTCCAACCTGTTTTCCGGGCGGCTGTGCCATCTTACATCCCACCAGCCCGGCGTGAGTGATCTCCAACCTGTTTTCCGGGCGGCTGTGCCATCTTACATCCCACCAGCCCGGCGTGAGTGATCTCCAACCTGTTTTCCGGGCGGCTGTGCCATCTTACATCCCACCAGCCCGGCGTGAGTGATCTCCAACCTGTTTTCCGGGCGGCTGTACCATCTTACATCCCACCAGCCCGGCGTGAGTGATCTCCAACCTGTTTTCCGGGCGGCTGTGCCATCTTACATCCCACCAGTCCGGCGTGAGTGATCTCCAACCTGTTTTCCGGGCGGCTGTGCCATCTTACATCCCACCAGCCCGGCATGAGTGATCTCCAACCTGTTTGAGTGATCTCCAACCTGTTTTCTGGGCGGCTGTGCCATCTTACATCCCACTAGCCCCGCGTGAGTGATCTCCAACCTGTTTTCCGGGTGGCTGTGCCATCTTACATCCCACCAGCCTGGCGTGAGTGATCTCCAACCTGTTTTCCGGGCGGCTGTACCATCTTACATCCCACCAGCCCGGCGTGAGTGACCTCCAACCTGTTTTCCGGGCGGCTGTGCCATCTTACATCCCACCAGCCCGGCGTGAGTGATCTCCAACCCGTTTTCCGGGTGGCTGTGCCATCTTACATCGCACCGGCCCCGCGTGTGAGTGATCTCCGACCTGTTTTCCGGGTGGCTGTGCCATCATACATCCCATCAGCCCGGCGTGAGTGATCTCCAACCTGTTTGAGTGATCTCCAACCTGTTTTCCGGGCAGCTGTGCCATCTTACATCCCACCAGCCCCGCGTGAATGATCTCCAACCTGTTTTCCGGGCGGCTGTGCCATCTTACATCCCACCAGCCCCGCGTGAGTGATCTCCAACCTGTTTTCCGGGCGGCTGTGCCATCTTACATCCCACCAGCCCCGGGTGAGTGATCTCCAACCTGTTTGAGTGATCTCCAACCTGTTTTCCGGGCGGCTGTGTCATCTTACATCCCACCAGCCCCGCGTGAGTGATCTCCAACCTGTTTTCCGGGCGGCTGTGCCATCTTACATCCCACCAGCCCGGCGTGAGTGATCTCCAACCTGTTTTCCGGGCGGCTGTGCCATGTTACATCCCACCAGCCCGGCGTGAGTGATCTCCAACCTGTTTTCCGGGCGGCTGTGCCATCTTACATCCCACCAGCCCGGCGTGAGTGATCTCCAACCTGTTTTCCGGGCGGCTGTGCCATCATACATCCCACCAGCCCCCGCGTGAGTGATCTCCAACCTGTTTTCCGGGCGGCTGTGCCATCTTACATCCCGGCGTGAGTGATCTCCAACCTGTTTTCCGGGCGGCTGTGCCATCTTACATCCCACCAGCCCCGCGTGAGTGATCTCCAACCTGTTTTCCGGGCGGCTGTGCCATCTTACATCGCACCGGCCCCGCGTGAGTGATCTCCGACCTGTTTTCTGGGTGGCTGTGCCATCATACATCCCACCGGCCCCGCGTGAGTGATCTCCGACCTGTTTTCCGGGTGGCTGTGCCATCATACATCCCACCAGCCCGGCATGAGTGATCTCCAACCTGTTTGAGTGATCTCCAACCTGTTTTCCGGGCAGCTGTGCCATCTTACATTCCACCAGCCCCGCGTGAGTGATCTCCAACCTGTTTTCCGGGCGACTGTGCCATCTTACATCCCACCAGTCCCGCGTGCGTGATCGCCAACCTGTTTTCCGGGCGACTGTGCCATCTTACATCCCACCAGCCCGGCGTGAGTGATCTCCAACCTGTTTTCCGGGCGGCTGTGCCATCTTACATCGCACCGGCCCCGCGTGAGTGATCTCCGACCTGTTTTCCGGGTGGCTGTGCCATCATACATCCCACCGGCCCCGCGTGAGTGATCTCCGACCTGTTTTCCGGGTGGCTGTGCCATCATACATCCCACCAGCCCGGCATGAGTGATCTCCAACCTGTTTGAGTGATCTCCAACCTGTTTTCCGGGCAGCTGTGCCATCTTACATCCCACCAGCCCCGCGTGAGTGATCTCCAACCTGTTTTCCGGGCGACTGTGCCATCTTACATCCCACCAGTCCCGCGTGCGTGATCGCCAACCTGTTTTCCGGGCGGCTGTGCCATCTTACATCCCACCAGCCCGGCGTGAGTGATCTCCAACCTGTTTTCCGGGCGGCTGTGCCATCTTACATCCCACCGGCCCCGCGTGAGTGATCTCCAACCTGTTTGAGTGATCTCCAACCTGTTTTCCGGGCGGCTGTGCCATCATACATCCCACCAGCCCGGCATGAGTGATCTCCAACCTGTTTGAGTGATCTCCAACCTGTTTTCCGGGCAGCTGTTCCATCTTACATTCCACCAGCCCCGCGTGAGTGATCTCCAACCTGTTTTCCGGGCGGCTGTGCCATCTTACATCCCACCAGCCCCGCGTGAGTGATCTCCAACCTGTTTTCCGGGCGGCTGTGCCATCTTACATCCCACCAGCCCGGCGTGAGTGATCTCCAACCTGTTTGAGTGATCTCCAACCTGTTTTCCGGGCGGCTGTGCCATCTTACATCCCACCAGCCCGGCGTGAGTGATCTCCAACCCGTTTTCCGGGCGGCTGTGCCATCATACATCCCACCAGCCCGGCGTGAGTGATCTCCAACCTGTTTTCCGGGCGGCTGTGCCATCTTACATCCCACCAGCCCGGCGTGAGTGATCTCCAACCTGTTTTCCGGGCGGCTGTGCCATCTTACATCCCACCAGCCCCACGTGAGTGATCTCCAACCTGTTTCCCGGGCGGCTGTGCCATCTTACATCCCACCAGCCCCGCGTGAGTGATCTCTAACCTGTTTTCCGGGCGGCTGTGCCATCTTACATCCCACCAGCCCCGCGTGAGTGATCTCCAACCTGTTTTCCGGGTGGCTGTGCCATCTTACATCCCACCAGCCCGGCGTGAGTGATCTCCAACCTGTTTGAGTGATCTCCAACCTGTTTTCCGGGCGGCTGTGCCATCTTACATTCCACCAGCCCCGCGTGAGTAATCTCCAACCTGTTTTCCGGGCGGCTGTGCCATCTTACATCCCACCAGCCCCGCGTGAGTGATCTCCAACCTGTTTTCCGGGCGGCTGTGCCATCTTACATCCCACCAGCCCGGCGTGAGTGATCTCCAACCTGTTTGAGTGATCTCCAACCTGTTTTCCCGGGCGGCTGTGCCATCTTACATCCCACCAGCCCGGCGTGAGTGATCTCCAACCTGTTTTCCGGGCGGCTGTGCCATCTTACATCCCACCAGCCCGGCGTGAGTGATCTCCAACCCGTTTTCCGGGCGGCTGTGCCATCATACATCCCACCAGCCCGGCGTGAGTGATCTCCAACCTGTTTTCCGGGCGGCTGTGCCATCTTACATCCCACCAGCCCGGCGTGAGTGATCTCCAACCTGTTTTCTGGGCGGCTGTGCCATCTTACATCCCACCAGCCCGGCGTGAGTGATCTCCAACCTGTTTTCCGGGCGGCTGTGCCATCTTACATCCCACCAGCCTGGCGTGAGTGATCTCCAACCTGTTTTCCGGGCGGCTGTGCCATCTTACATCCCGGCGTGAGTGATCTGCTGTCCCCGTCCTCACCAACGTGCGGCCGCATCACCCTGTTATTTTCAGCCACGTGGATAGATGTGCAACGCTGTGTTGTTGTTGTTTTAATTTGCATTTCCCTAGGAGCCCATTATGTTCGTATCAGTCTCTCGGACATCTCTTCTTGTGCTTATTTGCCATTCGTATCCTCTTTGGTGAAATGTTTTCTCCTGTCTTTTGCCCATTTTTCTGACTGAACTCCACTTTTTTTTTCTTTTTTGGACAGAGGGTTTCACCGTGTTGTGGAGGCTGGAGTGCACTGGTGCGATAATAGCTCTCTGCAGCCTCAGCCTTCCACGTAGCTGGGACTACAGGTGCGTACCACCACGCCCAGCTAATTTTTGTTTTTTCTGTGTAGTTGAGGTTTTGCCATGTTGTGCATGCTGGTCTCGAACTCCTGGTCTCAAGCAATCCACCCTCCTTGGTCTTCCAAAGTGCTGGGATTACAGGCATGAGCCACTGTGCCTGGCCTTTGCTTTTTTGTTTTTTTTTTTGTTTGTTTTTGTTTTTTACCATTGAGTTTTGAGAGTTATTTGTATATTCGAGGCACTAGTCTGTATTGGATATGTAGTTTGAATCTATTCAGAATATTTTTTCTCAGTTTGTAGCTTGTCTTTTCATCTTCTTAACATAGTCTTTTGCAGAGCGAAAGTTTTTATTTTTTGTGAAGTCCAATTTTTTTGTGAAGTCCAATTTTTCTATTTTTCCTTTTATATATTATGATGCTGGTAAGAAATTTTATATATTATGATGCTGGCAAGAAGTCATTTCTTAGTCTTCAATCCCAAAGATTTTCTCTGTTTATTTTCTAAAAGGTTTATAGTTTTGCATTTTACATTTAAGTCTGTGATCCATTTTGAAATCAGGTAGATTGAGTCCATCGCTTTATTCTTTTTCTTTTTTCTTTTCTTTTCTTTTTTTTTTTTTTTTTTTTTTTTAGACGGAGTCTCGCTTTGTCGCCCAGGCTGGAGTGCAGTGGCCGGATCTCAGCTCACTGCAAGCTCCGCCTCCCGGGTTTACGCCATTCTCCTGCCTCAGCCTCCCGAGTAGCTGGGACTACAGGCGCCCACCACCTCGCCCGGCTAGTTTTTTGTATTTTTAGTAGAGACAGGGTTTCACCATATTAGCCAGGATGGTCTCAATCTCCTGACCTCGTGATCCGCCCGTCTCGGCCTCCCAAAGTGCTGGGATTACAGGCTTGAGCCACCGCGCCCGGCCTTCTTTTCTTTTCTTTTCTTTTCTTTTTTTTTTTTTGAGGCAGAGTCTCGCTGTGTCATCCAGGCTGGAATTCAGTGGTGCGATCTCGGCTCACTGCAAGCTCCTCCCGGGTTCACACCATTCTCCTGCCTCAGCCTCCCGAGTAGCTTGGACTACAGGCGCCCGCCACCACACCCGGCTAATTTTTTGTATTTTTAGTAGAGGTGGGGTTTCACCGTGTTAGCCAGGATGGTCCCAATCTCCTGACCTCATGATCCGCTCGCCTCAGCCTCCCAAAGTGCTGGGATTACAGGTGTGAGCCACCGTGCCTGGCCTGCTTTATTCTTTTTCAAAATTGCTTTAGCTACTCTCATTCCTTTGTCCATACATATAGATTTCAGAAAAATCTTCTCTATATCTGCAGGATATTTGCTGGCATTTCAATAGGAATTGCATTAAATCTATATATCAGTTTGGGAAAAATGATATTTTTGCTATAGTGAGTCTTCCAATCAATGAACACCCTGCGTCTCTCTCTTTATTTAGGCTTTCTTTGATTTCTTTCACTAGCGTTTTGTAGTTTTCAGCATATAGATCCTGTACATGTCTTAGATTTATACCTAAGTATTTTTTTGAGTAACTGTAAATAATATTGTATTATTCATTTTGGTGACTTTGTATTCATTACTAGTATATAGAAATATTATTGAATTTTGTATGTTTGTCATGTATCCTGTGATCCTGACGAACTCACTTGTTAGTTGTAGGAGGGTTTCTTTTGAGATTCCTTGCGATTTTATCTGTGGACAATCGTGTCATCTGCAAATAGGGACAGCTTCTTTCCATCCTTCCTTCCTGCCTGCCTGCCTGTCTCTCTCTCTCTCTGTCTCTTTCTTCTTTTCCTTTTATTTCCCTTTTTGCGTTATTGCGATAGCTAGGACTCCCAGCACCATGTTGAACAGAGTGGTGATAACAGACATCCTTGCCTTGTTCCTCATCTTAGGCTGGGAGCTTTCGGTCTTTTCCATTAAGTATCCTGTTAGCTGCAGGTGTTTTATCGATGTTCTTTTTTTTTTTTTTTTTTTTTTTTTTTTTTTGAGACGGAGTCTCGCTCTGTAGCCCAGGCTGGAGTGCAGTGGCCGGATCTCAGCTCACTGCAAGCTCTGCCTCCCGGGTTCACGCCATTCTCCGGCCTCAGCCTCCCGAGTAGCTGGGACTACAGGCGCCCGCCACCTCGCCCGGCTATTTTTTTGTATTTAGTAGAGACGGGGTTTCACCGTGTTAGCCAGGATGGTCTCGATCTCCTGACCTCGTGATCCGCCCATCTCGGCCTCCCAAAGTGCTGGGATTACAGGCTTGAGCCACCGCACCCGGCCTATCGATGTTCTTTATTAAGTTGAGGAAGCTTCCCTTTATTTCTATTTTTTAACAGATTTTCAGGCCAGGTGCAGTGGCTCATGCTGTAATCCCAGTACTTTGGGAGGCTGAGGCAGGTGGATCACCTGAGGTCAGGAGTTTGAGACCAGCCTGGCCAATATGGTGAAACCCTGTCTCTACTAAAATACAAACATTAGCCGGGTGTGGTGGTGGTTGCCTGTAATCCCAGCTACTTGAGAGGCTGAGGCAACTAGAACTGCTTGACTGCTTGAACCCAGGAGGTGGAGGTTGCAATAAGCCAAGATCACGCCACTGCACTCCAGCCTGGGCAACAGAGCAAGACTCTGTCTCAAAAAAAAAAAAAAAAAAAAAAGAAAAGAAAGAAAGAAAGAAAGTCCAGTCTGCAGAGATGTTGAATTAAAAACAATGTCCACTTTGCCAGAAACTTCAAACAGGAGACCAAGTGGTGCCTTCAGGGACATCCAGGGTGATGTTGCATCCCAGGACGAGAAGAGGCTGCCACTAGGACCCACAGACAGAGCTCCAGGGAGTTTAACATACAACCTTTAAAAGGAAGAAATCAGCCAGGCACAGTAATCCCAGCACTTTGGGAGGCCAAGGCGGATGAATCATGAGGTCAGGAGATCGAGACCATCCTGGCTAACACAGTGAAACCCCGTCTCTACTAAAAATACAAAAAAAAAAAAAAAATTAGCCAGGCATGGTGACGGGCTCCTGTAGTCCCATCTACTTGGGAGGCTGAGGTAGAAGAATGGCGTGAATCTGGGAGGCGGAGCTTGCAGTGAGCCGAGATCAAGCCACTGCACTCCAGCCCGGGCGACAGAGCGAGACTCCGTCTCAAAAAAAAAAAAAAAAAAGGAAGAAATCATGCCAGTCCAGAATTAACTGCATAACATACAACCTTTAAAAGGAAGAAATTACACCAGCCCAGAATCAGCTGCATAACAGCATGTGCTCCGGTGTGTAATCGGCAGGGTTTGCCGGAGGACGTCTCCCAGGATGCTCTAGAAGCATAAAGACATGCCGGTTGTGAGGCTTCTGCCTCAGGACTCGTGGACTGGGCAATCCAGCCCTCTGGAGACCACTGAACAGGCAGCATTCAAAATCTTCTGGAAAACATCAGAGGAATAACAGGACATGAGAAATCCCCGAGCAAGCTCCAAGGAAAGACGGGAGCTTGCTTCAGCCTGGAGGCATTTGCTGACCGGGAGCAAGGGGAAGGTAAGGTGCGAGGCCGAGGCCAGGCCTGCCGGGCAGAGCCACAGGCAGAGCCACATGGGTTTATCCTGGAGTCCTGTCTGAGCGACACGGGCTGGGAGGGCTGCACCCTTGCTCACACCGGCGACCAGGCAGCCCAGGAAGTCCCAGGCCTGCAGGCTGGATCTCCGTGGCCTTGGGAACATGCTCATTTGTTTTTGTGCCATCTGCAGCACTTTGAGCTGCAAAGGCAAAGACCACCTAGAGCTTCAGCCAAAGGCCTGTCTTTTATGGCAGTCTGTGTCCACCAGCCTGGCTGGGGAAGGGCTCCCACTCCAGGCCTCCTATGTGGGGACACGAACGAAAAGGGGCTCTAAACCACCACTGGGAAAGAAGTGTGTGACACGGACAATCTCCGGCAGTGGTGAGTGTGACGGAAAGATGGAGTGTGAGGCAGAGCCAGGGAGGGTGGCCGGGCTCATTCAGACCGGCGGGTCAGAGAAGCGGTGTGAAAAGTTGGGCCCCATGGAATGGGAGTTGGGACATGGCCTTGGCTGCCTGAGGTCGGGAGGACACAGGTACTGCCTGGAGTCAAGGGACCGAGAGGCCACAGAACCTAAATGGGACCCGTGGGTCTGAGGGTGCGGCCATGAGTGGCAGCGGAGTCCTTCAGGGTACGGGCCGGGCGCATTCACTCAGGGATGGTGCATCACACGTGTGGCAGGTGTCTCCTCCCCACACTCCCCAAGACAGCTCCCACCCCACGGCCACATTCTCGGGCGGCTCTGACACTCCTCCCAACAGTAGGCCCACATTCCCTCCCTCTTCACCCCCGTGGCCTTCCGAGGTGGTGGAGGTAACACCCCGACTTCTGAACTGAGGGCCCCACCCCTGCCTCACTTCGGTCTGCCCCTGCCCCCTCGCCCCGGCCAGGACTGCAGCCCGTGGGGGGCCCACACCACAGGCGCCAGGCAGGCGATGGGGTGGCAGCTTAGGCAGGTACCTGAGTACACTGCCAGGTCATTCTTCCTTGTCCCCAGTCCCCAAGGGATTAGAAGTGTTTCTAGCACTTCTGTACTTCCTGAGATGACTCCCTGTTCTGTGGTTTTGGTGCCAGTAATTGATAAACCTCCAAAATGCTGCCAATCGGACCACGTCCTTGCTCCTAACGCTAAGACCTTCAGCTCAGGCAGCTGCCTCTTCAGTAAGACACTCCACAGCCCGTCCACACGCGTCTCCACCTGTTGCCCAGGACGGGGAGTTTACGTTTTCTAACACCATGGTTACTAAAGGGCTTTTCCAGGCTGCCTGACTTCAAAATCTGGAGAGCTTAGTGTTCTTTCTGCTTTAAGTTGTTAACAGGAAATAAAGTAAAGACCGCCCTGTTCACTGGAATAACTTAAAACGGCGCTGTTAATTAAAAAGAAAGAAAGAAAGAAAGAAAGAAAAAAGAACTCTAATCCTCTGAAAATCCTGGCAGAAAGGAAACTGTGTGAGGCCATTCGGAAACCTGGCCTCAAGTTCCTCCTCTCGCTCCCACCTGAGGCGACTGTTCCCTGCTGACTGAGTGTCCTTCCCTCCCACCCTGGCCCCTGCAGTTTGAGGCTCCCACTTCCTGCCCCAGTGCCTGCCAGGCGCCCCACAGAGGTGGGGACGTGGGCTCTGCAGGACAGGAGGCCCCCCGACAGGTTTCCGGCTAATCCACCAAATGGGCACCTTCTTCGCACAGAGGCTCTGGGAGCTGACTCCGATGGCAACGACTCCACGAATCCTGACAGATCCCATCAAACTACACCCAAGCCAACCCCTACAGCTGAGTGTGACGGCAGCTTGGGGCTGGACGGACACCACAAACTACACAGTTATGTTATGGGAGTACACAGGAGCCCCTGACTACGTGCCCAGGAGCACGCCTGTGTCTAAGGGGTTCAAGCAGTGTGAAATTCTATTTTTTTTTTTTTTTTTGAGACAGAGTCTCACTCTGTCACCCAGGCTGGAGTGCAGTGGCACAATCTTGGCTCACTGCAAGCTCCGCCTCCCAGGTTCACGCCATTCTCCTGCCTCAGCCTCCCAAGTTGCTGGGACTACAGGTGCATGCTACCATGCCCAGCTAATTGTTTTTGTATTTTTAGTAGAGACGGGATTTCGCCGTGTTAGCCAGGATGGTCTCGATCTCCTGACCTCGTGATCTGCCCACCTCGGCCTCCCAAAGTGCCGTGATTACAGGCGTGAGCCACCGCGCCCAGTCCAGAAATTCTTTAACTTAGGATTCCAATCTGCCTAAAAGACAAGCACTAAGCAGGTTCTGACTGAACTCCTCCCTGGAGGGTGGGCTGTGGGCTGCAGGATACGGGGCTCCCACACCTGTTGCTAGAGCCATGGCCTGTAGCCGAGAGGAAAGTCCCTCGAGGCCTGAGATATGTGGCTTGGAGCTAGGCCTGCGGGGTCAGGAGAAGGGTAAAGAGGAGACGCCACAGGAGCTCTTAATTTGGGCCAGGAAGGCGATGCATGAGATATGATGTAGGCAGATATTGAGGAAGAGCTTGACATCTCCAAGGCCTCGTCTGGAGTCTGAGATGGAGTGAACAGTTTGCTCCTTTACACCCTGTCATTCTGTGATAGGAATGAACTCCAAATGGGAAGACAGCAAAGCCTCAAATCTCAAACCAGTAGCCCTGCTCACTGTTCGTAAGCACTTTTGTGACAGGAGAGTGCAAAGCTGGTCCTTCCGGGGAATCTGGTCCTTCTCCTGACCCTCTTCTTTTTTTACTTTTATTTTTATTTTTGAAACAAGGTCTTGCTCTGTCACCCAGGCTGGAGTGCAGTGGCATGATCTCAGCTCACTGCAACCTCCACCTCCCGGGTTCAAGTATTCTCCTGCCTCAGCCTCCAGAGTAGCTGGGATCACAGGTGTGTGCCATCACACTTGGCTGATTTTGTTTTGTTTTTAGTAAAGACCATGTTGATCAGGCTGGTCTCGAACTCTGACCTCAAGTGATCCACCCACCTCGGCCTCCCAAAGTGCTGGGATTACAGGCATGAGCCACCATACCTGGCCTATAGTTCATTATTCTATTGGCAATTTTGGGATTGATAATGAATGTTTTTAGATACTTATACAAATTCCTTATTTGTCGATTTTGGAGCTGGTGTTCTTATTTTATTGTTGGACTTTGTATACCAAAAATATAAACGCTTTTTAATATGTGATGGAATTATTTTTTGGGTTATATGTAGACTTAATTGTGTTGTTATGACACTCACATATAATAAAAATTTGATAAGGTTAAATCTAAGCTTTTGGGGGATATGATTTTGGCCTTTTGAATCATGCTTAGAGATTTTATAAAATATTCTTGCCTGTAATCTTACTCTTTTCAATTAATTTTCTTTTCTTTTCTTTTCTTTTTTTTTCTGGGTCTGGCTCTATTGCCCAGGCTGGAGTGCAGTGGTGTGGTCTTGGTTCACTGCAACCTCTGCCTCCCGGGTTCAAGCCCTCCTCCCTCTTCAGCCTCCTGAGTAGCTGGGACCACAAGTGTGCACATGCCTGGCTAATGTTTGTATTGTTTGTAGAGATGGGGTTTCGTCATGTTGCCCAGACTGGTCTCAAACTCCTGGGCTCAAACAGTCCTTCTGCCTCAGCCTCCCAAAGTGCTGGGATTATAGGCGTGAGTCACGGTGCTTGGCCTCCAGTTACTTGGCCTCCAGTTAGTTTTCTACGTGTAACTGTGATGATATTTCTAAATGCCCATTGGTTTTGTCACTTGGATTTGCTTAAAATCCACGCAGTGCTCCCCACAGCCCTGGGGTTGAAGAGTCCCCGAGAGCTGACCTGTTTTGCTGGTCGGCTGCTCCCTGGCTTAGCTGGGTGCTTGCAAACATGCCTCTTCCGGGACCTGCCTATCCGGCCACTGTCAGGCCCAGGGACGCCGGCTGCACCTGGGCGCAGACAGCCCGTGAAAGCACCTTGTTCCTCACACTCAGTGCCTTGGCACGCACCACTACCTCTCCTAATGTTCTTTCTACTTCTTTCTTCAAGTGACCTTTGAAATGTTTAAGCACCCTGCAGCCTAAGGCAAGTACCTTTCGCTTGATGGCTGCCAAGAAAAGCACCTGGGTAGCCTTGCTGGGGGTGTCAGTGTAGGTACTGTCCACCCACTGGGGAAGGCAGGGGCCTCTGCACACCCCACACCTCTGATTTATATCTTCCCCTCAAATTATATCATAAACATCCTTCCTTGCTAGCACAGAAGTACCTGCCTTAGGTCTTCATAGCTCCACAGTCACCTGAGGGGACGGCTGAATCTGTTTAGCCGCTTTCTCTGCTGACCTCATCCAAGTCTCACCACCCATTGTTTCTCCTGGAAATGGCACAGCTTCGCGTAGACACACTGACAGCATTCATGGGGGTCCACGTGGAGTCACAGGCCTGCTGCCCACATCATCCACTGTCCCAGCGTGGACTTAAAGGACTCATCAGACTTTAGGTTGAACATGAAACATTAATTCTGAAAGAACAGACAGAAACAAAACACATTAGACCAGAAGGACAAAGAGCCTGGGAGGAGCACCTTCAGCCAGGAGGGGTGGCATCTGGAATTGTGGCATCTCTGGGTGGAGGAAGGACGCTCCACCTGAGGTCCCTGCAGGCAACGGCCCTGGACTGGTGGCCGCCGAGTCCCTGGAGATGGCAGGGCAGGGCAGGTGGACAAGGTGTGGTTGACAGTGGGTGCTGGCTGAGTTTGGATATAGAGTGTGTGGTCCCAGGACACCCTCAGAGAAGTTTGGAAAATTTATTCCTGAAAATGTGCGATAATGGGCTGCAGGGTGTGGAAATATGCGTATTCTCCCCTAGTGATGCAATGGTTAGGAAGGGAAATTTGGCAGCATTTGTTGGTGAAAGGTGTAAAGCAGGCATTCTTGCTGGTTTGGCAATCCCACCTCCTCGTCAACCCCACCTCCTCGTCAATCCCACCTCCTCGTCAATCCCACCTCCTCGTCAACCTCAACTCCTCATCAATCCCACCTCCTCGTCAATCCCACCTCCTCGTCAATCCCATCTCCTCATCAATCCCACCTCCTCGTCAACCCCATCTCCTCATCAATCCCACCTCCTCGTCAACCCCATCTCCTCGTGTCCCCTCATGAATCACCCACACATGGGCATTCTTCATTATGAAATGTATTGCAGTTGTTGGAAACAAGATGGTTCAACAATAAAAACAATGAGCTACAAGCCATGAAAAGGCATGGAAGAACCTTGAACGCATGTCACTAAGTGGAAGAAGCCAATCTAAAGAAGCCACATTCTCTATGAGTCCAACGACAGGACATTTTGGAAAAGGCGGAACTGGGAATAATAAGATCAGTAATAAGGTGAGTGATTGCCAGGGGTTGACAGACGGGGAGGAATGAGTGGGGGAGCACAGAGGATTACTAGGCCGGTAAAATGATTCTGTAGGATACTGTAGTGGTGGATCCATGTCATCATACATTTGTCCAAACCCATAGAATGTGCAACAGCAAGACTGACCTCCAATGTAAACTGTGGACTAAGAATGGAGAGAGGCACTGGGTGTGGTGGCTCACCCCCTAAGATCAGAGAGAGGCGCTGGGTGCGGCTGGGTGCGGTGGCTCACGCCTGTAATCCCAGCACTTTGGGAGGCCAAGAAGGGTGGATCATTTGAGGTCGGAGTTTGAGACCAGCTTGTCCAACATGGTGAAACCCAATCTCTACTAAAAATATTCAAAAAATTAGCTGGGTGTGGTAGCACACCTGTAACCCCAGCTACTCTGGAGGTCGAGGCAGGAGAATCACTTGAACCTGGGAGGCGGAGGTTGCAGTGAGCCGAGATTGCGCCACTGTACTCCAGCCCGGGCGACAGAGTGAGACTCTGTCTCAAAAAAAAAAAAAAAAGAAAAGAGAAAAAGAATGGAAGAGAGGGTCATTACCAAATGATTTATCAATTCATTATTTAATTAATATGGTTAATTTCGTGGACCCCATAGAGCATTCAGGACTCCAGTCTGGCGTGTAAGGAGCTGGGATGTCATCACTTATACTCTCAGAATAAGAAAAAAACTGAACCATCTGAAAATCGACGCCTTTTCTTTGCTCTGCCACAGAATCGAGGCATAGGGAAAAACCACTGCCCAAAACCCCAGAGAGGCAGGAGCACGCACAGGAGCACAGCTGAATGGAGCGGAAGCGCCGTGTGGATCCAGTACCAGCAGGAACACCAAACTGCCACTGATGCCTGCTGGAACGTGGGAAGAAAAAACCACCTATCTAGAGTTCTATGTCCAGTGAAATTACCTTAAGGGGATTTGTTGTCAGTAGATCTGCCTTGTAAGAAATGTTACAAGAAGTTCTTCAGAGAAGGAAAATGATGTAGGTCAGAAACTCATATTTCTCCTTGGCTCGCTGATGGCTGTTGTCTTAGTCCATTTGTGTTGCTATAAAGGCACACCTGAAGCAGCGTAATTCATAAAGAAAGGAGGTTTATTTGGTTCACAGTTCGGCAGGCTGTGCAAGGAGTGTGGTGCCAACATCTGCTTCTGGTGAGACCTCAGGAAGGTCCACTCATGGCGGAAGGTGAAGGGGAGCTGCTTGTGCAGAGATCATGTGGCCAGAGGGGAGATGAGAGAGGGGCGAAGGCACCAGGCTCTTTTCAACAATGAGCTCTTGGGGGGACTCATAGAGCAAGAACTCTCTCATTCCTGCCAGGACAGCACCAAGCCGTTCCTGAGGGATCCAGCCCCATAACCTGAACACCTCCCACTAGGCCCCACTTCCAACACTGGGGGTCACATTTCAACACGAGGTTTGGGGAGACAAATATCCAAACCATAGCTGGCAACTTCTCCCTGTGTCTTCCTTTCATCTTCCCTCTGTGCACTTGTGTGTCCCCATCTCCTCTTCTTATAAGAATACCAATCCTAGGCCGGACACGGTGGCTCACACCTGTAATCCCAGCACTTTGGGAGGCCAAGGACGGTGGATCACCTGAGGTCAGCAGTTCGAGACCAGCCTGGTCAATGTGACAAACCTCATCTCTGCTAAAAATACAAAAAAATTAGCCAGGTGTGGTAGCTCGTGCCTGTAATTCCAACTACTTGGGAGGCTAAGGCAGGAGAATCATTTGAACCCAGGAGGCAGAGGTTGCAGTGAGCCGAGATTACACCATTGGACTCCAGCCTGGGCAACAAGAGTGAAACTCTGTCTCAAAAAAAAAAAAAAAAAAGAATACCAATCCTTTTGGGTTAGGGCCCAACAATATGACTTCATTTAACCTTATTACCCTCATCTAGACCCCATGTGCAAATACAGTCACATGGGGGTTAGGACTTCAACGTGTAAATTTGGGGACACGCAACTCAGTCCATAAGAGTCCAAGGGAGAGGTCAGGGCTCAAAATAAGAACTTGGCTTCCTTGACACAGAGATGACTGTCCTCAGTGACCCTCCTCCTGTTGTATGTGTGACAAGCCTGTTAGCTTGGTGTGATACAAATCCTGTGATTATGCTATGTCATGTGGCAAAAGGGATTTTTAGATGGAATCAAGGTCCCAAGCCAGCTGACTCAGTTAATCAAAAGAAAAATAATATCGAGTAGGCCTGACCCAATCAGGTGAGCCCTTGAAAAGCAAACTTTTCCTCTGGCTGGCCTCAAGGAAGAATGCAGAGACCTAAGCTTTGAACTCCCGCTGGCCAACAGCCAGCCAAAGCCAGGGACCTCCCTCAGACAACCACAGGGTCTGACTTCTGCCACAGCCTCAGTGAGCTCAGAAGACCACCTGAACTCCAGATGCAGCCTCCCAAGACCCTGGGCAGAGGGCTGAGCTTCACGTGCACAGAATTCTGACCTACAGAAGTGGAGGTGATAGCTGGGTGTTGTTCTCCACTCTAAGCTTGTGCTAAATTGTGCAGCAGTAGCGTTTCCCACACTTGCCATGGCATTTCCTTTCTCCCTCTCCTTCCTCCAGCCTGTGGCCGTATGCCTGCTCTCTGCACCCCATATACCATGGTAGTCCAGGCCTTGGTCCTCCCCCACACCCCAGGATCACCACAGTGACCTGCTATTTTTAACCATATGTTTAAAACGGGGTAGAAAGACAGAAGCATGTCAAGTTCATGAAGCGTGAGTTCCAGAGACACTCTGACTTCACAAGTGAGTGACTGTGGATCTTTCTCACCCTATCATCTTCTTTCTTGGTTCATTTAAACACGTGCTTCTTATCCACCACGTTGCTATTTCTTGACATGTGCTCTGAGGACCACTCGTCACACATGGCTTGGAGAGCTGGGTTCCTGCCTCCAACGTGCAGAATCTGAATGATCAGCACAGGGCCGGGCATTTGCCTGTTCTCCTGGGGGCTTTTGGATATATTAAAATGTCATAATTCCTCTGGTGTCTAACCAGAAGTGTGGGAAATAGAAAGATGAATGGGTTATGGTCCGCATCTTCCAGGAGTTTACAAATTCAACCTAATAAAGAGGAAAAGATGCCTTCAATGACAATATAAGAGAATGTCTGAGTCCGTTTTGTGATGCTATAGCAGAACACCACAGGCTGGGTAATTAAGAAATAGTCTATGTTTATTTAGCTCATGGTTCCAGAGGCTGGGAAGTCCAAGATCGAGGTTCCTTCCTGCCATGTCATAACATGGTGGAAGGCATCAGTCACATGGGCAAGAGAGAGCACGGGCTCAAAGTTGCATCAGCATTAATCCCTTCATGAGGGTGGAGCCCTCGTGACCCACACACTCCCATATGGCCCCACCTCCCAGTGCTGTTGCCTTGGGGATTAAGTTTCTAACATGTATTTTTTGGGGGACACATTCAAGCCATAGCAGGGAGAATATGGTAAGTTCCATAAGCAAGCTCTAAGGCCTGAAAATGTAAATGCCCCCATATAGAAACCTGGCTATGAGTTGAGGGTGATCTGAATCTTTTTATTCATATTTTTGAGACAGAGTCTCGCTCTGTTGCCCAGGCTGCAGTGCAGTGGCCTGATCTCCACACTGTAATCTCCACCTCCCAGGTTCAGATTTTTCTCCTGCCTCAGCCTCCTGAGTAGGTGGGATTACGGGCGCCCGCCACCACGCCTGGCTAACTTTTGTATTTTTGGTAGAGACAGGTTTTACCATGTTGGCCAGGCTGGTCTTGAACTCCTGACCTCATGATCTGCACACCTCAGCCTCCCACAGTGCTGCAATTACAGGCGTGGGTCACCACGCCCAGCCCAGATTCATTTTTTAAAATATGATTTTAGTAACATTTTAGTAACATAGTTACATCTCATTTTTTTTTCCTTTTATTTATTTATTTTTTTCTGTGGGCTAGGGCACAGTCCCCAGAAATCTGTGGATTAGGGCCAAGGATAGATGAAGGAACCTGAAACCAGGATGTCAAATGTTGTTGCAGGAGATAATCAATTTGGGCTCCATAAAAACTGGAATGTGCTGAAGTTAGCAGAGATCTGGCTCAATGAACGTATCAGACGTCGAGGGCCACATCGACTTTAAAGGTCATGGGCCACTAAACACAGGGTCCAAGTGTGTGCCCAGAGTGACACCGGTTTTCCTGACGCCTCTGAGGATAATGCTGTTGGCCCCGCTAACTGATGAGGGTGTTTGTGATGAAAAGGCAACAGCGGCCAGGACTATGCTGACTATGGGGTGCTGGGGCTGTGGGGAGAGAGGGACCTCGGCAGTCGTGTGTTTGTCATGGGCATGGACAGCTCAGGAGAGCACAGCTCTGAGCTGGGTGGACAGGATCAACACCTACTGCGGGGCCAGGCCTCCACGGGAGCCCTGGGAGTGAGGCTTACAGAACACTGACACGCATTTGGTGTAGACGCACAGGCTATGACGCATGATCCCAGGCAAGGCCTCCACCTGGGGCTGCCTTACACGCTGAGGCCCGAGAGGACTGCCTGGGAACCATGCAGGGTCAGGCTGGGAGTGGACGGGGCACCTGCTAGGTCCTCACAGCTCAGCACCCACCTGCCTGTGGTCCACACAGCACCAATTTCCTTGGGAGAACGCATCCTTCCAGCCGTGTGTCTGTCTGTCCTGCCAGGAGTGCCCGTGGGGCAAGTCCGGGCCGAGGGCCCTGCGTGGCTGTTGGCGAATCCCACGGTGGTGCTCAGTGGAGCATCCCAAGGACAGAAGGCGGCGGTGCTGATTCACTTCTGAGGCACAATCAGAGACCAAGGTCCCGCCTGGACTCTGAGGCCCCCTGGGCCTGGGCCAGTTTCTCTGCTCTCATTTCCCCGCCTCTGTGTGGCTCCTGGATCATCTCAAAGACACTGTGCCTGCTCCCCGCCATTTCTCAGTTCTACAATTCGAAGGCGATCCGTATTTTCAGGCAGCTTACAGTCTTGTCAGAGACACCAAGAACACAGCAGACGCTCTGGAAGAATCAACAACTGGCAGATACTTGTATAGAAGCAGGAACAAACTAAAGAAGAAAGGAAACATGCCATTTAGAGTCATTTCTGCACTCACCAGGTGCTGATTCGTTAAATAATCGATGAAACGGTTGTTTATTCGCCAAGTTGTTCAAACATTTGTTAACTGGCACCTACTAGATAGCAAGACCCGACGCTGTAAAGAAAACAGGGTGACGTCACACGTTGGGAGATGACTGACGTCTGCTGCTTAGCATGAGAACTAAGCAGGTGACATTTTGGTTTAGAATCCTCAGCTGATTTATGTCAAACAAGCAAAGGAAGCAACCATGGAAACAGAGCTCAGGCCCCTTCCCGGCAGTGGCTTTGCTGTTTGGGAGAGAGAGGCTTCATGGACTCACTCATTATTTCAGTTTATCCCTATTTGGAGCATAACGTTGTTTGAAAAAGCAGAAAGGGACTTAGGTTGTAGATGAATTGAATACACCGTGGGTTCTTGTATGTGTGGGTTTTGTGTGTGTATGTGTGTGTGTGATTTAATTTTGCTTCTATCTAAAAATCTCTCTAAAAAGACACTAGAGGCGACGAAGATAGAGAAGGAGAAAAAGAAGAAGGAGGAGGCTGGGTGTGGTGGCTCACATCTGTGATCCCAGCACATCGGGAGGCCAAGGCAGGAGAATTCATTGAGGCCAGGAGTTCAAGACCAGCCTGGGTAACATAGTGAGACCCCATCTCTATAAAAAATTCAAAAAGATAGCCGGGCATGGTGGCGCACACCTGTAGTCCCAACTACTTAGGAGGCTGAGGTGGGAGGATCACTTGAGCCCAGGAGTTTGAGGCTGCAGTGAGCCATGATTGCACCACTGCACTCCAGCCTGGGTGACAGAGCCAGACCCTGTCTTGATAAACAGGAGGAAAGAAGGATGTGGTACAAGCCTTTCAGGACAAACAAAATGGAAGAGGAGGCATGGGCGAGGAGCCGTGGGAGCTGGGCCAGTGGTGTCCGCACATCCTACCGAGGAAGCCGAAGGACAGCGGAGCCGCAGGCAAGCACGTTTGCAGCTCAAACCCGAGAGGCATAGAACGGGAGCATCAGCATCCATGGGTGTCGGGTGAAGGCAGGCCTGAAATAAAAGGCTCGCTGGAGATGGGGCAAGAAGCCTGCTCCTCCACCTCTCACAGAAGGTGAGTGACCCCCCTGCTGCTCCTCCACCTCTCACAGAAGGTGAGTGACCCCCCGCTGTGGCCGGCGCCTGGAGAAGGTGTGTTCTCTGGGCCACACAGAGAGAGATATCTCCCAGGAGGGTTTGAGTCTGAGGCCACCTCCTCTTCCTCACTTGGCTCTCGGAACACTGGCAGCCAAAGGATTACTGTCTCCCAGACAAGGCGTTTGAACACTTTCCTTTAAAGGACCTCATTCATCCACTTGGAAAGCCACGAAGATCCTAACAGGAAAGGGTCTCACATGAGGCTTCCCCCAAGATCACAGAACAATGTGGCCACACACAGAGCTGCAGTCAGCCTGGTAGTGGCTGCTTTGCTGGGTGGACAGCGCCAAATCTTCAGACTCCTGGGGAAAGCATCCACGGTCAAGTTCACACAGAAACAGGACAAACAGAAAGCCATTTGGAGGAAATGGGCGCCGCGCAGGGAGAACACCTCAAGGAATAAAAATGCTCAAATTTACATCCTTAGAGAGAGAAGTAGATATTGAACCCATGAAACAAGAACAGAACACTTAAAAAAGAAATGTATTCAAGGAAACAAAAGCTTGTGCAAAAAAAATTAAACTATGAGAGCAAAAACGCCAACCTCAAAAGAAAGGTTGGAAGATAAAATCTTTAAAAACTCTCAGAAGGTAAAACCAAAAGACAAAGAGATGAAAAATGAAAGAATAAAGATACATTTTTGGTTCAGTGAGTAGCTAAAACATTTAAAATAAATGAGTTACAGCCTGAGCAAAGAATGAACAAGACCCACAAGGCATGTCACGAAATCGCAGAGCTCTAGGGAGGAGACTCAACCCTTACTGCCGAGAGAGTCAGAAGCCAGCCTGACACTGGGCCAGGCGGAGGCAACCCTGGACTTCAGCAGGCAACAGAGGGAGGAATGCCGGGAATTCTGTGAGCACACCATCTCCATTAAGCTTCCTCACCCAGCCACAATCTCAGCTCACTGCAACCTCCGCCTCCTGGGTTCAAGCGATTCTCCTGCCTCAGCCTCCCGAGTAGCTGTGATTACAGGCGTGTGCCACCGTGCTCCACTAATTTTTTGTGTTTTTAGTAGAGACAGGGTTTTACCACGTTGGCCAGGCTGGTCTTGAACTCCTGACCTCAGGTGATCCACCTCCCTTGGCCTCCCAAAGTGCTGGGATTACAGGTGTGAGCCACCGTGCCCGGCCCCGTTTTCTATTTTCTAGAGCAGTGTTTTTGATGGACTGCGTTATCCTCTCCTATGTGTGGTTCTGGCTCAGGAAACAGTCAAGCAGAGGCTTCTAGAAATGGATAAAAGATTGGATTCAATTCCCACTAAGATTCCTTCTGTCTCCAAGACCCTGTAATCCTTATGGCATGAAAATCTCATTAACATGAAACCTGGTAATTTGTAATTTGTACTAATCATACTGAGCTCAAGTAGGAGTGCGGCGTTGAGCTCATAAAAAGGCTGTCCCAGCAAGTAATGCTGCTTGAGAACAAACTGAGGTCAAACTTTATAGATGCACCATACAAGCAGTTTGTGTGATAATTAAAATAGTTCTTAGAGATAGTTTCCAAGAATGTTTTTCTACTTAGCAACCCTTTATTAGCATACTTTTTGGTTACTGAATATACTTGACATTTCCCTCATTCCACGGCCTTCCCTCCAATTAGCCTGAATTGATAGGGTTTTTACCCCACGTAAGCATCTTGACTACCGCCGCAGAAAGAAGATGTGACTGAGGGTGCTCTAACCTAAGGAACAAAGACAGGTCACTGAGGACGGAGACTCTGACTTCCACTTGGCTGTTGTCAGTAGGATTTTCCTGAAAGCTCATCCTCTGACAATTTCACGTGCTTTGTTGATGATATCTCAAAGAGCTAACATTCCTTGAGCCACAAAGAAGAACTTGGCCGATGGAATGAAGTGATGGCAACACCAGAAGAAATGCCATCTTCTTCAGAGTCTGGTAGCTGTGGGTGTGAGCGCCCTTGCGTATGATGGCTTCCTGCGTGACAGTGAGCACACATCCTGGAGAAAGGGCTAGAAAGAGAATAGGCAGTTCTATCTGACTGCAAATGCAATATAAGTCACAGAATGCTGTGTCTGGGGAGAAAGCTGTTATGATCTTACGCTTTATTAATAGTGCATTCCCCAAAACAATGGCTATTCTCCAAGCCCTGTGACCCTCTGCGTTGGTAGAACACACCTTCCATGCTGAACTTGGGCCCTGGCACTGTATTTTAAGAGAGACATGGGCAGACAAGTGCAGACTGAGGTAGGGTAAAACACCAGGAACTCTGTCTTATGAGGAATAGTGGAAGGAAATGGGAATAATTTCTGGATTGGATAGAATTTCAGGCAAACACGAAAGATCTTTTTAAATATTCGGGGGGGCCGGGCGCGGTGGCTCAAGCCTGTAATCCCAGCACTTTGGGAGGCCGAGATGGGCGGATCATGAGGTCAGGAGATCGAGACCATCCTGGCTAACCCGGTGAAACCCCGTCTCTACTAAAAAATACAAAAAACTAGCCGGGCAAGGTGGCAGGCGCCTGTAGTCCCAGCTGCTCGGGAGGCTGAGGCAGGAGAATGGCGTAAACCCGGGAGGCGGAGCTTGCGGTGAGCTGAGATCTGGCCACTGCACTCCAGCCTGGGCGACAGAGCAAGACTCTGTCTCAAAAAAAAAAAAAAAAAAATACTGGGGGGGAAAGTAAGGGGAAAAATGGTTCCTTTTACAAGGTAGGCGGTGACAACCTATATTCTGTCTCCCTCCATTTACCTTCCCGGTTTGTTCTCCCATCTCCCAGCTCCACTCCAGGTGACGGTTCAGACTTGGAATTCAGCTGCTGCGGGTGTTTTCCAGAAAGCTTGATGACAAGGGCTCTTCCTGACTTTTATAAAAGCTTGGAAGAATTTAGTGGTAGGATAGATAGAGGAGCGATGCTTTTAAGAATTAGGAGAAAAGGCTGGGTGCGGTGGCTCACACCTGTAGTCCCAGCACTTTGGGAGGCAGAGGTGGGTGGATCACTTACGGCCAGGAGTTTGAGACCAGCCTGGCCAACATGGCAAAATCCAGTATCTACTAAAAATACAGAAATTAGCCAGGTGTGGTGGCGCATGCTTGTAGTCCCAGTTACTCAGGAGACCGAGGCACAAGAATTGCTTGAACCAGGAGGTGGAGGCTGCAGTGAGCCAAGATTGCATCATTGCGCTCCAGCCTGAACGGCACAGCGAGACTACGTCTCAAAAAAAAAAAAAAGAAAAAAAGAAAATTAGGAGAAAAAGAACTGTTCTGGGAAGAAAGGAATGGAAGTATCCCAAGATTAGAGGAAGGCCGACTCCCATTTTATGGAGATGTCCAGAAGAGAGGACTGCAGGGGCAGCTGAGGGAGTTGGTGACCGGCACGCCCACACGGAAGGCAAGGGACTGGAGCATTTCGGCAGTCATGAGCCCGGACTGACGCCTATGGGAGGTCCCTGGGTGCTTGGCTCTGCGCCAACTCCGGGGACCTCTTCATTGTCCCGGCGCCGTCGGACAGTGACCGGGAACTAATAAGGAGGGAGATGAAGTGTTGCCACAACGCTGATGGAAAAAGGCTTAGACATGAATGTAAACTGACTTTAAAGAAAGTACTTTCTTGCATGCCTATATTTATGGATTAGATAACTATACATTTACACAGCTCAAGGACAGATCAAGGACCAATGTGTAGAAGGTTCTGGAAGGAATAGTTAATGCAAAAAAAATTTCTGAGCATTGTCACTCCCATCAGTAGGAGAGTGCTTTTGGAAGCCAGAGCTCCTGCCACAGGGCAAACACTGACATCCATCTTTCAGGGGTGTTTTAAGGGAAAATTCCATGATGAGTGTCACACACTGGATTAAGCAATATCTTCCATCCCTCCCAAATCTGGGGTTCTGTCGTTCTATGAATTATCAGAATCCCTGGCTCACAAGTGGGACTGGACTGAGGCTCTAAGAGCTTGTAAATATTTGCACAGCAGTCCTTTGAAAGCACTCATCGGGACTTCTGTGCCATAACACTCTGCCCTGAGTGACCACCGAAGTGTTTATTTTACTCTGGCTCCTCGGACGGGTGACTGAACTCATTTGCAAACAGGGAAAAGACAGCCGTGTCAACTTTGATTGATCTCAAGGTCAGAGGTGTTGTTTTCCTTCTTGTTGTGTAAGGAATGTGTTTTTTTCTTCTTATGGTAACTGTAAGACTGGACTGAGCACAAGAGAGAGGACATTTGAAGTACATGTTGCAAGTACCGCCGGAGGGATTAGGGACAAATGAAATGGAGGCAGAGATTGGGAAGACAGTGGAAGTATTACTGGGCATTTTATGACAGATGTGTCAGAGCTCCAAGTGCTGGCCTTGGCTCGACCGCCCTGAGATTGCTCTGCTCTGTGTCAGAGGACATCATCAGTGTTTGCAAAATCCAATTAAAGCAGCATTAGTGCACACAGGCGCACGGAGCCGCCCAGCGCGTTTCATGCCCAGTCTCTCTGGCAGTTCTGGGAGCCCAGCCGCAGTTTTAGAAAAGAGTTATTTGGATGAGACTTTGGAACAGAATTTTTTTCTCCAATTTAAATTATTTTTCATTTTATTGAAAACTTCCAGAGTTCCATTTAGTTCAAATATCAAAGCAGGGAAAAGAAACTTTTCCTTCCTTTTTGTGACATGCTTATAAAAATTATTTTCGTCACTCAGGTGAATTATCAGCAAGTATGATGTCATGCTGCTGAGATTAAGCACGAGGACAGGGAGATGCAAGGCGGGAAGGCTCGGCTCCCGCCCTCGCTCCTTAGATACAGAATGTGCAACTGAACCGCAGCTGTTAGTGTTACGCAATCCAGGGATACTAGGAAGTAGAAGTGGCCCGAACTGTTTTATAACAATAGTAGGAAAATACATTTTTCTCCATTTGTAAAGATTTCTGGTTTTGATTATGTATCAGTCCATAATCTGAATGTACATCCACATGGTGAAATTGTTTTGCATAATCTGTTTTAGGCCACGGCAGAGTTGCCTTTACTGGAGGAACTCTCCTGCTAATAACCATGATAACTTCTGTATTAGATATTAAAATAACAGTTCGAAGGCCCTAGAGATCACCCAGAAGCTGACAGAAACTGGAAGGACAAAACCCTTGCAATAAGGTAAGCAAACTGAAAAACTTAGTGTAGCCACATGAATCTGACTATTTGCTGAGGGCGCTTCCCACTCCATGCAGGGTGTGTGAAGATAGAGTTCAAATGAGAAGTGCCAATGTTCTGAACGCAGTGGTTTGCCTGTGTCCCCCGAGTTCATTTGCTGGAAGCTGAGTTGCTCTTGTAACAGGGCTGGGGCCTTTCCAAGGGGGTTAGCCTGAGGCTCTGCCCCTGTGGATGGAACATGCTTTTGTATCAGGAGTGGATTTATTGTCTAGGGAGGTGGCTCCTGATAAGTTTGTCCCCATTCCTCTCTCTTTTTTTTTTTTTTTGAGACGGAGTTTTGCAATTGTTGCCCAGGCTGGAGTAGTGCAGTGGTGCAATCCCAGCTCACTGTAACCTCTGCCTCCCAGGTTCAAGTGATTCTTCTGCCTCAGCCTCCTGAGTAGCTGGGATTACACGCCTGGGTAATTTTTGTATTTTTAGTAGAGACGGGGTTTTGCCATGTTGGCCAGACTGGTCTTGAACTCCTCACCTCAGGTGATCTGCCTGCCTCAGCCTCCCAAAGTGCTAGGATTACAGGCATGAGCCACCGCACCTGGCCTCTCTCTGTCTCTTGCCCCCACTTCCACCAGGGCAAGACCCTCACCAGATGCTGGCACCATGTCTTGGACTTCCCAGCCTCCAGAACCATGAGCCAAAAAAACTGCTATTCGTTATGTATTACCCAGTTTGTGTAATTGTGGCGGGACAGTCCACAGCTCTCATTCTATTCTCAAAGGGGTGAGAGGTTCCAAAGGGGTTCATGTCCACTCATGTAGAAGCCAGAGGAAGACAGATCACACAGCCACAGCATCAGTTAGACCAGGAAAGGAGTGTTTAGAGACTTCAGGCAATCATGAAACATTCCATTTCTATGTAAGCTGTTTGACTGGTATGAAGTACGCACTTGCTGAGAATCAAACACTGAGAATATCAGGTATTCTATGTTGAGATCTGATCTTGACAAGTAAATTACAAAAGGCAGAGAAAAGTAGCTAGAAAAGAAGGAAGATGCAGCCCCGGTAGCTGCCTTCTTTCCCGTCCAAGGCCACGCATGCTGCCCAGCAGGTCTTGGTGTTACAGAGAATGCTGGCGGCTCTGTCTGTCATTTGTTTGGAGGGGTCACTGCTGAGCCACATCGAGTTTTCTGGAGACACGTCAGCTAAGCTAGTGAGACCGTGCTCAGTTCCTCCCCGTGCAGTGGGCGTTACCACTGTGATTCTGTGGGTGGGACAAGGAGGCAACGAGGCTAACGGGAGAAGTCAAGGGGCAAGCGCCCACTCAGTGCCCACGCAGCTGCCGACCGTGTGCTGTGGGCTGCCTTTCTTGCAGAGAGAAAGGAGCTCTGGTCTGGTGATGGAGGTGGATGTGCTACGAGAGTCCACCTGCCAGAGCCGCAATGGAAACGGGCCCAGACTGCTGGCGAGTGCAGCAGGGATGACTCACTGGGGCAGGGAGAGTTCGCAGGGTGGCTGGGACCACACAGTCCCTTCCTCACATAGGGCATGGCACACCCCACTCCTATACAACAACCACCATTCGGTTCTCACTTAAAAATCCGAACATGATCCACCTTTGGTGAACTTTTTTGTTTTTTTTTTTTGAGACGGAGTCTCGCTCTGGCATGCAGTGACGTGATCTCGGCTCACTGCAAGCTCCGCCTCCCGGGTTCACGCCATTCTCCTGCCTCAGCCTCCTGAGTAGCTGGGACTACAGGTGCCCGCCACCACGCCCAGCTAATTTTTTGTAGTTTTAGTAGAGACAGGGTTTCACCATGTTAGCTGGGATGGTCTCGATCTCCTGACCTCGTGATCCACCTGCCTAGGCTTCCTAAAGTGCTGGGATTACAGGCGTGAGCCACCGCGCCCGGCCTGGTGAACTTTTAACATACTTTCCCCGTGCTCTACAGCCACATTGGTTCCCGTTAGCTAATTTTTTTTTTTTTTTTTTTGAGATGGAGTCTAGCTCTGTCCCCCAGGCTGGAGTGCAGCGGTGTGATCTCGGCTCACTGCAAGCTCTGCCTCCCAGGTTCACACCATTGTCCTGTCTCAGCCTCCCGAGTAGCTGAGACTACAGGAGCCCACCACCGCACCCAGCTAATTTTTTGTATTTTTAGTAGAGATGGGTTTCACCGTGTTAGCCAGGATGGTCTTGATCTCTTGACCTTGTGATCCACCCGCATCAGCCTCCCAAAGTGCTGGGATTATAGGCGTGAGCCACCATGCCCGCCCCCCTTAGCTAAATTTTTAACCACACAGTATTGTCATTTGCATGCTGTAGTTAAGAGCTTCCAGAGGTTACACGCACTAGATCTTAACAGCTGAGCCCTCATGAATAACATGTTATCTTCCACCATCTCGGGGAAGCAGTGATACTGTGGGAAGGGAAAAGTGCAGTCTCCCAGGATTTCTGCCGTTTCCATGCTGAGTAACAGAGTATTTCCAGTCCTGTAACTCTGGTCCATGACCTTCAGTTAGGTGGGAATAACCTTAGGAAGTGCCCTTTCCCCATGTGGGCCTTTACAACCTTCAAAACTCCCAAGGATGGACCCAACTTGACAAACATCAACAGCTCCCCGTGTCCCAAAGGTGGACAGTCAGAGAACCTAGGGAGTGAGCCTGCTTCCGCACAGCTCATCAAACATCACACCTTTTGTGCGAGGTTTGGGAGAGCTGGTTTGGAGTGGCAAACATCGATTCAACCTCCAGACAGGGGCACGGGGTAACCAGGAGGGGCAGTGGTCAAGGTCCCATGAGGAACGACTCAGCTGGTGCTTTGTCTACATGGCTCGCTCCCACGGAGACCCAGGTGGGTGGGAAGGGGTTTTCCCCTTGGGGAGTTTGCCTCTTTCCCCCATTAACTATTATTTTCTCCAGACAATGCTCAGCTTCTAACACTCACCTTCCCCAGGAGCCTTGCTGTGGGAAATGTGTCTGCGTGTTTCTCAGAGAGGCCTGGACGCTCACGGCCTGTGTGGTCTCAGCTTCCTTCATTGCTCCGGGCCTCGGTTTCCTTATCTATAAATTGGGAATGTGAAAGGCTCTCTTGAAGCATTACTCTCGGGACTAGAAATAACTCACGTAAAGCAAGGGGCTGGTGTGCACACTTCATCTATAAAGCACGGCTCTGACCCTGGGCTGCTTGTCTCAGAACACAGACACGAGGCCAGGCCACTGGTCCGAGCTCCCTCGGCCATTAGGCCAGACTGTAATCGGTTCTGCTTACAGAAGTTCAACAAGATGTAGTTTACCTCAACCGTGAAACACCTGCTAATACAGAACTCAAAGGTGGTGTAAAGATTAAACAGGTTCATGCTCATCAAAAGCTCCACAACATTCAACAAATGTCGGCTGTCACTGTTGTGCAGACGCTCAACCCTCCCACCCTGTCATTCAAGGGTCTGGGGACAGGCATGAGGTGACAGCGTGATTGGGAAACTAGTGGTGGGGGTGGAAGCCAGGGCAGGCTCAGGAGGCTCAAGACCTGGCACTGTTCTGTGGCTGGGATGGGGTCTGGCCTCTGCAGGCCCTGCCTGGCTCCTTCTGTGTCCACTGGTCACCGTCACAACGGATCAAACCAGCACAAAGGAATGCCTGTGCTTCAGAGGAAGTCACTTATGTAAAATATTTGACGTTTAAAAGGGAAATACATGCAAGTTACTTTTATGATTTTATAGGTTCTCAGCAGTCAGAAAAAGTAGCCAATCTATTAATCAGAAATAGTTCACAATACAGATCTTAGATGATGTGCTTGTTTGAATTAATGCTGACACATCCACCCGTGGTGTCCCGAGCACGCGTGCTCTGACGCAGCAATAGCTTCCTGTTGTTTTATTTACTGATGTCCCCACGTGTGTAGCGCAGGGTCTGCCAAACAGTTGGAGCTCAGTGTCTGTTGAATTCAGTTTCAATGCACTAAACGCCCTGAATTTACTCCTGGAATTTCTTCTTCTTCTTCTCCCAGTCACCGGGGCCCAAGCCCTGCCTAGATTTTCATACACAAAATGTTAGGTTTGAAGAAATGGAAGAAATGCTGTTTTCTTATGTGCAGTCAAGGAGCGACTTTCGAGGGAGCTCCACTGAGTGGCAAATTGTCTGAGTGCACACAGATCTCTTGAGGTGGACGTGACAGAACCCAGGCAGTGTGAAATGGGAAACACAACAGGAAGGCAAGCAATGCGGCCCGGCCTAGTAGAAGGCAGGCCCGTCGTGTACCGTGCGGCCCGGCCTAGTAGAAGGTAGGCCTGTCGTGTAATGTTTGGAACTCACTTTCTTGTCTGAAAATGAGACACTTGAGGAACAGATCTTTGATGTGTGAGTGCAGGCTACTGCCCACACACTTAGCAGAGAGGAATCAGTCACATGGGTTTGAATCAGTGAGTCGATGGTAAGGTATTTAAATAATGCTGAATTTACTTTATTCATTCATTTATTTATTTTTAGAGACAGGGTCTGGCTCTGTTGCTCAGGCTAGAATGCAGTGGTGTGATCACAGCTCACTGTAGCCTCTACTTCCTAGGCTCAAGTGATCCTCCCACCTCAGCCTCCTGAGTAGCTGGGACTATAGGAACTTATCACCATGCACAACTAATTATTTTATTTTTTGTAGAGATGGGATCTCACTGTTGCCCTCTTGAACTCCTGGGCTCAAGAGATCCTCCCAGCTGGGCGCTGTGGTGTGCGCTTGTAGTCCCAGCTATTTGGGAGGCTGAGGCACCAGAATCACTTGAACCTGGGAGGTCGAGGCTGCAGTGAACCAAGATCATGCCACTGCACTCCAGCCTGGGTCTGGGCTACAAAGCAAGATTCTGTCTCAAAAAAAAAAAAAAAAAAGGGAGAGATCCTCCCGCTTCAGCCTCCCGAGGTGTTGGAATTATAGGCATGAGCCAACATGCTGGCCTAGAGTTCTTTTTCTTGTCATTATTCCCTAAACAATACAGTACAACTATTTACATATCATTTACATTGTATTAGGTATTATAAATCACCTAGAGATGACAAAGTACACAGGAGGATTGCATAGGTTACATGCAAATACTATGCCATTTTATACCAGGGACTTGAGCATCCACCGATTTGGGTGTCCACAGGGATTCCTGGAACCAATGCCCCATCCATACCAACGGATGACTACATACAAAGACTCTGGTGAAAGGCAAGGGTGGGCTGAGGTCACTGGGTGTGGGGGTGGGTGAGGCAGCTCTACCCACACTGCCTTTAAAAGTGAGCCCCCTGCCTAGGGTGTGCTGGATGAACTACCCTATCCCATAGGCTATTTCTATAGAGTTACAAACAGAATAATGGGGCTGAAGAATGAGACCACACATTCAGTAGCTGCTTCTAGGCTGGAAACAGTATTTCCACTATTCACTTTTCTTCATCAGTCTGGCCCCAGGTTTGACCATTTAGTCTTTTCATTATCAACTTTTGTTTTATACAGCATGAATTTCTGCTCATTCCTTCATTTTATTTGTTCTTTTACTTTATTTTGCTGTTCTTCTTAAATTTAAGATGGATGTTTACCTTGTTAACTTTCAGGTAGAATTTTGTACTGTCAATTTTTGCATTCTGTATTTCAAGGTTATGTTATTGGTTCACATTACTCTAACGTTATCTTTTGGAATTAAACATTTATTATAATTATTAACACATTTGGGTTTATAGCTACCATATTATTTGTGATTTTCCTTTTTTTCTGTTTCTTTTCACTTTTTTCTTGCCTTCATTTCAATTAGCTTTTGTTAACCATTTTAGGTTTTTTTCTACTAATTTGGAAGTTTTACATTCAGCTTGTGTAGTTATAATCATTAACCTAGGAATTATAACAGGAATACTTAATTTACCAAGTCTGAAGTTCATCAGTACTTTTCCCTAGTTCTGAAAGTAGGACCTAGAACTCAACTCTATCCCTTTCTTGATTTATAGGCTTTATTAATTATGTGTTAAAATGCAGTAAGATATTACTACTGGCCGGGCGCGATGGCTCATGCCTGTAATCCCAGCATTTTGGGAGGCCGAGGCGGGCAGATCATGAGGTCAGGAGGTTGAGACTATCCTGGCTAACATGGTGAAACCCCATCTCTACTAAAACATAAAAAGTTAGCTGGGTGTGGTGGTGGGCGCCTGTAGTCCCAACTACTCGGGAGGCTGAGGCAGGAGAATGGCATGAACCTGGGAGGTGGAGCTTGCAGTGAGCTGAGATCATGCCACTGCACTCCAGCCTGGGCGACAGAGCGAGACTCCTTCTCAAAAAAAAAAAAAAAGATATTACTATGGTTTTATGTGCACTTTATTTGTTCCTCATTCTGGCACTTTTATTTGTTCCTCATTCTGATCACTTTGCTTCTACTGCAAGTATATTATTATTATTATTATTTTTATTTATTTATTTTTTTTTGAGATGGAGTCTCGCTCTGTCGCCCAGGCTGGAGTGCAGTGGCGCAATCTTGGCTAACTGCAAGCTCCGCCTCCCGGGTTCATGCCATTCTCCTGCCTCAGCCTCCCTAGTAGCTGGGACTACAGGCGCCCACCACCACACCCGGCTAATTTTTTGTATTTTTTTTTAGTAGAGACGGGGTTTCACCATGTTGGCCAGGATGGTCTCAATCTCCTGACCTCATGATCCACCCACCTTGGCCTCCCAAAGTACTGGGATTATAGGCGTGAGCCACCGTGCCCGGTCTTAAGTATATTATTTAAACTTTCTTTTAGAAAGGATTGGCTTATGGTAAGATTTCTCAGTGTTCCTTTGTCTGTAAATGTTTTCCACCTAGGCCTTAAAGGATATTTTCTCTGGGCATCGAATTCTAGTTTGGCAGCATTGTTTGTTTTTTTTCCTCCCTCATCATATTGAAGATATTCCACTGTCTCTTGTCTCTCAATGTTACTGTTGAGCAGTCAGCTGTCACACTCACTGTTGCTCTTTCGATGGCAATCTTTTTCTTTCACTTGCTTTTAACAAATTGTTCCTGTCTTTGGTATTCTGCAATCTGACTATGATTTCTTATTTATCTTTCTGGTTCTTCATCTTACCTGGAAAAATGTTAGCCATTATATCTTCAACCATTGCCTCCTTCCCTTGCTCCTTCTCCTGCCCTTCTGGAGTACTTATAGGACAAACATTTGCTCTCAATCCTACTGGTCTTCTCAATCTATTTCGATCTGCTTAACTTCAGTGTTGTGTGTTTTCCATTTGCCCCTCTAGATTGTGTCTTCCTCTGCCCTGCTCTGTGCCCCTGGAAGTTGACTTCTACAGACTGGATGTCCAGACCCTCTTGCATTCTGGCTGTTGGGTTAGTCAAAGGGAGGCCCCAGCAGAGAAATAAGGAGAGACTGCTTTATTAATTTCTCTCACTCCCTTTCTGCAGGGCTGAGGCTTGGTGTCACTGTGTTCCTCTATGGCTGTGACTCCCACCTGGGGCCCTTCTACATGGCTTAGCATTTGCTAGGTTCTATCATTTCTTTGCCCCTCAGTCCTATGAAGTGTGATGGCTTCCCACAGTTGCCAGTTAACTGGGTCCCTCGTCATCCTTTGTTGGTTCTTTCAACCCAGCTGACACTTCTGTTAATAGTGTCTTCGGCCAGGTGCAGTGGCTGATGCCTGTAATCCCAGCACTTTGGGAGGCTGAGGTGGGTGGATCATGAGGTCAGGAGATTTGAGACCATCCTGGTTAACATGGTGAAAACCCGTCTCCACTGAAAATACAAAAAATTAGCCGGGCATGGTGGCGGGCACCTGTAGTCCCAGCTACTTGGGAGGCTGGGGCAGGAGAATGGCGTGAAACCAGGAGGTGGAGCTTGCAGTGAGCCGAGATTGCACCACTGCACTCCAGCCTGGGTGACAAAGTGAGGCTCCGTCTCAAACAAAACAAAACAAAACAAAAATAGAGTCTTCTAAAAAATTGATTCATGGCTGGGCGCGGTGCTCATGCCTGTAATCCCAGCACTTTGGGAGGCCAAAGCAGGCAGAACACGAGGTCAGGAGTTCAAGACTAGCCTGGCCAACACAGTGGAACCCTGTCTCTACTAAAAATAAAATAAAAAAAAATTAGCCAGGCATGGTGGCGGGCGTCTGTAATCCCAGCTACTCAGGAGGCTGAGGCAGGAGAATGGCATGAACCTGGGAGGCAGAGGTTGTAGCGAGCCAAGAATGTGCCACTGCACCCCAGCCCAGGTGACAGTGTGAGACTCCATCTCAAAAAAAAAAATTAATTTAAAAATTATATTCATTTAAATTCTTCGAGTGTGCCATCTATTTCCTGCCTGAAACAGGAACTAATACAAATTTATATTTCACACTACTTTTTTGTGATCTGGATACTTTCTTTTCATCTATCTTTCAGTTCTCTACTTTTCTTCAGCTATCTCTATTCTGCTGTTAAAACCGTCTATTAAGTTTTCATTTTCAGTAATTAGTTTTTGTTTTTTTTTACATCAGGAAATTTCAGTTAGATTTTTTCCAAGTCTTCTTGGTTGAGTTTTATAGCCTGAGTTTCTTTCTTTTCCTTTCTGCATAGATTTAAAGTTTGTGTATTACTTCTTTAAACATAAGAAACAATATTATTTTGTATCTTGTGTCCTATAATTCCAATATCTGAAGTCTTTGTGATTTATCTTATTTGTTGTTTCTGCTGCTTCTTATTCTTAATGCCTTGTTTTCTTTTGGATTTAATGATTTTTTTTTATTATGAGTTGTTCATTTTCCATGGAAAATTATTTGTAGGTATTCTTTGGGGTCTGGCATGAAAATAAGTTTCTTCAGGAAAAATTGTGTTGCTTTGCCAAGTTCACTCTAAGACCAGCATGAGGCCTAGGGTTTGGCTATAACTTCTCAGGGGCCTCCTTTACCCATTTTCTTAGTGCTCAGTGTGTACCCTTTGGGACCCAGCTTTATAGAGTGAATACTCTATTCACCTTTGGTAGCCCTAGGTTTTATTTCCAGCGCCTCATCCCCACAAGGCTATAAACACCAAAACTGGAGTTCAGTCAGTTCAGCAAATGCTCTGAGAGTGAAAACCAATGCAGAGCTCCATCTGAGTACCTGCTTTCACTGACACTTTTTTTTTCAAAGTGTATTAGGCCATTCTTGCATTGCTATAAAGAACTACCTAAGACTAGGTAATTTATAAAGAAAAGAGGTTTCATTGGCTCCTGGTTCTTCAGGCTGTATAAGAAGCATGGTGCTGACATCTGCTCAGCTTCTAGGGGGGCCTCAGGAAGCTTACAATCATGGTGGATGGCGAAAGGGGAGTAGGCACGTCACATGGTGAAAGCTTCAGCAAGAGGTGGGGGAGGTGCCATGCACTTTTAAATGGCCAGATCTCATGAGAATTCACTTGCCATTGCAAAGACAGCACCAAGCCATGAGGGATCTGCCCCCATGACCCAAACACCTCCCACCAGGCCCCACTTTCAGCACTGGGGATTATAGTTCAACACGAGATTTGGTCAGGGACAAATATCCAAACTCTATCATTGTACCCCTAGCCCCTCCCAAATTTCATGTCCCTCTCACATTAAAAAATATAATCATGCCTTCCCAAGAGTCCCTTAAAAATCTTAACTTGTTCCAGCGTTAACTCACAAGTCCAAAGTCTCACCTGAGACAGTAAAGTACATTCTACCAATAAGCCTGTTAAAAAAAAAAAAAAAAAGTTATTTACTTCTAAGACACAGTGGAGATACAGGCAGCATTGGGTAAACATTCCCATTCCAAAAGGGATAAGTCAGCCAAAAGAAACGCACTACAGGCCCCAGGCAAACAAAACCTAGCAGGGTAGTCATTAAATCTTAAGGCTCCAAAATAACCTCCTTTGACTCCATGTCTCACATCCAGGGCATACTGCTGCAAGGGTGGTCTCCCAAGGCCTTGGGCAGCTCTGCCCCTGTGGCTTTGCAGGGTTCAGCCCCCTGGGCTGCTCTCACCAGCTGGAGTTGAGTGCCTGTGGCTTTTCCAGGTGTAGGGTGCAAGATGCTGGTGGATCTACCATTCCAGTTTCTGGAGGATGATGGCCCCCTTCTCACAGCTCCACTAGGCAGTGCCCCATTGGGGACTCTGTGTGGGGGCTCCAACCTCACATTTCCCCTTGGCACTGCCATGGCAGAGGTTCTCTGTGAGGGCTCTGCCCCTGCAGCAGGCTTCTCTGTGCACTCAGACTTTCTCATACATCCTCTGAAATCTAAGTGGAGGCCACCAAGAGTTCTTCATCCTTGCATTCTGTGTACCTGCATGTTTAACACTATGCAGGAGCTGCCAAGGGTTATGTTCTCCAAAGCCCAAGCTGTACCTGGGCCCCTTTGAATCATGGCTGGAACTAAGCAGCTGAAATGTGGGAAGCAGTGTCCCAAGGCTGTGCAGGGCAATGGATACCCTGGGCCTGACCCGTGAAACCATTCTGTCCTCCTAGGCCTCTGGGCCTATGATGGGAGAGGCTCCTGGGAAGGTCTCTGAAATGCCTTCCAGCCTTTTTCCCCATTCTCTTGGCTCGCTTTTACCTATGCAAATATCCCTAGCAAGTGATCATTCTGCAGCCTGCTTAAATTCCTTTAAAAAGCTTTTTCTTTCTGCGCCACATGACCAGGCTGCAGATTTTCCAAACTTTTATACTCTGCTTCCTGTTTAAATGTAAGTTCCAACATTAGGTCATTTATTTGCTCCTCCATCTGAGGTAAGCTGTTGGAATTAGCCAGGCTATCTCTTGAACGCTTTGTTGCTTAGTAATTTCTTCCGCCAGATGCCCCCAATCATCACTTTTTAGTTCAAACTTCCACAGATCCCTAGGGCACGACCAGAACGCAGCCAAGCTCTTTGCTAAGGCATAACAAGGGTGACTTTTGACCCAGTTCCCAATAATTTCCTCATTTCTATCTGAGACCTCAGCAGCCTGGACTTCACTGTCCATATCACTATCAGTATTTTGGTCACAACCGTTGAACCAGTCTCTAAGATGTTCTAAGCTTTCCCTCATCATCCTATCTTCTTCTGAGCCCTCCAAAGTCTTCCAACCTCTGCCTAGTACCTAGTCCCAAAGTTAATTTTACATTTTCAGGTATCTTTATAGCAATGCTCCACTCATTGGTACCAATTTTCTGTGATCCAAACACCTCGCACGAGGTCCCACCTCCAGCACTGGGGATTATAATTCAATATGAGATTTGATGAGATTCAATATGAGAAAAATATCCAAACTATATCACTAAGTAATATTTAGATAACTTTAAAGGGTGTTTAAAACACAGTTTAGGTACTTGGTAATGTTTTTTTGTTTTGTTTTGTTTTTTGAGACGGAGTCTCACTCTGTTGCCCAGGATGGAGTGCAGTAGCATGATCTTCACTCACCACAACCTCTGCCACCCAGGTTCAAGCAATTCTCCTGCTCAGCTTCCAGAGTAGCTGGCATTACAAATGCCTGCCACCGCACCCAGCTAATTTTTGCAGTTTTAGTAGAGACAGGGCTTCACCATCTTGGCCAGGCTGGTCTTGAACTCCTGACCTCATGATCCACCTGCCTCAGCCTCCCAAAGTGCTGGGATTACAGGCATGAGCCACCGTGCCCAGCCATGTACTGTTTTCAATATGAGACTGTCCTTTATCCCTAGCCGACCATGTAAAATGGCACTTGTTTTAAAATTTATTATGTGTGGAACAGATAATGTCTGAAATTGCCTGAATCTAGCAGTAGGCAGCAGGGTAAGCCTGCTTTTAGCATATATGTGCTGGTCAAAGCTATTCTTGATCTGCCACTTTTTCAACCTATAGCTTTTCTTTTTTTCTTTTTTCTTTTTTTTGAGATGGAATCTCACTATGTTGCCCAGGCTGGAGTGCAGTGGCACAATCTTGGCTCACTGCAACCTCCTGCCTCAAGCAACTTTCCTGCTTCAGCCTCTTGAGTAGCTGGGACGACAGATGTGTGCAACCATGCCCAGCTAGTTTTTGTATTTTTGGTAGAGATGGAGTTTTGCCATGTTGGCCAGGCTGGTCTCAAACTCCTGACCTCCAGTGATCTGCCCACCTCGGCCTCCCAAAGTGCTTGGATTAGAGGCATGAGACACTGCGCCCAGCCTCAACCTATATAACTTTTTATATTTAAAAAAATAACTTGGACTAGACCACATTTTCTCATGGCAGAGTCAGTCAGTCAACTAAAAAGGGAAAAAAGAGCAAATTGTGATGAGGTGACAAAATGGAAAACACGATCTAGATAAAGCCACATATCGCAGGTAATAACACATTGCCTCAAAATATGAAATCATGAAGTTTTTACATATCTACTTCTAAAATTTACTATTTAAAGTTATTAAAATTCTGTATGATTCAATTTTCTCCATCAATCCCATGGTCTTCCTAGTACTTTCCCATTTTGAATGTGTTTTAACTTCTGTTTACTGAGTATTGGCATGGTGGCCTGCCACAGAAATTTTGAAAATGAGAATAACTTAAAATAAAAAAGTGGTCTGAATTAATCCCAATGGAAAGTGAGCTATGCAGATGATGATCAGCTGAAACAGACTATAAGGAGAAAGGAAACAGGATAGGAGTTACTTGCTGGGCAGGATCATTCACGAGAGTTCTTTCATGTTTTCTTAAGAGTTTGGAATTCCGACTTTGTCAGTCCCCAGGTATACTGATGCTTTTATGGAGGTTTTAAATGAATGAACATTTATGAAGAAAGACCTGCATTAGTCAATATTAGCCTGGGACAGAGGAACAGAAGAGGGTTTATTACCTGTCTCTTTATATAATGGTCATAGGTTCGGATTTTCTAAACAGAAGTATTTTGGCATTATACGTTGTACCATATTTGGATTATCAATTGAACATGGATTTATTTTTCATTTATTTATTTATTTTTGAGACAGAGTCTCACCCTGTCACCCAGGCTGGAATTCAGTGGTGTGATCTTGGCCCACTGCAACTTCTGCCTCCCAGGTTCAAGTGATTCTCCTGAGCCAGACTCCGAAGTAGCTGGGATTACAGGCCCGCACCACCACGCCCAGCTAATTTTTTGTATTTTTAGTAGAGACAGGGTTTCACTATGTTGGTCAGGCTGGTCTCGAACTCTTGACCTCATGATCCGCCTGCCTCGGCCTCCCAAAGTGCTGGGATTCCAGGCGTGAGCCACCGTGCCCAGCTCAACCGAACACGGATTTAAAGAGCATCTGCTTTAGATGCCAATGCGGTAGGCATCAGTACTGTTTACAAATAACTCTGTTATTCTCAACTCACTGTCCAGAAATAGGCACATGGGAGCTGAGACTGAAACATTTGATTGTCAAACTCATTCCCCTTTCCTCGGCATAGCTATTGTCAACCTTTATTCTAGGAGTCTGATCTCTCAATGACCATCCTGAACAGGGGCCCCTGCTGACCTGTGGTGGGTATCTCAACCAGCTTGGGCTGCCATAACAAAATACCACTGACTGAGTGGCTTAAATAACATGCAATTTTCTTTTCACAGTTTTGGAGACTAGAAGGTCAAGATCAGGGCATCAGCGTAGTTGGGTTCTGGTTGCAGCCTCTGCCTGGCTTGTTGAAAGCTGCCTTCCCTCTGTGCTCACATCGTCTCTCCTTGGTGCATGCATGGGGTCGGGGAAGCCTGGGAGCAGCCCTCTGGTATCTTTTCTCAGAAGTGCTCATAAGTGTGCCAACTCCACCAGGAGAGCTCCAGCCTCGTGACCTTTTCTGAACCGAATTATCTCCCCAAGGCTCCATCTCCAAATACCATAACAATGGGGGTCAGGGCTTTCACATAGGAATTTGGGGAGACTCAATTTGGTCCACAGCAGTGGGCATGAAGCATCAGAGAGAAACAACCAACGCTGAGATTTGGAGACTATTTGTTATCATAGGATAATTTAGACTGTCCAGACAGATACATTCTGATAGCAAATATTATTTTTATACCTCTATGCTTTTGTGAGGAAATAATATGTTTTTAATTAAAAATAATAGCGGGAAAGGCACTTAGCTTACTGTTAGTCTAGAAGTTGGTGGCAGGGCTGGAATTGAAATTTTAAGCCTCCTCCCTCTGGAAAACGGAAATTGCTAAAACATTATGGTTTCCTTGTGCAGACCTTCAAAATCAATTATTAAACTTGTGACAATAACGTCACATCATCAAAGTGAATTTTTTTCGCTGTTTTTAACCTGAGGGTCAGACATCACAACCACCTGCTTAACCAGCTTCCATAAACACCAAGGATTCAGATGTCTGTTGCAATATGAAACTTATCTTTGCTTATCTCGAGTATCTTTTTGGGTACAGCACAGAATGCTAATCTTAAGAAATTCTGCCTGCAGATATTTAGAATCGTTTGGAAATTGATCATACAAGCATAAGTACATGCATTCCAAATACGTGTATGTTTATTATTATCACAAATCTTCTCTAGGAAAAGAGATCGGATGATTTCCATTAAACCTAAAATTGTTCCTTTAGGGAACAGCAGAATGCAAAGAATGTTTTTAACAGTGTGTCAATTGAATGACTCTTACTCAACCCATGGAAACAGCCCTTATCAGCAGCTCTGACGTAAGCAAGGGCAGAAGTTCATTAGCACAGGTGCCTGTCATGATCCACACACAGGAACGGAATTCTCACAGAAGAAACAACCTGTCTGCGTATGCAAACAGTGCTTTAGTGAAACACAGGTGCTGGGGGATTATTGACAGCATATGACCCCAAGTGCAATCCATCATGTACCTCCATGTAAATACCAAACAATTCATGACCAGCCTGGACAACACGGCGAAACCTCGCCTCTACTAAAAAATACAAAAAGTAGCCGGGTGTGGTGGCGTGCACCTGTAGTCCCAGCTACTTGGGAGGCTGAGGCACTTAAATCTGAGAATTGCTTCAACTTGGGAGGTGGAGGTTGCAGTGAGCCAAGATCACACCATTGCACTCCAGCCTGGGCGACAGAGTGAGATCCTATCTCATAAATAAATAAACAAACAAACAAATACCAAACGAGGTAATAACCCTAAAGAGGTCAAGAACAAAGCCACTCTTGGCTGGCAGTGCAAAAGGAGAGTGGCTTTGGAATTCCATGCTCCCTGGACTCACCTCCAGTTGTGTCTCTCCAGCTGTGTGGCGGTGAGCAAGCATCCAACCACATCAAAGCCAGCACTCTGATCTGTGAAACAGAGACCATCACACCCACCTCACTATGCTGTCCCGAGAAGGAAAGCAAGTGACCCGGCATGTGGTGGAGGCTCCCTGCTTTGCAGTTGTTAAGGTTCAACGAGAATTTAATGAACAGAACAAAAGTTTAGCAAACGTTATTGTAACTAAGTAGTTAATAAGAACATAGATAATACATAATAATGCGTAACAAATAATAGAGAATCTCTTTGCTCACTTATTAATGCCTGTAGAATAGGGTTAGTGAAAAGCAAAAATAATTCACATCAAGTATTTTTAACATGCCTGGTGGACAGTAACTGAGCAAAGAGTGAAGAAACAGAGGCTTGGTGAAGCTGATACATTTTCCCAGGATCAGAGGGGGTGGAGCTGTATCTCAGAAACGAAGCTCACACTCTTAACTCATGGTGTAATTCTGCAGAGAATGTCAGGCTGCACCTTTGGCCCAGAGGGTGGCTCTCATGCCACTGCTGCCTTCCACAAAGGAGGGTGTTTCCTTAGACTTCCCTGTTGACAATTTTCCTCTTTATGGCACAGTGTGGAGTTCTGACCCATTTCGGGGTTGTGCACAGGGTTCTGACGGTACTGTAATTCAGTAGGACTACTTGAGTATCGCAGAAGCCAGATCCCAACTGCTACAGGCCCAACTACATCAGGAACTTCCTCAAGCCAACATTCAATCAACAGAGTTCCATGGCCACTGCGAATGCTCTCGGCAGTGCTGCCTGAGGGGAGGGATGGCAGAAGAGTAAGACACAGTTCCTGTCCACAAAGAGCTGGCTACTTCCTTTGCAAACAAGATGTACACGAGGAAGCATCCAGGTACAAAGCAGCATGTGACTCGTTCTGAATGAGTTCCTGTGGGGATCCAGGGAAGTGGCTGACGGGCCCGATGGAGCACTCTTAGGACCCTCTAAGACCGGATGGCTACTGATGGCTAATCCCCATGCAAAGGCTCCTTTCAGGCAGGAAGTTCAATTCTGCAAAACGTACCTTTCATTCATCAGAATTACAGCAACAAGAAGGTAAAACAGAAAATACCAAGTCCACAAAACAAAGAGATTTGAAAAACAAAGCTTTTCACTGAGAAGTGCCTGGCAGTCAGAAGCTTTGCAGAGTACCCTTGAGAGCATCCTTTACTACGGCTGAGAAGTACCTTTCTCTGTCACAAGGTACACACACTTGGAGGCATCCTGGTAGCTGGAACCTCCGTTAACACAGTCAAGAATTGGCAATGTGCCTCATACTGCAGGCAGCATTTCTGACTCTCCTCAGAAAGGCCTTTAGCGTTTGGTTTCTCCAGAGAAGCCCAGAAGTCTATCAATAGAGAAGCTTGCTCCTGGTGGTGTAGAACACACACTTGCCCCCAAGAAGCTATACTCAGCCACAAAATCACAAGAATAGGCAAAGATGTTGATTCTTATCAACACGCACATGGTGTAGGATGCTTGGTACCTTACCATGGTCATAGCTCTGGGCCCATGATGAGCCATTATGGTTGTGCATTCACAGACATGCCTTTGTAGCTGAACAAGTTAAAAGCAGGTGGCTCACACCTATCATCTCAGCACTTTGGGAGGCCAAGGCCGGTGGATCACTTGAGGTCAGGTTTTGAGACCAGCCTGGCTAATATGGTGAAATCCTGTCTCTACTAAAAATACAAAGTGTTAGCTGGGAATGGTGGCAGGTGCCTGCAATCCCAGCTACTCGGGAGGCTGAGGCAGACGAATTGCTTGAACCCCGGAGGCGGAGGTTGCAGTGAGCTGAGATCGTGGCACTGCACTCCAGCCTGGGTGACAGAGTGAGACTCTGTTTGAAGAAAAAAAAAAAAAAAAGAATTAAAGAAAGGATGTTTGCCCATCTGAAGCAAAGTATCTAAATATCGGATTAAAAGAAAAAGAAAGAGGAACTGGCTATATCAGAGTGAGAGAAAGTGGGAGATGCTGAGGAAACATATAAGAACCTAAAAGAAAGGGCAGTAAGTATAAGCATAGCTTTGCTCATCTCGGAAATGGTGGCCAGAACTGTCCTGCGGCTTAGCAAATGATCATAGCCAGCGAATCCTAATTACCCTAGAAGCTTCCTTTAGAAGTGCCAGAGATGCAGGAGGTATGCTTATCCGCCTTGTGACACAAAAATGGAAGCATAGTTAATAGATGAGAAAAGCATGACTCAGAATGATTTTCAATATTGGAATGTTGGGAATTTATGAGAGGTATTTTCGTGTAAGAATCATAGGACTTATTTAAAAGGTTTGGAGAGTGGGGGGCATCCCAGATGCGTGAGAAGCAGTATAGCTAATCGTTAGAAGTAGGTTTGCTGGAGCCAGGCTGCCTGGGTTCAAAGCCCACCTCTGCTGCCCCTTAGCTGCACAACCCTGGGCTGCTTTCGAGCCTTGCTGTGCCTTGGGTTTCCCCACGCACTTCATGAGGCAGTTGCAGGAATTAAACGAGTTAATATGTAGTCAACAGCTCTGAACACTGCTTGACTGAGTCAGCCCTACCTAACGTTTAATTTACGGGATGTGGCCCTGGGTTCCTTAAGGGAGCGGCCACACTATTCACAAACATTAAAGCAGTAAAGGCTCCATTCTCATCACCTTTCTCCTCTGTTGGACCCCACAGGACTGTCTCTCGCAACTGCTTCCTCCGCTCTCCTAAGGCACTCTGCGGAACCAGCGGCACCTCTTTCGCCTGAGATCAGGATTTCCCTTCTCCGCCCGTTTTGGGATTTAACAAGCACGAGAAAGGAGGGCTGCAGGGGAGCCGCGAGGGCCTCCTCACCACCGCCCGGGATCAGAGTGGGGGGCGTCACCCGCTCTACACCCAGAGCCCGGGCACGCCCCGCACGCGCGGCTCCCTCCTCCTCGGCGGGGCTCGCCGCGACCCCGGACGCCCAGACTCCCGGATACCCTCGACCCTCCGGACTCCTAAGCCCCGCATCCCCCAAATCCCAAGACCCCCCTCGAACCCTGGTCCAGGGCGGGTGGCTGGGGGCCTGAACCCGCTCCAGAAACCCGCAGGGCAGTCTGTCGGAAGCCTCTTCTTTACCCAGCATGAATTTAGTCTCCGCGCGCCCCCTAAAACCCAGGCGTCCTCTCCCCCGCGCCCTAGCTCCCGGGGGCCCTCACACACTCTCCGCGGCGGACCTCCAGGCCGGGCGGGTGCGCTGTGCGACGCCGAAAGCGCCATAGAGCACGCAAGACACGTTTGGCTCCCGGAAGTGACGTACAGCAAGCGCCCGACGGCGGAAGTCCCTCCTGCTCCCGACGGCGGAAGTCCGGGAGTGCCCAGTACCCGCGTGCATACGGCAGCCGGCATGGCGCACTACAACTTCAAGAAAATTACGGTAGTGCCGTCCGCCAAGGTAGGTGGCTCCGGGAGGGCCACTGCTACTTTCGCCTTCTCATTAGCGGGGTCTCAGGGGAGGGTCCGGGCCTGTAGCCGTGGGAGAGCGGTCGCCTTCCGCTCGCCCACCACCCGCTCCCGGGCCCGACCTGCCGGACGCGTACTCGAGATCATTTCCCCTCCCCCAGCAGAATCCGGGGTCCACCAGAGATCGGATCCCCCAGAGACCCGGGTCCACCTGAGACCGGGGTCCACCCAGAGACTGAGGGCCCCCAGAGATCGGGGTCCACCCAGAGTAGGGTTCCCTGGAGGGGCTCCGGGTGACGAGGTGGGCGAGTGGAGGGGACCCCAACATGTGAGGGAGGAAGCACTCCGTGGTCCGTGATGAGCCTTCAGATTCTGGATTTGGCGTAGCCCCCTCCCCTCTCAGGAATCCTCGGTTCGTTGCTATCGTGATTTAACATTTCTTAATTTTTAAGTCATTCTCTTTCACTGTTAGATTTGGGAACCCCTGTTCTTTTTAGACCATAGTAGGCCCAGACTAAATTTTTACAGCGTTGGTTAGTGTGGCAAGAATGAGTCAACAAGTGTTAAGTGTTAGAATTTTTTTTTTTTTTTTTTCCCCCGAGACAGAGTTTTCCGCTTTTGTTTCCCAGGCTGGAGCGCGATCAAGGCTCACTGCAACCTCCACCTCCCGGGTTCAAGCGATTCTCCTGCCTCAGCCTCCCGAGTAACAGGGATTACAGGCGTGCGCCACCACGCACGGCTAATTTTTGTGTTATTAGTAGAGACGGGGTTTCACCACGTTGGCCAAGCTGGCCTCGAACTCCTGATCCCAGGTCTCCCAGGGAGATCCCAGGGAGTTGGAGATCCCTCGAACTCCCGCTCCGGCCTCCCAAAGTGCTGGAATTACTGGCGTGAGCCACCACACCCGGCCCTGGTATTACGACTTTTTTAAGAAGTCATGTTTTTATGTAGTGAACATTCGATTTGGGTCGCAATTACAGAGACATTGACGGGCAACTCGAGCCTCTCAGGGACTGCTGCACGAGAGGGAGTTACTGAAGTCCCTGCAGAGTGACTGTTTTCCTCTCATCAGTGTCTCCTTTTCTTCACGTCTTAACAACGGAATGAGCTTGCCTTGGAAAGCTTTGTGGGAGTCTCGTATTTTACCTTCATAGCAATAATTGTTTCCCCACTTCTCTCCATTTCTCATTTCTTCCTGACAATTGTTGTGACACATCTCTTGATAGATTGTAGTGTTTTCTTTCTTTCTTTCTTTTTGAGATGCAGTCTCGCTCTGTTGCCCAGGTTGGAGTGCAGTGGTGGATCTCATCTCACTGCAGCCTCCGCCTCCCAGATTCAAGTGATTCTCCTGCCTCAGCCTCCTGAGTAGCTGGGATTACAGGTGCAGGCCACCAGGCCTGGCTAATTTTTGTATTTTCAGTAGGATGGAGTTTCACCATGTTGGCCAGGCTGGTCTTGAACTCCTGATCTCAAGTGATCCACTTGCCTCAGCCTCCCAAAGTGTTGGGATTACAGGCATGAGCTACCGCGCCCGGCCAGATTGTAGTATTTTCGAGTGCAGGAATCATGTCTTATTTGTATTTTTGGTCAGCCATCTCTCAAGTTTGTTGAAGGAATTTGCTCTTTGGATTACATGAACTTTGTTCATGTTATTGACTTATGTGGAGAACTTTAGGATATGTTAGTACACCATCCATCTTCTGTGGAATGAGATTTGTATTTTTAGAGAACACATGAGTTTACTTACCTAAAAAATGGGTGATGGTAATTGTTTGGTGATTGGAAGTTAAAAAAAAAATCACATCAAGAAAGTGTGTGGTATTCAGTTCATTCTAGAAGGTGTTAAGTGAGTGCCTGTCCTATGCATTGGGTACTGTGTTACAAAAATGCATTAGATAAAATACCTGCCTCTTTGGAAGTCGTTGTCAAGAGGGGTAAGTCGAGGCCGGCGCGGTGGCTCATGCCTGTAATCCCAGCACTTTGGGAGGCTGAGGCGGGCAGAGCACAAGGTCAGGAGATCGAGACCATCTTGGCTAACACGGTGAAACCCCGTCTCTACTAAAAATACAAAAAAATTAGCTGAGCGTGGTGGCAGGCACCTGTAGTCCCAGCTGCTGGTGAGGCTGAGGCAGGAAAGTGGCGTAAATCCAGGAGGCGGAGCTTGCAGTGAGCGGAGATTGTGCTGCCACTGCACTTCAGCCTGGGCGACAGAGCAAGACTCTGTCTCAAACAAAACAAAACAAAACAAAATAAAAAAGGGTAAGTGGCATCATGAATGACCATACTAGAAATGAAACATTGTTATCATGGAGGACCCACATGGATTGGGAGAGAAGAGTGCAGTTAGCTGTGGTAAGTTGGAGAGTCAGGGGCGATCTTATGAAGTAGGTAACCTTTGAACTGGTCCCCCTTCAGGATGTGTGAACGCCATTAGGTGCAGAAAAATGTAGGGAAGAACTTCTGTAGGCCAGAGGGAAGACCGTGTGTGCCCCTCATAGTACATGGAAGACTGTTGTGACCACCTGTTTACTTGTCTCACTTGTAGACCCAGAGGGGAGACGGTGCGTGCCCCTCATAGTATAATACTTGGCAGACTGTGTTGTGCCTACGTGTTTACTTCTGTCACTGGACCCTGAATTCCGTGAAGGAAGGGACAGTATCTTGTTCATTATCTTCAGCACCCAAGTATCCTTAACAACCTTTGTTTGAAATGATATTGAGTTAATCAAATTGTTGAATTAATCAAAGTGTTCAAGAAAAAAGATCCAAGTAATTTTGTGTGACTAGATACACTGGATTGAGGAATCCTGGGAATTGGATCCTTATTAAAGAGAAGTGCTGACTCTTTGCACTGGGCAACTCATGCAAAAATCCTTCATCTCCTCAAGTAGTTCCCTTCCATGCTCTTAGGAAATTATGAAGTGGATTTTAGTTTTACCTGTTATTTTATGTACTTTCAAAGTCAAAGATATGCATAAAGAAATGGGAGGATTGTTTCTTTTTCTCAACTATTTTTTCTAATTTATGATTTGAGTTCTCTCATTACTTAAGTTTCAAAGGTTCTTAGGTGTTTGGAAATTAAGATAGCATCAAGAAAGTGTGGCGTAAAATTTATCTTAGCAGCCGTGTGTTTGAAGATGAACAAGGTTGAACATAAAATGTTTAGAGTAAATTTTTGTAATTTAAAATATGTAGTACTGTAATTAGTGTTTTAAGAAGGTTTCAAATAAGTGGATCAAAAGTAGACACTTTTGATGTAATTATGTTTTATTTTCTTTAATTGCAGGACTTTATTGACCTGACATTGTCGAAGACTCAACGAAAGACTCCAACTGTTATTCATAAACATTACCAAATTCATCGCATTAGACATTTTTACATGAGAAAAGTCAAATTTACTCAACAGAATTACCATGATAGACTTTCACAAATTCTAACAGATTTCCCTAAATTGGATGTAAGTGACTTGGGGGACTTCTGTGGTTATGTAAATATGAGCCTTCAGAGAATCAGTGTTTAACCAGTTTGGTGTACTCATTTGACAGAAAAGGAAACAAAGTAAATTACTTGGATTACTCAATAAGTTAGTGGCAAATAACTAATTTGTTGAATTAATAAAAGTGGGAACAGAATATGGGTTTTTTGATTCCCTAGTATTCTTTCCTCCAACTAAACCCCATCTAAGGAGGCCCGAAGCTCTCTTCTCAGGCTTTCTGTGTAACCCCTGGGCTTGCAGGTGCCAACCCAAGTGGTAATGATAGCTGTGGGTTATGAATGCAGAAGCTGACAGCTCACTGGTTGTTTGGGCTTCATCTCCTGCACCCTCTTTCCAAGGGTTTTATTCCTCTGGGCTCAGCTTGGGTGAGTGGTGTAAACTCCACCACTGTTTGTGATCTTGTTGCTTCATCAGCTGATGACAGTTCAGCACTGACTGTTTTCTTCTTTGGCAAGAAGAGATCACGTGGGAGCTGTGACTTTTGAATGAAGCCAGAAACCTTGAGCTCCTTTCACTGCTGTACATTGCAGTTTGCCTGTTTTGCCTGTTTTATTTCTTTTTTTTTTTTTTTTTTGAGGCTGAGTCTCACTCTATCGCCCAGGCTGGAGTGGCGTGATCTCAGCCTGCTGCAGCCTCTGCCTCCTGAATTCAAGCAATTCTTGTGCCTCAGTCTCCTGCGTAGCTGGGATTACAGGCGCATACCACCATGCCTTGCTAATTTTTGTATTTTTAGTAGAGACGGGGTTTCACCATGTTGGCCAGGGTGGTCTTGAACTCCTGACCTCAAGTGATCTACCTGCTTCAGCCTCCCAAAGTGCTGGGATTATAGCGTGAGCCACCACGCCCGGCCTGCCTGTTTCTTTAGCTGTAGAAAAGTAAGAGCAGTGTCTGCTTGGCAGGCACTGCTGACAAAGCCTCATGACACCACACATGGGGTAATGTGGTTGCAAGGTTATTTGAGGTTGTGAAGGGTGCGGGGATCAGCAGTATAGTCTCAAAGCCTAAATCCGCCATTGCCCCACAATAGTCGCTGAAGGCAGATGTAAGCAGAGGGAAACATTTGGCTTCTGTGACAGTACTTCATATTTAAACAAGTAATAATGGCTTTTTTTTTTAAGCCGGGGTCTTGCTCTGTTGCCCAGGCTGAAGTGCAGTGGCACGACCTTGGCTCACTGCAACCTCCACCTCCCGGGTTCAAGCGATTCTCCTGCCTCAGCCTCCCATGTAGCTGGGATTACAGGTGCCTGCCACTATGCCTGGCTAATTTTTGTATTTTTAGTTGAGACAGGGTTTCACCATGTTGGCCAGGCTGGTCTCAAACTCCCGACCTCAGGTGATCCGCCTGCCTTGGCCTCCCAAAGGCGTGAGCCACCACACCCAGCCAATAATGGCTTATTTTTAAAATACAGAAGTACTTAAAATAAAATGCAAAAATTCTTGCTAGAGGACAGACACTTAGGTTGCATCTGTCTAGGATTTGACACAGTTGCTCAGTAGATGTTTGTTGAATGAGTGAATGGTTTCTTGGGAAAGGTCAGGTACTAGAGAGTACCTGGGGGTGAAGAAAGTGATTAAGAATATGTTTCGGTTTTTTTTTTTTTTTTTTGAGACGGAATCTTGCCCTGTTGCCCAGGCTGGAGTACAATGGCATGATCTCAGCTCACTGCAACCTCCACCTCCCAGGTTTGAGCAATTCTACCGCCTCAGCCTCCCTAGTAGCTGGGATTACAGGCATGTGCCACTACGCCCGGCTAATTTTTGTGGGTTTTTTTTAGTAGAAACGGGGTTTCTCCATGTTGGCCAGGCTGGTCTCGAATTCCTGACCTCAGGTGATCCGCCTGCCTCGGCCTCCCAAAGTTTTGGGATTACAGGCATGAGCCACACTGCGCCTGGCCAAGAATGAGATTATTCTTAACTGATTTGATATTAGGAAACACTTGATTTTAGCAAACAACATATTTTGATCTACTTAGTATCAGATTTTTGTGGTTCTTTTTAAGAAGTTTTATCTTTTTCATCCTCAGTGTTATAGCCATCAGAGGTAGGAGAGTTCAAATGTATTAACATTCTATTACTTCTTTCAAAGCCAGGACTGGTTATCTGAGAACAACTTCAGAGTGGAGGGTTAGTGGAGGGTTAGACACTAAGTCGTCATTCACTGAGTGCTTATTGCCTGTCAGGTACTGTTCTGAGCACTAGGAATCCAGAAGTGGTAAAGGTTCATGATCTCATTCTGGTGGAGAAAAGACAGTAAACAGCGTGTCAGATGAATGCAGTGAAGCCATGGAAGGGAGTAGGGAGTATCTGTGTGGGGAGAGAGTCAGCCCTGTAGTCAGAGAAGCAGCAGGTGCAGGAGACCCAGGAGGTGGGGCGGGGTGGGGAGGTGAACACTGGGACATGGAATTGGAGGTGGTAGTCAAGGGTTGGGTTTATATGCACTGGCGAGATCTTGGAAGAGAATGTAGGAAGAAGGGTGCTGTGGGGAGCATGAATGTTTCGGGTAGAGCTGTGAGCACGAGCCAGCACGGGACTTAGAGGGGGCAGAGTCTTTACCTGGAAGCTGTGAGGAGAATGCTGCAGGCAGGATGCGTGGCCAGCCCCCAGTGCTTCAAGAGGTCTGTGAGATTTTAAAAACTGAGAATTGGTCGTTGGGAGGTCCTTGGTGAGCTTGTAGGCTGTTTAGAAGGAGTGGTGGACACAGAATTCTGGTGAGAGTGGGTTCAAGAGAGGGAGGAGAGAAGAGGAGAGACACAGGACCTCCTGGGAGCAAAGAGAAGGAACAGGAAGGATTTGGGGGCCACGGGAGTTTTTAATTTTTTTCCTAAAGATTGGGAAATAACGGCAAATTTTTAGGCTGATGGGAATAGTCCGGTGGAGGAAAGAATTTCTGGCGCTGAGTTCCTGAGCAGCAGGAAGGGCACATGCAGGGCCGGGGGCTGGCCATTGCTGGGTCCTACAGCTCCACCACTGCGCTGGGAGCGAGGTGGGTGCGAGCCATGACCATTGGCGCCCGTATCCCTTCTGATGCTTGTTTTCTCAGAGGACTAAATAGACAGGGCCCCTGGCCAGGAGAGGGAACTGAGGAGGAGACACTGTGGGCTTGAAGGGAGAGGGAAAGAAATTGTTCTTCAAGTGGTACTTCTAGGGATGAGAAACTGCCGGCCCAAAGTGACCATGGTGTGCTTTTTTTGTTTGTTACAGGATATTCATCCATTCTATGCTGATTTGATGAATATTCTCTACGACAAGGATCATTACAAGTTGGCTCTGGGGCAAATAAATATTGCCAAAAATTTAGTGGACAAGTAAGGTACTTTTTTACTGTAGTGTCTTTTAAGTTATCAAAAGTGGGGAAAAAAAACTAGTGCTTTTTATTTTTTACAGTGTTGCTAAAGATTACGTGCGACTGATGAAGTACGGCGACTCTCTCTACCGCTGCAAACAGCTGAAGCGCGCGGCCCTGGGACGGATGTGCACGGTGATCAAGAGGCAGAAGCAGAGTTTGGAGTATTTGGAGCAAGGTGCTTGTCACACATCTGCAGGAACCGCATTAGTGTCCTGCTGAGAGGATGCGTCCTTGTTGAGGACTTGAGATGTCTGTTTTTGTTGTATTTTGGAGATGACCGGGTCAGTTATTTTTCCTAGCTTTACCTATGAGAAACAGTAATAGGCTGGTTTTTACTGAAAAAGTGGTAGCACATATAATACTTACAAATCAACAGCACTGGTAAGAAAATTTATGTATTTCATATTTAATAGGTAAGGCATAGACAAAAAATCATGAGGAAGTACTGAAAAGTATAAAAAATAAGATGGCTCATAGTTTATTGACTTTTTTATTTTTAAAAATACTTTTATTTAATAGGACTTTCTGAATTAACGTAGTAGGATTCTATTGAACAATTACTTGCCTATTTATTTGTGTGTATTCTTACATGACAAATTATTTTGACTCATTTGGTTTTCATATCCCTCCTGCATCTTGCAAATCATTTTAAACAAAATTTATGATACGTGGACGCTTTGCAGGTGCTTTCCTACAGATCTGTGTGGTCTTCGTGATGGCCCAAGGGATGCCACCCTGGAGCCATGTGTCTTACAGATGAGGTGGCAGAATGGCAGTAACCCATGTGTAGCCAGAACGGCATGGCATGCAGGCTTCAAAGTACACTGTTTCCCTAATGTCATCTTGCTAATGAGAATCATCTGGACACTTCCAGAGATGCTGTTGGCCCCACTTTTCACCTAATGAGTTAAAACATGGGCTTAGAAGGGCTGAGGAATATGATTCTTACTAGAGCCAAACTTGGGAAATAACTATTGAATATACTATATATATACAGTTACTCTCTGCAACTATTTTCTCCATCACTTTTGCATTACAAAAGTTGGAGTAAGATTAATATCACCACAGGCCTGGACTGTAACTAAGTTGAAAAGAAAATTGAAAGCAAATCTTACACTTTGAGTTTCTTAATTTTTTAATTTGAACTTTTCATATTTTCACAGTGCGTCAGCATTTATCCCGTTTGCCAACCATTGATCCAAATACCAGGACTCTGCTTTTGTGTGGGTACCCAAATGTTGGGAAGTCCAGTTTCATCAATAAGGTTGGTCTGTTTTTTATCGTAAAGCAAATAATCTGACCATTTTAGGTCAGCGTTACTGTATTCTGACTGCGTGGGATTCAGGATGGCCTTGGTAATAATTTTGGCCTCTGAGTTGGTCCTTGAGTAAACACTGCCCTGGTCTGCAGGAGGCCCCAGTGCCTGAGCACACCTGAGTTCCTCTTGGAGAGGATTGACTTTGTCTGTATCTACATTTATATTACTATTACAGAAGTCATTACTTTTTGTTCTTGTGTGTGTCCTGTGATTTCTAAGGAATTTGAGACATGTAAGTGCATTTTTGTTGACAACTGGAGAGGTTTTCTTGGGTGGTGTTGGCCTGTCCTGGAATGGCTATGCCAGGGGGGCTCTGGTGGCAGGTGACACTCGCCCAGCTGAGGTCCTCCCGTCTGCGGCTGCTTCTGGGTGATCTGTTACCTTGGTTGCTGTGTCAGCTTTCACATGAAATCATACATGGTCCAGTAGAGGGACGGTGCCGAGTCGCTCTTTCCCTGGGTGAGCTCACTGACTAGGATTTGAGCGTAACATTTAAGAGACTCGGTCATTTGGTTCTTCAGGAAAATTTGGCTGAGTTTGAGGGACCCAGGAAGAGGCAAAGCAACATTTGAAATGTGAATTTACAACCAGCAGCAGCTCATGTGCCCAGAAAATTTATGACTTACTCGGTGCCAAGATCACTTTATTTTTAATTTTAAAAATTCTTTCTTTTTGTTGAAACTTTTTCTTCTGCTTTTTGAGACAGGGTCTTGCTCTGTCGCCCAGGCTGAAGTGCAGTGGTGCAGACTTGGCTCGCTGCAGCCTCAACCTCCTGGGCCCAAACAATCCTCTCACCTCAGCCACCCAAGTAGCTGGGACCACAGGTGCATGCCATCACACCTGTTTAGTTTTTTTATTTTTTGTGGAGACGGAGTCTCACTGTGTTCCCCAGGCTGATCTCAAACTCCCACACTCAAGCCATCCTCCTGCCTCAGCCTCCTGAAGTGCTGGGATTACAGGCATGAACGACTCCACCCTCCTTAAGATCACTTTTGCTTTAAAATCGATTTGTAAGTTTTGTTTTGTCTATAGGTTGCTGTGACGTGGTGACCAGCAAAGCTCTGCAGGGTCCTTGCTAATGTTTCAAATGCTTGTCAGCTGTGAACCTGCCACAGTGAGCCAGTGCTCTGGGGCCGATTTGGTGGCTGCTGGACCAGGTGGCTTTTTAAATTGCAGTTTAATTCAGCAAAATGAAAATTTCAACTCCTCAGTCACATGAGCCACATATTGAAGGCTGGTTAGCAGTGCGTGACTGGTGGCCCCGTTTGGACAGTGCAGACGGAACATTCCTGTCATCATAAAGAGCTCTGAGGGCGTTGCAGGCGGTGGGGCAGGACGTGGGAGGGTGAGGGGAGCTGGTGGCTGTCCTCCAGATGCCGGCCCTCACGCTGTCCTCGTGCCCCAGTCCTTGGCCTGGTGGTGGGAAGGAAGAGGTACCAGGCTCCCGTTTTGATGCAGTTTTATTGTGTGAGGTTTCTTCTATGGTTTTTTCCTACCCAAAATTAGTCTTGTTAAAACACACAGATGCCCTGTGTACACAGAGGAAATGAGGTGATTCTGAAAGTTCTCACTGTTGTTTCAGGTGACGAGAGCAGACGTGGATGTCCAGCCCTACGCGTTCACTACCAAGTCTCTGTTTGTTGGGCACATGGATTATAAGTATCTACGTTGGCAGGTAAGAGTCTTGTCTTTATTTTTATGTATTTATTTATTTTGAGATGGAGTATCACTCTAGTTACCCAGGCTGGAGTGCAGTGGCATGATCTTGGCCCACTGCCACCTTTGCCTCCGAGGTTCAAGTGATTCTCCTGCCTCAGCCTCTCGAGTAGCAGGGATTGATTACAGGTGCGCACCACCATGACGGGCTAATTTTTGTGTTTTTTTTTAGTACAGAGGGGGTTTCACCATGTTGGCCAGGCCGGTCTTGAACTCCTGACATAAGGTGATCTGCCCACCTTGGCCTTCCAAAGTGCTAGGATTACAGGTGTGAGTCACGCGCACCTGGTGAGAGTCTTGTCTTTAAACAGAAAAAATATATTGGTTTATCTAGGGTAATCAAGAACTTGAAATTTCATCATCATAAGAAAAACTTGTCTGAGCTCTGGGGATGCATAAGAACAGGTCACATGTCTCTGATATAATTCAGGGGAGGCAGCCAGCTGCTAGTGTGGATTTCTGCATTTTGTTAACATAAAATGAAATTCTCTTTGTGTCATTTCTAACTCTGTTATCAGAAATGGCATATATACAGTTTAAAAGCATGAAGCAGGCCGGGCACGGTGGTTCACGCCTGTAATCCCAACACTTTGGGAGGCCAAGGCAGGTGGATAACCTGAGGTCAGAATTTCAAGATCGGCCTGGCCAACATGGCGAAACCCCGTCTCTTCTAAAAATACAAAAATTAGCTGGGCGTGGTGGTGGGCACCTGTAATCCCAGCTACTTGGAAGGCTGAGGCAGGAGAATCACTTGAACCTGGAAGGCAGAGGTTGCAGTGAGCCGAGATTGTGCCATTGCACTCCAGCCTGGGCGACAAGAGTGAAACTGTCTCAAAAATAAATAAATAAATAAAAAGCATGAAGCAATGTTTTCACACTATAATTTTATAAATTGTGAAGAAAGTAATTCCTAAGACATGGGAGGGTTCTCAGTTATCCCAGTTTTTGTGTTTTGTGATGTCACTGGTAAAAAGAGGAGTCATTTCTCTCAGTGTCATGGCTAGCATTTCATTGAGCTCTACAGGGTTCCTCCTCCCTGTTTTGATGTTTAAATAAATAATATGTACTTTTTTCTCACTGCTTTATTTTATGGTGTTTAGGAGACCTACTTTTTTTTTTTTTTTTTGTGACATAGTCTCACTCTTTCGCCCAGGCTGGAGTGCAGTGGCACTATCTCAGCTCACTGCAAGCTCCACCTCCCACATTCACGCCATTCTCCTGCCTCAGGCTCCCAAGTAGCTGGGACTACAGGCGCCCGCCACCACGCCCAGCTAAGTTTTTTGTATTTTTAGTAGAGACGGGGTTTCACCGTGTTAGTCAGGATGGTCTCGATCTCCTGACCTCATGATCCACCCGCCTTGGCCTCCCAAAGTGCTGGGATTACAGGCATGAGCCACTACATCTGGCCCTACTTTTTTTTTTAACACGATTCTCCTATAAGATTATTAGGTCTGGTTGGGCATGTGTGAGTGACTTCTGGGATGTGCTGGACAAGAAGCTTGTGGGTGAGTGTGCTTTCAGTGACAAGGTCTGGCTGTGTTAGGTTGTAGACACTCCTGGTATCCTGGACCAACCTCTGGAGGATAGGAACACCATCGAGATGCAGGCCATCACTGCCCTGGCCCACCTCCGTGCTGCGGTCCTGTACGTGATGGATTTGTCTGACCAGTGTGGGCATGGGCTGAGGGAGCAGCTGGAGCTCTTCCAGAACATCAGACCTCTCTTCATCAACAAGGTGTGTGTGGTCACTCATGTTTTGCTTCATATCCTGCAGTATGAGAATAATGATTTCGTTATTTTTCTTCCTTGCCTAGCCTCTCATAGTTGTAGCCAACAAATGTGATGTGAAGAGAATAGCTGAACTTTCTGAAGATGATCAGGTAAATCACGTTAATATTTTGAATATTTCTTACTTACCAATTCTGAATTCTCATCTCAGACAACCAAAGTTTAGATGAAGGAATTTTAGCAATACTAGTCCACAATTGTATTTTATAGTTGAGATAATATCCTCAGGGGTTTAGTGAGATGACATAATAAAAACGTAGTTATTGGCAAACTAAAACTAAAACATAGGTTTCTGGATTCCTACTTTGTTCTTGAGTGTGTAGAACTATCTGTATTTGATGGGCTGAACTTTTGGAGAATGTGATTACTTAGGAGAGAATGTTGGAGAAGGGTACTCACAGGTGTTAATTCATAAAACAGGTTCTGGGATTAAATGAGTTTGGAAGCGAATGGTTGAGTGAAGGAGAAGGAGGGTCTTGGAATTTGGGGCTTTCTGGATCTATGAGTGAGACGTGCCTGCTAGCTTTCTCCAAGAGGCAGGCAGTATTGGTGGACATAATTTTTCAAACTAATTGAATCCTACAACCCTTTTTTTTTTTTTTTTTTTTGAGACGGAGTCTGGCTCTGTCACCCAGGCTGAAGTGCGGTGGCGTGATCTTGGCTCACTGCAAGCTCCGCCTCCCGGGTTCTCCTGCCTCAGCCTCCCGAGTAGCTGGGACTACAGGTGCCCGCCACCACGCCCGGCTAATTTTTTGTATTTTTAGTAGAGACGGGGTTTCACCGTGTTAGCCAGGATGGTCTTGATCTCCAGACCTCGTGATCCACCTGCCTTGGCCTCCCAAAGTGCTGGGATTACAGGCGTGAGCCACTGCGCCTGGTCCTATAACCCTTTTTAATAGGCGTCCTTCATGATAAATGCTTTTAGAAGCATGCATTGGTAGAGTGGCTTTCAAATTGTGGTCCTGGACCAGCCATGTCAGCATCACCTTCTTAATTTCTTCCTTAATTTCCTCATTGACCCATTGGTCATTCTGGGACATGTTTATAATTCCCATGGGTTTCTTTTTTTACAGCTTTGAAAGTTTCTCTGGGTATTGATTTCTAGTTTTATTCCATTGTGGTCTGAAAAGATACTTGACATGATTTTAATTTTTAAAAATTGATGAGATTTGGTTTTTGGCCTAACATATGGTCTATCCTGGAGAATGTTCCATGGACTGAGGAGAAGAATGTGTATCATGCAGCGGTTGGATGACATGTTCAGTAGATGTTTGGTCTACAGTGCACTTTTTTTTTGTTCTTTGAGACAGAGTCTTCCTATGTCGCCCAGGCTGGAGTGCAGTGGCATGATCTCGGCTCAAGGCAGCCTCTGCCTCCCAGGTTCAAGTGATTCTCCTGCCTCAGCCTCCCAAGTAGCTGGGATTATAGGCATGTGCCACCACACCCAGCTAATTTCTTGTATTTTTAGTACAGACAGGATTTCACCATGTTGGCCAGATTGGTCTCAAACTTCTGACCTTAAGTGATCCGCCCGCCTTGGCCTCCCAAAGTGTTGGGATTGCAGGTGTGAGCCACGGCGCGTGGCCTACAGTGCACTTTAAATCCAATATTTGTTGATTCTTTTTTGCCTAGGATCTGTCTAATGTTGAGAGCCTGATGTTGATGTCCCCAAGTATTATTGGCCCCTTTATTATTATATAATGATCTTCTTGTCTCTTTTTACTGTTTTTGATAGGAGTGTTGCTTTTGGTTTCCATCTGTATAGAATATCTTTTTGTATCTCCTCGTTTTCAGTCTATGTGTGTCTTTACAGGTTAAGTGAATTTCTTGGATACTTTTTCATGTTTTCGTGATAGTGATTATCGTCTTCACTTCCAGATGTAGGACTTTCTTAAGTATTTCTTGTAAGGCTGGTCTTCTAGTGATGAATTCTCTCAGTTTTTGCTTTTCTCGGAAAGAATTTATTTCTCCCTTATTTCTGAAGGATAGCTTTGCTGGATGTAGTATAGTTGGCTGGCAGTCTTCTTTTTTTTTTTCCAACACACTGAATATATATCACCCCATTCTCTCCTGGCGTGCAAAGTTTCTGCAAGGAAATCCGCTGTTAGTCTAATGGGGATTTTCTTATATGTGACTTGAAGCTTTTCTCTAGCTGTTTTTAGAATTTCCTTTGTATTTGACATTTGACAGTTTGACTATAATGTGGCTTGGGGAAGACCTTTCTGGGCTGACTCTATTTGGGAATCTTTGAACTTCCTGGTTTTAGATATCTGTACCTCTCCCCAGTCTTGGAAAGTTTTCAGCTATCTCATTACATAGGTTATTAAGCCTTTTCCCTTCTCCTTCTTGAACTCCCATAATACCAGCATGTATTCTCTTAATGTTTTCCTGTAAATCTTGTAGGCTTCTTTCATTCTTTTTCATTCTTACTGCTTTTTTTTTCTCTGACTAGGTAGTTTCAAATGACAGAGATTTTTCTTCTGCTTCATCCAGTTTGCTGTTAAAACTGTCTATTGTATTCTCTCATCTATTGAATTCTTCAGCTATAGGATTTCTTTTTGGCTCTTTTTTATAATTTCTGTCTCAATTTAATTTCTTGTTTATATCATGATATTGTTTTCCTGATTTTGTTGAATTGTCTATCTGTATTTTCTTGTTTCTCATTGAGTTTCCTTCAAAAAAAATTATTTTGAATTCTCTTTCTGGCAACTCATGGTTTCCTTTTCATTAGAGTCTGTTCCTAGAGAGTTAATATTCCTTTCATGATTTCTTATTTCCTTGCTTTTTCATGTTTCTTGTGTCCCTTCATTGATGTCTCTGTATCTGGTAGAACAATGGCCTCTTTTATACTTTCTTCTAGATTGGCTTTCGTGGAGAAAGACTTTCACCTCACTTGGGTTTTAAGGTGCCATTTGGGAAGGGAACCATGACTTTCTGGATAGGAGCAGTGATATTGTTTCTGTACAGCTTCCTCACCTCCATGAAATGTTGGCAATAACTGGGTGGCTCAGTGGCCTCAGCTCTGGAAGTTTGTGCCAGCAGTGGTGTACGTTTTTAATGTCCTTGGTGTCAAGGGCTTTTGGGGTCCTGCTATTCTTGTTTTTCCCACAATAGGGGACTTATCTGAAGGGATCTTTCTGGGTGTCAGGTCGGAGATGGTCTACAAGCAGCTGCTATGGTGCTGGGTTCCAGCTACAGGTACTCAGAGTAGCTGTGGGACTGGGGTCCTAGCCTTAGGGTCTTGTGTGCCTATCATGGTATCTGGCCTTGGGGTGCAGGTTTGCTCTCTGTGGTGGATCTGTGATCCTGAAGCACTCCTAGCAGCTTAGGCCCACAGGGCCAGGTTGTAGCTGTGACTCCACCCATGGGGTCAGGGCACAGTCCTGGCCTGACTCCAAGGAAGAAGTACTCTGGAGGTTTGAGCCTGGGAAGCAGGGTAGAGCTGCACTTCAGAAACCTGAGCCAGTAGGGAGGGCTTAGTGTCAGCTTGAGGGGATGAGGCACTGTGTAGTGGTAACTCTGGACCCTGGGATGGTGGGGCCCGGCAGTATCCCAGACCCTGTGATGCTGAGCGAGGTGGCAGCAAGGACCCCAGAATGGACCAGTCCAGCTGTCATTTGGGCTCTGGAGGACAGGCAGGAGGACAGCAGTGACTCTGTTTCCTGGAAAGAGTGGTGACTCTGCAGCTCCAGGGAGCAGGTGCTGGAGCTGTTTGCCTGGTGGGGCAGGTGCCTCAGCTCAGCCCCTGCCCTGTTTCCCTGGGACGTGGAGTACAATGTCAGCTCCTCCCCATGGTGCATGGCTGATCAGCTTGGGCCTGAGGGTTGTGACTGTTCTGGGTGGCCCAGGCACTGTTTCCTTGGGATACAAGGTATCTCTTCAGTGTAGGTGCTGGGATATGTGACCATTCTGGGCATTTCCCAGGAGGCAGCGCACTGCTTCAGCTCAGGCAGCAGGGAGACAAGGGTGCCCGGAGAGGCCACAGTGCTATTTACCAGGAGGCAGGGTACCGTTGGGTGCTGGGGCAAGGGCCAGGAGAGGGGCTCCACCTCCACCAAGCCCTGCTGGGAAGGGGCTCCGCCTCCACCAAGCCCTGCTGGGAAGGGTGTAGCAGCTGCTCGCAGCTGGCTTGGGGATGTTGGGCCACCAGGTTTGGGTAGTTTGGAGGCAGTTTAGCCTCAGGGATGAAGGGGAGCTGTGACCACTTTCCCCCGAGCAAGACGTACTGCAGCTGTAGTTCCAGTCCCAAGATGACGGAGTATAGCCACCCCATGGGCCCAACAGACGGGGCCCAGTGTCAGCTCCTTCTGTGTGGGAGCTCAGCTGCGAGGACGCCAGGGGACTCTAGTGGTGAGGGCTGTGGGTGTCCAGAGTGGTGGTGGGAGCTGCTGCCATCCTCTTGCTTACCCCTCGCTGTAGGGAGAACCTCCTCCTGGGACCCATTGCATCCCAGCTGTGGGGGGATTGCTGGCAGCCCAGCGTTTTTTTTGTTTGGTTGGTTGGTTTGTTTGTTTTAAGATGGAGTCTCACTCTGTCGCCCAGGCTGGAGTGCAGTGGCTCGATCTCGGCTCACTGCAAGCTCTGCCTCTGGGGTTCACGCCATTCTCCTGCCTCAACCTCCCGAGTAGCTGGGACTACAGGCGCCCACCACCACGCCTGGCTAATTTTTTATATTTTTAGTAGAGACGGGATTTCACCATGTTAGCCAGGACGGTGTCTATCTCCTGACCTCATGATCCGCCTGCCTTGGCCTCCCAAAGGCTGGGATTACAGGCTTGAGCCACCGTGCCTGGCCCCCAGTGTTTTCTTTGGGCTGTATTTCATCGTTTTTCTACTCACCAGGGTGTGCCTGTCACTCCTGTGATGCCCTCTGGAGCTCCCCCTCAGTTATTAACACGTAATTGTTCGTTACTCTGATTGCCTTTGTTGTAGGGGACAGTTGTGAAGGGCTACGAGTCAGCCATCTTGTTGATGTCATTTGTATTTTCTTGATCATAGAAGAATATGAAGAAAATAACTGTTTTTAGGATATGTCTGTTTTTTAAGACTTTGAAACAGCCACAGATGTTGAACAGTTCACATTTGCAACCTCCATTTGCAGAACTGTACAGTTTGTTCCATAGGGAACTGGAAATAAATAATACATCTCTCATTTTTTCTTTGTATTCCCAGAAAATATTTACAGATTTGCAGACTGAAGGATTCCCTGTAATAGAGACCAGCACCCTGACTGAGGAAGGTGTTATTAAAGTTAAAACAGAGGTCAGTGCTGCCTTAAGTCAGGTATCAGTCTTTTTACTATCTCTTGTTTGATTCAAGTCAGTCATGGGGAGAAAATAGTTTTCTTTCTAGACATTATTACATGTGGAGCCCTCGCAGTAGCGAGGCGGGTGGCGTGCGAGAGCGAGGCGTGAAGACAGACCCCTCTAAGACCCACTTTCCCTGCGCCCGGTGGACAGTGGGGTTTGAGGGGATGCTTTGCTGTTGTCACCCCAAACAACTTTACCCTAAAGCAGCTGTTGTCTCTGGCCTTCTAATATTTCAGTAGCAAGTACAGTGAAAATTATTTTTATGGAACCTGTTCAGACGTAGAAGGGAGAAAAGTCTGAAAAGCAGAACAGCTTTTGCAGGAGGCAGTCCGCTGCTGGATTTCACGTGCTGTCCTAATTACTTTCTACTTCATGTTGTTTTTATCTCAAAGAAAAGGACACTCCTGGCCGGGTGCGGTGGCTCGTGCCTGTAATCCCAGCACTTTGGGAGGCCGAGGCGGGCGGATCACCCGAGGTCGGGAGTTCGAGACCAGCCTGGCCAGCGTGGTGAAACCCCGTCTCTCCTAAAAATACAAAATTAGCCGGGCATGGTGGCGCATGCCTGTAATCTCAGCTACTCGGGAGGCTGAGGCAGGAGAACAGCTTGAACCCGGGAGGCAGAGGTTGCGGTGAGCCGAGATCGCACCACTGCACTCCAGCCTGGGCAACAAGAGCGAGACTCTGTCTCAAAAAAAAAGAAGGTGCCGGGCGCGGTGGCTCACGCCTGTAATCCCAGCACTTTGGGAGGCCGAGGCGGGCGGATCACAAGGTCAGGAGATCGAGACCACGGTGAAACCCCGTCTCTACTAAAAATACAAAAAAAAAAAAATTAGCCGGGCGCGGTTGTGGGCGCCTGTAGTCCCAGCTACTCGGGAGGCTGAGGCAGGAGAATGGCGTGAACCCGGGAGGCGGAGCTTGCAGTGAGCCAAGATCGCGCCACTGCACTCCAGCCTGGGCGACAGAGCGAGACTCTGTCTCAAAAAAAAAAAAAAAAGAAGGTGCTCCTGATGCCGTGGTTGCACCCAGGGATTTGTTGCTCGGGTTAGAGTCCTGAGGGGCAACATTGCCTCCAGTTTGTGAAGGGCAGTTGGAGGGCGCGCCTGTGCACGGGGTCACTGTGGTGGGAGTGAGGCCCAGGCACTGAAGATGCATCTTCCCTCAGGGCCGCTTCCGCCTGGGCCTCAGAGGGTGTGGCCCCTACATGTTAGTTACCTTGAGGGAAAAGTCTCAGTGGCTCTGATCTGTGGCTTCTCTTGGAATCTGCAGCCGGAGGCTGCTGGAGGATGTGTTTGTGACTGCCTTCTTTTTTACATTATTAGGCTTGCGACAGGCTTTTGGCTCATCGAGTGGAAACCAAAATGAAGGGAAATAAAGTGAATGAGGTGCTGAATAGACTGCACCTGGCTGTCCCAACCAGGAGGGACGATAAGGTAAGGCGGCTCCTGGGACTGCCGTGGGCTCTGCGCTGTCAGCAGGTGCCGTCCATGTGCCTTTTCCAGAAGCCTCAGATCCAGCTTCACACACTCGCAGGTGGATATCGTGGGTGGGCCTCAGTTTCACCTCCTTGTGTACAGTGAAGGATCAAGAAGGTGAAGAAAGTGCAAAGCGCCACATGGCGCCCGTTTCTCACTGCATGACACGGTCGTCGTTTATCCTTCCAGAAATGTGTCTGATATAGAAGATTAATTTCACTGCATGACATGGCCGCCGTTTATCCTTTCAGAAATGTGTCTGACATAGAAGATTAATTTTTAAAAAGTTCTTTAAACACAGATGGAAATCTGTTTCATTCTTTAATTTTTCATTTTTTTGGCCGGGGAGGTGGCTCACGCCTGTAATCCCAGCACTTTGGGAGGCCAAGGTGGGAGGATCACTGAAGCCCAGGAGTTCGAGACCAGCCTGGGCAACGTAATGGGACCTTGTCTCTATAAAAAAGTAAAATAAAATAAATTTTCATTGTTTTGTCCATTGTGGATGGGCACACGTCATTATGCTGTGTCTTCATGTTTTACTGCAAATGTGTCCACACTTCACAGTGTGGTGTGGACAGCATTCCTGTCCCACAGACGCCTTCCTGGTGTGTGCTCCACTGACACCGGAGGCTGTGTCCTTCCCTCTGTTTGTGTCCTTGACGTGGTCGGGCGTTCACTCTGTCAGTCTTGTGGTGTAAAGATGGTTTTATTGTTGTGTGTTTCTGTAATGATGGGTGCGGTTGAACTTGTCTGTCTGCTTATTGGCCTTTTCAGAGTTCTTTAGGCTGTTTATGTTTTTCTCACTGATTGGTTGTTTTTATATTACAAAGGTTGGATTCTTGTTAGATACACTGTAAATTTTTTTTTCTCTTTTTGTCACTTGCCTTTTTAACCTCAAATATGCTGTACATTTTTAAACTAGTAAAATATATTAATATTTTATTTCTGGCTCTTTGGGTTTGCATTGTACATAGAAAGGCTTACCGTTCGTTCCAAAGTCATTTTAAAAGTATATTTTCTTGCTGGGTGCAGTGGCTTACGTCTGTAATCCCAGCACTCTGGGAGGCCGAGGCAGGTGGATCACCTGAGGTCAAGAGTTCGAGACCAGCCTGGCCATCATGGTGAAACCCCATCTCTGCTAAAAATACAAAAATTAGTCAGGCATGCACCTGTAATTCTAGCTACTCAGGAGGCTGAGGCGGGAGAATTGCTTGAACCCGGGAGGCGGAGGTTGCAGTGAGCCGAGATCACTCCATTGCACTCCAGCCTGGGAGACGAGTGAAACTCTGTCTAAAAAAAAAAAAAAAAAAAAAAAAAAAAATTTATCTTTTATCCTTGCATTAAAAATTAGCTTTTTGGCCGGGCGCGGTGGCTCAAGCCTGTAATCCCAGCACTTTGGGAGGCCGAGACGGGCGGATCACAAGGTCAGGAGATCGAGACCATCCTGGCTAACACGGCGAAACCCCGTCTCTACTAAAAACACAAAAAATTAGCCGGGCGAGGTGGCGGCGCCTGTGGTCCCAGCTACTCGGGAGGCTGAGGCAGGAGAATGGCGTGAACCCGGGAGGCGGAGCTTGCAGTGAGCTGAGATCTGGCCACTGCACTCCAGCCTGGGCAACAGAGCGAGACTCCGTCTCAAAAAAAAAAAAAAAAAAAAAAAAAAAAATTAGCTTTTTTAGATAGTCTTCACCATGTCTTGAGTTGGTTCTGTTGTGAGGGTGGAGGTTGCACTCCGTTCCAAGTGGTCGGCATTTCTGACCTGAGTATTGGAAATTTTGTCTTTCCCTTGAATTCTTATATGCACTTGAGTTTATGTCTAAATTTCTTTCATTTGTTGATCCAGTGTTATTTCTTACCACTTTCTTCTTCCGTAATTTTTCACGATAATCATGATTTCTGTTTTTCCTGGATAAACTTTGGAATCACTGTGTGGAGTCCTCCTGGTCTCTGCGCAAAGTGACCCCGAAACCCTGTCCTTGCCCCTAAAATAATCTGTTGGTTTTTTTTTTTTTTTTTTTTTTTTTTTTTTGAGACGGAGTCTCGCTCTGTCGCCCAGGCTGGAGTGCAGTGGCGCGATCTCGGCTCACTGCAAGCTCCGCCTCCCGGGTTCACGCCATTCTCCTGCCTCAGCCTCCCGAGTAGCTGGGACTACAGGCGCCCACAACCGCGCCCAGCTAATTTTTTGTATTTTTAGTAGAGATGGGGTTTCACCGTGGTCTCGATCTCCTGACCTTGTGATCCGCCCGCCTCGGCCTCCCAAAGTGCTGGGATTACAGGCGTGAGCCACCGCGCCCGGCCTTAATCTGTTGGTTTTAACTGGTCTGGGTATGGTTTTCCGTACCCCTTACACATAGGGAATTTGTTTCTACCTTTTCGGGTTTGTAAGTTTCTCATTCAGCAGGCATTTCACATAAATACTTTTTGTGGTGTCTTCTCAGGAGAGGCCTCCTTTCATCCCTGACGGAGTGGTGGCTCGCAGGAAGAGGATGGAAATTGAGGAGCCCAAGAAGAAGAGGGTATGCGGCCGGAGCTCTTGCCCGGTGTTCTCATTGGGGGAGGCAGGCTGTGTGTGCATGTCGCGGGGGCCTGGGGCATCGAACAGGAGGCGCGGGTGCCCAGGCACCAGCCCCATCAGGCTGCGGACACAGCAGTGAGTCCCCCTGCAGAAGCCCCTCTCATGGAGCTCTTTGGCTTGAGGGAAGATGGCCATGAATACAATGCATGAGTAGGATGGACAGTCCACAGACGGCCAGAAACAGCCTTCCTACCAGAACCCAAAGGCGGGCCCCACAGGCACTGAAATAAGAAACAGCCTTCCTACCAGAAATGGAAGGGGAACCACACTGATACTGAGGGGATTGGAGAAAAGATTGTTTCGAGTGACAAGGGGCAGAGCATTTCTGGATCTGAACGGCAAAAGGAAGCTGATGATAATTTCTCTTTCCATTGCAGGAACGAGATCTTGAGCTGGAAATGGGAGATGATTATATTTTGGATCTTCAGAGTAAGGGCCAGAGTGGGATCATTATTATAAAATGCCAGTTGAACGTGAAGTATTTCAGAAAAGGGGGGAAAGACTTTAATGAGTAAAAGCGTTTCAGCCTATTTGTCAGTTTCAAGATTAAAAGTTGCATCCTGAGGGCCAGGTGTGGTGGCTCACGCCTGCAATCACAACACTGGATTGCTTGTGCCCAGGAGTTTGAGACCAGCCTAGGCAACATGGCAGAACCCTGTCTCTACAAAAAATACAAAGATTAGCTGAGTGTGGTGACATGTGCCTGTAGTCCCAGCTACACGGGAGGCTGAGATGAGAGGATCACTTGACCCTGAGAGGTCGAGGCTGTAGTGAGCAGAAATTGCACCACTGCCCTCCAGCCTGGATGACAGAGCGAGAGACTGTCTCAAAAAAAAAGTTGCATACTGATAGCACTCAGTGGGAGTTCTTCTGTTGTTTCCTGTTGTTTTGGGACGGTGGGGTGACTTTTGCAGCTTTCTCCGTGTGTGGGTGTTGAGTGAGGGTGATGTGGGAGTTGTTTCCTGTTGTTTTGGGATGGTGGGGTGACTTTTGCAGCTTTCTCCGTGTGTGGGTGTTGAGTGAGGGTGATGTGGGAGTTGTTTCCTGTTGTTTTGGGGCGGTGGGGTGGTTTTTGTAGCTTTCTCTGCGTGTGGGTGTTGAGTGAGGGTGATGTGGGAGTTGTTTCCTGTTGTTTTGGGATGGTGGGGTGACTTTTGCAGCTTTCTCCGTGTGTGGGTGTTGAGTGAGGGTGATGTGGGAGTTGTTTCCTGTTGTTTTGGGGCGGTGGGGTGGTTTTTGTAGCTTTCTCTGCGTGTGGGTGTTGAGTGAGGCTGATGCTGTTGGTGCTGCTGCACGTGGAATTGCATGTCGTGCTCTCTTCTGCGGTGGAGTTGCTGACTTGCCGTCAGTCACAACTCATTTTGCGCACGTAGTACTTGAAGATATTAAAAACTGCTGTAAATGTAACCACCGTTTTTTTAACTTTAGAGTATTGGGATTTAATGAATTCGTCTGAAAAACATGATAAGATACCAGAAATCTGGGAAGGCCATAATATAGCTGATTATATTGATCCAGCCATCATGAAGGTTCGTGTCACTTTTTAAATTGTGGATTGTTTTCCTTTTTGTCATAATATTACTGCTGGAAGATAGCAGCACAGCTTCTGGGCCTGTCCCCTCGATCCTGACTCTGCCCCCTGCACCTCTTCCCCACCCCGAGACTCTGGCAGGGATGGGATGGGCTCTGCTCTGCTGGGCCCTATTCCTTGGGAGCTCTCCTCTGTCACATCTTTTTCCTGCCTCAATCCCCTCCCTACATGCTTTTTCTTAGCATATAAATGTCCACAAGTTTTACTCATCCTTTTAAAAAACGAAAACATACTTAAACTGTGTCCTCCATTAGTTGTTATCCTGCCTTCTCAGTTGAGCTGTGTGAAACATGCTTTATATAATACTTGCCCTCTGCATGTCCCACGTTTCCACTCCTTGGTTCCCACAGGCCCTCCATAATTGAATTTGCATTTTCAGTCTCATGGTCTCTGTGCTTCCTGTGCCTCCATAGCAGACTCTGGGATAGCAGATTCTGGGGGCAGCATCTCAATTTCATTGATGCTGGAGGAGTGGCCTCAGGGCATCTGCTCTCGCCACTGCTGGGGCCCCCGTCCAGCCCATGCCTTCACTGTCCCTGCAGTGGCCGCCTGCCTTCCCAGCCTCTTCCCCTCTGCAGTCCGCGCTGCTGGGCATGAGAAGCCTTGAGACTCCCCTCCTCTGACACAGCTGTGCCTGTGCCATCCGCTTCCACGAGGCCTGGCCCCCCAGCCTCACCCTCTGCACTCCTGGCCAGAGTCTCACGCAGGCACGTCTGCCTGTTGGGCTCCTGACTGGGTTGCTTCATTAGGGTGTGATAAACAAGCATGTATTTTAGTTTTCATTTTTGTCTTATTTGTATCCAGTGATGTTGTATTTGGGGTGACATTAGAACGGATACATGGGATGTGGCACAAATTCAGTTTCTCAGGACTGAGTTCCTTTTGTGTGTCTGCTGGGAGCATTGGAAGTGAAGGAGGCAGTCTCTGCACATTTTTAGCCTTGGAATTTACTTGTTTTACAAAAGGGAAACGGTGCACAGCGGTTCCTGACTTGCTGGCAGCTGGCGTTCACGTGGTCTCCATTTTCTTCACAGAACCCTCCCTGTGAGGTAAATGGCACGTAGGCAGGGCCCAGGTGGGACCGGACCAGGGCAATCGCTCTTTCGAGGCAGGGAAACATAGCTCATATATACACACTGCCACACTCACTGACTTAGGGGTTTTCTCACTGTTAATTTTGTTTAATTACAACTCTATTTTTAAAGAAATTGGAAGAATTAGAAAAAGAAGAAGAGCTGAGAACAGCTGCTGGAGAGTATGACAGTGAATCTGAGAGTGAAGATGAGGAGATGCTGGAAATCCGACAGCTGGCAAATCAGATTAGAGAGAAAAAGAAGTTGAAAATTCTGGAGTCCAAAGAAAAGAATACACAGGGACCCAGGATGCCGCGAACTGCTAAGAAGGCAAGTTTGTGTCTTTCCAAAGAGGTGTGATCTCGTTTTTGCAGATTGGATTCCTGTGTGATCATTGCTGAATAACAACTTTCCACCCATTCATGGCCATAAGATTGCACATTCTTGTTTTATTGGTTTATGGATTTGCAAGATTGCTCACGTCCTGATCTTTCATATTCTTTACTGTGTCCTTTCTTGGTGATTTTCAGCTTCGAGTTTGGCACTATTCTAGATCCAGTCTTTTTGCAGTTGTACAGATTAAAACTGTAACTTAAGATTCACAGACATTTAAGGCTATCAGTTAACATTTTCCTGTCCTTTTCTCTCTCTCTCTTTTTTGCAGGGGTGGAGATGGAGTCTTGCTCTGTTGCCCAGGCTGGAGGGCAATGGCACAATCTCTCCTCACTGCAGCCTCCACCTCCCAGGTTCAAGCAATTCTCCTGCCTCAACCTTCTGAGTAGCTGGGATTACAGGCACCTGCCACTACGCCCGGCTGACTTTTGTATTTTTAGTAGAGATGAGTTTCACCATGTTGGCCAGGCTGGTCTCGAACTCCTGACCTCAAGTGATCTGCCTGCCTTGGCCTCCCAAAGTGCTGAGATTACAGGCATGAGCCACCACGCCCGGCTGGTTTTCTTGTTGTTTAATTTCTTTTTTTTTTTTTTTTTTGAGACGGAGTCTCGCTCTGCCGCCCAGGCTGGAGTGCAGTGGCCCGATCTCAGCTCACTGCAAGCTCCGCCTCCCGGGTTCACGCCATTCTCCTGCCTCAGCCTCCCGAGTAGCTGGGACTACAGACGCCCGCCACCACGCCCGGCTAGTTTTTTGTATTTTTTAGTAGAGACAGGGTTTCGCCGTGTTAGCCAGGATGGTCTCGATCTCCTGACCTCGTGATCCGCCCGTCTCGGCCTCCCAAAGTGCTGGGATTACAGGCTTGAGCCACCGCGCCCGGCCTTGTTGTTTAATTTCTGCATTAAATCTGGACTCTTTAGCAATTTACAGAAACCTGTTTAATTTCTGCATTAAATCTGGACTCTTTAGCAATTTACAGAAACCTACAAAAGGCAATTTATTGGCTCTGTGGCAGGGTGGGATGGGGGGAAAAGAAAGCCCACATGCAGGGCGGTTAACATGTCACCAGAGAAGTCACTTGACATTCAGGATGCCTCTCAATGGGTCTTCCTGTTTGAACACACAGTTTTCATATGGTGGCAAGTGACTGGTTATGGCGGACTTGGACATTTTTTTACTTTTCTGGGAGGGGCTCAGCCATCTCTGGGAGGAGAGAGGTTGGCGCACTGCCTTTGCCTTAGGCCGCCTCGCTAACCTCAGCTTTAGTGTCTCACCTCCGATGGAGACGGTCACTCTCCCCCGTGTGGTGGAGAAGAGCGGACAGACATAGAGGACACTCTCCCGCCGTGTGGTGGAGAAGAGCGGACAGACGTAGAGGACACTCTCCCGCCGTGTGGTGGAGAAGAGCGGACAGACATAGAGGACACTCTCCCCCGTGTGGTGGTGAAGAGTGGACAGACGTAGAGGACACTCCCCGCCGTGTGGTGGAGAAGAGCGGACAGACGTAGAGGACACTCTCCCCGCCGTGTGGTGGTGAAGAGCGGACAGACGTAGAGGACACTCCCCGCCGTGTGGTGGAGAAGAGCGGACAGACGTAGAGGACACTCTCCCGCCGTGTGGTGGAGAAGAGCGGACAGACGTAGAGGACACTCCCCGCCGTGTGGTGGTGAAGAGCGGACAGACGTAGAGGACACTCTCCCCCGTGTGGTGGTGAAGAAGAGTGGACAGACGTAGAGGACACTCCCCCCCGTGTGGTGGTGAAGAGTGGACAGACGTAGAGGACACTCTCCCCGCTGTGGTGGTGAAGAGCAGACAGACGTAGAGGATACCTGATGCTTCCCATGGCAATTGCTCCGTAAATGTTAGTTTCCGTGGGATTTAATTGAGCTTTCCAAAAACATGAAAGCAAGGCCCAGTAAAAATTGCAACTTCTAAAATAAGTATAATTGTTGCAAAATATATATACATATATATTGTCTTTAAGTTTTTTTCAGCATTTCATCAAACTAATTTAAAGCAAATATTTCTTTTTTTCCTTTTCAGGTTCAGAGGACAGTTTTGGAGAAGGAGATGCGCAGTCTTGGTGTTGACATGGACGATAAAGACGACGTGAGTGTGGGGGCGGTTCATGTGTTTATGTGGCTGGATACACCTTTTTAATAAAGAAAACCGGCCGGATGCGGTGGCTCATGCCTGTAATCCAGGCACTTTGGGAGGCCAAGGCGCGCTGGAAGATCATGAGGTCAGGGGTTCGAGACCAGCCTAGTCAACATGGTGAAACCTAGTCTGTACTGAAAAAAAGTACAAAAAATTAGCCGGGCGTGGTGGTGCATGCTGGTAATCCCAGCTACTCAGGAGGCTGAGGCAGGAGAATTGCTTGAACCCGGAAAGCAGAGGTTTCAGTGAGCTGAGATCACGCCACTCTACTCCAGGCTGGGTGACAGAGTGAGACTCCATCTCAGAAAAAGAGAAAAGAAAAGAAGGAAGGAAAAAGGGAAGGAAAGGAAGAAAACAAACCAGGGTTTTGGAAAGCCGTGGGAAATGACAGCAAAAGAAATGAGAGCTTCCAGTTTTCGTCTTTTGAGATTTTCTGGCCCTGGGGCTGGGTTGAGGATTCCCTGACCCTGGGTCTGGGCTGAAGTGGTGGGTTGAGGCTGCACTCCAGCCTGGGCGACAGAGCAAGACTATCTCAAAAAAAAAATAAAAAGCTTCACAGCCCGCAGGAGGCAGCTCTCTGCGTATCCAGGGTGTGTCCACAGCAGCACCAGGCCGCGCGGTGACGTGCCCAGGGTGTGGCTGCAGACCCCGTCCTCTAGATGTGCAGTCTGCAGTTTCTGTCTGATGGTGTCTGATGGTTGTCCCTTTGTGTTCGTATCAGTAACCCCCAAAACGGGACGATGAGGGACAGAGCATTATTTATGTCTGAAATACAAATTGTGATGCTATACTCTAATAATCACTTTTAAATGAGAGTTCTAAGTTTCTGTAAGTGGAGTTAAAATCAGCTTTCTTACATAAAGCAGCTTCTGTTAAGCAAATAAGAATATTTGACCAACAATTAATGTGAAATTGTTACTAATGTGAACTTGAGATGGTGTCACTAATATGAAAATACGTATTTTCAAGATCTTTAGCCCATGTGGTAATGGTTCAAACACTCTTCTCCTCCCCTCTTGCTGGAGTGACCTCATGCCTGTTGCTGAGCCCGGGAGCGGGGCCGGGGTCCTGAGCGCTGAGCCCGGGAGCGGGGCCGGGGTCCTGAGAGCTCAGCGTTGCTTTCCCTGCTTTGCAGGCCCACTACGCAGTCCAGGCAAGAAGATCCCGGAGCGTCACTAGGAAAAGAAAGCGGGAAGACTCCGCTCCCCCGTCCTCTATGGCCCGGAGTCGGAGCTGCTCTCGAACTCCACGTGACGTTTCTGGTCTTAGGGATGTCAAGGTCAGTCTCTGTGTTGTGTAATGTGATAAAATGACAGCCTCTGTTGTTTATTGCACAGGGTTCAGGGCAAACACCAGCAGTTGCCATTTGCAGGAGCTATGGCAGGGGTTGTGTGCACTGCCTGCCCTTGTTTTGTGGCATCCTTTAGAGGAGAGCATGGGCCAGGGTACAAGTGGACGCCCCTGGACAGCTGCCCCGGATGGACCCCTCCGTGGCACTTTCCTTTTGCGGAGGGTGGCCAGAGCATGGTCTGACAGCACCGGCAGTCTGGGCTCAGGCCCCGCTGTCTGAAGAGGGCCAGGAAGTGGCCACTGCTGAGCACCAGGAGACCTCAAGTCCCAGGAAGCCCCCCGTGGGAGGAACAGCCAGAGGGAACTCCTGGGTCGATTGGCAGGTGATCCTGCTCATCCTTAGGTTGCAAAATTGTTCCCCCCAGGTGGAGAGCTTGAGTCACATTTAGTTCATTTGTAATGTCTTTTGGCAAAGACACTTTAGATGTACAGTCTCTCTTGGTGAAATGTCCTTTTATTAAACACAACAACTTTTAGTTTCAACATTGTGGCAATGGAGATGCAGGAGAAAGTCTGTGTGTAAACTGCAGTCTCCTTCATAGAAGCCTGAGCTTCACTCCTCTGTGCCGTTGCCATCTTGAAACCTGGCTGTTAATATTGGCATTACCACTTGTCAGTCAGACCTGAGCAAAACAGGTTCACGGGCCTGAGTCCTTAGGTTGTATAAGAGGGAGTTAAAACAGATGTGTTCTGACCTTCTAGGTCTAAAATGTAGCTAGTCCTGGGTGTAAAGCTTGTCCTAGGTATGATTTTCATCCAGTCTTTATGCAAAAATATTCATTGAGTTCCTGCAGATACCGTGCTGGGCTTAAGAGAAAAGAGATGTAGGCCGGGCGCGGTGGCTCAAGCCTGTAATCCCAGCACTTTGGGAGGCCGAGACGGGCGGATCACAAGGTCAGGAGATCGAGACCATCCTGGCTAACATGGTGAAACCCCGTCTCTACTAAAAATACAAAAAAACTAGCTGGGCGAGGTGGCGGGCGCCTGTAGTCCCAGCTACTCGGGAGGCTGAGGCAGGAGAATGGCGTAAACCCGGGAGGCGGAGCTTGCAGTGAGCTGAGATCCGGCCACTGCACTCCAGCCTGGGCGACAGAGCGAGACTCCGTTTCAAAAAAAAAAAAAAAAAAAAAGAGATGTTACAGGGTCTCTTCACTGAACAGACTGGAGCCATTAAAACGGATTGTTACCCAGTAGTTCAAATTCAGAATGGTAAATTGGTTTTAAGCCATGAACATACTTCATCTTTTCTCCTCCTTTTAGATGGTGAAGAAAGCCAAGACTCTGATGAAGAATGCCCAGAAGAAGATGAACCGGCTGGGGAAGAAAGGGGAGGCAGACAGACACGTGTTCGATACGAAGCCTAAGCACTTGCTCTCTGGGAAGAGGAAAGCTGGCAAAAAGGACAGGAGATAGTATCCGTTTGATTGTGGCTTGGCTAGACTGTTGCTCTTTATTTCCTGGCTTGGCACAGTGTGGTTTCATGAAATTGGAGTTCAGTATAAACTGAAAAAGACAAAATAAGTAAAGCACTTGTTGCTTTGCCGAAAACTATGGTTAACCCTATATAGATGTGGGAAATTTTTGTCACTGCATAATATTACAAATATTTTGAGTAGACAATATTTCTACATTTAATAGAGTATCAGTTGCTTCAGATTTTCAGAACTGGTAAGATTTACTGGTGTAACTGGGTTGTTCTTGATGGAGAAAAACCTTATTTTCTTTTGTAAGAGTTTGGGAGCAAACATGTTTATGAATGTGTCGGAATCCGTGCTTAAAATACCCTCCTAAATTATTTTCTACTCTTATTGTACAGTGTCTCATTGTAATCTGTCTTCAATTATTTTATCCAAAATAAACTTCCAGAAGAAAGTAGTTTTAGGCCGGGCGCGGTGGCTCAAGCCTGTAATCCCAGCACTTTGGGAGGCCGAGATGGGCAGATCACGAGGTCAGGAGATCGAGACCATCCTGGCTAACCCGGTGAAACCCTGTCTCTACTAAAAAAATACAAAAAACTAGCCGGGCGAGATGGCGGGCGCCTGTAGTCCCAGCTACTCGGGAGGCTGAGGCAGGAGAATGGCGTAAACCCGGGAGGCGGAGCTTGCAGTGAGCTGAGATCCGGCCACTGCACTCCGGCCTGGGCCACAGAGCGAGACTCCGTCTCAAAAAAAAAAAAAAGAAAGTAGTTTTGATTTACTTAGCCATGTTTTGGTTCAGTTATAGTCACTATTGATTTGACCAAATAAAAAAGCAAAAAACATATGACATTTCTATTTTGTTTTAAAGCAAAAATACTTTTGGGGGAGTAAAGTGTCGCTGGAGGCATTAGGCAATTAAATATGGGCATTCTCCTATTTCTGTGGCCTGTCCCTGAAGTATATATGTTCAGTAAAACACAGAAACACCCCCAATACCATCTCAGAAGCACCTGCCGGGGAGCGTTGGGATGAAGAGCTGTGGGGTCGGAGGGACTCGCCCAGGGGTCCGTGTGCTCCTGGCGCCCTGAGGACACACAGGGATCCGAGAGCCACCACAGATCAGTTATCAAGTCGCAATCAACATTATAGCTGAGGAAAGGATTTTAGTTGGTCACACTTTTGGATTACATGTGGCAATTTTCAAAATTTACCAGGTCTGGGCCAGGCACAGTGGCTCAGTCCTGTAGTCCCAGCACTTTGGGAGGCCAAGGTGGGCAGATCATGAGGTCAGGAGTTGGAGAGCAGCCTGGCCAACTTGGTGAAACACCATCTCTACTAAAAATTGAAATATTAGCCGTACGTGGTGATGGGCGTCTGTAATCCCAGCTGCTCGGAAGGCTAAGGCAGGAGAATCACTTGAGCCCAGGAGGCGGAGGTTGCAGTGAGCCGAGATCGTGCCATTGCACTCCTGCCTATGTGACAGAACAAGACTCTGTGTCAAAAAAAAAAATTTACCAGGTCTGGTTTTTGAAATTCTTTCTCCGTATTAAACACCAAAACCTAATATGTAGTTACTTTGTGTTCAACAACAACAGTATGTTTTAAAGCAAGTATGTCTTTATTTGTAAGCATGTTACTGAAATGTAATCAAACGAACAGAAGTGGATAAACGTCGAGTCACTTGGCTGAGACCATACACATCTTCTGTACTGCTCGTATTAGGAATGTAATATCTGTAAGTCTAAATTCATTTGAAAGGTGAACTTAAATGCACATCGCCAAGGCTTAAGATGCAAAATTGAATGTGTCTTTTTTAAAAAATGCAACCTTGTGTTGCACTTGGAAATAAGTGATTTAGAAAGAAACAGATGGAGCAGAGACCCCTCCTGACCTTGGAGGCTCGGATAAAGCTGTGGGGAGGCAGCCTCACGGTCCAGCCATGCTAGTCCGCCTGCGTCAGAACTCTCAAGCTCTCCCCAAGACTTTCGGGATCAGCCGCTGTTCATCGACCAAGTGCTTATAAAATGGAAACTGGGACAAGGGAAATGTTAAATTTCCTCCGTGCCACCAGGCAGATGAGAAATATAGAAATAAAGGAAAGGGAAAATGAAGACATGACAAAGTTGATGAAAAGGAAACGAGTGATTTATAGCTGGTGGGCAATCACATGCCCCTTTCGCCCTGTGTTGGGTGTGGTGTTGCCTCGATGGTGTGTCTGCCTGCACTGAGAGCATTCCACACGGCTGACTAAACTGGGTCACATCATCCAGGTGAGGCCACCACCGGTACAGAAACTTCTCGGCAATGGTTCTTAGCCAGGGGGTGACTTTGACTTCGCCCCTGGCCCCCTCTCCAGGAGTTCCCGCAGCTCCTCCTGGGACAGGTAGAGGATGCTTTTCTTTTCACTGGGATCTAGGTTCATGGTGACATTTTTCCTCACAAGCAGAAGGTAACAAATGTCATGCTGTCCCCAAATTCTGTCTGATTTTGCCTTGTGGTGATAGATTGTCATGAACACAATGTCCTCTGGAGAAATCTGACAGAAATTGGTGCAGTGTTAACAACACACATGTAAAACAGAATTTACAGAAAAATAGAGAAAATAAACACGTTTTCCTCAAAGAAAATGAACACTTTCTTTTGGTAATTGATAACTTCCAAAACCTCAATTTTAGCTAAGTAAATTTTTGTGGACTCAAGTCTGAATGATAAACTGGCTTTGGTTTCTTGGTTCCAGTAAACCTGTCTCTGTAAAGAACTAACCCTGTCACACACACATCCTCAACAGAAAATCCCATAGAAACCGGCCAGCACTGTCAGGAGAACATCCGTCCTCTCTTAAAGATGTTCTTGAATGGATGAATTTAACACATATGCCCACAGGATCCTGGACATTCTTTCTAGTGGACACTTCAATTTCCTCTTTGGTGTGTGGCCAACAGATTCCTGCATAGTCTCAACCCTGCCTGGGACACACAAAGACTCACACTGCCCCATCTACAGCTACATTCACGTTCCCATCCACAGCCCATTCACAGCCCCATCCTTCATCCTCACGGTGCTTCATGAGGCCAGCAGCACAGATCCAGCCTGGACTTTGTTCAGCTTCTGCCCACTGCCAACCTGGACTCCCGTGGACACAGCTGTGACTGGGTGCTGTGTGTACCTGCTCCCCAGGAATTCCCAGCTCTGCTTGCAGATGCCTCTGGGCCGCCGGCCTCACTCCGATGGCATCGTTTTCTTCCAGTTCTGCTGGGTTGTATAATGGGTGGCTACAACGGGAGTTGGTAAAATACCCTGGAAAAAAATGCATGGGAATATCCCTCTTTATTCCTGAAAAGTGAATGTATTAAATACAAATGCAGACGCTTCAGGTAAAACCATCATCTGTCATCAGCAGATGACGGCCTGGCAGGGGAGGAGTGGGTTTGTCACAGGCTCTCAGAGCAGCATCCGCCTCCAGCCTCCACGGCCGTGGGCTTGGTGAGGGTCTTCCACATGACCCCCTGGCAGGGCTGGCCCTGACTGCTCCTGCGGCCCTTCCTGCAGATGTGCACACACATGTCCCGTGCCACTATCCCAGTATGTCTTGGGAGAGGGACTGGTTCCCACTCCGTTTTGTACCCACAGAGGACCTGAGATGCCATGGGATGGCAGGAGGAGGTGGTGGGGCTGCGGGGTGGGTGGCTGCAGTAGCTGGGCTGAGGAAGCTGGGCTGCACTTGGAAGGTGGTGATGAGTGAGCATGGTTTCATAGGAAGACTCTGCTGGAATACCTTTGACCAAGTTTTCTTACTGAAAGATTCTACCTAATTTACTCAAGTAACAGCAATGGTGCTATGACGGGAGGTCACACTCTCCTCAGTAAATCTCTGCTCCCTGTCGTTCCTCAGACCCTCAGTGCTTCCTTGGGTCACTCTGCAGGAGTTTGTCTAAAGCCGAATCCACTCTTCCAAGTACAAGAGCTGGCACTCCCACCTGCCCCTATGTATCCTGGAGGCAGCTAACACATGAAAGGAAATCTTAGCTCCAGGGGCTTTATTTGCAAACTGTTGACTCTGTGCTACAGTTGAGCCTCTTAACTTTGCAGCTCCTGAATTTTTCTGCAACAAACTGCCTTCAGTTCCATCAAGGAGCCAGTGGGTACAATTTGACCAGCAAACATGGTGGTGGATTTCAGAAAGGGCAAGATCAACCCACTGCGGATCCGAGGAAGAACTAAGGGAGGACAAAACCTCCTCAGACACAGCTGGCCATGCTTAGCCCTTCGCTTTAATGGGTCAGGCAAGGTCTGGTTTTGAAAATTTGAGGACAGCATAGGCCAAGACACTTTAAATGACCACAATTGACATAAATGCTGTTCCCCTCTAAAAAGAAATTTTTAAAGTTGTAATTTTAAGAAGTACAAGATAATTAAAACTCTAAGACCTGTAAGATAACAATTTTTATTATTACCTAGTTAATTTTATGCTAAATGCTATTTATTTTAATCCCCCTAAATCCTTAGGTTGATAAATTCCTCTGCATTTAAGTAACGGCATTGCAAAGAAACAACAAAACAAAAAAACCCAGAAACTCATATAGTTTCTTAATTTTTTTTTTTTTTTTGAGATGCTGTCTCACTCTGTCGCCTAGGTGGGAGTGCAGCGGCGCAATCTCGGCTCACTGCAACCGCCGCCTCCCAGGTTCAAGCAATTCTCCTGCCTCAGCCTCCTGAGTAGCTGGGACTGCAGGCGCCCGCCAGCACACCCAGCTAGTTTTTTATGTATTTTTAGTAGAGACGGGGTTTCACTGTGTTAGCCAGGATGGTCTCGATCTCCTGACCTCGTGATCCGCCGGCCTCGGCCTCCCAAAGTGCTGGGATTACAGGCGTGAGCCACCGCGCCCCACCTAACATTAGCATTTTAATGTATGATTAAGGTGACATTTAAAATAGCTAGAAAAAGATAAATTATTTGAGAATCGATGATATAAGTGGTTAGTTTTTAGAAAGAAAGTTACATCATTTTCTCTAATGTCATATTAGAGACATCTATGTGAATTTAAGATTTAATTTTTAAAAATGAAAGCATAAAAGTACTAGAAATATATATGGATGAATAATTACATGATATTCCGTAAAGAAAAATCTTTACAGGCAAGACACCAAGTCGGAACTCTAAACACACAAAAAATTGTAGATTTAAATACCTTAAAATAATCCTTCTGTATGTCAGCAAAGCCTTGATAAAAGAAAAATAAAAATTATAAAATGTTTTATATTGATAAAATATTACAGATAAAGACAATACCCTTAAGATAAAAGTTCTAATTTTATAATTAAAACCATGTAATTATTTATATAAGATCATCAATGTACAACTCAAAAATGAGGCAGACTGTTGTGTAAAGATGTCACCATTTGATATTTAAATCCACTCAAGATGGATTTGACTTGTATCTGTTTGATTGTTGTTATGAAAGATGTTGGTGTACATGGGCTAGAGTTTCTTCAGTTTTAATTTAAATTTGGCTGGGCATGGTGGCTCACTCCTGTCATCTCAGCATTTTGGGAGGCTGATGTGGGCAGATTACTTGAGGTCAGGAGTTCCAGACCAGCCTGGCCAACACGGTGAAATCCTGTCTCTACTAAAAATACACAAAAAAATTTAGCTGGGCATGGTGGTGGGTGCCCGTAATCCCAGCTACTTGGGAGGCTGAGGCAGGAGAAGCACTTGAATCTGGGGGGGGCTGAGGTTGCAGTGAGCCGGGATCATGCCACTGCACTCCAGCCTGGGTGACAGAGTGAGACTCCATCTCAAAAATAATAATAATCATCATAATAATCATAATGTAAATATGTAATTGACCTTTGCCTTATTTAACTGGTTTTCAACAACATGCACTCCCTCTTGCTCAATTTCTTGGCTTATCCAACATCAATTCCAGGAAAGAACAATAGGCTTTGATTGTTCTTTCCGGGTAAGGAGGCTGGGATGCCTTAGCCTTACTTCATCCACCTTGAGGTAGGGACAGTTCTTCCCTCAAGCATATTTTTATTTAGAAATTGTTCCATTTGTATCATGGCTTCTATTTCCACAGACCTGTATCCTATCACTCTGTTACCTTTTAATCCTGTGCAGGGTTTGCCTAGAGGGATGAAGGATTTCTCAATAGCTCCATTTCTTTTTTGCCCCTTTTCTGAGGCTCCAGAGGCAAAAATTTTACATTTAAAAAACTTTGAAAATATAATGCTTTGCACTGTTTCATTATCTATTTATCTATTTATTTATTTATTTATTTTGAGACGGAGTATCACTCTGTAACCCAGGTTGGAGTGCAGTGACACAATCTTGGCTCACTGCAACCTCCGCCTCCTGGGTCCCAGTTTAAGCAATTCTCCTGCCTCAGCCTCTGCAAGTAGCTGGGATTACAGGCATGTGCCACCATGCCCAGCTAATTTTTGTAATTTTAGTAAAGACGGGGTTTCACCATCTCGGCCAGGCTGGTCTTCAACTCCTGACCTCATGATCCGCCCACCTCGGCCTCCCACAGTGCTGGGATTACAGATGTGAGCCACTGTGCCCTTCAACGGCACATTTTTAATTCACTTACAGTATGTATCATCCCAGATTTTAAAAAGAAAAAATAAAGGTGGCAAATGGAAGAGAAAAAAAAAGATTGTGACTGAAATTACTGAATAAATTCTTAGAATAACTGAAAATCGATAAATAAATGCAAGACCTTGGAAACCAATGTGTTTGGAAGAGCTAAAAATACTGTATAATTTCTTGCCTATCATATTCCAAACATTATCTACCAACTAAAACTCTGGGCCAAATAGTTTTGCAATTAGGTTCTGTTAAAATATCAAAAAAATGTTTGCCATATCTGTCAGCTCTCTTAGGGAATATGAGGACTGCATGATGGATGCATGACTCAGTTGACTTTGGCACAGATAATACAGAACAAAAATAACACAAAAGCAGTGATGGGTAATATTCTATAAAAAGATTAATGTGTTTTGTTCTTTTGTCTTTCCATAAGTTCACCCTTATACATGTAATTTTTAGTTATGTAGAAAACCAAAAGGCTATGCCTGAAATGTTTTCCCTAGAAATCAGTTCTAAGAATTAGGCACAAATGGTCTGTTTGAAACTTGTTTCTTTTGCAGTCAGAAAAGAAAGAATGGGAAAATGATATTCTTTTAAAGATCTAAAAAATAATAAATAAGTCTATGAACTAGGCTTTGAGGAAGAAACTAATATACAATACTGTACCTATTATAATCCAACAGCTCTAATAATAATAATGATAATGAGACAGCCAGACACACTTGTGCTTCCTTTGTGCCAGTTTCTATTTTAAGAGTTCAATGTATACTAATTCATTTGGTCCTCACAACAACCTTTTGAGATAAGCACTACTTTATTCTTACAGTATCAATAAGGAAAGAAGCACAGAGAGGTAAATTACCTGTGCGAGGTCATGTGGCTGCAGATGCAGTTGAGCCCCCAGAATCTGTGCAATTTAACATGTTGCAATTGTCACTACCAAATTAAGCACTGAAAGTTTTAGAGGCAAATGTTATCCAAATTTCAAGGAAGGAATTGTCATGCTCTGTAAAATGTTCTAGGGAATAAAAAACAGGGAAACCCTTCGCTAGGTTGATCTGGGCAGCAGATTCTGATACATAACACACAGAAAACATTGTAAAGGAAAGGAAGAAAGACATTTTGATTAGGCTATATGTGGAGAATTTTCTTAAGAGAGGTTGTGACAACTTTAAGAATGATAGTTGATGACCTATAATGCTACAGGTAGGAGGTTAAGAATAAACTCTGGGAATAGATGATTACATTTAATTAAGGCAAATTAGAAGCAACAGAAAAGGCTCTAGATATCAGTGAAATATAGAGAAAGACATGGAGGCCAAGACTGGGAAAAGCAAGTAAAAAGAAATGGAAGTGGAAAGAATTAAAAAGGAGTAGGCCAAGTACTATAGGTATGAGAGGGTAAAACAAATCCAGCATGTGCTAAGGGGTATCCTTGAAAAAGAGAGCCATAATAATAAAGAAAAATGTCCCAGACATAGAAGATGACTTAAATCCACAGATGGAAAGGGCTTGCCATGTTCCAGAAATACCGACACATTGATGTTGACACTGGGGTAACCTTCTCAGATCTCTGAGAAAACTGCTGCATGCAGAAGAGAACACCCACTCCCAACACCATCACTCCATCTTCTAGGCATTGTACAACCCTAATCCTCTGCTTTCCACCTAGAATGATGGATGATCCATGTACTTATCAAAAGTCACTTCTTGGGCCAGGTGTGGTGGCTCATGCCTGTAATCCCAGCACTCTGGGAGGCTGAGGCAGGTGGATCACCTGAGATAAAGAGTTTGAGATGAGCCTGGCTGACATACTGAAACCCCATCTTTACTAAAAATAGAAAAAATTAGCCAGGCATGGGGGTGCATGCCTGTAATCCCAGCTGCTCGGGAGGCTGAGGCAGGACAATTGTTTGAACCTAGGAGGCAGAGCTTGCCGTGAGCCAAGATCACGCCATTGCACTCCAGACTGGGTGACTGTCTTAAAAACAAAACAAAACTCACTTCTTGTGAGGAAGATTCACCCACAGTCACCTCAAAGACATCGTCCAACAATTTCCCTTTTTCTTCTCTATCAAATTTTCTCTCTCTCTGATGGAATTTTCCTACCAGCCTGCATGTGGCTATGATTTCATTTTATTTAAGTAACAGCTAGTTTTTGTGGCCCTCATTTGCCCAGCAAGCTACTCCACTGCTGCTCCGCTGTCTTTTGCAGGAACACTCTTAGAAAACACCCTTCATGCTCACTATATCCAATTCCTTTCTCCAATATTTCTTATTCCTTTTCTCACATTTAAAACTATCAAGTAACTTAACCTAAATTATTAAGTACAATTGTTGTTGAGCTGTTCAAATTTTCAGCTCCTATCAACAAAATGCCAAAGAACAAGCTTCTAAGATAACCACTTCCTGATATTTGATAGCATAGGTTAAAATTTCTGTAAATATCTTGAGAGATTATATTCAAATCCACGTTAGAAAATGGTGATCAATAAAATTTTGGCAGTGAGGAAAATAAAAATAACTTTCCACAATAGGGACATTTTTATCTATATAAGTCAAGAAAGAATTAACACTTAAGCTATGATCACAAAAAATGAGGCCCTTGATCTTATTGGGAAAATTTGGAAGAGAATTAATTTTAGGAGGGCATCTGTACATTGGTATAGTTTCTTGTAATAACTAAAAGAAGGTATTCTTTTTTCCTCTATTTCTTCGAAGTGCTTATGAAGGACTGATAATATTTCTTGTTTATTTTTTATTTTTTGAGACAGAGTTTCGCTCTTGTTGTCCAGGCTGGAGTGCAATGGCGCGATCTTGGCTCACTGCAACCTCTGCCTCCTGGGTTGAAGTGATTCTCCTGCCTCAGCCTCCTGAGTAGCTGGGATTACAGGTGTGTGCCACCACACCCGGCTAATTTTGTATTTTTAGTAGAGAAGGGGTTTCATCATGTTGGTCAGGCTGGTCTCGAACTTCTGACCTCAGGTGATCCACCCGCCTCAGCCTCCCAAAGTGTTGGGATTACAGGCATGAGCCACCGTGCCTGGCCAATAGTTCTTCTTAAAATGTTTGGTAGAACTCATTAGTGAGGCCATTGGCCCTTGCCTTTTCCTCATGGGAAGATTTTAATTACTATGCTTTAGCTGGGTAATGCAAAGATGTACCTGCACTATTTCTGATTTTAGTCATTTATGCCTTCTCTCTGTTCTTGATCATTCAATTTTATTTTTTAAAAATTTTTACTTATTTTTTTTTTTTTTACCAACTTTGTTGCTCTTTTTCTTTTCTTTCTTTCTTTTTTTTTTTTTTTAAGACGGAGTCTCACTCCGTCGCCCAGGCTGGAGTGCAGTGGCCGGATCTCAGCTCACTGCAAGCTCCACCTCCCGGGTTTACGCCATTCTCCTGCCTCAGCCTCCCGAGTAGCTGGGACTACAGGCGCCCGTCACCTCGCCCGGCTAGTTTTTTGTTATTTTTTAGTAGAGACGGGGTTTCACCGTGTTAGCCAGGATGGCCTCGATCTCCTGACCTCGTGATCCGCCCGTCTCGGCCTCCCAAAGTGCTGGGATTACAGGCTTGAGCCACCGCGCCCGGCCTTTTTTTTTTTTTTTTTTTTTTGAGACAGTCTCATTCTGTTGCCCAGGGTGAAGTGCAGTGGTACAGTCTTGGCTCACTGCAACCTCTGCCTTCCAGGTTCAAGCAATTCTTGTGCCTCAGCCCCCTCCCCCTGCCTGTCCCCAATTCCTCCTGCCGAGTAGCTGGGATTACAGGCACACACCACCATGTCTGGCTAATTTTTGTAGAGATGGAGTTTCACCATGTCGCCCAGGCTGGTCTCAAACTCCTAGCCTCAAGTGATCTGCCAGTCTTGGCCTCCCAAAGCGCTGGGATCACTAGAAGCTTTTCAATTTTTTTATTCCAAAGCTATCTAATGTAGTTTTTGCCTCCTGAAATCACTTATATATAAACATATTGCCTGCAAAGTGGGTCACCGTGTCACGCCTTGGGTTTCTTAGGACACAAATCAACTGGCACCTGCCTGGCCAGCAGGTCATGTCTCTCAAATCAATCTGCAAACCATGGTCACAGAGCCAATCACAGTCTTATAGCTTTCATTGTAGCTTCTCTGTGGAATATTTTCAAGGACATATGTGTACTTTAGGATGTTCACATGTCATGATTAAGTTGTAAATTTCAAAAATTCTAAGAATGCCTATTGTTGGCCAGAAGCATAAAAATTTCAGAGATTTTAAATAAAAGCATCTTTCAATCTTACTTAAATAGGTCTATGAAGTCTCCTTCTCTTCCTCTGGAAAGTAACTTACGGGCGGTGAAGAACACCGTCCATAATGAAATTGAGAAGGGCTGTTCTCCCTGGGAACGGTGAAGAGCACCGTCCATAATGAAATTGAGAAGGGCTGTTCTCCCTGGGAACGGTGAAGAGCACCGTCCATAATGAAATTGAGAAGGGCTGTTCTCCCTGGGAACGGTGAAGAGCACCGTCCATAATGAAATTGAGAAGGGCTGTTCTCCCTGGGAACGGTGAAGAGCACCGTCCATAATGAAATTGAGAAGGGCTGTTCTCCCTGGGAACGGAAAGGTCAGTCTTTGCGCAACGAACAGCCGAAAGCCAGGAACACAGGCCTCCCCAGGCCTCTTGGCCGCCTGTCAAGCCTCCTCAATACAAAATTCACATGGAACACGTTCTCTTCTATCTTCTTTTCCTTCTTTCCTCCCTTTAGCAAATAATTATTGAGTGCCAACTATGTTCTGGACACTGTTCTAGAACTTCTGTGATAAGAAACAGAGACCCCAGCGGTCATTCTCTGCTGGGGCCGATGGCTCTCAGGGGCATCCTTCAAAACTGGGCCCGTTTGATTCTTTAAAAAAAAATAATTTCCAGTTCCTCTAAAAATTATGTCATGACTTTTATCTCCTTGATGTTAAGCTTTGTGTCTTAGGTTTGTGGCTGCTGACAACATTCTCTGGGCCCTGAAGTCACTGCCACTGGCTCGTGTGCTGGCCACTTGGTCGCGCTGGCCTGTCTCCCACCAGGTGGACGCCCAGCGAGCTCTGAATGCTACGTATGACAAAGATATGGGGGATGTTTGGAGTCTGTGATGTGCTATTGTCCTCCAGATAATGGTTTTCTGCAAGAAACTAGAGAAGTAACTATCTCAGATTTCCCTAATAAGAACAGGTTTTGAGCCAATTCTAGGCTGGCCCTAAATTCCTCTTCCTAGCATGTGAAGCCTGGGACGCTCTCTGTGGGCCCTGCCCTCGGCAGCTCTCAGCCCTGGTCTCTGCTCCCCCATTCCTGTCCAGCTATTGGAAGCACCTCTCCGTTTCTCAGCCTCTCTGCTCCTTTACTGGAACTGGGCAGTGCCCCTTGGAAAAAGCAGCACAGGTTTTCTTCTCCTAGATTTTGCCCTACACTTTTCAGAGCTATCTGATGCACAAATTGTTTCAATCAATCCTAACATATTCACCCATGTAATTAACACCCTATCAACACAGCAAATACTTTCAAAATCTCACAAGGCTCCCTGTGCCCCCGGAAGTAGCCTCTATTCTTGCCTACATCTTAATTGGTTTCGCCTGTTTTTGACCTTTATTTCACTGGAATCACATGTGCCTTTTGTATCCAGTTTCTTCCACTCAAGACTGGGTCTGTGGATTTACTCACACTGCTGTGTGTAGCAGGACTGCTCCCGCGGCATGACACCATCCGATTGTGCGAACACCAAGGCTGATGGAATCACGGCAGATGTTCTGCAGGGGCGTCCCTGGGCTAGAGACTGGACATGTAGTAAGGAGCTCCGTGAGAGAGCGCAAGCCCGGAACCCACACCGTATCATCTACTTATAGGACAGTGCATAAAAACCTAGGAAACACCTAGTTTCTCAAAGTGACAACAAATGTGTCAACAACTTCCCAGCTCAGGAATATGCTGCATTAGTTCTCTGCTAAGTTAGTAAAATGGAAACAGAAGGCAGAACCATCCACATTGATCTCCCGCCAGGTCCGACTCCTTTGACTTTAGCAGATAGTGGCCAACAGCTCCACGGTAGCAGATGTGCTGCTCAGCAGTTACTTTCTATTCTGTCAACACTTGATGATGTTGGTCCTTTAAATTTGGGTTTTAATTTGCACTTACCCAGCGATTAATGAGGTTAAGCTCCTTTTCATGTTTAACACCCAAATTTTAATAGACTTTATTCTTTAGACCAGTTCAGGTTCACAGCAAAATTGGGTGGAAGGTAGAGAGTTTCCATAGATCCCCAGCCCCTCCACACACACAGGCTCCCCCACTATCAGCATCCCCATCAGAGTGGTCCATTTGTTACAGCCGATAAGACGTCCATCAACACATCGTTATCACCCGGAGTCCAGTTTACTTGAAGCTTGCTCCTGGTGTTGGACAAATGCATAATGACCTATATCCACCATTTTAGTACCATTCAGAAGAGTTTCACTGCCCTGAAAACCCTGTGCCCTGCCCACTCATTCTTCCCTCCCCTCTCACCCCTGGCTTTTTACTGTTTCCAGTTTTCCCTTTACTGGAATGTTGGAGAATTGGACTCTTTCAGGATGTAGCCTTTTCACGCTTCTTTCAGCAACATGCACCTAACTTTCCTCCTTGTCTTTTCATGGCTTGGTAGCTCATTTCTTTTTAGTGCCAAATAACATTCTACTGTCTAGATGTATCAGTTTACTTATGCATTCACCTACAAGAATTTAAAATAGAGAAGAGAATGCAGTGTTGGAGATTTACATTTGGGAGTCTAAACCATGTATGTAGTAAATAAGTATAAAGTATGTGTGAAAATTGTAAAGTAGAAAGCTGTCAGGATATTTGAATACACACAAATATACACTTCACGCTGTAAAATGTTAGAAAATGTGTAAGTACATACTTAGGGCTGAAAAAGCACCTAGAGAGGAAGGGTGAAGAAGAGGTGTACCTGAAATAATAAAAAGAAAATCCCATCTGTCAAGAGGGGATCTAGAGTACCTCATCCCATGAGGAACTCCCAACCTTAGTGAGAGTCCAGCAGACAGATCCAAGTGAGAGGATGAAACCACTGCATGAGCACCCCCTAGGGAGCAGGTGGAGGGCAGTTCCCACAGGGACCCACTGCGGGTATGACCTGGACTTGTCCCCTAGGGGGCAGGTGGAGGGCAGTTCCCACAGGGACCCACTGCGGGTATGTCCTGACCTGGACTTGTCCCCTAGGGAGCAGGTGGAGGGCAGTTCCCACAGGGACCCACTATGGGTATGACCTGGACTTGTCCCCTAGGGAGCAGGCGGAGGGCAGTTCCCACAGGGACCCACTGCAGGTATGACCTGGACTTGTCCCCTAGGGAGCAGGCGGAGGGCAGTTCCCACAGGGACCCACTATGGGTATGACCTGGACTTGTCCCCTAGGGAGCAGGTGGAGGGCAGTTCCCACAGGGACCCACTGCAGGTATGACCTGGACTTGTCCCCAGGTGCCAGGGCCAAGTGAGAAGAAAATGTGCCTTCCTTCCTATTACACCATTTTCTGTTTTGGTCTTGTTCTCTTGATAATATAGGTAGGGAAGCAGAATCAGCAATTATATAGAAAGCCACCTCTACTTTGTCCTTAAAGGAGTTGGCAATGGTTTGACCAGAATCAAACAAGTATATATTTTGAAGACTAAGAATTTAAAACAGTTTAATAAAAAAAAAATTATAGATATCACTTAGCTTTCAAGTTCAAAACCAACACATCTGCCTTTGGGGTCAGAAGTGGTTACATCTAGGAGACGGATACTCCTCTTTATCAAAGATGAAGGAGTTCTAAATCACCAGGTCAAAAGACATTCCTACTTAGATTTTCTGGATGGCATCCTAGTAATATAACAACAGTAATATCTAACCCTTGCTAAGTACTTACAAGGTGCTGGGTAACAGTCTAAGGCTCCAATGTCCAATTCAGTAGCCATGGCAACTCATAGTTCTTACGTAACTAATTATATGTGGCTTTCAGCCTAAAACTTGCTAGAAAACTAAAAAAATCAGAATCAATATTATAAATGCAACAGAAACTATATAGGCAATATCCTATTAGCGTATCAAAATTTTAACAAACTAGACACAGTATTAAAATGCAATTTTTTTTTTACTTTTCAATAAAACACTTGCTAAACAGTCTTGTCTGAAATTATAAATTGCCCAAAGTTAACCATAAATGAATCATTCTATTGAATTTAACATTTAACTTTGTAAGAAATAAATTTTTATTTTTCTCCATTATCATACAGCATTTAAGAATAATAAAGCTGTCTTGAGATTTCAAATTTGAGATATCTATGGCAAGTTTATAAAAGTACATTGATCAAGGTACAATTTTTAACATTAATATACACATTCCATAATCTCAATCTATTTAACATGAACATTGGCCTTTGTCGTTGTTATTTTTTTCTCCCTACAATATTTCCTGACTCTATAGGACAGCGGTTGACACTGTCCCCCAGGGGCATCTGGCAACATCTGGTATAACTGTGGGTGTCACGGGAGAGGGATACAAACAGCATCCAGTGTGTAGTCCAGGGATGCTGCTCATCACCCTATAATGCACAGCATGGAACCCTCCCTACCACAAGGATTTCATCCAGCCCAAATGTCAACAGTATCAAATTTAAGCAACTCTTATCAAGTGGGACACAATTCCTATTTTATGAACACCTCTGTGCCCACTGTAATTCTGAAAACACAGACTTTGCTAACTGGTAAATACTATTTAAAAGAAGATTTAACCTAATCAATATCACTTATCAAAAGCAATGGTTGACTTTAAGTATCAACATGTTTCCAGAATGAATAAACCACACAATCAACTCAGAATGATACAAATTAGGGTCCATATCATTTAATTTCCTTTGAACCTGCTCTGCTAATTTAATCTGCTAATATGAAAGTTAATTAGGACTGTTTTGAAGGAGTGAGACAAGAGTTTCCTTTGCACATTTTTCTGAACTATGATAAAAATTTAATGATATATAAAGCACCTGGCAAATAGCAAGTGCTCTGCGAGTGCTCCGGAAATGTTTATCACAGCTTACTAAACACACAGGGTTTCACTTATTTGTTCAAATTTCCCGTAAGTATGTTATCTGCAAAGGTTAAATTAAGTTTTAGTTGCTGTCTCTCATTTTACAATAATCTCTTACAAATGTTGCTTAGAAACAGAACACATATCCAGGGCATGTGATACAAAATTATAAGTTAGTTTTTTCCACACAAGTTTTAAAGTATCAGTGTATATAACACATTCATGATAGTATTAAATGATAGAACTAAATTTAATGATCAATTAATGATAGAACTAAATTTAAACTGAAAAAGTCATTCTAAGTTTGTTAAGTAGAGACATTTTTCAGTAATCACTTACCTGCATATTCACATTCTGTGTATTTTCTCATGGTCAACAAACTGATTCAAATGATTTAAGTTATCCCACCATTTAAAGAGAAAAGTCTCTGCAATAATTTGAAACCATGGCGTTATCTTAATTTCACCATTGGCTGCTTTTTTCAGAAGTTCTTTTAGTTCTTCCTTGGACACATAACAAAAGCTTTTAATCTCATTGGGATCTGGATTCAGAGTGACATTCTTCCTCACAAACAAAATGTAATCAATTTCATGTTCACCCCAGATACCGTCCGACTGAGCTTTGTAGTGAATTCGTGTCAAATAATTAATTTCTTCTGGAGGAACCTAAGACATTAAAAAAAAAAAAGTAATTAAAACATTGGCCACGGCCGGGCGCGGTGCCTCACACCTGTAATCCCAGCACTTCAGGAGGCCGAGGCAGGTGGATCACGAGGTCAGGAGATCCAGACTATACTGGCTAACAAGGTGAACCCCATTTCTACTAAACATACAAAAATTAGCTGGGTGTGGTGGCGGGCGCCTGTAGTCCCAGCTACTCGAGAGGCTGAGGCAGAAGAATGGTGTGAACCCGGGAGGTGGAGCTTGCAGTGAGCCGAGATTCTGCCATTGTACTCCAGCCTGGTGACAGAGCCAGACTCCATCTCAAAAAACAAACAAACAAACAAACAAACAAACAAAAAAACCATTGGCCACAGTAACAAAAAAAATCTAAAATTAGCTCACTGTATTACAGCAATATCTTGAACAGGAGTATAGTTTTAGGATTAGAACTTTTAAAGCATTAATCTCCTATCAACAATATATGGAAATCTTAAAATTACATACGGAAAAATGATTATATTAGTAGTTTCAAGTGCTTGCGTTTTTTCCTGTAGGACCAAAAAGATAAGTTTTTTTTTTTTTTTAATGTTAAAAAAAAGGGGCAGTCACTCAAACTAGAAATGTGACATTCTTCTTCTTTCTTTCTTTTTTTTTTTCTTAAGACAGAGTCTTGCTGTCGCCCAACCTGGAATTACAGCGGCATGCATCAGCTCACTGCAACCTCCGCCTCCCAGGTTCAAGCGATTCTCCTGCTTCAGCCTCCTGAGTAGCTGGGATTACAGGCACGTCCCACCATGCCCGGCTAATTTTTGTACTTTTAGTAGAGACAGGGTTTCACCATGTTGGTCAGGCTGGTCTCGAACTCCTGACCTCGTGATCCACCCGCCTCAGCCTCCCAAAGTGCTGGGATTACAGGCATAAGCTACCATGCCTGGCCCGACATTCTTCTTTCTCATATTTTAAGATTGCTTTTTGGAAAATATAGATAAGAAAAACTTTATTTATCCAGGTCTTATTTAAGGGGGACAATTCTAAGAAAAAAAATTATTTCAATTAAACGAACTAGATTTATGGTTTATATTCCTAAGAATTTCCGTAAGAAAACCTTCACCTTTTTTTGTAGGGGGGGAGTTTCAGGTGAAAACTGGAAAACCTGCTAGTTAAATTCTACAAGAGCTGTAACACTTGAAAATATTCATCTTAGATTTGATCAATTATAGAAATATTCAACCTTATATAGTGCTTAACTGATCAATCCATCCCAGTATCGAGCTAAGTTTTGACAAGTGATACTAAGAAATTAAAATTTAAATAATCTTTATTCAAGATGGTTTGTGGGGCTAACTCATAACTCAGGAGGTTACCAAGCAGAGAACTATGTTTGAATTTAAAACTTTTATTAAAAACCTTTTAAAAGTATGTTTGGGTTTCAGCTTGTATGGTTGTGTAGTAGAGCCGGTTACCTCTTCCAAGGGAATTCCTAGCTCAGCTTTCAGCCGCCTCTGTGCTGCTCGCCTCACTCCAAGGGCGTCATTTTCCTCAAGCTCGCCTGGATTACTTAATGGATGACTACAACAAGTATTAGTAAAACAACCTGGAAAATGTTAATACAGAGACAGATCAACTTTTCTTCAAAGTAGGTCTGAAAGATCAAGAAAAAGTTTTATAAGTAACTGAAAAATGAAACATTTTTTAAGGATTTTAAAATGAGTTATAAAGGCCTATCAGTAATTATTTTAAGGATTTTAAAATGAGATATAATGGGCTATCAGTAATTATGTTGTGAAACAGACTACATTTGTAGGTAAGTTCCTTATAATGCTTCTTCAACCAAAAAAGATCAAAGTGTAGATAATACAGATTAAAGATAAATATATAAATCATACATATTGCCCAATCACTTACTAGTTCTTATTTTTTCTTGCTGTTGTATTAGGTTGCAAGCATTGTGTAAACCTAATTTATGTAGAATATAAAACTATGCCATTCACAGGATTTCCTTTGTGACCGTGGCTCCAAGAATTCAGAATGATAAAAAGTCAAGTTAATGTACAAACAAAATATTGTACATTAAATGTACTAACCTGGAAAAGTAATCTTAGCATCTGATCTTTGCTGTAGCAGAAGCTTATTTTCGGTGTTGAATAAAAAGACACTAAAAGCTCGATGCAATAATCCTGAAAGCAAAAGAAATAACAATTACTTTAGCCTTAAGTACCAGTTATTTGCTGAATTCTCTCCTTGCAGTTCAGAATAACATTAGTAACTTCCTGCTGCTTTTGCTTTTTCCCATGGTTTATCCACATGCATAGTCTCTGCATGACTATGGTGAGAAAGAGCTCTGCACTGGGCAGGGAAGTTGACCGTCGAGTGAAGGAAATGGTGATGCTGGTGGCCCCTTTCCTGCAGTCAAGTTCCCTATCAAGGACATTCAGTTCTCGGAAAGTGGTGAAGGCACACTCTTCCCTGCATGGTGCCCGCCTCTCTCCATTCTCTAGAAATATTAGAGGCTAGGCTGCTGCTGTATGTCAGGGTTAGTCCCTCTTTTATGAATCCAGAATAACTCTGAAGAAGCCGAGTAAAAAGCGTGAAGAGAAATGGCTGTAACAGAAAGACAGCAAAGCAGATGCTAATGACTACACTACTTAACGAGCTGGAACCAAAGAGAAAATACGGTATTATTAAAGCCTGCACTTCCTTGAACAGAGTGCTCTTCTCAGCAAATGGGAAATGCCTACACAAATAGTGTTATAAGAAAGACTATTTCAAAGCAGCACCTTTCTCAATGTTCTCATTCAGGTGACAATTCTTCTTGGTCTCAGCCCCAATTTTATTGTCATTTTCATCAATAAGGATACACATCTCTGCCAGGAGTTGAACCTGTTGCTTGTCGAGGTGGTCAGTGTTTATTTCAGGCATCATTACAAAATGTCTGATCTGTCCTAGAACACTAATATTAAAGGAAAAGAGAAAGAAAGGCCATCATATATTTTTCTGAATGTCATATAAACACAGGTTAATAATGATGTTGCTTCCCCATCTGCAGTTGTACCACTCTGCATCCCCACAGGGACCCCAAGAATGCTGCCAGCTGGCTGCTCAGCGCTATCTCGGTCATCATTTCTCCTGCAGGTTTCACAGTTGGCCTTTTACCACAGTCGTGCTCCTAAAAACCAAGCTCAACGTTCCACTCTAAATTCTTGACCTCTGAGCTATTCTGCAGCACTTGATACTCTATCCTTTTTCCAGTGTGCTTTTCTTCCCTGGTTTTTGGCCCCAACCTAACTTTTCGTCCTGCTTTTCCACACGAGCTTCTGTAATCTCTAGAATGTGCTCCCACTGCTGTCCTGAACTGTTTTTCCCACTGCCTGTCTCTGCATAGTTGCTCAAGAATGCCACAGGCCAATCTTGGCTGAAATCCATTTTTTCAAGGCACAATTTATGTGTCAGACATTCAATAACCTTTCTACCAATTTCACAGTAAGACTTAATCCAGTTTTTCTCAACCCAAGCTCCTGATCAGAAAAATGATTTGTATGAGTTTTGTCAATTTCCCCCAGGACAGTACTTAGCTGATATCATTCTAGATAAACAGGAGAAGACTTAATTCGTTATACTCAATAGGTGCTTTAAGGCAGTGCTTGGCAAGTTTTTTCTGTGAAGGGCCAGATAGTATGAACTCTGCCTCTGTAACACTAAAATAGTCACAGGCAACAGGTGACCTGGGCAATATGTGAACTGAGTATGGGTACAGGCCAATATTTATGGACACTGAATTACAACTTAATTTTCATGTGTCACAAAATATTGATTCTTCTCCATCCATTTAAATATGAGAAAAACACTCAGCTCACAGGACGTAACAACAGGCAGCAGGCCAGATTTGGCCTGTAGGCCACAGTTGGCCCATCCCTACCTTAGTGAAACAAGCATTAATTTTCTGAACCCCCATTAATCCCTCCCATGTGATTAAAATGTAAAGCACTTACTAGGGTATTTTCAGTATTCTGACTCACACTTTTACATATCTATATCCAGCAGCATCTACGCTCTCTAACCTTTGTATCCTTCAGGGCACCTTTACATAGCCTGACCTTGAAGTTTTTTATTCCCTTTTTTCTTCTCCTTTATTTCTGAATGAATTATATATATACATACACACACACACACACACACATATATATAGAGAGAGAAAGAGAGAGAGACAAAATCTCACACTGTTGCCAGGGCTGGTGTGCAGTGGGGCAATCTCGGCTCACTGCAGCCTCCACCTCTCGGGTTCAAGCGATTCTCCTGCCTCAGCCTCCCGAGTGACTGGGACTACAGGCATGCACCACCACACTCAGCTAATGTTTGTATTTTTAGTAGAGACGGGGTTTCACTATGTTGGCCAGGCTGGTCTCGAACTCCTGACCTCGTGATCTGCCCACCTTGACCTCCCAAAGTGCTGGGATTACAGGCACGAGCCACCGCACCCGGCCTCTACACAATATATTTTGAAGATCCCTTGTGCTCTACTTTCTATGTGACTTTATTTCAAATATATAGATTTTACTGAAATACTTTTTTCTCTTTTAGAGGGAGTCTCGTTTTGTTGCCCAGGCTGGAGTGCAATGGTGCAATCTCAGCTCACCACAACCCCCACCTCCTGGGTTCAAGTGATTCTCCTGCCTCGACCTCCCAAGTAGCTGGGACTACAGGCGTGCACCACCATGCCAGGCTAATTTTTGTATTTTTAGTAGAGATGAGGTTTCACCATGCTGGCCATGCTGATCTCGAACTCCTAACCTCAGGAGATCTGCCTGCTTTGGCCTCCCAAAGTGTTGGGATTACAGGCATGAGCCACCATGCCCGGCCTACTGAAATACTTTCAACAGAGTTCAAGCATACTGCAGAATGTACACAAAGTGTTTAAACAGCTACTTAATACAAAGTTCTAGACCCACATAGGGTCTGGGATGTGTATGTGTGTGCGTGTGTGTGTGTGTGTCAGGAGTCAGTGATGATGGAGATACTGATAGCTAATACAAAAAATCTGAAGTAAGGTTAATGATGAAAACAAATCAAGAGGGAAAATAATGTGAAAAGGAAGTTGACTTCAGAGTTAGCCTAAATTTCTCAATTTTAGAAAGATTTCCAACTTCTATAGGCTAGTTTTATATACAGTCATCCTTTGGTATATATGGGGGTTGGTTCCAGGACCTCCCACAGCTTCCAAAATTAAAGGATACTTTAGTTTCAGATATAAAATGGTATAATGTTTGCAGATCACCTGTGTATATCCTACTGTATACAGACATGTGTCACATGATGGTGTTTCCATATACTACAGACTGCATATACTACAGTGGTTCCACAAAATTATAACAGAATTGACATATTCCTATTGCTAATGATGTTGTAGCCATTGCAACATCCGAGCACAACACATCACCTTTTTTATATTTAGACACACAAATACTTGCTATTGTGTTATGACTGCCCGCATTATTCAGCACAGTAACACACAGTCCAGGTTTAGGCCTGAAGCGACAGGAAAAATAGCCTAGGAGCCACTGGCTACACCACACAGCCCAGCAGCTCCACTGCCTGTCTACACCGCACAGCCCAGCTGCTCCACTGTCTAGGTCTGCGTCAGCACACCCTGCTTCCACAAAGATGAAACTACCTAACAATGAACTTCTCCAAAGTATCCCTGTTAAGTGATGCGGGCCGAAGGTTAAATTATCATCTGTAGATGATCTTATAATATCTAAAACATGTAAATCCTACATAAATAGTTGTACTATATTGTTTACAGAATGTCTGTATATGTTCAGTACAGATGAAAATTTCTTCCAAATATTTTATAATGTGCAGTTGGTTAAATCCATGGATATGAACCCCAAGGACACAGTAGGCCAACTGTATCTCGGCTCACAGCAGCCTTCCCCTCCGCCTCCCAAAGTGCTGGGATTAAAGGCGTGCACCACTGCCCAGCTGTAACGACAATTGCTCTTTCAGGATTTTCAGAATTCATATTTTAAAACTAAGCTTCATAATAACAAGATAAAATGAATACGTCTATTTATGCGTTTAAAGATAATACCACGTAGCAGACGCGGGAGCACATCACCCAACTCAAGAAAAAGGCCTAGTTCCATCTATGCGGTGCTCCCCATCTCTTCTCCTGCTCCATTCCCAGGAGAAGCGCCTTGAATGTGTTGCTGTCACCCCCTTGCACGGACGCAGGTGTATGCACCCGCGTCACACGCGTGGACTCGGCACGGGGAGGCCGGCGTCGTCACGCTCGTGTTTCTGAATTCTCTAAGAGGAGACTCGCAACTCTTAGTCTCCTGCGACTCGGTTTCCAATTCCACGAGTTCCTAAACCTCAGGTTACTGTGCGCAGACGACGATCTTTTCCACTGACAAAGAATGGCAACGTCTTCTTCGCCCCAACCCACGCCTCCGCCTTCCACAGGGCGCGGGCGCCCACCACAGCCCGGGACAGCCCGGCCTCGCTCCAGTTCGGGAGACCAATGCCGCCGTCCCCAGATGTCCAGGCCACCGCGCCGAGACCTCACGGGTGGCCCAGACCTCGGGCCTCCTCCCCGCCCCGTCCCGCAGCTCCCCGGTGCCACCCTGCCCCTGTCTCCCGAACTCCTGCCCCTACGCCCGTCCACAGTACCTGATCGGCCTCCGGCCACAGACACCGGCCGGTTCCGGAGCGCGCCCACTTTGAGCGCTGTCCGCAGCGCGCACCGCCCACCGGGCCGCGCAGCCAATCGCCCGCGCCAGCGCCAGTCCGCACCACATTGCTCGGCCAATTGGCGCCCGTACACGCCTGACGTCACAATCTCGCCAAGCGTCGCGCGGTGGCGCCACCTCCGTGGCCTGTGGCGCCACCTCCCTGCCTGTGGCAATCGCAGACGCGCGAAGCACCGGGAACCTGAGTTGTGAGCTGGGGTTCCGGCCGCTCCCGAGGGGGTCAACACGCCTCACCCCCAGCTCCGCAGAGGCAGCGTCCCGCGACTGGGCGGTGCCCGAGACACCAGCCGCCAGCCAATCACGGTTTCGATTCTGGCGTGCGAGCCCGAGGCGCTGCGAAGGGTGCCAAACGTCAGACGTCTCGAGGCTCGCGTTCCGTGGAACCGAGCCCTCCCGGTCGGAAGGCGCCCGCGCGGCTGGGCCAATGGAAACGGAGGAAAGGCGGGACGTTACTGCTGACTGGCTGGTTGGGAATCCCCCCTCCCGAGTTCCGCCGCTGGGACTACGGCGTTTGGCTGCAGGGCGAGGTTTTGCACGTCTGGAACGGTGGTCGTCTGCGACCGGGACGAAGGCGGAGCGGAGCCGCGAGAGGGGCGGGGCGTTCCACGCTATGTTGGGAGTGTTCGCTTTCCGGGTACACGACAGGACGTGCCAAATGGTTTCATTTTTTGAGACAGTTTTGCTTTCGTTGCCCAGGCTGGAGTGCAATGATGTAGTCTCCGCTCACAGCAACCTCCGCCGCCCGGGTTCAGGCGATTGTCCTGTCTAAGGCTCCCAAGTACCTGGAACTACAGGCATGCGCCACCAAGCCCGGCTAATTTTGTATTTTTAGAGACGGGTTTCCCCATGTTGGTCAGGCTGGTCTGGAACTTCTGACCTCAAGAAGTGATCCACTCGGCTCAGCCTCCAAAGTGCTGGGATTACAGGTGTGAGCTACCGCGCCTAACCCTCTAAACCTTTAAATAATCGTGAAATGTACTCGCAGCTACAGCGAATTCAGCTGTTTCCTCTACCTTTTGTGTGGAATTTAAAATACTGAACTTGAGATGAACCTGGCGCGCACCAGTTCTCAAACTTCTTGGTCTCAGGACTCTTGCACACTCTTAAAATGTACTGAGGACCCTCAAAAGCTTTTGCTCACTGTTGTTTGCTACTGCTATTTACTAATGTAGAAATTAAACATATTAAAATATTCACTTAAAAAACACATGACACTAAGTTACATTTTTATTCAAAATCTTTTCCAGACAAAAAAATAGACTGATTTTGTTTTACACGTTTGCAGATCTCCTTCATGTCTGGCTTCACACAGATAAGAAAATCTGGCCTCCTGCATGCGCAGCAAGTCCTCATTGCTGTCAGTGCGTTCTTGGGAATTACTTTAAGTGAAACAACATATAGCAAAACCAATTTTACCAGAGGCTAAAAAATAAGGATTAAGTTCCTAAAGCATACTTTTGGCCACGGAAAAAAAAATCACTAAGCTTCTAAAGGCCATTCTAATGTTAAACATTGAAATAAACGTGAGCTATACATACATTTAAGAAAGATTAATAAAAAAGATAATTACTACTTAATTATTCCAGTTCTGGGTCATGTGTAGCTGAAGCCTATTTCAGTAGCTCAGGGCACAAAGAGGGAACCAGCCCTGGACAGGACGCCATTCCATCACAGAGCCACTCACACACCCACACTCAGACTGGGGCAGTGAAGACACACACCAGTTCACCTCACGTGCACACCTCTGGGATGTGGAAAGAACTGCGGTACTCAGAGGAAACCTATGCAGGTGTGGGGAGAACACGTAAACACCACAAACACAGTGCCACTGGCCGGGAGTCTTTTTCTCATCCATGTTACAAAGAAATGAATGAGCACCTGCTGTATGCAGTTTGAAAATTGAGAAGTATTTTTTAATAGCCTTTTCAAATTATCTTGGTTATTCTTTTTCGATACTACTACACCAAAACACGAGTGGTGGATTTTCCAATTACTATTTGGAATGTGAAACCACTTCGATGGACATTTTATACTCTTGTTACATTAAAACTCATTATTTTTGACTGTAACTCCAATGTCTATTTTCCTATGCATGAGGTTGAAATGTCATGCATTGGTCATTTGGAAAATATTGATTTACTGAATTAAATAAATCTTCGAAATGCTAAAACATTTCATTATTCAATATCAAACAATCATATTGTTAATATCACTAGTAATCTCATCAGAAAAGCTTTTAAGTATTGGGAAGCTGGCTTAAGTATTGTAGCACTGGCGTCAACATAAAGTCACCAAGTTCTTGATGGTTTTAAGTTTTTTTAATTTGAATTTTTGCATGAAAATTCAAACATTATTGGCAACAAGTACTAAGAATTATGTTCCTTGAGGTGGCACGAACATATTTATTTTCACGAAAATGTCTGCCAAATATCTAGGTTTGAGTACCTCACTTTATCTGTCAGTTCTTTCCAGTAAAGTGGTATTTCATGAAAAAAGCAGCTAGTTAGTTCAGCTTACAAAACAAACGTTCCCACAAGTTGTTTTGGAGACAACAGTCATAATTCAGTATGTAGCAGAAGTGCTTTATGTGTATTTTCCATTTTGTTATAGAGAATATTAGATGTGTATTGAATGGTCTAGATGATTAAAGTTAGTATTTTTTTACTGCTAACCATCAGCTGAGCCTTCAGTGAGTCATAATCTTTTTGCTGGTGGAGGGTTTTGCCTCAATGTTGATGGCTGTTGATCAAGGTGGTGCTTGAAAGTTGGGGTGGCTGTCGCAGTTTCTTAAAATAATAATGAAATTTGTCACATTGACTGACTCTTCTTTTCATGGAAGGTTTTTTTTAACCCACAGGAAAACTTTTTTTTTTTTTTTTTTTGAGACAGAGTCTTGCTCTTTCGCCCAGGCTGGAGTGCAGTGGCGCGATCTTGGCTCACTGTAACCTCTGCCTTCTGGGTTCAAGCAATTCTCCTACCTCAGCCTCCTTAGCTGGCACTATGGGTGTGCGCCACCATGTCCGGCTAATTTTTGCATTAGTAGAGCTGGGGTTTCACCATGTTGGCCAGGCTGGTCTCGAACTCCTGACCTCGTGATCCGCCCATCTTGGCCTCTCAAAGTGCTAAGATTACAGACGTGAGCCACTGCACCCGGCCAGGAAAACTTTGAAAATTGAAGTCAATCCTCTCAAACCCTGCTGCTACTTCATAAACTAAGTCTCTGGAGTATTCTAAATCCTTTGTTGTCATTTCAACAGTGTTCACATCTTCACCTGGATTAGGTTCCATCTCAAGAGACCACTTTCTTTGTTCATCCACAAGAAGCAACTGCTTATCCATTCAAGTTTTATTATGCTATTGCAGTGATTCAGTTACATCTTCAGGCAGCCATAGACTTACAAAATGTATTTCTTAAATAATGAGACTTGAAAGTCAAAATGACTCCTTGATCTGCGGGCTGCAGAAGGGATGCTGTGTTAGCAGGCATGAAATCAACATTCATCTCCTTGTATATCTCCATCAGAGCTCTTGGGTGAACAGGAGCACTGTAAATCAGCAGTAATATTTTGCAAGAAAATTTTTTTTTTTTTTTTTTTCCTGAGCAGTAGGTCTCAACAGTGGGCTGAAAATATTTAGTAAACCACACTGTAAGTAGATGTGCTGTCATCCAGGCTTTGCTGTTCTATCTACACAGCAGAGGCAGAGTAGAATTAACATAACGCTTAAGGACCCTAGGATTTTCAGAATGATACATGAGCACTGGCTTCAACATAAAGTCATCAGCTGCACTAGCCCCCTAGCAAAGGTCAGCCTGTCCTTTGGAGCTCTGAAGCCAGGCTTTGACGACTCCTCTCTAGCTATGACAGTCCTAGGTGGCATCTTTTCCCAAAATAAGGTTGTTTCAACTCCAGTGAAAACCTGTGGATTAGCAAAGCTGCCATCATCAGCGATCTTAGGCAGATCTCCTGGATGACTTGCTGCTTTATCTTGCACTTGCACTTTTTGTTTTTGAGATGGAATCTCACTCTGTTACCCAGGCTGGATGGAGTGCAGTGGCGCAATCTTGGCTTACAGCAACCTCCACCTCCTAGGTTCAAGTGATTCTCCAGCTACTCAAGAGCCACTGTGCCCGGCCCACTCTTACATTTGTAGCTGGGACTACAGGCGTGTGCCACCACACCCAGCTAATTTTTGTATTTTTAGGGGAGGCAGGGTTTTACCATGTTGGCCCGGCTGGTCTCAACTGATCTACTTGCATTGGCCTCCCAAAGTGCTGGAATTACAGTCATGGTTGGCCTATCTTGCACTTTTGTATTATAGAGACAGCTTCTTCCCTTCAACCTCATGAACCAACCTCTGATAGCTTCAGATTTTTCTTTTGTAGCTTCCTTACCTCTCTCAGCCTTCAGAGAACTGAAGAGAGTTAGGGCCTTACTCTGTATTAGCCTTTGTTTAACGGAATATTGTGGCTGGTTTAATCTATACAGACCACTCAAAGTTTCTCCACATAAAGCTGTTTTATTTTCTTATCATTTGTGTATTCACTGGAGGAGCACTTCAAATTTCCTTCAAGAACTTTTCCTTTGCGTTCACAACTTGGCTGTTTCAACATGCCTTCCTCAGTATGCTTAATCATTAATCATTTCTAGCTTTTGATTTAAAGTAAGAGATGTGCAACTCATTCTTTTATGAAACACTTAGTAGCCATTTTAGGGCTATTAATTGCCAGATTTTTTTTTTTTTTTTTTTGAGTCAGGGTCTTGCTTTGCTGCCCATGCTGAAGTGCAGTGGCGTGATCATGGCTCACTGCAGCCTTGAACTCCTGGGCTCAAGCAATCCTCCTGCTTCAGTCTCCCAAGTAGCTGGGACTACAGGCATGAGCCACCACCATGCCTGGCCCCTAATTTCAGTATTGCCGTGTGTCAAGGATAGGGAGTTCTGAGCAGAGGGAGACAGATAGGGAGGCAGCTGGTCAGTAGAATGGTCAGAACACATACAACATTTATTGACTCAGTGTGCTGTCTTATATAGGGGTGGTTCATGGTGCCCCCCAAACAATTACGACAGTAATATCAAAGATCACTAATCACAGATCACCATAACTGATATAATAATGGAAACATTTGAAACATTCCAAGAATTACCATGACACAGAGACATGAAGTGAGCACATACTGTTAGAAAAATGGTGCCGATAGACATGCTCCATGTAGGGCTGCCACAAATCTCCACTTTGTAAGAAACATGATACCTGTGAAGTGCAATAAAGTGATACACACGAAAACAGCTGTGCCTGTTACATGAGATATATATGTGTGTGTGTGTGTGTGTATATATATATAACTTAAGAATGATTATAAAGCAACATGTCAAACAGGTTATAACACTATAGTGAACTAACCATCCAAGTGTTTCAGGCACAGTTAAAATAATCAGTAATGAGGACAATGACAGGATACCTAGTAAATCTTAATTCCCTATCAAACTATGCTCATAAATGAGTCTTAGTAAATTCAGCATTGTTGCCCTGTGTCAGGGACAAATTACATGTATTTTGCATAGATGGACATGGGACAAGATAGAAATTGGTTTTCTGAGACAAGATTCCCTGCAGCTTCTGCATGAGTATGTAATTGGATACCAGGATTGCAATTGTAACTTTTTATAATTTCGGCTAGTTTTGTGTCTTTAAAAAAAATTATACTGGATAGTTATTTCAGGATACAGGGTGTTATGGGTTAAATTGTATCCCCCCCTTCAAATTCATGTGTTAAAGACCTCACTTCCAGTATTATACAATGTGACCTTATTTGGAAACAGGGTTGTTGTGGATAGGATTGGTTAACATGAGGTCATATTGGAGCAGGGCCTACCCTACTCCAATATGACTGATGTCCTCATAAAAAGAATGCTAAGTGTGCAGACAGACACGGACATGGAAAACGTCATGTGAAGACTGGTAGGGATATGCTGCCACAAGTCAAGGAATGCCCAGACGCTGAGAGCATTAACAGGCTCCCACCACAGCTTTCAGAAGGAACCAATCCTGCCAATACCTTGATTTTGGATTTCAAGTCAGACCTCTGACAATAAATGTTTAAGCTGCCTAGTTTGCAGTATTTTGTTACTGCAGCCCTAGCACATTAACAGTGAAAAGAACATGGGCTCTGATGTCAGCCTTTAGTCTTTGCCCAGATGCACTGTTATTTTTCACTTTTGACAAGTAATTTCAACATTCCCATGCTTAAAATTCAATTCAGAGTAACTTCTACTTTATTGGATTCTTTTGGGGATTAAATTAGTTACAAAAGATGTAAGGCGACTGACCCTCAAAAAATGATTTCTTTCCCTTGTTCTGTGACAAGTCATGCACTGTTATTTTCAGTGACTTTTGTGGAATCCTAAATATATCAAATTAAAAAATTACATTAACGATATTCTTGGTGTTACCTGACTGTGGTGCAGTGCTGCAAAATAAAATCACCTATTAGAATGTGGGTTAGATGGGACACCGCGATTTATAAAGCTTTCTATTTGTTGCTATGCCCAGCAGAATGTCTTTGCATACCAGGCACTAAATAAAATCATGTTACTTAAATGTCACAACCTCTAAAAGTTTAAAAAATGACTTCTCTAAAGTCAAATATTTTTTCCCTGGCGTTCCTCTTACAGAATTGTTTTTAGTGATAAAGTTTTATTAATATACTTAATGCAGAAATAACTTCACTTTTTTTTTTTTTTTCGGTAATCTGGATCCCCTAAATAGAATGCTAAATTTGTTTCTCGTGCAACAAACAAGTTACCGCTTCTGACTCTTCTTCTTGAGCTTCATTTTTGTTTTTGTTTTTTTTTTTTGAGACGGAGTCTCGCTCTGTCCCAGGCTGGAGTGCAGAGGCGCGATCTCGGCTCACCGCAACCTCCGCCTCCCGGGTTCAAGCGATTCTCCTGCCTCAGCCTTCTGAGTAGCTGGGACTACAGGCGCGCACCATCATGCTTGTCTAATTTTTGTATTTTTACAGAGATAGTGTTTCACCACACTGGCCCGGCTGGTCTCGAACTCCTGATCTCGTGATACGAACGCCTTGGCCTCCTAAAGTGTTGGGATTACAGGCGTGAGCCACCGCGCCCGGCCTTGAGCTTCATTTTTAAAGGAAGGAGCAGGAATGTTAACCTACATAGAAAAAAAATGCTTTCACGCCTTTGATTTACTCTAGGCGCGGCTAGAGCTTTCTGCAGAGCGTTGAGACGGCTGTTTACGTAAAGACCATCATGCGGCGTTTCCAACCTAGATTCTAAGAAAAAAGCGGCCCAAGTCCCACCTTTCGCAGGGAACAGCTGATTCTGTTTTTCCTTCCCAGCCAATGGTGATCAAAAGCTTCAGGACGCGGGTGAGTCACTGCGGAGGAGCCGAACACTGACCGCACCGTCCCCGCCAGGCTACCGGGCGGCCGGCAGCACAGCCCCGAGCGCAGACCGCCCCGGGTCTCAGGCCTCAGGCGGACCCCACCGCAGGCTCGCTACCCTCCCGCCTCGGTTGCCAGGCTGCGGGGCAGATGGACTCGGAGCGCCCCGCCGGTGAGTAGCTACGACCTCCGAGGCCACCTCTCGCGACCCGCTCGGCGGCAGGAGTAGGTGACCAGGATGGGGGCGTTGGCCCAGCAGCCGAAAAGGGTCTCCAGCGCGCTCGGACCCCTCGGGGCTGCGGGGCGGAAGCTGGGGCGTGACTTCCGGTGCCGCCGGGTGTGGGGCGGAGGTGTGGGGCGGCTTCCGGCGGCCCCAGAGGCGCGGGACTTCCGGCGCCGCCGGAAGTGCATTAGTGCTAGGTTGGGGTTGTGGGGTCGGGGCAGTGCGGGGACAGCCGGTGTCCTGCGCGTCTTCGGGTCAGTACTGGGGGCCGCGTCGTAGGAACTCACTGGCTGTGCGCGACCCGGGCTGGCTCCGGGGGTGGCGGGCGCGGCTGCTGTGACAGGTGAGTGCCGCCATCTTCCTACCTGTCGGGCGCCGAGTCCTTCCCCGGATGCCCCGAAGAGGAGTCGGGACACTGCAGGGCTCAAGGGGGTGCAGGGGCAGTCGGGGCATAGTGGGGGATGGGTGCAGGTGGGCTCGGAATGCAGAGGATCCATGGTGGTGCAGGAGGGGTCGGGTCCCTGGAGGGCCCGTGGTGGTGCAGGAAGGGCGGTGGTGCAGAAGGGTTAAGGGTGCAGGAGAAGTCGGGGCGCAGGAGAAGTCCGTGGCGGTGCCAGAGGGACCAGGGTGCGGGAGGGATCGGGGCCCGGGGCAGTGCAGAAGATGTCGGAGTCCAGGAAGAGTTGGGGGCGCTGGAAGGCCCGGGGCGGTGCTGGAGGGGTTGGGGGCAGAAGGGTTCGACCCGGGGTCTCTCCCCTCCCCCTTTGCTTCGGCCTGGGCATCCCGGGGAAGTGCGTCTCCAGGGAAGCACTTGGGAGGCCCTTCGCAGAGGAGAATGGCTTTCCTTCTATCCAGAGAGTGGGGATGGTCAACTTCAAGAAGGGTGGTGAGTGCAGAGTGGCGGATGCTGAAGTGATTAACACAGCGCCATGATATTGTTCCTCTTTTGAAGACTTCCTTTTCCTTCCTTTCCCCCTGTAAGCAGCCACCGCTGGAGGGAAACATTATTTTAAGACAGCTGTTCACCGGAATAACACAAGAGCAACAATAATGTACTCATTTACTAAACAAAGTTGAATAAATAAAATTCTTCAGGTTGTGAGCGAAAATATCTTAAGGTCTGCCAGGTTTTTAGAGATTTTGTCATTTATCTTAAACGGTAAAACATTTGTCCCTTGAAGCTGATACCATTGTAGAAAAGTGTTAATTGCTTAGAAGTTTCATTTATTGACCTTCAAGTGTTTTTCTCTTAAATTCAGTATGTTGGCCTGTGAGTTGCGGTCATAAAAGTATTGCAGGAATTGTTTACCTCTGAATGAGAAAGCTCAAGATAGTTATATCTCCAGGATCTTTCTTCCTCTTCTGAACTTCCCCCAACCCCAGCACACACGCACATTGTTCTGGTTACTTTCCTGATCAAATTCGAGTCTTTCAAAATAGCTTTTGAAATGTCCCAGGAGTTGAACACGGTATCTAAATATGAACTGACCAATGTGGAACAAATGGAGTTGTCTGTTATCCCCTGGGTTTGGACGCTGCCTTTCTATTGATACTGCTCACAGGAGACAGACTAGGGACTCGTGTACACCAGCCACGTCTCATAACAGCAGCGTGACCTTGGGGAGGCCTTCCTAAGTTCCCACTTCCTGTTCTCTAACATGGTGTTCATATCAGCCTCATTTTGTTATTGGGAAGGTTATGTTATGTAATATATGCCAGCCATTCTTGCAAAGTGCTGTATATGGGAGATCTTGAGTGAGTGTGTTTCCCTTCTCCTCTTCTTGGGTAGCTATGTTAGACTGTTCACTTTGGGCGTTTGCCCTGAACTAAAATCCCTAAGACCCTTTCCCCGAGGTGAAACTAAGAGTTTTCTTATTTATCTTGTCTTATTTTTTCAGGGAAAAGATTTTACATCTGTTGAATTTCATCCTTGGTTTAAACTTGTTCTTTTAACTACTGAGATCTTTTGAAAATCTTGATGGCTATTTATCCAATTAATGATATTTCCTAATTCATTGTCATCCACAGAATTGATGGCATATGTATTCCGTGCCTTCATTTCGTCAATGACAAAACATTTTAAGCAGGTTAATTCTGATGACAGATTTCTGAGGTTGCCTATAGAGACCATTCTCTTCCGCGATATTGCTCAGAAGTTGAATTTGGTGTCTCAGCCCACTAGGAATTCATCTAACAGTGTTATTATGATAAAATGTTACTACAAACTTGATTAACTTCTGGTGGAAATTCCATCACATTTTATTCAATTTTCAATTTATTTCTCCAATTTATTTTTAATGCCATGTGGAAATTATATTCCTTAACCATTTTGCATTTGATTAACATTTATGAAATTAACCATTTAAGCAAGTGTTTTTGCTTCGTTGAAAGAAAAATGTTTAAAATCCTACTGGATATGAAACTGAAAGTAATGTTTTGTGTTTTTTTGTTTCAAATGAAAATGTAAATTAAGAATTCGTTGGCAGGGCATGGTGGCTCACACCTGTAATCCCAGCACTTTGAGAGGCCGAGGCGGGTGGATCACTTGAGGTCAGCAGTTCAAGACCACCCTCGCCAACATGGTGAAGCCCCGTCTCTACTAAAAATGCAAAAATCAGCTGGGCCTGGTGGTGAGCACTTGTAATCCCAGCTACTCGGGAGGCTGGGGCAGGAGAATCACTTGAACTCAGAAGGCAGAGGTTGTGGTAAGGCGAGATAACGTCACTGCACTCCAGCCTGGGTGACAGAGTGAGACTCTGTCTCAAAAAAAAAAAAAAAAAAAGAAAGGAAAAAAATATATAGAAAAGAATCTATTGAGAAAGAGCAGAAAGCTAAGTGTGTATTGATGCTATTTAATATTACAGCATTTCTGTCTCCCAGGCTGGAGTGCAGTGGCATGATCTCAGCTCACTGCAGCCTCCACCTCCCAGGGTGGAACAATTCTCGTGCCTCAGCCTCCCGGGTAGTTGGGAGGCGTGTACCATCACGCCCAGCTGATTTTTGTATTTTAGTAGAGAAGGGGTTGCACCATGTTGGCCAGGCTGGTCTTGAACTCAGGTGATCCACCTGCCTCAGCCTCCCAAAGGGTTGGGATTACAGGCGTGAGCCACCATGCCTGGCCCAATATTACAGCATTTCTAAAGATGAGGAATTTAGCCTGCTAACACAAAATGTGTTTATGGGTTTCATTAATTTGTTGAATGTTTGACCAGTGCCTGCTTTGTGGAGAGCACTGTGCTGCATCAAAGCTGTGTGCCTATTGTTTCTGACTGCTTACAAACAGTAGGGGTATATTACGTACATGGCATGGCAACATATACTAGGGGCAGATGATTTGGACAGACTGTAAATCAGTTAAGAGTTCAGAAGGAGAGTTTATTCTGTTAAATCCATGGTAGGATAAAGAGATTGAATTTTTAGAAGGGACTATTTATAGTTTCTTGAAAATAATGTTTTATTAAAAACCAGAAGAACATTTAATCTACATAAGCCTTCTTTTTAATATGGTAATCTGCCCAATAATATTGGGTAAATGTCAATATTTTGAAGGAAAATAATTACGTTTTGGAATCTCAGGTTTCTCTCTGTTTATATTTAGGTAAAACAGTGCATAGAGGTTAAAGGTGGTTATATTTGGAGTGAAGAAGTGTGTTTTTTCTCTTTACATTCTATAATCAGTTTATTAGTGTTTAGTCTGTTAAATACAATTGGATGCCACATAACAAATGATGTTTTGGTCAACAACAGACCTCATGTAAGATGGTGGTACCATAAGATTGTAATACTCTATTTTTACTGTACCTTTTCTATGTGTAGTTATGTTTAGATACACAAATAGATACCATTGTGTTATAGTTGCTTGCAGTATTCAATACGGTAACATGCTGTGCAGGGTTGTAGGCTAGGAGCAGCAGGCTCAGCCATCTAGCCTAGGTGTGGAGTAGGCTGTACATCTAGCTTTGTGTAAGTATACTCTGATGTTCCCACAGTGACGAAATCACCTAACGACACATCTCTTAGAACCTGTCCCTATCCTTAAGTGATGATATGACTGTATTGAAAGGCTCTTAATTGGATTTGAGAACTCTGTCTCATAGGGATGTTATGAGGATTAGTGACTCTTTGTATTTATTGATCCATTTAAGCCTTACAGCAATTATTTGTAGTAGCTCTTCAGCCTCTGGTAGATCTGCCAGTCCACCAACTTTCTTCCAGTATCTCTCCATTAATTCTTTCTGTTTTCACTTCCCTTGTCTATTTTAGATCCATGGTATACCATTTAAGTAGTTGTTTTACAAACACCTGCCACTTCCTTGCCCCTCTTCCCATGATACCAACCTGAAAACCCCCTAAACTGGTTATTAAACATTTAAATAAGATTTTTGCTACTACCGGTTGAGCATCCTAATCCAAAAATTCAAAATCCATAGTGCTCCAAAATCCAAACCTTTTTGAGTGCTAACACGACACAAGTGGAAATTTCCACACCTCACTTTGTGACAGACAGGTTGTAGTTAAAATGTGGGTTTGCAACATAGTTTATTCAGGATCCCCTAGGGCAAAATAAAATTACCTTCAGGGGGCCTGGCGTGGTGGCTCACGCATGTAATCCCAGCACTTTGGGAGGCCGAGCTGGGTAGACCACTTGAGGCCAGGAGTTCGAAACCAGCCTTGCCAACATGGGAAACCCCCTCTCTCCTAAAAATACAAAAATTAGCTGGGCATGGTGTTGGGTGCCTGTAATTCCAGCTACTTGGGAGGCTGAGGCAGGATAATTGCTTGATCCCGGGAGACGGAGGTTGCAGTGAACCGAGATTGTGCCACCGTACTCCATCCTGGGCTACAGTGGAGACTCCATCTCAAAAAAAAAAAAAAAAATTACCTTCAGGCTATTTGCATGAGGTATATATGAAACATAAATGAACTTTGTGTTTCGCCTTGGGTCCCATCCCTAGGATATCTCATTATGTATATGTGGATATTCCAAAATCTGAAAGCGTCTGAATTCTGAAACACTTCTGGTCTTGAGCTTTTTTTTTGGTGGGGGGCCAAGGACTGAGTTTCCATGGAGGATCTGGTGTGAAAGGAAAGAAGTAGTGATAGGACCAGTACAGACGCTGGGAAAAAATGTGGAGGGTGTGAATACAGAGACGATAAGATTACTGCAGTATGAAAAAGTCTGTATTTGGTGCCAAGTTCCATGGAGATGATTATAGGAAATGCATACATTTGGTTGCAGTTGATCAGCAGAAAAAGATTGCGAGCGGTATTGATTATTTTGTGAAGTGGCGAAGAAAGCAAGCTAAACCAAAGAGAACACCATGTAACTTATGGAGAGGCTGGAAAACCCAGTGAGATAAAATAAGTGATCCAAAACTTATAATTTTGATGAGAAAGGAGAGTTGATATTATAATCTCTGCATTTTTGGTAACCAGCTTGTAGAATGTCTGGAATGCAGAGGAATGTTTCTACAGATGAAGTTCTTAAGAGAGGGAAGGGAAACCCTTTGCTGGTTTTATTTGCTTCATTTAACTGAAGACAAAGTCTCCCTTGTTCTCTGAGGCCGTATCAGGACAGCTTTCACAGGCTTTTGATGTGGTTTCTTTTTTTCCTTTACAAAACATACTCTATAAACTACAAAGTAACTGTGTTTTATGTTGTAAAGCAAGACTTGCTTTCTTCTGCTTTAAAAATAGGCCTACACATATGCAATTTCAGAATAAAAGATGATTCTTGACTTTGTGCTTGCAGAAAGATGGAGACTTATTTTTCCTTATTCCTCCCACTATGTACATCTAAAAACACTGGCCATATATAAAACAAATGTAAGAGTGGGCCGGGTGCAGTGGCTCACGCCTGTAATCCCAGCACTTTGGGTGGCTGAGGCAGGCGGATCACAAGGTCAGGAGTTCGGGACCAACCTGGCCAATATGGTGAAACCCCGTCTCCACTGAAAATACAGTAGTTAACCAGGTGTGCTGGTGGGTGCCTGTAGTCCCAGCTACTCGGGAAGCTGAGGCAGGAGAATTGCTTGAACCTAGCAGACAGAGGTTGCAGTGAGCCGAGATTGTGCGCCACTGCACTCCAGCCTAGAGAATAGAGCAAGACGCTGTCAAAAAAAAAAAAAAAGACTGAAAGATGGAGAAAAGAAAGTAGGCTTGCTTCGTACATTGGGACCACAGAAATGACACGAAACTTAGTTCTCTGGGTTTTCTTTTTGCCTCATGTATCTCACACGTTGTGCTGGATAAGCTAGCAGTGCAGGTATAAAAGGGCTCAGACAAAACAAGGCCCAAGAAAAGCCTGCTGTCTGGCTGAAAGACCAGGAAAGGGGCAGCCTACGTAGCGGAGAACTTTTCAACGGTGAGTGCTTTCCTCCAGCTAAATACCGTAGGAAACACTGCAGCACCACCCTCACCCTGCTAATCAGAGGCTGGGCAGGTACTTCAGATTCCTACTCATGACAAGCTGGGATGAGATGCTCCTCTCTGCAGGGTTGCTGTCAGAGAAGGCTGGCTGAGGAGTTGGGGTTTTACTTCTGGGTGGTGACAGAGCACAGCCTCCTTCCTGCTAGGATGTCATAAGAGGGACCTTGCAAAACTCAAGAACTTTACTGCTGCCCTGTGGTCATGAGGCCACCCCTCCGTGGTGTGGGGGAGACTGTGTAGGGAGCAGCAGGAGGCAGCCCTGATTCAGCCTTGGTGGTGGGAGTGGAGGTTTGGGAGGAGGCTGAACTTCCCTTCTCATGCAGGGGTCCGTGGAGGCTGAGTGGGAATCTCAACTTCCACCTCACTGTCCACATCCACCTGGCAGAGGCCTGCTCTAACAGAAGACTTACATCAGATCCTGAGTCTGATGTCAGGATTTCAATGGAAAATCGCGTAAAGTATAAAAATCTTACTTTCCTCTATGCTGCTTTACCTTCCCCATTTATAACGTAATCATAAATATTTCCTCCATATACACTGAGAACCACACCACAGTTATGGAAAAACCTCACCACACTCATAGGAAAATATCAGCCTGAATAAGAAAAGACCACTGATGCCAACGTAGAGATGACACAGACTTTAGAATTATTTAACAAGGACCTTAAAGCAGCGATCGTAAAAATGTTTCAATAACCAATTAACATTCGAGACAAATGACAAATAGCCTCAGGAAGAAAATACAGGATGTAAAAAAGAAACACAACATTTTAGAAGGGAAAAATAGAATATGTGAAATAAATTCCGTGGATGCCTCAGCAGCAGAAAGGAGAGGAAAGACAAAAGAAGCTGTCAGTTTGAAGACAGAACAACCGAAGTTACCCAGTCTGAACAGCAGAGAGAAAGTAGACTGGAAAAAAGTGAGCAGAGCCTCAGGGGCCGTGGGACTTTAACAGAAGATGCAATATTTGTGTTGTCAGAGGTCTAGAAAGAGGACAGGGTGGGGGGATGTGGAGGTAGGGGAACGTGTCTGAAGAAATCACTGCTGTATGTTTCCTAAATTTGGCAAGCCATACGCCTTCAGACTCAAGAAGCAGCATAAGCCCAAAGAAGATAAACACAAAGATGCTAAGACACATCCAGGCAAACTTCTGAAAACTGAAGACAGAAGAGTGGTAAGAGAGATACCACTTGACCTGTAGTGGGAAACAATTTGAGTGACAATGGATCTTTTTTTTTTTTTTTTTTTTTTTGATATGGAGTCTTGCTCTGTCACCCAGGCTGGAGTGCAGTGGTGTGATCTCAGCTCACTACAACCTCTGCCTCCCAGGTTCAAGCAGTTCTCCTGCCCCAGCCTCCCAAGCAGCTGGGACTACAGGCAACGCCACACCACCCCTGGCTAGTTTTGTATTTTTAGTAGAGACGGGGTTTCACTATGCTAGCCAGGCTGGTCTTGAACTCCTGACCTCAGGTGATCTGCCCGCCTCGGCTTCCCCCACGCCTGCTGGGATTACAGTCGTGAGCCACCGTGCCTGGCCTGACAGTGGATCTTGTGGAGGGCATAAGGAAGTGGCAGGACATTTTTCAGGTGCTGAAGGAAAAGGACTATCAACTCAGAAATTTATATCAAGTGAAAATTTCCTTCACATGATTTATCTCCAGCTGATCTACTCTGTGAAAATAACAAGTAAAGGAAATTCTCTAAACTGAAAGGAAATGATAAAAGAAATGTGGGAACATCAGGAGGGAAGATCAAACAATGGACAGCAAAAATATCGATCGATTCAGCATTCATTTATTTTCTAAATTACGTTTAGAATTTGAAGCATAACTGTGGTGTGGTTCTCAGTGTATGTGGAGGATATATTTATGATTACGTTATAAATGGGGAAAGGTAAGCATAGAGGAAAGTAAGGTTTTATAATTTATGTGAACTGGTAAAATGTTGATAATCAGTAGACTACAATAAGTTGTAAATGTATAATGTAAAACCTAGAGCTACCACTAAAAAAGTTATACAAAAGAGGCAAACTCAGAAATACTGTAGGTAAATAAATATGAAATTATAAAAAATGTTTACCCTAGAAGAAGGCAGGAAAAGAAGGCAAAGGAGAGAAGAGAGGGAGAGAGAATGAATGATACACCATGCAAAGTGCAGTTTATTTTGTGGCTGCAAGGTTGGATCAATATTTGAAAGTCATCAGTGTAATTGGTCCTGTCAGTAGGTCAAAAAAGAAAAGCTACTCGGAAAAAACATGATAGAATTCAGCACTCATTTGTGAAAGAAACCCAGAAAATAAATGATAGAGGGAAACGTTTTCAATTTGATAAACAGCATCTACAAAAAAATCTACAGCTAGCATCAAACTTAATGGTGAATAACACTATTTTCACCCAGATATTCAGGGCAAAGCAAGGATGTTTGCTGTCACTATAGTAATTTAAGATAGTACTGGGATTTGTAGCCAAATCAATAAGGTACTAAAAGGAAACAGAAGGCTTACAAACCACAAAGGAAGAAATAAAACTGTCCTTTTTTTTTTTAGATGACATAATAGTTGACATAGAAAATCCCAAGGAATCCACAAAAAATCCTGAAATTTAAGTAAGTTCAGCAAGAACGTACACGTTTAATACATAAAATCCAGTTGTATTTATACTAGCAGTTAACATGTGGAAACCAAAATAAAAATGCAGTAGCATTTAAACTTACACACAAAAAAGAGAGACGTTAGTGTAAAATGGAGAAGATACATAGGACTTTTGTTTTGTTTTGTTTTGTTTTGTTTTGTTTTGAGAGGGAGTCTCGCTCTGTCGCCCAGGCTGGAGTGCAGTGGATGGATCTCAGCTCACTGCAAGCTCCGCCCTCCGGGTTCCTGCCATTCTCCTGCCTCAGCTTCCCGAGTAGCTGGGACTACAGGCGCCGCCACCTCGCCCGGCTAAGTTTTTGTATTTTTTAGTAGAGACGGGGTTTCACCGTGTTAGCCAGGATGGTCTCGATCTCCTGATCTCGTGATCCGCCCGCCTCTGCCTCCCAAAGTGCTTAGATTACGGGGGTGAGCCACTGCGTCCGGCCCGATACTAGGACTTTTATGCAGAAAAAACCTTGGCATTGAGGAAAGTAAGATCTTAATAAATACTGTATTCATAGATTAAAACACTCAATAAATATACCATTTCTCCCCAGATTGATGTACAGATTTAACACAATTCCTATCAAGATCCCAGCACGATTTTTGTAGATATGTAAAAGATTATTCTAAAATGTAAAAGAACAAAGGACTAGAACAGCTATAACAAAATGGAGAAAGATTTAATAGGAATCACTGTAACTGATTTTAAGACTTATACAGAACAATAATAGAAAGTGCTTCTATTAGTCTATTTTCATACTGCTGATAAAGACATACCTGAGATTGGGCAATTTACAAAGGAAAGAGGTTTATTGGACTTACAGTTCCACATGGCTGGGGAGGTCTCACAATCATGGCAGAAGGCAAGGCGGAGTGAGTCAGGGAGGAGTGAGTCACATCCTAACTGGATGGCGGCAGGCAGAGAGGGAGAGCTTGTGCAGGAAAACTCCCCCTTACAGAACCGTCAGATCTGGTGAGACTTACTCACTATCACGAGAACAGCACGGGAAAGACCTGCCCCTCCATGATTCAGTTACCTCCCACTGGGTCCTTCCCACAACACATGGGAATTCAAGATGAGATTTAGATGGGGACACAGCCAAACCATGTCACTGCTGTTGGTGGAAGGATAAATATGTAGGTCAGTGAAACGAATAGAGAACCAAGAAAACCCCATACAAATATAGCGAGTTGATTTTTTGACAAAGGTCCAAAGCAGTTCAATCTAGGATGGATCATCTTCAACAAATGGGGCTGGGATAACTGGATACACAGGTGAAAACAAACAACAAAAAAACATTGACTTAAATTTTACACCTTATAAAAAGGTAAGTACCATATAGGTAATAAATTTAGATGTGAAACAGAAAACTATAAAAAATTCAGGAGAAAACAGGAGAAAATTTTTGGCCCCTAGGGATTCATGAAAAGTTCTTATCATGACTTTAAAAGTGTGATGCGTAGAAAAAAAATTATCAAAATTAAAGAGGTGTTGTGTTGTGAAAAACTCTGTTAGAATGAAAAGCAACAGATTGGGAGAAATGATTTGCAGTTTAACCTATGTGACATATAATTCGTACTATAGAGTATAAAGAACTCTTAAATCTCAACACTAAAAAACCCAAATAATACTATTAGAAAATGGGAGTGAAGAGGCACCTCACTGAGGAGGATATGTGGATGACAAGCACGTGAAAAGATAGTGTCACTAGCCATCAGGGAAATGTAAATTAAGACCACAGTGAGATACTACACAGCTAACGGAACAGCTAAATAAAAAAATAGTGACACAGGGATGCCTGCACTTGCGGGTTTACACAGCACTGTTCGCAATAGCAAAGGTGTGGAATCAACCTGAGTGCCCATTGACGGATGACTACATAAAATGTGCACACACACACACTCTGCAATACCATTCAGCCCTAAGAAGAATGAAATCATGCCATTCACAGCAACATGGATAGAACCAGAGGCCATTATTTTAAGTGAAATAAGCCAGGCACAAAAAGTTATGTTCTCACTTACGTGTGGGAGCTAAAAAATGTGAACATATAGAGGTAAACAGTAGAAAAATAGATAATAGAGACTGGGAAGGTTGAGTTGGGGGAGGAGGGAGGCTAGGGAGAAGAGAGTTAAAAGGTACAAACATACAGTGTGATAGAGGGAATACATTCAGAGTAGGGTGAGTGTCCTTAAGAAAATAGTATTTTAGGCTAGGTGCGGTGGCTCACGCCTGTAATCCCAGCACTTTGGGAGGCTGAGGCAGGTGGATCATGAGGTTAGGAGATGGAGACCATCCTGGTTAACATGGTGAAACCCCATCTCTACTAAAAATACAAAAAATTAGCCGGGCATGGTGGTGGACGCCTGTAATCCCAGCTACTGGGGAGGCTGAGGCAGGAGAATGGCCTGAACCCAGGAGGCGGAGCTTGTAGTGAGCCCAGATCGCGCCACTGCACTCCAGCCTGGGCGACAGAGGGAGATTCCGTCTCAAAAAAAAAAAAAAAAAAACAAACAGTATTTACTGGGGTGGTGGACCCCCTAAATTGCTTGTCTTGATGACTATGCGTTATATACATGGCACAAAATTTCTCATATATGACATAAACTTGCATAAAAAAGTAGTGACAATACCAAATGCTGCTGAGGATGTAGATAACTGAATCTCTCATGTGTTGTTGATGGGAATGTAGAATGAAACAGCCACCCTGGAAAATACTGATAGTTTGACACTTTCTTGGAAAAAAACCACAAAAACTAAACATGATTAAACATAAGCAATTCTGTTTCCAGGTATGCCCAAGAGAAATAAAAGTATCTACATATAACAAACTTGTGCATTAACATTCATAATAACCTAAAAAATGAAAACAACCAAATGTCTATCAGTTGTATTTAGCAATGAAAGGGAATACATTACCACTATGCTACAACACAGATGGACTTTGAAATCATTGTCCTAACTGAAAGAAGCCAGTTGTAATAGACCAGAGCGTATATTGTATGATTTCATTTTTATGAAATGGCCGGAACAGGCAGATTCATATGGAGAGAAAGTAAATTAGTGGTTGTCTAGGGCTAGCTGGGATGTGGGTGGGAGGAATGATGAGTGAAGGCAAATGGGTGTGGGGTTTCTTTTTGGGGTGATAAAAATGTACAGTTGATTGTGGTAATGATTGCACAACTTCCTGAATATACTGAGTCATTAATAGGTGTCTTACATTGGTGTGTGAATCATATATCAAGATTTCTTTTAAAGCTAAATATACATTTACCCTGTGACTGAGCACCCTTATCCTTGGGCCGTTTATCCAAAAGAAATGAGAACTTAGGTTCACATAAAACCCTGTATATTATTGTTCATGGCAACTTTATTAGTAATAGTAAAAAAATGGAAAGTATATATAAATATGTGTATATATGTATATATATTTTGCATCAGGTGAATGGTTAAACAAATGGTTAATGGTTAAATGTCCATACTGTGGATGCTAGCTAGTAATAAAAAGGAAGAAACTTGATACATGCAGAAAATTGGTTGGATCGTAGCCATTAAATTGAGTGGAAAAAATCTCAAAAAGGGTGCATACTCTTTGATCATATTTATGTAACATTCTCAAAATGACAAAGTTGTAGAGTTGGGTACAGATTAATGGTTATCAGGAGTCGAGGGATGGTGCCAGGGAGTTGGAGTAACTAGTGGGTGATCTGTATGGTGAGGGGAGTGTTTCGTATCTTGAACATGTGGCACCTAAAGGAATTTATGTATGTAACAGAGTGACAACTATACACACATTATACTAATGTCATTTTGTTGGTTTAATGAAATTAACAAATTGTACTGTAATGATGTAAGATCTAACCACTGGGGAAATAGGGACCATCTTTGCAACTTTCTGTGAATCTGCAGTTATGTCAAAATAAAAAGTTGAGGCCAGGCACGATAGCTCAGATCTGTAATCCCAGCACTTTGGGAGGCCGAGGTGGGTGGATCACCTGAGGTCAGGAGTTTGACCAGTTTGCCAACCTGGTCAACATGGCAAAACCCTGTCTCTACTAAAAATACAAAAATTAGCTGGGCATGGTGGTGCATGCCTATAGTCCCAGTTACTCAGGAGGCTGAGGCACGAGGGTCTTGCTTGAAACTGGGGGATGGAGGTTGCAGAGAGCCGAGATCACACCACTGCACCCCAGCCTAGGAGACAGAGCAAGACTCCGTCTCAAAAAAAAAAAAAAAAGTGGAAACTTCATAACTCACATGACTGTTTTGGTTGAGAGTTACTAGAAGCTTGTGATTAAAGCTTTTAAAAACTGTCCTAAATAATAGGCAAGCTGTCTTCCAGGTTTCTAACATTTTTGGGTTATGCTTGGCTTTTAAAGAGGTTTTCGTAACAAAATTTATATATGAGAGTTCTGCATAGTATGTAAGAAACAGGAAACAAAGCTAAACTGTATATACTCATATTCATATTTAGAAATATTTAGAAGAGATACTTAGAAAAACGACTTCCTTGAATTCCAAGGTTAAATATGTTGATTTCTACTATTTTATTTATAATATTAAAAATAATCTAAATGAAGTAAATTTTTATAAGTGACAGTATTTTCTCTTAGAAAAATATTTTCAGACTTGGTATTTAGGATTATAATTAGAATGCTTAATAAGCTGAACAGGAAAGATCTTGTTTATGTTATTAATAACCTTTATGGAAGACACTCTAAATTTTTTGTGAATACATTTCATCTCTGTTAAGATACTCTCCTTGGCTGGGCGTGGTGGCTCAAGCCTGTAATCCCAGCACTTTGGGAGGCCGAGGTGGGTAGATCACGAGGTCAGGAGTTTGAGACCAGCCCGGCCAATGTGGTGAAACCCTGTCTCTACTAAAAACACAAAAATAACCAGGCGTGGTGGTGGGCGCCTGTAATCACAGCTACTCAGGAGGCTGAGGCAGGAGAATTGCTTGAACCCGGGAGGCTGAGGTTGTATTGAACCAGAGATTGCGCCATTGCACTCCAACCTGGCGACGGAGCGAGACTCTGACTCAAAAAAAAAAAAAAACAAAACTCTCCTTTATGTTTAGATAAACTTATTTTTCAAAACAGGCTGACTTGTTTAAAAAGAAGGGCATGCTAGTGATTTTAAAATATTGTAGAAAAGGAATCATTCTATAACAAAGTAAGGAGGTGTTAGGGCTATTGAGTAAGTGAGAGCCATTTGGAAGGAAAGGAATAGCATTTCAGGGATGTGTGTCTGCACCTGGTAATGTCGAGGGAGTTGATTATGAAGAGGGCTGGACACACCAGAAGTAAGGTCTTGCCTTGAGGCACAGAGCTATTGCTGTTGCGTAAGTCACCAGTGTAACCGTCTACTTGGAATTTAGATGTTTACATAGGCCTTATGTGTATTTTAAAGGTTAGAATATTTTTCCATTATGCTGATATATTCATTTAATAGAACCTTCTGCTACTCTTGGGACTTGGGCCAGTCTTTTCTGTAAATGAAGATGATGGAGGCATGTTGGCTTCAGGGAAATTGTGGGTGTGTCCTGCTTTGCTTTTAGCTGCACGTGGGGCAGGCATTCTGTGACAGTGAGGTGCTGAGCTGGCCTGACTATAGGATTGTGTTCATGGGAGGAGGGATCAGTAATAGCAGAAAATCAGCAGGTAATGTTCAAAATAGTAAAATCTGTAGTCGAAGAAAGAAGATATGTATGTAAATATATTACCTAAGATTATAGTAAGTAACGTAGTGATATAATTGGGAGGAAGGATGGATAATAACAGGAAATGAGTAGAAAATGCCCAAAGTGGGTAAATCATAATGTTTATGTTAGAGATTTGAATAACTTAATCACATGTGGTTAGTTTGAATTGCGATATGCTGTAAATATACACGCTGAATTTCAAAGAGGTAATCATAAAATATCCCATTGTTTTTTATGTTGACTATAAAATATTTTAAACATTGGGTTAAGCAAATCATTAAAAGGAATTTCATATGCTTTTATTTTAAAAAATGTGGACACTGGAAAATTTATATCCATGGCTTGCATTGTATCCCTATTGGACGGCATGTCTAGAATGTGTGGTCTAGAATACGCAGTTAACATTGGTTCCCTCGGGGGAGTAGACCGTGCCTCTGTTGGACACCATGAGTCTAGAATGTGTGGTCTAGAATACGCAATTAACATTGGTTCCCTGGGGGGAGTAGACTATGCCTAGGGAATGTTGGGTAAAGGGAGAGCTATTTTTTTTTTTTTTTTTAAATTTTAAACTTCTTTTTTGCCATTTGATACTTAAGATGGTAATGAAATTTGATAAAGAAATTACCCCTTTAATAAAGGCTGTGGTCCCTACCTTAAAACATCTTAATTTGTCATATTCTAAATTATATAGTTAATGTTAATCATAGTAAGGAAGCTTGTAATTAGAAATCATCATTATCTTGTTCACTGTTTTTCTTTTGTTTCAACTCGCTATATCAGAAACACTGTTCTTTTCTTGCTGTTTTTAGCTTATTGCAGGAGTGACCAGGACACTACCTTCTAGAAGTAATGCCCACAGAAAGCGCAAGTTGTTCGACTGCTCGCCAAGCAAAACAGAAGCGCAAATCCCATAGCCTTTCTATACGAAGAACCAACAGCTCGGAGCAGGAGAGGACGGGACTGCCGAGAGACATGTTAGAAGGACAAGTAAGCTACAACTGATCAGGGCCTTATTGATTGATTGATTTTTGAGACGGAGTTTTGCTTTTGTTTCCCGGGCTGGAGTGCAATGGCATGATCTCCACTCACCGCAACCTCCACCTCCCAGGTTCAAGCGATTCTCCTGCCTCAGCCTCCTAAGTAGCTAGGATTACAGGCATGCGCCACCATGCCTGGCTGATTTTGTATTTTTAGTAGAGACGGGGTTTCACCATGTTGATCAGGCTGGTCTCGAACTCCCAACCTCAGGTGATCACCCACCTCGGCTTCCCAAAGTGCTAGGATTACAGGCTTGAGCCACCGGGCCCAGGATCAAGGTCTTATTTTAAAGATGGTGATTATGTCTGTAATGTTATAAAAGTAGGCAAATGTGTAAAGGTCTCCAAAGTGGAAAAGAGGTTTGGGTTACTAAAAAATGATCACTCCTCCCAAACTCCCCCAAAATAAACTCGTTAAAACTTCTGTCAAATACAACAGCATACACAGATGGGTTAGCATATGTATACTAGGTAATAACAAATCAAAGTAGGTATGAGAGTTTGGATTAGTTTTATTCTTTGTACAGCTTTGTGGACAGTACAATTCTGGGTTTTCTGTCTCTAATAGTCTCAAGAAAAGGAGAGTATCATATCCTTTTAATGATCTCTTTCTGTTCTCTGAAGAGTTTTTGGAATCAGATCTTTTAGTGACTTGACTTGGCTTTATCCTTGTCTCTGCTGCAGTGAGTAAATGTCATCCTTGGATTAAAATGAACTAATTATTTTTGATAAAGATAAGTTTTACTTATACTTTTTCTAGTTCGTTTATAGCTGATGAAATTCTGTCAGAATTTTTGAAGAGTATTATGAAGCCTAGACGCAGTATATGTTTTATTAAAATAAACTCTAGATATATCTAATATATGGTTATATATGTCTGTAACTGTATATAAACTTACAACCATTTCTTCACAATTGGAACACATTCATCAGCCATAATGCTGAGGAAGATAGGGCTTAAACCTGAGAAATTGGCTTCTGTGAATATTGGATCTTGTTAGAACCTTGTGGGTAACTTTATGCCAGGACTTTGAGGCCGGGACCTCTACACTGAATACAACAGTGTGAACCCGGAACTCAACATGATTGCTGCCACGAAGAGGATCTTCAACTCCAATTAGATGAATATGCGTTGAATAAATAAACCTGGTTTATTGAATATGAATAAATACCTGGTTCTAATTTCTATAAAAAATGATTACATTTTAACTTAGTGTTCAAAATAAAATTATAAAAATGGCTTTGGTATTCTTAGTGTATTACTTTGCTAGGACTCCCATAACAAAATGCCCCAGACTGGGCAGCTTAACAGACTGGGCAGCTTAAACAACAGACGTTTATAGTTTCTCCTAGTCCTTCCAGGCAGCTGGAAGTCTTAGATCAAGGTGTGGGCAGGGCTGGTTCCTCCTGAGGCCTCTGTCCGTGGCTTGCAGACACTGTCTTTTCCCTGTGTCCTCACAGAGTTGTCCCTCTGTGCGTGTCTGTGTCCTAGTCTCTTCTTACGAGGACCTGTCATACCGGAGGGTCCTCCTTTATGACCTCATTTTACTCACCACCTCTTTGAGGGCCCTGCTTCCAAACACAGTCGCATGCTGAGGTCCTGGACTTTTGGACCTCAGCATGGGATTTCTAGGGGACCCCGTTCAACACAGCACTTAGGAAACAGCAGAGCTGAGTGGCAGGACTCCTGTGGTGTTGGCAGTGTCTGTATCTGTATCTGTGCTGCCTGATGTGGGAACCACCAGTCACATGTGGCTACTGAGTGCTTGAAATTTGGCCAGTGTCCCGGGACATGAAATTTTAATTTTTAAAACTTTAATTACATTGAAATTTACATAGTCAGATGTGGCAAGTGGCTACCCTATTGGACAGTGTGAGTGAGCAGTCTCAGGTTTTCCTAATTTGTAGGTTCACGTACATTTCTAGCAGTGGAAACCCTGCCGCCCCCTCTGCTGGCATATTCTAGAGTTGTCCCCCGCCTGGGGTGAATGTGTTCTCCTCTGGGCCCTGAATGCCCATTCTCCTTTGTGACACAGCACAGGCGGTGACTGCATCTCATGGTAACCCTCACGAAGGTAGCTCAGAGGTCTCCAAGCTGCACGGCCTCGTCCTCTGCCCCACCTTCGGCCTCTGTGTCTCCCACGCTGGCTCCCTAGACAGAGCTCATTTGTTTAATGAGCAGTGATTTGGAGTGGGACCAGCCAGCATGTTCTGTGAGTGGCCAGCGTGAGGTGCTCTGCCTTCCCGCTGCGGTGGGCGGGAGAGAGCGGTGGTGTCTGCTGCACGCGTTTGGCATGGTAGGTGTGAGGGGCGATCTCAGAACGGAGGTGTTTGTTAACGTAGGAGTGGTCTCGTTCTAGACAGTGTAGAGCGATGCCCTTTCAGTTGTTGAGGAGCAGCAACATAGAAGAGAGGGCAGATGAGTCTGAGGGAGACATCGTGTTAGGTTTAACTTTATATGTCTCAGATTTGCCAGTCTGAAGTAGCTTAGAAAGCCAGGTTCTCGCAGGCACGGGAGGTCTGTCATTGCCGAGAGCTGCGACGTCCACATGCACACAGTGCTGGCTGCGGCCTGAAGAGCTGGCTGCTCCCTGCACGTGTGCCCCGTGGCTTTCAGGTGTGTGTTGGTGTCGATGTGATGAAAGAAATTCATTTAAAAGCTTTGCTGAGTCATAGCAGTGGTGTCTTGAGTTTTGTTAAGTGGTTCCGAAAATTCAACAACTCGTTTTAGAGTCCGTGAAATGGAATGGCATAGAAAGGGAGAACTGATGGAAAAGGTTGAAAGTCGTTGTGTAAGCGCGCTCTTCCTGGGCTCAAGTTGCCCTCTAGTGGGAAAGGCCTCATTGTGCTGTGCATTTAGTTTCTTGATTATAAAGTGAGGTTAATGCTGACTTCTCAGCTTACTTTTCCATAGCAATTCCTGTTTTTAAAAAATTATACTTTAAGTTCCGGGGTACATGTGCAGAACATGCAGGTTTGTTACATAGGTATACACGTGCCATGGTGGTTTGCTGCACTCATCAACCCATCACCTACATAAGGTATTTCTCCTAATGCTCTCCCTCCCCCAGCCCCCCACGCCCCGACAGGCCCTGGTGTATGATGTTCCCCTCCCTGTGTCCATGTGTTAGCAGTTACTTTTATATTAATATGCATTTAATATTCAAGTATATATGACATGATGTAATTAGTTGCTGAACAATATGAGCCTTAAAACATGACGGGTATAGATGAGTAGGGACTGATTCTGTAGGAGGAGATTGCCCTCGTGTAGGAGCCAGAAGGGCTTCTGAGAACGTGATATTCGTGGGGAGGGATATTCACAGAGAGGGAATGGGGCATGTGGAGGCCACAGGGCAGGGAAAATACTAATAGCGATTCTCAGTTCAGTGCAAGCTTATGTTTCGTAGTTACTGGAACTTCTATTTTTTTTTTTTTTGAGACGGAGCCTTGCTCTGTCATCCAGGCTGGAGAGCAGTAGTGTGACCTCGGCTCACTGCAACCTCTACCTCCCGGGTTTGAGCAATTCTCCTGCCTCAGCCTCCCAAATAGCTGGGATTACAGGCACCTGCCACTCCTGGCTAATTTTTGTATTTTTAGTAGGGAGTTTCACCATGTTGACGGGCTGGTCTCAAACCCCTGACCTCAGGTGATCTGCCCACCTTGGCCTCCCAAAGTGCTGGGGTTATAGGCGTGAGCCACCGTGCCTGGCTGGGACATCCTTTTTGATGGCCTAGTTTTAATTTTGATTGTTACATTTTCCTTCCTTTTTTTTCGTGTTCTTCATTGGTTTTAGAAGGATGTTTAGAGACTATAGTACCAATTCTGTAGATTCAGTATTTAAAGTAGTATATATATGTGTGTGTGTGTGTGTGTAGTTTGTGAAGTTTATGTGAGAAATCTGTGATAACTGTAAAACTCACATTGCTAAAATGCTGTCATTTTTCCTTAAAATTTCTGTCTTTTAAGTTAATCTCAGAAGGGTTTAATAAATATTGTGCATCTTTTTTAAAAGTTTACAACTCTGCAGGGCGTGGTGGCTCACACCTGTAATCCTAGCACTTTGGGAGTCCGAGGCGGGCAGATGACGAGGTCAGGAGAAGGAGACCATCCTGGCTAACACGGTGAAACCCCGTCTCTACTAAAATTACAAAAAATTAGCCGGGTGTGGTGGCAGGCGCCTGTAGTCCCAGCTACTCGGGAGGCTGAGGCAGGAGAATGACGTGAACCCGGGAGAAGGAACTTTCAGTGAGCCAAGGTTGCGCCAGCCTGGGCGACAGAGCGAGACTCCATGTCAAAAAAAAAAAAAAAAAAATTTACAGCTCATCAAAAAAGTTTATGCAATATGTAAATTTGAAAAGTCCCATAGAAAGGTTAAAGATCAGCCAGGCTCAGTGGCTCACGCCTGTAATCCCAGCACTTTGGGAGGCCAAGGCGGGCGCATCACAAGGTCAGGAGATGGAGACCATCCTGGCCAACATGGAGAAACCCCGTCTCTACTAAAACTACAAAAATTAGCTGGGTGTGGTGGCGCGCGCCTATGGTCCCAGCTACTGGGGAGGCTGAGGCAGGAGAATTGCTTGAACCTGGGAGGCGGAGCTTGCAGTGAGTGGAGATCACACCACTGCACTCCAGCCTGGGTGACAGAGCAAGACTCCGTCTCCAAAAAAAAAAAAAAAGTTAGGTATTGAAACACTATTTTAGAAATATTTGATGAGGATTTTTTTGAAAATTACTCTGGGTGTTGGGAGTAGGGGACACATACCAAATAGTACATAGGCCATGCCCTCAGGGAGGTTGGAGTGGCATGTGGCTGTATCTAGCAGGCTCCTGTTGACTGGTGGGTTCAAGCAGTGAGTGCCTGTGATATGTTTAGTGCCCAGGACCTGCTCACTTGCTGGACCACACTTGACAATGTCGCTCCTTCCCTTCGCCTTCCCAGGGGTGTGGGAAACACACAGGCACGAAGAACGTGGCCCAGGCGGGAAATTAAAAGTTAATGTTTTCACTCACTTAATAGACATTTGGCTCTTTTTTGTGAGATTTTTCTTTTTTTCCTCTTCACAACACTCTTTTAGGTGTTGTGTAGAGTGACGGGAAGAGTGACTGTGCTTTTGCTTGAAGTGCAGTGGGCATGGCGGGAACTCTGCAGAGGTGCCTCTTCTATGAGGGTCTAGCAGATGAAAATACTCATAGGATAGTGTCTGATGGCACTCAGAGACTGTTTATAATAGTTCATTTATGGGAGCTGCCGCCTTTCTCTACAAATTTGGAAGTTTTAAAGTAAGGTAGGTTTATGTCCTCTCTTGAAAGGGAAAAATTGTGTTATTTTGAAGGAGTGTTTGTTTTTAAATCCCGTATCACACTAGGTAGCCATTTATACAATTTGATTCATCGTTTCCTTGGCAGAAATTTGGAAATTTAAACTCTTTAAGCATTTTATGTATAAAAATATGTAATGATACAAAACAAGAGTTTAGAATAAAAGATAATTCACTTTGGAAAAAGTTTAGAGTTATTCATTCATTCATTCATTCATTCATTCATTCATTTTAAACAAAGTCTTCTTCTGCAGGATTCTAAACTGCCTTCCTCGGTTCGCAGTACACTTCTGGAACTGTTTGGTCAAATAGAAAGAGAGTTTGAAAACCTTTATATTGAAAACTTAGAATGTGAGTATCTCCTATTTTAATATATTTTTATAGCTTTACCTATCCATAGAAATCTTTGAAAGTCAAATATATGAATTGACATTCATCACTATATTAGTTTTCTGCTCTGCTGTAGCAAACTTAAACTTATTTTAGTGGCTTAAACTAACACAGATTTGTCATCTTGCAGTTCTGTGGGTCTGGTATGATTCCCACGAGGCCACAGTCGGGTGTTGGCCAAGCTCCAATCCCTCTGGAGGCTCCGGGGAGGAATGTTCCTGCGTGTTTGGATTGTGACAGAATTCAGTTCTTTGCAATTTTAGGATGGAGGTCCGCGTGCTGCACTCCTTGCCTCCTGGCCCCTTCCCTCTTGCTGGAGTCCTCCTTGCTCTCTGACCCGCCCTCTGAAGGATTGGGCTCCAGGATAGTCCAAGCGCATCTCCCACTGCAGAGTCCTTGTGCCTGTGCTGGGTCCTGTTCACAGGTTATGGGCTTAAGGCATGGGCATCTTTGGGGGGTTCATCATCCTGCTTACTGCACTGACCAGTCCAAATTGTGATTTTATAAAAAGCACATGGATCTTGGCCAGGCGCAGTGGCTCACGTCTGTAATCCCAGCACTTTGGGAGGCTGAGGCGGGTGGGTCACGAGGTCGGGAGATCCAGACCATCCTGGCTAACACAGTGAAACCCCATCTCTACTAAAAATACAAAAAATTTAGCTGGGCGTGGTGGCGGGTGCCTGTAGTCCCAGCTACTCAGGAGGCTGAAGCAGGAAAATGGCGTGAACCCAGGAGGTGGAGCTTGCAGTGAGCCGAGATGGCGCCACTGCACTCCAGCCTGGGTGACAGAGCGAGACTCTGTCTCAGAAAACAAAAATAAAAAGTAAAAAATAAAAAATAAGAAATACATGGATCTTATAATTTTCCCTACACCAAGTACACCATAAGTTGAGAAAACATTGATTTACCTTTTTATTAACATACCATCATTTGAAAATTGATGCATATACTATATCTGACTTATTAAAGGCAAATCAAAACAATTTTGAATTAGCTTGGCTTTAATTTTTCTTTTTTTATTTTGGAAGTAATGACCATATATGCTTAAAAATTTATCAAACAGTGTAAAAAGAAATCTACCATTACCCCTCAAGCCCATCACACTCTTCAAAGGAAGACATTTTCTGCATGTTTTTGCTTTTGGTTCTTTTGGTGGTTAGTCCTGTGGGCACCCACCACCACGCCTGGCTAATTTTTGTATGTTTAGTAGAGAAGGGGTTTTGCCATGTTGGCCAGGCTGGTCTTGAACTCCTGACCTCAAGTGATCTGCCTGCCTCGGCCTCCAAAATTGTTGGGATTACAGGCATGAGCTACTGTGTCCAGCCCAGCATAATGTTTTTAACTGTGCAGAATCAAGCACTATGGAAACTGTTGAAATGCAGGTGCTATCTTTGAGACCCTGATAGCAGTGTCTTCCACAGTATAGCAAATGTGTGAGCTTTTATTTTTGGAATGGTATCTCGAATGATTTCTTTAGTTTTTTGAGAACTCTATCAATTGTGATCTTGCTTATTAGAATATTATTCACATCTTTGTTTATATAACACTAATATATAACATTTTTTCTGTGTGCAAGTTTTGGAATTGGTGAGTACACTTAAACATAAAAATATATTTTACATTTTTGAAAACTTTTTTCTTCCCAGTACGTAGAGAAATCGACACTCTTAATGAACGTTTAGCTGCTGAAGGACAAGCGATTGATGGAGCAGAGCTGAGTAAGGGCCAACTCAAAACAAAAGGTGAGGTGAATTCCCGTGAAAGTCTTCTCCTGCAGATTATGTATGTAGGACATTTGGAATTTAGTGAAGGACGCTGGCTGGTTTGCGTTTTGCTGTCAGCAAACCTTGAACTATCTAATTCAGGTGTGGGTCTAAGAGAATAAGGAGCTCGGTTCTTGTTCCTGTTCCGCCATGGCTCTGTGTCACCAGGGTCAGACGAGCGCTTCTGGGCCCCCTTTCTTCCTGTGCAAGACACAAGACCCATTTGCAAGGCTGTGAGTCTTTGATTGTGTGATTGTGTTTGATTGTCACTCTCTGTCCCTGCAGCCAGTCACAGCACCAGCCAGCTCTCCCAGAAACTGAAGACCACTTACAAGGCTTCCACCAGCAAGGTATGCAGGCCACTGGCTCTCGAGCCATCATGTGGTGGTTAAGGTGTGCAAATACTTACTTTAAGTCGCATATTTTCCAATTAGAAAGGCATAGTAGAAAAACATAAATGGTTTTAAGAGAAATTTAGTTTTTTAAAGGAATGTCCTGACTGGGCATGGTGGCTCATGCCTGTAATCCCAGTACTTTGGGAGGCCGAGGCGGGTGGATCACTTGAGGTCAGGAGTTTGAGACCAGCTTGGCCAACATGGCGAAACCCTGTCTCTACTAAAAATACAAAAATTACCTGGACGTGGTGGCGGGTGCCTGCAATCCCAGCTACTTGAGAGGCTGAGGCATGAGAATCGCTTAAGCCTGGGAGGTGGAGTGCTGTGAGCTGAGATTACACCACCACACTCTAGCCTGGACAACAGAGTGAGACTGTGTCTCAAAAAAAAAAAAAAAAAAAAAAAAAGAATGTCAGTATGCAGGCATTTACACAGTAGCTTACCCTAGTACCCACAGGGGTTAATATATGATGTTTTAGTAAATATATTGTCTTTAGAGGGAATATATAATTTCTGTTGTTAATTGGCTTAATATAAAGGATCTGAATTTGGAGGAAGCTAATAAATAGGTACAAATTAGTGAAAATTATATTCTGAGCTAAAGTTACGTTTTAGTTCATTATGTTCTTTTCCTCAGTTTCCTAAGTGTGATCAGGAAGTGAAGGTCTGTCTCTGAGACAAATACGGATGTTCATGGTGTTTTGTATTTTCTTAAAGTATCTCGTGCTGACCTTCTTAAAGTGGCAAAGGTTTAAATGTTTGGAAATTCATTTGTCTATGATGAATTACTACTGAGTGATATTTTGAGGTAATTTTGTATGCGTCTGTATTTTGGCATATTTCAAGGATACAAAAGATAAATTGAAATTTTCAGTGATCCTGCTATGATGGTATAAGTAGTTCTTATTAGCTTTTTATTTTTCCAGTCTGTTTCCTTGAGTTTAAAGTTATTTAGCATGACATCTATAGTAAGATTAACTACAATTAATAGAGCAAATTCAGTCCTTCTGCCATTTGTCCTCATGTGATAGTCTTTGGTAATTCTTTGTTATTCAAAAGAAAATCGGAAATTCCTGGTATTTTCTACTGTACTTTCCTTTGATAATATCTAGAATATAAGTTGCTAATTTATTTTTTTGGCCATGTAATATCTAGCTTATACTTACAAGTTTTGAATTTTTTAATAAATCAACTTGAAGCCTTTTCTTCATAATGAAGTGTGAAATTATGTTCTTCCTCATTTAATTTCTTGTTACATTATCTTGGATTATGTTGCTTTTTCTGGTGTGTAGAGTTGTATGTATACAATGTATGGTCTTGGAATTCCAAAACTTTCTCGTTATTACTGAAGTAGAGGAAGAAATGATTATATAAAGTTGTCGTTTACCATGAGCAGTAAAAAACAAGATTTGGACAAGGGTAAGGATATGTATAGTAATGCTTTGCTTTAAAAAATGTATTAGAGATATTGGCCGGGCACGGTGGCTCAAGCCTGTAATCCCAGCACTTTGGGAGGCCGAGGCGGGCGGATCATGAGGTCAGGAGATCAAGACCATCCTGGCTAACATGGTGAAACCCCGTCTCTACTAAAAATACAAAAAAATTAGCCAGATGTGGTGGCAGGCACCTGTAGTCCCAGCTACTCAGGAGGCTGAGGCAGGTGAATGGCGTGAACCCGGGAGGCGGAGCTTGCAGTGAGCTGAGATCGCACCACTGCACTCCAGCCTGGGCGACAGAGCAAGACTCTGTCTCAAAAAAAAAAAAAAAAAAAAAAAAGTATTAGAGATATTTAAAGCCCAGTCATTTTAAGTACTAGAAATTCATCTGAATTTATAAGAAGCATATTACTAATGATCTTCATAGTTTTTGCACACTGCCTATACCCATTGTAAAAAATAACTATGAAAATATAAGACATCTGAAGATTGAAGAAATAATTTGGTAACAATATATTCTGATTTGTACTACAGTGTGGATTCTTGGTACCAAAGCTAAACATGAATGCGACAAGAGAAAGGCTACACAGTCTAGATTTATTACTTTCCCTCCTTCTGACCCAGAGCCATGAAAAGCAAGTAGCGTGCTGGGTGGGATATCAAGAACATGAAAGTGTGTTACGTGAACGCAGAAGAGGTTTTTCCCCCTTCCTTGGTGGCTAATGAGATTTCTGATGCCTACGTGGGAGGGAAGTGAGGCAGTCTAACCTGCAGCCCACTTTAAAGAAACTTATAAAAATCAGAAAGGGCTTTTTCCACAAAGAAAGATACTTCTCTTCTCAAAAATATTTACAGACATTTTCACAACAGTGCTTTAGATTGCGCCTCAGTTAAAATGATCTGGGATGACGGGCGTGAGCATCAATTTGCTGCTTCATTCTGCTGCTTTTCTGTTTTGAACGTTCCCTCTAAGTAATTCAGTCTGTTTTGGTGGGTCTCTTGGTAATGACGACTAAGTCAGCATTTTTAAGGAAAAAGAGTTAAGGTAATAGATGGTCAGAGTGTGGTGGGCATTTTGGAAGCAACACATGAGAAAATATTTGAAAACGGCACACGATCTCCTGCATAGCTCCAGCAGCAGTGCAGTCAGAGCCTCCGGAAAGGAGCCACTCTGTTCTTACCCTGGGAATGCAGCAGGTGAAGAATGTAGCTCTAATAGTTTGTTTCTTATAATACTGTTATTAATGTTAGAAGTGGTGAGAGACTTGGAAAATGAAATTTACTACAATATTGTTATTTATGTTAGAAATGGTGAGAGACATGGAAAATGAAATTTACTACAATACTGTTATTAATGTTACAAATGGTGAGAGACGTGGAAAATGAAATTTACTACAATACTGTTATTAATGTTAGAAATGGTGAGAGACGTGGAAAGTGAAATTTACTATTATACTGTTATTTATGTTAGAAATGGTGAGAGACTTGGAAAATGAAATTTACCACAGCTTATTATGGTGGGAGGTTGTGTATGTCCTTTAATTTCACTCCCTGCTAAAATGTTATAATATTATTTAACATCTGAATGACACATTCTCTAAGCAAAAGCATTTCCCATGTGGTGGAGGCATAATTTTGCGGGATTGAATAGGATATAAGTGTTCAGAAAGAAAAGAGGATAGTGATGGGTTTGAGGTTGAACAAGTGCTTTTGCAATTCCTGTGACCAGTTCCAGTAGAAGTTCTTTCTGTTACTGCTGAAAATGTTGGCCTCTTCCTCAGCCTTTTGTGTCATTGTATCCGGCGAGAATAACTCGAGGGTGCAGACCCAAATTGATGTGACAGTGGCTTGTGCTTTCATGGCTTAGGAAGAATGAATTTAGATCTGTTTTTCAGGGCTGTGCCAAATCAGTGTTTAAAGCAAGTTGTGTAATGCCACTGATTTTTGTTTTTCACTTAATTTTTTTGTTTTATTCTGAAAAGTCTACATTATTCTGATTTACTTGACTGCTGGACAGCTGTTTTCTTACCCAAGAAAAATTTAAAAAGCAAACTCTGCAGAAATCGTTGTGTTGTTTTAGTTTCTTCCTCACTCACTTCGTATTTTTCCTGACAAGAGGACACGAGAACTGTCTGCTGTGTGTGTCGTCATTCGACACGATGCCTTACCCTGGTCCGTGCTGTGTTTGCGTTGTCTCTGCTGGGCTGAGCATGTCTGAAAGGCCAGGGGCCCACGGCCACGTTGCTCCACATCCTCATGGCTGGTGCCTGCTCTGAGCGAGCGCTGAGTCTTGGACAAACCGGCACACCTGTTAGTGTCACCTTTTGATTCCTTCCCACCACGGGCTTTTTTCCACTTGATAATATGTGGTTGGTGTAAATTCTCAAAAACAGCGAAATGTGAACATGTACAGCGATCAGTGTCATTAGCTACAGTTAAGGGTTTGTGATGTCCTTCCTGACTTTTTCGTGTCTGAGTGGCTAGCTAACAATTTGTTTTTTTAAGAATTTGGAAATTTTGTCTGATGGTTTGGGTTTGGGGGAGAGTGACCTGAAACACCTGAATCTACCCTTCTGCAGTGAGACCTTCCATGACTGGCTGTCAGACTGAGGTGGGGGAGCCTCCACAGGTTGCTGCGAGAGCTGTACGCGCTCTCTGTGATATGAGCTGAACCCACCACCCTTTCCACACAGGGCGTTTCAGCTCACACTTGTGCTGTGTTCCTTGATGCTTTAACAGTCTTAGTCAGTGATTTGTGCATTTTCCAGGATGTCTTTTTCATTTTCTCTTTCTTGACTTAGAAAAATTTACTTCAGTAAATTGTTTTATAAGACTCCTCATCTCGGTTTCAGATTGTCTCCAGCTTTAAGACCACGACATCACGAGCTGCCTGCCAGCTCGTGAAGGAATACATCGGCCACCGGGACGGCATCTGGGATGTCAGCGTGGCCAGGACACAGCCAGTGGTGCTCGGGACTGCGTCGGCCGGTGAGTTGCACATGGACCTGGCCAGTCTGCGGAAGCATGGCTGTGCCTGGTACCTGAGTGACGGACATTCACTTTTCTGTGACAGAGGAACCCTAGATGCAAACGTGTCCTGGAGGAGTCAGTGGAACCAACACATTAGCCCTTGGTGATGCTTAGTGCTGCGGCCTGCAGTCCTGCATTCCGTGGTCCCGTGGGTGGGTGTCCGACTGCACCCTGCATTCCGTGGTCTCGTGGGAGGGTGTCTGGCTGCACCCTGCATTCTATGGTCCCATGGATAGATGTGCATCTGCACCCTACATTCCGTGGTCCCGTGGGTGGGTGTCCGGCTGCACCCTGCTTTCCGTGGTCTCGTGGGAGGGTGTCCGGCTGCACCCTGCATTCTGTGGTCCCATGGATAGATGTGCTTCTGCACCGTCTTTTCCAGGTCCCCGTGGGTAGGGCGTTGCAACTCATAGTGAACCAAGTATCTGAGGAAAAAATACTTGTTTGGAATTGATTTAACTTAAATGTGTTGAGGAATCAGTATTCCAATTATTCGTTTTCTTTTTTTTTTGAGATGGAGTCTTGCTCTGTCACCCAGGCTGGAGTGCAGTGGCGCGATCTCGGCTCACTCCAACTCCGCCACCTCCTGGGTTCAAGCAATTCTCCTGCCTCAGCCTCCCGAGTAGCTGGGACTACAGGCGCCTGCCACCACGCCCGGCTAATTTTTTTTTGTGTGTGTATTTTTAGTAGAGGTGGGGTTTCACCGTGTTAGCCAGGATGGCCTCAATCTTGTGACCTTGTGATCTGCCCGCCTTGGCCTCCCAAAGTGTTGGGATTACAAGCATGAGCCACCGTGCCTGGCCCTCTTTTTCTTTTTCTTTTTTTTTTTTTTTTTTTGAGACGGAGTCTCGCTCTGTCACCCAGGCTGGAGTGCAGTGGCTGGATCTCAGCTCACTGCAAGCTCCGCCTCCCAAGTTCACGCCATTCTCTGGCCTCAGCCTCCCGAGTAGCTGGGACTACAGGCGCCCGCCACCTTGCCCGGCTAGTTTTTTGTATTTCTTAATAGAGACGGGGTTTCACCGTGTTAGCCAGGATGGTCTCGATCTCCTGACCTCGTGATCCGCCCGTCTCGGCCTCCCAAAGTGCTGGGATTACAGGCTTGAGCCACCGCGCCCGGCCTGCCTGGCCCTCTTTTTCTTATCCATAGCCACGTGTGTTTCTGATTTGTAGATGTATTTGACTTTTTTTCCACAAGTGGAGTACAGCTGAGGGGCAGTGCTGTGGTACTCACTGAAAGTGAACACTACATGGGCACGTAGCCAGCAGTGGAGGCTGATGGCCTCCCCCAGCCGGAGTTTGCCCACAGAGTCACAGGGGCAGAGTGTGGAAAGTGACCCTTTGTTTTCTCTAAAAAAAGATATTTTATGAAAGCTGTCTAAGGTGGTATAATACCCCTTCAGATAAAAATTGCTCATATTAAAAATGGTGCTCATTGAAAATGCCGTCCCAGCTTGTGAGACGTTAATCACTCACTGGACTCTGCTTTTTAGAGGCAGAAGTGAATGTGATAAACCACTTGATAGCAAAGAAAGTTACTGCTTCTCTTTGAAACTGTTTTCGTGGATGAGTGCCTTGGATTCTTTGGAAATCATAGTTTAAAAAAAAGAACAGAAGGGTCCTTTCTGATATTTCAGAAATTTCATTTGGCTAATTGGCGCTTATTTCTCAGATTTTTCCGTTAAATCTACTTAAAAAAGTAATGGCTATGGGAGAAGGGCCCGAAGATCCGAAGAAATGCTTATCTCAGCAGTCATAACTGAATTTGGATGCTGTTTGAATTTGAATGCTAGATGTTCTGGAACATTTTAATACTTTAATAAAATAATGAAACTGTGATGGAAACGACCTCTGTCTGTAATTTTCCAGCATGATGCAGCCAGCCTGATAGTAAAGTAGGAAATCGAGTCTCTGGTTGTCCATTAGCTGACTTCATGGCCTCAGACAGGTCACAGCTTCTCCCATTTGGGAAATGTTTTCTTTGATCAGTTGAAGTCTACAGAGTAATAGAATCAAAGGTATAAGAGATATCAGTGGTAGTGTAACTTCCCATTTTTAGAGTAGTTGTCTTATTCTTTCATTTGAAAAACTGTAAACTGATGATAGCTAAGTTCCGACTTCTTCATTTCCATCTTGCAGATCACACGGCTTTGCTGTGGAGCATAGAGACAGGGAAGTGCCTAGTCAAGTACGCAGGCCACGTGGGCTCAGGTAAGCACTGCCTAAGGAGTGCCGTAGCCAGAGGCCATTGCCTCCTCCAGTGTGTTTTTAAAATCATGCATGGTAAAGCCCGCTGCTACTTCGTAGGAAGCTTTACTGTTTCGGTTGTCAAGGGACAGTGTGGTTTGTTCAGAGACTGGGATAACTGTGTCTTGAGCTTGTATGGGCTCAATAACAGGGAAAAGCTTAACTCCCTAAACAATGTACGTATCGTCTTAGTCTACATTTTATTTAATGTATATAAACCATATGTAGGAAATTTTGTAACTGAAATGTGTGCATTATTTATCACAAAGTATCTGTTTTAGAGATTTACTTTTGATGTAGTGATAACTTGGATGTATTCAATAAAGGATACTCCATGAATGTGCTTGCGTGCCTGTAGTTAATGCTGTCCACATAGTTAATGCTGTCCACGTAGTTAATGCTGTCCACGTAGCTCTTTTCTGCCTTTTCACTTAGAGCTGTGTGTGTACCAGTTTCCTGACCAGCTTTCGTTTCTGTTTCCTCTCGCACGTGGTATGTGGTTCCTTCCCCCGCAGTGCCCTCTTCACCTGCTCACTCGCCCTCCCTCACACCCTCCACACTGCCAGGCTGAGAGGTGGCATCACCTGTGTGCACAGAGGGACAGGTGTGGGTGGGGCCCGTGGCTCTGCGCACCTGTTTGCCCACCCCCAGGGCCCTGATGAGCTACAGACCCCTCCCCTCCCCTTTCACAGGACCTCCTCTCCTTCGGCCATTCCTGCTGTCACCGTGTCTTCTCTTTCTTGCCCTGGACTTTTCCTCTTAGCATGTAGACAGGCTGGCACCTTTCCCGTGTTTGACGCCCTCCTCCGTGCTACCTTCTTACCTGTCTTCCTCCCCTGGCATCCCACAGACTGGCTGGGGTGCCACAGTGTCATCTACAGTTTTCTAGCAGTGCCTGGTGTGTGTGTGATCGGTGCTCAAATGTAGAGCAAAATGCTGTTACAGGAACAAGCGCTGTATTTTTTCCTCATTCAAATTTCCTCTTCAGAAACATTAAAAAAATTAAATATATATGCATAGGCTAAAAACTTAAGACTTGAAAGTCGAAATGACTCCTCGATCCCTGGGCTGCAGAATGGATGTTGTGTTAGCAGGCATGAAATAACATTCATCTTGTACATCTCCATCAGAGCTCTTGGGTGAGCAGGTGCATTGTCAATGAGCCAGTTGTATTTTGAAAGTTGTAGGTCTCATTGGTAGGCTTAAAATACTCAGTCAACAATGCTGTCATCAGATGTGCTGTCATCCATGCTTTGTTGTTCCATTTATGGAGGACAGGTAGAGGAGATGTAGCATGATTCTTAAGGGCCCTAGGATTTTTGGAATGGCAAGTGAGCACTGACTTCAGCTGAAAGTTACCAGCCACTTTCGCCCCTAACAACAGTCAGCCTGTCCCTTGAAGTTTCAAAGGCATGGATGTCTCCTCTCTAGCTATGAAAGTACTAGACGGCATATTCTTCCAATATAAGGCTGTTTGTTTGCACTCAAAACCTGTTGTTAGAGTAACCATCTTCACCAGTGAGCTCAGCTGGATCTTCTGGAGAACTTGCAGCTTCTCCGTCAGCACTTGCTGCTTCACTTTGTACTTACATGTTGTGGAGACGGCATCTTAAACCTCATAAACAACTCTGCCAGCTTCCAGCTTTTCTTCCGCAGCTCCATCACCTTTCTCATCCCTCATGGAATTGAAGAGAGCCAGGGCCCTGCTCTGGATTAGGCTTTGGCAGAAGGGAATGTTGCGGCTGGTTTAATCAATCCCAACCACTCCAACTTCCTGTGTATTGGCGTGCTTATCATTTGTGTGTTCACTGGAATAGTGCTTTTACTTTCCTTCAAGAACTTTTCCTTTGCATTCAGAACTTGGCTGTCTGGTGCAAGATGCCCAGCTTTCAGCCTGTCTCAGCTTTTGACTTGCCTTCCTCACTAAGCTTAATCATTTATAGCTTTTGATTTAAAGGGAGCGATGTGCAACTCTTCCTTTCATTGGAATACTTAGAGGCCATTGTAGGGTTATGAATTGGCCTAATTTTAGTATTGTTTTGTCTCAGGGAGTAGAGAGGCCTGAGCAGAGGGAGAGATGAGAGAAAGGCTGGTTGGTGGAGCAGTCGTAACTCCCACAACATTTATTGAGTAAGTTTGTGGTCTTATGTGGGTGTGGTTTGTGCCCCCCCCCAAAATGACAATGGTATCATCAGAGATCACAGGTCACTATTAACAGATACAATAATTATGCAAAAATCCAAGGTCAAGGTGCTGGCAAAAATAAATTAAAAAAATGAAAAAGTTTGAAATATTGCAAGAATTACCAACATGTGTCACAGAGACATGACGTGAACACATGCTGTTGGGAAAATGGTGGCAATTAGGTCTTCGACACAGGGTTGCCACAAACCCTCAATTTGTAAAAAATCCAATACCTACAAAGCACAATAAAGTGAAGGGTAATAAAACGGGGTATGCCTGCATCCACACACAGGCGAGTACATACACGCATAGTCATTTCTGTTCTCTAGAGAGGATTTAATTTTCCCCAGGCCAGCAGATAGAGTGGATGGCAAACCTTGATTGACTTAAGGGTTGGTGGCCGGTGGGTTTCAGGCTTTAGGGGCTGTGCTGTTCTTCTCGCTCTCCCTTGTTCTAAGGGAGTTGTCCTTCAAGGATGTGCCTTCACAGGCCCCGAGCTTTAGTTTCATCTGCCGGTACTCTCTGCGTTAGCTCTCAGAGGCTGCTTTCTGCTTGGTGTCCACCCTCATGCCCAGTTTAGGTGCTGTCAGTGCCTGGGGGAGGCGAGCAGCTGGCCTGCTCCTTCTGGGCTGCCTCTCCTGAGGGATCCAGCCTCAGCTCCCGTCGCAGCCCCTCACCTCTGGACTGCACCCTCGCTCCGGCTGGTCTCTGTGCCTTGAGGGAGTGCGTCAGGTAGGGGGGCCTCTAGTGCTTCCCTCTGGGGCCTCTGGGCTTCCGCGATGACTTAAAGCCTTTTGTTTATTTTTTGCTGTTTATCTGCAGCTTTTATAATTAATCCCAGTAGGGGTTTGAGTGGATCCATAGAGGCTGCCTTGTCCCAGCAGGAAGAAGTCTCTTGCTGTTCTTGTACCCGGCTTGTTTTTTGTTGGCTTTCCATTCTTCACGCAGGTTAATTTGACCTTCCTGTGTTCACCCACTCACCGTCACCATCTGCTCTTCTGGCCTCCAGTATTTGGTGTCTGTTTCTTCGCTCATCGTCTCTTTAGTTCTTTCTTTGTGGGTCTGTGCCTGTTTCTTCCAGGATGCCTCCTGCATTTAGAGAGGTGTCAGAGGGGAGAAGACGCCTGTGTTTCTGGCATGCTGTCGGGTTGCGTGTGTCTCTCCTCTTCCTCCTGGGGACTTGTGTTTGTGTTTTTCCACTAGGGGATTTTTTTGTTTTTTTTGAGACGGAGTCTCACTCTGTCACCCAGGCTGGAGTGCAGTGGTACGATCTCCGTTCACTGCAACCTCCGCCTCCCATGTTGAAACGATTCTCCTGCTTCAGCCTCCCGAGTGGCTGGGATTACAGGTGTCCGCCACCATGCCTGGCTAAATTTTGTATTTTTTTTAAATTTATTTTTAATTAATTTATTTTTTGAGACAGAGTCTCGCTCTGTCGCCAGGCTGGAGTGCGGTGGTGGGATCTCAGCTCACCGCAACTTCCGCATCCCGGGTTCAAATGATTCTCCTGCTTCAGCCTCCTGAGTAGCTGGGACTACAGGCACGTGCCACTACACCCAGCTAAGTTTTGTATTTTTAGTAGAGATGGGGTTTCACCATGTTGGCCAGGCTGGTCTTGAACTTCCAACCTCAGGCGATCCGCCCGCCTCAGTCTCCCAAAGTGCTGGGATTACAGGCGTGAGCCACTGTGCCCGGCCTGGGATGTTTTGATCTCTTAAGTTGACCTAACTAAAGGGAGTGGGGGGGCTGGTGGGAGTTGAGCCAGTACAACTCTACAAGGAGGTGGTTTGACCCTGAATCACACTCTGCCTCTTTCCTCTTGGGTCCTCTGAGCAAAATGCCCAGGGGCAGACTCCCCCTTCTGTCCCCCAGGAGGGAAAAACCAGTGAGGGTCCCAGTTTTGCTGTGTCTGCGCCTCTCAGAGGCAGAGGTGACGCTGGTGGTAGAGGTTGTTGTCCCCTTTGTTCTTCTCTCTTTAGATTTCAGCTTAAATTTTATGACAGTTAAATGTGCATGTGATGGAAAGAGCCAGTGTCTTAGACACTGGATGAAGGGTAGCCGTGACTGGCATCCCCATTTCTGCTCCCCTCATGGCTGCTGTGGATTGGGTCAGGTGCCCATGGGTTCTGCTGCCACGCCTTTAAATCATGGCTCACAGTGCTGCCCTGGCCTTCTTGCTCCAGCCCGCCTGTTGACCGTCCACTGTGGAAGGTGACCGGGGGTGATTGAGCTCTCTCGAGGACCTCATTACACCAGGCGTGGTTTCCATCCTCACCCCAACATGATTCTGTGCCGATTTTGTAAGATCTGGGGTCAGTTTTCACATTATTATGCCTGTGTGAGCAGTGCTGTGAAGAAGCTGCCTCCACAGCTCCCGTCACCATGTGCCTGCCCTCCGCCTCCTTCTGTGGCGCGGTGTCTTCCACCCACTCCTCACGGTGGCCCACCTTCATTTGTGATGAGCTGAAGGTTGGGAGAGACATAATAAAGTGAAAATTGATCATCGATCTTACCAAAATTTCTCATCGAAATTGGAAGCGTTAATACTATTTATTAGTGGTTCTAGTGATAATTTGGTTTTAGCTCCATTGAGTGCTTAAGTTTATTGCTTGTAAGTGTACACAGTTTCCACCAGTGGCTTTTGCCACAGTTGTCTGTGTTTTAATATTAATAATGAGGCTATCTTCTAGCATTTTTCATTTAGTTACTTAGAAAAATATAATTCTAATGGTATAGCTAGCAACATTTTGTTAAGGAGATCACCTTTTCAGATTTGGTAAAATTTCCTGTATGTTCTATGTTAGGGACGTGCATTTTCTTTACAAGGGATGGAAATAAGGGTTGGTGTCCCCACAGTGACATGAGTCAGCTCTTTGCTCTGCTGACTGGTGCTGACTGACGTAGCTCACCCCATCCCAATCCCTGTCGTTTGCTTCGGGAAGATCCCAGGTGGGCAGTGTGGGCTCCAGACGAGGTCAGACCTGTGGAGCCGGGCTCTGTGTTCAGTGCTGACGTTTATGTGCGTGCTTGTGGTCCTGCTGACCACATGTCAAGCTCTTCTGTCTACATTCAAGACAGGAGCAAGGGGGAAGGTGAAGTGCCAGGGTCTCACGCTCCTTTTTCAAGAAAATGATAGTTTCCTCAGACCTCTGGCTGGGCGCAGTGGCTCACACTTGTAATCCCAGCACTTTTGGAGGCCGAGGTGGGCAGGAGTTTGAGACCAGCCTGGACAACATGGCAAGACTCTGTTTCTACTAAAAACACAAAAGACCCTGTCTCTACTAAAATAAAAATGGCAAGACCCTGTCTCTACTAAAAATACAAAGAAACCCCAAACTAGTCAGGTATGGTGGTACATTCTTGTGGTCCCAGCTACTTGGGAGGCTAAGGTGGGAGGATCACCTGAGTCTCGAAGGTGAAAGCTGTAGTGAGCTGAGATCGCACCACTGCACTCCAGCCTAGGCCACCAGAGTGAGATTCTGTCTCACAAAAAAAAAAAAAAAAAAAAAAAAAAAAGACCTCTGCCAAATACCCCTTTTGTAAGGAGAGTGGGAGGACATCATAACCTGTGTAACCCAGTCCTGATTCATTCTCTGAGGCTGGCAGAGGTTATACTTTCTGGGGCCTGGGGTCTCTACTAGTCACAGAACAGATTGGGGTCCTTAGGCTGGGAAGGAAGGTGGGTGGGATGGGGCTTGTGTAACAAATGGTGTCTGCCACACTATAATTTGTCTTCACCTGTTGTCATAATTATGTTTTCTTTTTTTTAATCCTGATTTATTTTTAGCTGAAAATGACATCCTTGTCTATAAAAAGAACTAGATGATGAATATCCTTTTCCTGGGTCCTAAACTGGGGTGATTTGGTGGTTCGTACCTTAGTTGTTTTTATTGTGCCTCTGTTCTAATTCACACATTTATGTATAGTTTAACTGAGTGGAGGATCTAATGTTGAACTCATAGTTCTTTTAATGTTGACTTTGAAATACACGCTATAGCTAATAAATGTTGATAACATGTTTTTGTCACTTTAAACCTGTTTTTATCATATTTTTATTTTGCAGTAAATTCTATCAAATTTCATCCCTCAGAGCAGTTGGCTCTCACTGGTATGTTGATCTTTTTCTTTATTGAACAAAATGATAGATGGTCTTAAAACAACTATAAATATTCCTTTCTTATCATAGGAGAATAATCCATGGCTTTTATGAAAGTTAATCTTTAGTAGACATTTTATGAATTAAATGAGAAATAGATAAAGGAAAATACATTGAACAGTACTTTCTAGAGATAGTAGTGGATAAGCAGTTGGTTTTATTGTGAGATGAAGATGGCTTCACGGTCTTCTTGAAGCCTTTCTGTACAGTATCGGCATATTTGTTGTTCCCCGTGTGGTTCCTGTAGATGGAGCTCCTCGAGGCCCTGTGATTACCGTTGTGTTCCTTTAGATTGTATGCATCTGATACGGAGAAATGAGAAAGGTAGCACAGAGACACGGCAGGTTGCCAGAGTCAGCAGTTTTACCTCTTTCTGGGTAATTTACCTAACCCGTGGTAGCTTGGATTTGCCATAATTTCAGAGTAGTTTTAAAAACGTGCCTTCCTTGGTTGCTTTTGGAGGGTAGCCTTACAGTACTGAGGACTTTTCCTATGAGATTGTCAGACCCCCACAGATCCCCGTGGTAACTCAGGGACATTGGTGATGATCTCGAAGGATGTGTGTAGGCTTTCCGTAGACCAGAGGTCCTTAGCGCTTTTTCTGTAAAGGAATAAGCAGTGAATATTTTCATCTTTGTGGGACATTCAGGCTCTGTCGCCAGTACTGAGTTCTGCTCTTGCAGCATAAAAGCAGCAGACAGTGCACTGATGAGTGGACATGGCTGTGTCCAGCAACTTTATTCACAAAAGTGGGCGGCTGCCTGGGTTTTGCCTATGGGCCAGATTGTGCTCACCCAGGGATAGAACACCGAGGTTGAGATGACTGGCAGCTTCACGCAGGTGGAGTTGTTTAAGAAGGAGCCCCAGTGACGAGTACTTCCAGTGTGTGATGCAGCGAGTCACGCGGTTTGGTCAGAGTTTTTATGTGAGAGAGAAATGTGGTGGGAGGGTTAGACTGAGAGTCATTTTGAGCAGACCCAGACCACATAGCTGACTTTCACCTTCATACGTGTGTGAAGACTAAAGCAGACAAGGAGTTTACACCTTACGAAGTTGGCGGTTTGTGGATGATTGGAAAGGGGGCAAGGAGACTGGTGGCAGTTAGATGTGTTCAGATTCAAACCAAAGGACTCGAAAAGAGGGTGGAACCAGACATATCTAGGAACTGGCAAAGACTTGGAAACATGAGGTAATGAGCATAGAGAGGGGAGAGTTAGACTAGGAAATGTGAAGTAATGGGGATAGAGTGGAGAGTTAGACTTAGAAACATGAGGTAATGGGCATAGAGAGGAGAAAGTTAGACTGGGAAATGTGAGATAATGGGGATAGAGAGGAGAGTTACACCGGGAAACGTGAGGTAACAGGCATGGAGAGAGGAGAGTTAGACTGGGAAACGGGAGTAATGGGGATAGAGAGGAGAGTTAGATGGGAAACGTGAGGTAATGAGCATGGAGAGGAAGGTTAGACTGGGAAACATGAGGTAATGGGCATAGAGAGGAGGGTTAGACTGGGATTGGGCATGATGTTGATCTGAGGAGGAGTTGTAAGTCCAGGCAGTACATTTATTTGCATGAAACGTGCTGTGTCAGCTCAGAGCAGCTCCTTTAGGGAAGTTGGGTGGCAGTGAAGAGAAGATGGAAGCCAGCCTGCCTCCCGTGTGTGGGTGAGGTGTGGCCATGCTGGTGTCCGAGGCCTGTTCTGTGCCCCACAGTGCTGTACTTTTGTCTTTCCAATCCTCAATAAAAGAGTTTCCTCGCAAACTGGCTGCTGAAAACAGAGCGGGACGGGAGCTGCACACATAAGGAGTGCTGATAGCTGCCTGGCCCATTGAAAGGCCGCATCTGTGTTGAATGGATGGAGATGAGTGTTGCTTTCCCGAACATCTCAGAGTTGATCGCAGCTCTGAGTTCTGATATGATAGGATTTCTTAGAGGTTAGATAGATGGAGAGGAAAATCTACTATTTGTACATTTTCTCTGAACTTCCAGGACTTCCTATGCTAGAATGAAAGGTGAAATAGTTTTTTAAGTGATCATTATTTCCTCAATTTTGGACATGTACTCTATTCTCAATAGCATTATGCAGTCTCAGAAGAGTTATTTAAGTAAAAAGTACATTCATCTCACTAAGTGGTCACTAAGCCGGAAAGGTCTGACTGCTGCTGCTCAGCCAGAGGGGCGGTGAAGAGCGCATTTTACCATGGTCTGTGCCTTGGGTAATTTTCCCCGATTTCTCTCTTCAGCTTCTGGAGATCAGACTGCTCATATCTGGAGATACGCGGTGCAGCTGCCGACACCCCAGCCTGTTGCTGACACTAGTGTAAGCACCTTTCCTTACCTGCGAGTGTGTAGGATGCTGATGTCTGCGAATCTGAGAATCCATTTATAATATCTGTCATGTACTGAATGTTTGTGTCCCCCCAAGTTCAGCGTTGAAGCCCTCACCCCCTGTATGGTCGAATTTGGAGATGGGGCCTCTAAGGAAGTAGTTAAGGTTCAGTGAGTTTGTGTGAGGTCCTCATAAGAGGAGACGGTGGAGAGCTCGCCTGTGTTCTCAGTCTCTCTGTCACTCTCTGTGTCATGTAAGGGCAGAGCCAGAGGGTGGCCGTCTGTAAGGACGAGTCCGCACCAGAACCTGAATTGGCTTGATCTTGGACTTCCAGCCTCCAGAACTGTGAGAAAATGTTCTGTTTTTTATAAATCACCCAGTCTGTGGTATTTTGTTGTGGCAGCCAGAGCAAACTAAGACAGATTTTAGTACCACAAAGTGGGGGGCTGCTAAAGAAATGCCTGAAAATGTGGACATGGCTTTGGAGCTGGGAATGGGTAGATGCTGCAGGCGTTTTCAGGTACCTGCTGGAGAAAGCCTCCATGACTGTGAAGGGCTTGTTGGTAGAAATACGGACATTGAAGATGGCTCGGGTGAAGGCTCAGAGAGGAAAGGGGAGAGCTGGAGAGAAAGCTTTTAGTGTCTTAGAGAATGCAAGTATCATAGACAGAATGTTGTGGAAAAGTGGATGTTGAAGGCTCTTCTGCTGAGGCCTCAGAGGAGGTGAGGGACAGGTTACGGGGAACTGGAAGAAAGTGATCCTCATTACAAAATGGCCGAGGACTTGGCTGAGCCGAGATCTTGTGAATGAAATGTTAAAGGTGCAGCCTGGTTGCTCTCCTTGCTTATAATAAAGTGCTAAAGGTCGGAGATACTCTGAAAGAGTTGTTACGGGAAAGGGGATGACAACTTGTAAGATTCGGGAAATTTCCAGCCTATGCCTGTTACAAAAAAAAGAGAAGGCCGGTTCCGAAGAGAACATGCAGGGTTTGTCTGAACAGCCAGTTGACATGGAGGTGAGTGTGGGTGGGAGCCATGGCTTTAAGCACCCACTGCAGCAGGATCCAGGACTGGAGATGGGATTATACCCAGAGACTCCGCCAGCTCAAACCAGAGGGGACATGGTGGGGACAGAATGAAGGAAGGTGTCAGACTGCTGGGATTCCATAGCACAGAAACCAGCGCTGCCTGGGCAAGAACCTTTACAACCCTTCAAGATGAGGGAAGAACGCCCCTGAAGGTGATTCTGAGGTTGGTAGGGCTGCAGCTGTCACCGCAGTTCCTAGGACAAGGGCCTGTTTCTTCCTTGGTTTCGAAGTGTGGGGGCCTCCTTGGTTTCAGGGCCAGGCTGCCGTGGTCCAGTGCTGTGGGGGTGGGGCTGCCAGGCTTAGCCAAGGGGGTGACGCCCCTGCCCCAGCATACTTGGAGGGTGGCGCATCCAGCCCAAGAGGGGCTCTCTGGAGCCTGAAGAGCTCATGGAGTTTGCCTTGCAGGGTTTTGGACTTGCTTGGACCCCGCCACCCTTTCCCTGTTGCCTCTTTCTCTCTTTTGGAAAGGGAATGTCTGTCCCGTGCCTGCCCTACTGTTGTATTTTGGGAACACGTAACTCGTTTGGGTTCCGTGGTTTACGGCTGGAGGGGAGCTCAGCTTCAGGGTGGGCGAATCGCACCCTGAGTCCCACCCATTCCTGATTCAGGTGATGTTTTGTTGAGACTTGGGACTTCACACCTTAGCACTGATGCTGGAATAAGACTTCTGGGGCTGTTGGGATGGGACGACTGTATTTGCCATGCAAGAAGGACATGAATTTGGGGGAGGCCAGGGACAGGATGTTCTCAACTGAATGTCTCTGTCCCCCAGAAATCTGTGTTGAAGCTCTAATCCCCAGTGTGGCTGTATTTGGAGATGGGGCCTCTAAGGAAGAGGTTAAAGCAAAATGAGGTAGTGGAGGGGCTGCCCTGATCCCATAGGATGAGTGTGTCAGAAGAGACATCAGACACTCACCCTTATGGCTGCCCTTAAGGGCGCACGCTCTCTCTCTCCCCCTCTCCCCATTTCTCCGTTTTTTTTGTTTTGTTTTGTTTTTTGAGATGGAGTCTCGCTCTGTTGCCCAAGCTGGAGTGCAGTGGCGTGATCTTGGCTCACTGCAACCTCTGCCTCCCAGGTTCAAGGGATTCTCCTGCCTCAGCCTCCTGAACAGCCGGGACTACAGGTGTGTGCTACCACACCCAGCTGATTTTTGTATTTTTAGTAGAGACGGAGTTTCACCATGTTGGTCAGATGGTCTTGATCTCTTGACCTCATGATCCGCCCTCTTTGGCCTCCCAAAGTGCTGGGATTACAGGCGTGAGCCACCGTGCCCAGCCTCTCTATGCTAATATTAATAGAAGAGCCCCTGTGGGCATGCTGCAGGATGGCAGTGCTACACACCGGAAGAGGGGCCTCATCAGAAGCTGCACTGGTTGACACCTTCGTCATGGACTTAGAGTCTCCAGAACTGGAAAATAACTAATTTCTGTTGTTGAAGCCTCTTGGCCTGTAGTCTTATGTTTTGGTGGCCTGTGCTGACTGAGACAGCTCCTAGAAAGACGCTCCTTTACCTCTGTATGCATGCATCTGCTCCAGTCTTCCTTTCTACAGATAGTGAACGTTTATCATCACTCTCTTACAGTTTACGTTTGGATCCTGTTTCTTACTGTTTCGTCTGTTTAATATTAGACATCTGGTGTATCTTTCATGGACTTTTATCATCACATCAGCTAATGGCCTGTATGACATCAATTTTATGTGGTTCAAATTTAAACATAGATAACAAAAGATGTTGTGTATTGAGAAGAATGAATTCATGTATTTATACCATAAATTTGTAAAATTCTTCACTTACTGTTTGCCTTGCGCTGTCTGTGGTAGCCCAGCACCCTATGTTTATGATCACAAAGAGGCCTGAATGTTTCTCTGAGTGCAGTTATCTCCCTAGTTTCAGTGACAGGCTAAACGTTAGTGGCGTGATCTTCCCGCATGCTCAGCCCTCACTGTGCGCCTGAACAGGTGGGAACAGTGCCAGGCAGACAGCATTGATGTACACGTCTAGAAGTTTTCATTTTGTATTGGGGTGTGATTGTTGCAAAGATGAGAGTAATCTAGTTTTAATATTTTCATCTTGGAATATTCCTTGAGTTTTCTGCTTTGTGAACATTCTAAACTGTTCTATGAGGAGACAGTTAAGCAGTTAATAAATTACAGTGATAAATGAGTTCTCTTCAGTCCTAATAAAGGTTCTAATAGTTCATTTTTAACTGAATGTATTATGTATTAACATAGTTTTGTTCTCTTTGTGGAATTGCCAGACTATTCATTATGTAGTGCATAACACTGTCCACTAACATGCACATTTAGTGATGAAACAAGTGAAATGTGCGCTGATGGTGGGCGTGGTGGAGAGGTGAGGAGGGTGAGCATTGATGCTCAGGAAATTCAAAGGAGTTAGTGTATGGATTGTTTTCCAAATAAGAAAGACATCAATTTTATCAGAGGGAAGATTCATGTACAGTACTTACATTAAAAACACCTAATAGTTCACTTAGAATGTTCACTTAATTTATTTCTTTACTACTTTGCTTGTGTTGGGTGAGTGCACTTATGTTGATAGTTGCCACCTCAAGATTTGGGGCTGGTGTTGGGGGCTCTGAGTTAAAGACGAACCTCTGTGATGTGCCGTGACTTGAGCTGTCCTGGGAGCATTGCACTCACAGAGTTGTGTTGGGCCCTCCCTAAAAAAGAGGAGGCAGTGCAGCCTGTGGATGGCCAGGTCCCTGCAGAAACGGCGTGGGAGGTTCATTCCAGCACTGCTGGATGAAATGAGGCTCCTTAGGTGGAAAGCAGTTTTGTTTTCTGAAGCTTTTGCCAGCCCGTCTTGACTCTGATTTGCTTAGCAGTTTTCATTTTAAATTTTAACACAAACTCTAATCTGTTAAAATCTGTATTCATCTTGAATCATTATAGCTTTTGGACAGATGTCTTGTGTTTTAAAATTTGCATCTGCGAGTTTTGCTTGACATCCACAGTGTTGATAAGTGTTTGGGTGGCATAGTGGAAACATTTAGACCAACAGAATGACTGTCGCATGCGAGTTAAGTTACACCGAGTTACTCGTTTAACTTCGTTGGCCTTCTTTTTATCCTTTGAGGGGTTTACCCTGTGGCTGCTCCTGGCTCTTTGCTGTGCTCCCTCTGGAGCCGTTTTCCCAGCCACATGCAGTGCTGTCACCCGTCACCCCCGGCCTTCAAGGTGACGTCCTGACTACTCCCCTGCTGCAGCCTGTCTGGTGGCCTCTGCCAGCCTTGTGAGCCTGGGGCCCCCCGGCCCTCCGGCCCCCCGGCCCCCCGTCCCGACTGAGCTGCACGTGCCACCCTGAACTTGCTGTCTCTGGGTGTTCCTTTCCTTGTGCCACCCGTTTCAGGAAACGTCCCTGTCACCCAGTGCTTTAGACCAAACACCTTTCCACGGTGTAAACACCTGTATTGTTCTCTTACTGCCTGTGGAAATCACCCTGTCAGCCACTCCTGCAGCAGAGGGCGCTTCAGTTCTTTCTTCCCACCCTACTCCAGGCCACCCTCTCTCATGGGCACTTCTCTCATCTCCTGTCCGTCTCCTCCGTTGTTTTCTGGGGCTGCCATAACAACATGCCAGGGGCAGGGTGGCTTATAAACAACAGATCCGTGTTCCCACAGTCCCAGAGGCTGGAAACCCGAGATGAGGGTGTGAGCAGGGCTGGTTCCTCCTGAGGCCTCTTTCCATGGCTCATAGATGGATCTTCTCCTGGGTCCTTTATCCCTCTGGGAGTGTCTGTGTCCTCATCTCTTCTTACAAGGACGTCAGTCCTATTGGAATAGGGTCCACTCTCCTGGTCTCATTTTATCTTAATCACCTCTTTAAAGCCCCTTTCTCCAAACAGCCACATTCTGTGGTCCTGGGGTGAGGACTTCAGCACAGGAATTTGGGTCCACAGTTCTGTCCCTAGCAGCCCCTTCCACCGTTCCCTCCGCAGTTTGTTCACACAGCACACACCTGGCATCACACCCCGCCCACAGCCGTCTGGTGATTTTGCATCACACGGAATGGAACCTGGCATCCTTTCCACAGTCTCCCGGGATTACACGAGCTGTCCCGATGCCGCCTCGGATTTTGCCTCCTGTAGCTGTTACGCACATGGCGGAATGCTGTTCCTCAGCATGGGCGAGCCTTAACCCTTCCTTTCCTCACATCTGACTCATGTGCAGCCTCATCAGAGAGTCCCTCCTCAGTAATTCTATGTAAAATAGCAGCCCCCATCCAGCTGCCCCTTGTCCTATTTTATTTTACTTCATAGAACTTACTGCCGCCTTACTCTGTGTGGCCATGTTGACGTGTGTGCCCGTGCTGCTCTGCATCCATGTGATACGTGTTCCCGTGCTGCCGTGTGTCCCCGTGATGAGCGTTCCCGTGCTGCCGTGTGTCCCCGTGATGAGCGTTCCCGTGCTGCCGTGGGTCCCCGTGACGTGCGTTCCCGTGCTGCCGTGGGTCCCCGTGACGTGCGTTCCCGTGCTGCCGTGCGTCCCCGTGACGTGCGTTCCCGTGCTGCCGTGCGTCCCCGTGACGTGCGTTCCCGTGCTGCCGTGCGTCCCCGTGACGTGCGTTCCCGTGCTGCCGTGCGTCCCCGTGACGTGCGTTCCCGTGCTGCTGTGTCCGTGACGTGCGTTCCCGTGCTGCCGTGCGTCCCTGTGACGTGTTCCCGTGCTGCCGTGCGTCCCTGTGACATATGTTCCCATGCTGTTGCGCGTCCCTGTGACGTGCGTTCCCATGCTGCGGTGGGTCCCTGTGACGTGTTCTCGTGCTGCTTTTTGTCCCTGTGAGGCACGTTCCCGTGCTGCGGTGCGTCCCTATGACCTGTGCTCCCCTGCTGTTGTGCGTCCCGGTGATGTGCGTTCCTGTGCTGCTGTGCATCCCTGCGACTTGTGATACCGTGCTGCTGTGCGTCCCTGTGACGTGTTCCCGTGCTGCTATGCGTCCCTGTGACGTGTAATCCCATGCTGCTGCGCGTCCCTGTGACGTGTTCCCGTGCTGCTGTGCCTCCCAGTGATGTGTAATCCTGTGCTGCTATGCGTCCCTGTGACGTGTTCGCGTGCTGCTGTGCCTCCCAGTGATGTGTAATCCTGTGCTGCTATGCGTCCGTGACGTGTTCCCGTGCTGCTGTGCCTCCCAGTGATGTGTAATCCTGTGCTGCTATGCATCCATGTGATGTGCGTTCCTTTGCTGCTGTGCGTCCCTTTGACGTGCGTTCCCTAGTAATGTGCTTGTGCTCATGACATTCCTGTGTTAGGCCATTCTTGCATTACTATAAAAAAATACCTGAGACCGGGTAATTTATAAAGAAAAGAGGTTTAATTGGCTGGTTCTGCAGGCTGTACAGGGAGCGTGGCACCAGCATCTGCTTGGCTTCTAGAGGGGCTTCAGGGAGCTTGGAGCTTTCACTCACAGCAGAAGGGGAAGCCGGAGACGGCATCATGTGATGGAAGCAGGAGCAAGGCGGGGGCGGGGGGTGCCCCACATCCAAACAGCCAGATCTGGTGAGAGCTCACCCCCTATTGTGGGGTCAGCACCAGGCTATGAGGAATCCTCCCCCATGAGCCAGACACCCCCACCAGGCCCCACCTCCAACACAGGGGATTCCAGTTCAGCATGAGATTTGGGCTGGGACAAATTGCCAAACTGTATCAGTTCCAGTACTAGTACTTGTGTACATACGACATACCTCCCCATACTAACGTGTGTGTCTGTATGTGTGTGTGTGTGTGTGGTCTCTCTCTTTTGCTAGTTCTCTGAGGGCAGGAGCTTTACCAGGGGTCTTCACCCCAGAGTTCCTACCTGCTAGATTGAGCATAGTTTTGCATGTGTGCATGTCAGAAGCCCTCTGTCCTCTTCTGCACTGTGTAAGCAGCACCTGGGCTGGGGGTGGGGACTGGCACTCTGTCAGCCCCTGATAAATATTTGTTGGATGAATATACAGATTTTCTTACAGAGCTGGCTGTAATGTGTTTGTTTTAGCCTTGGCCTTTGACAGGGGGCTTGATGTTACAAAGGAAAATAGACTTTTATGACTATAGCAATAGAATTCTAAGTATATTTTAAGTAGGCTTTTGAGAATGAAAATGCTTCTTTTTTGCAATGTAATAAATTACTGACTTTCACTTGTATTTGGTTAGTTTTATATTGCATTTCTACTAATAACTGATGAAAACTTAAATGTTGAAAATCATTTTATTTGCCATTCTGTTGATGCGTGGAAATAAATGGTAGTTCAGTTGACAGCATTGTGGATTCCACTTTTTTTCTGTATGAGATGGTTGTAGAGTTGATGGGCGTTCACGGGCAGCAGTTATGGGTCAGAGGAGGACATACTCATCACAGTGGCCAGCACCGGGCTCCTGGTGGTGGCCATCGTGATGGATATGTCCTCAAGAGATTAATGAGAACCATCTATTTTGTAGCTGTGTCAGAAGAAACTCAAGATTTCCAGGAAATGTCTTTCTTTTCTGGCCTTCCCTTTGGCAGCAGATATCTGGGGAAGATGAAGTAGAGTGCTCTGACAAGGATGAGCCCGACCTCGATGGGGACGTGTCCAGCGACTGCCCCACCATCCGCGTCCCGCTGACATCCCTCAAGAGCCACCAGGGCGTGGTCATCGCCGCTGACTGGCTGGTTGGGGGGAAGCAGGCTGTGACTGCCTCCTGGGACCGGACGGCAAACCTGTACGACGTGGAGACGTCTGAGCTTGTTCATTCTCTGACAGGTGCCTGGGTTCTCTGAGTCCGCCGCCTCCTGGCTGTGCATGTTAATTTATGTCCATGGGTTATGTCTGACCTTGACAATTACTTCTTGACCAGAATGAGTCTCAGTCCTCTTGGCTCTTCTGTGGTAATTTTTGGAGATTCTTTCTGTTAATAATAGAACTGTTGGTAGCTAAATTTATTTTATCTTCAGGGGTTTTAAATTGTAGCATGTAGTATCTAGATATTGGAAATATGGTAGTTGTATTAGTTTTCCATTGTTCTGTAACAAATTTCTACAATCTTAGTGTCTTAAAGTGACAGGAATTGATGGCCTTATGGTTTCCCAGGTCAGGAATTTTGGGCCCATGGTAGCTGCTCTTCTCCCTGGGGCCTCAAAGACCTGAGTGAGGATGCTGCCTGGGCGGGACCTCCCCAAGGCTGCGATCCTCTTCCAAGCCTGCTGATCATTGGAGGAGGCCGTCTCTGCGGCTGGAGTCTGAGGCCCTGTCTTCTTGCCGGCTGCCAGCCAGGGCTCCTCTGGGTGTGCAGAGGCTGTGCCTGGCCCCGGGGTCCCTGCACAGGGCATGCCTTTCCCACACAGCAGCCACTTTCCTCTGCAGCTGGAGCTCCCCTGCTGCTCTGAACTCTCCAACTTCTGTGACCTTTTTTAAGGGCTAGGCCGGACCACCCAGGACAATCTTCCCTTTGATGAACTCAAAGTCAACTCATTTAGGGACCTTAATTACATCTGCAAAATTCTTTTTGCCTTTTAATGTATCATAATTACCAGAAAGATAATCTCATCCTATTTACAGGCTCTGCCCTAACTGAAGGGAAGCGCGGCAGGCATGTATGGGGTGGGGGTGGCTTGGGGCCATCTTGGGGTTCTGCCTACTGAAGTTGCTTCTGCGAATCTGTCTGTAAGTGCATTTCCTGCATGAGCGTTAAAGATTGTATTTGAGTGAGGACCCACAGCGTAGTATCATTAGAAGATATTCTAAGCAAAGAATTAAGATTTAAGTGGTTCTCACATTCAGCCTGTTAATTTGCCTGACCTTCTAACTGTTAGGGTCAGAAAATGGGTTATGCACCTGCTTGGTTTTCTGTTCCTTTGACGTGGACGGCTGAAAGGACTTCAGCTTCTGAGGGAAAACCTGCCCCACCGTGACCCACATGCTGCTGAGTGATTCCATTAGGTCAGGTTCACATTCTAAGAGAGACGGCTTCTTGGGTTCTTGTGCTGTTGAAAAGCTTTTTTCTCAGTGTGCTCCTCAGGTGATGACCTTGTGTTTTGCCATCTTGGTTACAGGGCACGACCAGGAGTTGACGCACTGCTGCACACACCCTACCCAGCGGCTTGTGGTGACTTCTTCCCGCGACACGACTTTCCGCCTCTGGGATTTCAGGGACCCCTCCATCCACTCGGTGAATGTTTTCCAGGGACACACGGAGTGAGTTGTGGTAGTTTAGACATCTGTCTTTAGCCATGAAAAAAGTTCTGTGGGTTGACATGAAAACTTAATTCTAGTCTTAATTTTCAGTATTTACAACTCTACTATCTTTCAAAAAAACGATTACCTTTCAAATTCTGCTATTCTTTTTCTAAACATTTAGCTCCATTTTGGCTATTTCAGAGGATCTAGGAGATTGACAGAGGGCACCCTCAGATGTTCTCTTGAGAAGTTTAAAGAAGACAGAATGGGGGAGCTGGGTGGAGAGGGTTAGAAAAGAGCAGGGCTGCCAGAGCCTGTAGCTGAACACAGGGACTGGCCACACCACCGTGTGCGCCGCGGGAGCTGTTACTGCCACCCACAGGGCCTGTGGCTGAGCACAGGAGCTGGCCATGCCACCATGGGTGCTGCGGGAGCTGTTACCGCTACCCATGGGGCATCTCCTGGGTCTTTTCCATCTAGTTTTTGTTATTACACGTGTCTGTGTGGTATATTCTGGGAGAAGGTACACACACAGATGCGCACGCAGACATAGACCCTCAATCCAGTGTGTCCCTTTCTGCTTGGGTTTCTCTCCGGCAACTCAAGCGTAAGGTCTTAACAGAACTCATCAGTTCTTTCTGTAACCGCCTCCTTCCCCGAGTCTGGCCCTGCTCAGTCAATGATGAGACTTCCTGCCCACTCATGGGGGCTGTCTACCTAGAGTGTTCCCTGGTTCTTCTCTTTTAACCTCTGCTCCCCGTTCCCCCATCATGTCCCACGTGGTCCACTGGCAGGTCTGCTGCCAGCCGTGCCTGTGGGATCTGTCCCGGCCACTCCTCGCTCCTCCATGCCCCCTCAACCTCCCACCAGTGCTGCTCTCCATTCCACGTCTGGATAAGCAGCGTGCAGTGAGAGGTTTATAAATGAACTCCAAATATGAAAATCTGTTCTATATGTTTAATGTGAGTTACTAAGTTTTAGATTTAGCGTTCAAAATGTTAGTAAGATGTTGGAAAGGAAAATAGGACTTTTTGTTTGTTTGTTTGTTAATAGACGGAGTCTCTTTCTGTCGCCCAGGCTGGAGTGCAGTGGCACAATCTCGGCTTACTGCAACCTCTGCCTCCTGGGTTCAAGCGATTCTCCTCCCTCAGCCTCCCTAGTAGCTGGGATTGCAGGCGCCCGCCACCACGCCTGGTTAATTTTTGTATTTTTAGCAGAGGTGGGGTTTCACCATGTTGGCTGGGCTGGTCTCAAACTCCTGACCTCAGGTGATCCGCCCGCCTCGCCTACCGAAGTGCTGGGATTATAGATGTGAGCCATCGCGCCCGACCAGGACAACGTTTTCAAAAAGAAGCTTGAGATTGGAGATCTTTATGTCAGCCTGGGTCTGTTCGGGGGCATCACACGCATTAAACTACTCCGTCCTGACATCAGGTCGGCGTTTATTCTGCCAGCTCCATTAGCGATAGCCACAGTAATACAGACCTCCCGGCGGTCAGTGGCTGAACACAGCACCGTGTTGTTGCTGCATCAGGGTGCAGCGGGCACCGAGCTGGGCCCCCATGAGCTCCGCCACATGGCCTGACCCCGCTGCAGGCCAGCTCATCGGTGAGGAAGATGCCGTGGCTCGGGGAGCGCTGCTTCCTATGCATGTTAGCTTGGATGTGGTGCTCCCTGACGTCCACCAGATGCAGAGGGGCCCCACAGCAAAGCCCTGGCTGCACCTGGGCCCGCCACCTGGCAACACTGCAGGTCGGGGCAGAGGGGCCACATGGCTGCTCTGCTGTTCCTCATGAGAATTCACTGGAAGGGCAGTTGGAGGCCTAGAGGGTGGGAGGAGCAAGATGGTCTCACTCCTGCACCTGCAGTGCTTTCCTAAGCTTTTTTCTTAGAAAAGTTTCAAGCCTACATAAAAACTAACAGAGTAGTACAGTATACCCACAAACCCTTCACCTAGGTTCGCCTGTTGTATTGCAGCACTGCTGTCTCCTTACACGTGTACACACCTCTCTCTGAAACACCACACTCTCTTTACACGTGTACACACTGCTGTCTACCCACTTTCACCTAGGTTTGCCTGTTGTATTACAGCACTGCTGTCTCTACATAAGTGTAACACACACGCCCACTTACCCATCACCTAGGTTCGCTTGTTGTATTGCAGCACCGCTGTCTCTCTTTACACATGTGTACACAACTCTCTCTGAAATACACGCCCACTTACCCTTCACCTAGGTTCGCCTGTTGTTGTATTGCAGCACTGCTGTCTTTGTAGACGTATACACACCTCTCTCTGTAACACACACTTGTATATTTTCTTTGGCTGAGACCTTTGAAAGGAAAACTCCAGCATGCATTTTCTAAGAATAAGGATGTTCTCCTAATATAGTAGCATTGTTCAAATAAGAAAATTAGTAAAAATGCTATGGCATCCTTTATCTGGTCCATATTTAGATTTACTGAGTTCTCCCCAAAATGTCTTTGATACTTTTTTTAGATCTAGGATTTAATCAGGATTCTCTCATCACATTTAGATATTATGTCCTTTGACTTCTTTTAATCTAGAATGGTCCTTCCCCCATTTTTTGTTACTTTTTAGGACATTGAGTTTTTTTGGTGAAGAATCTTGGTGCTCTTTTGTAGAATGCCCCTCATTCTGCATTTTTCTTATGACTTCCTTTAAAGTACCCCTCTGCTGTGCTATTGGTGTGCTGAAGCACTCCTGCGGTTAAGATGGCGTCTGCAGCTGTGCCTGCCAGAGGTGCTCTCCTGTTTCAAATAGTGAAGTGACACTGTTCCATGGATGTTAATTCCCCAGTGACCTTTCCTCGGTCCAGGGCCTCAGCTCATTGTTACGTTGAGTCCTGCAGAAGGGGATCTTTGTAATTCTGTCTACACTGGTTAGTTGGCACTGTGTTTTTTGAGTGTTAGCGAGCATAGACACCTGCACTTTGTTGGTGTTGGTGGTTGTGATCCCTGTGGTTGCTTTGGTTTTGGCTTCTGAGTGCCCCCCCACCCCCCCAACCATGGCACCTGCAGGGCCGAGTGCCACCATCCTAGCACAGCTCCCTGCCCCAGGCTGGGACGACCCAGCAGCTCTCACTGCATTGACTCTGGTCATCTGTATGGAGCACAAAAATCTGTCAGAGCTTTGAGAATTGGGTAAAGAGGATAGTTTTGTGTCTAGAGAGCAGGGCAGCTTCCTATGTGCTTCCGATATGGGGGTCGCAGGTATAGACTGGTGTGCCCTGCCGTGTCTGTCCCCTATGAGGGCAGAATGGAAAGGCCCAAGAATTCTGTCCAGAGGAGGATGCAGTGGAGCCAGGGCTTGGTGAGTTGCTGGTTTGTGCCAGACACTGTTGAAGCCCCTGGCATCACCCCAGTTCAGAGAGAGAAACTGAGGCATGAGGACGCCAGGTGGTTTGCTGAGGGTTTGGCTCTAGGGGGTGATTCCAGAGCAGTCCCTCCTGGTGCCTTCAAGGTGCCTCTTGTGTTATTTAAGACCCTTCTAGCCCTGTGTTGTCTCTGTTCAGTTACCTTGTTTAATTAAAATACTTTATTTTTGTTTTGTGTAAAAAGAAAAGTTTTTGTATTTGTATTACTGGAGTTGATTGCAAGTGCATGTTTTTGCTTCTAAGGCTGTTGCAACCGTGTGGTCTTGGCCATTTGACTGTGAAGTGTAGTGAATGCTGGTGGCATCTTTAAACCATCTGCTTAGGCCGGACGCAGTGGCTCACGCCTGTAATCCCAGCGCTTTGGGAGGCCGAGACGGGCGGGTCACCTGAGGTCGGGAGTTTGAGACCAGCTTGACCAACATGGAGAAACTCTGTCTCTACTAAAAATACAAAATTAGTCAGGTGTGGTGGTGCATGCCTGTAATCCCAGCTACTTGGGAGGCTGAGGCAGGAGAATCGCTTGAACCCAGGAGGTTGAACCCAGGAGCCGAGATCGCGCCATTTTACTCCAGCCTGGGCAACAAGAGCGAAACTCCGTCTCAGAAAAAAAAAAAATCTGATTAATTTGTGGTAAATTTTTGCAGCTGGTGGATACGTGAAACAATGGTTTTTAGAGAGCTGTACTTATGAAGAATGTAGTAACTGTTTTGAAGGAGTTCATATTAATGTGGACCTATGAATACAGTTTCCTAGGGTTTATGTCTCTCTATTGGAATCAGGTGTGGGGGTAGAGTAAGGTGGAGTGTGTAATTCCGTGTGCCCTCTCTCCCACATGGGTCTTCCAAGCTGTAGTCTATGCTTCCACTCACCTGAACCGTGGGCATGAGGTGAACGTGGACCAGACCTGCCCAGGCCAGGCTTACTCAGATCGTTTATGCTTTCGTTTCTTACTCAAATTATCATGAAGTAGCGTATCTTGTTCATGTGTACATCCAAAAATAAGTTTTGAAAAGATCTCTTTGGTGCTAATTTTGTTGCTGCGTCAGGGCGAGTCCACTGGGCTCCTGGACATCCAGCTTCCCCTCACCGGCCTGGAGCTTCCTCAGCTGTGCTCCTGCAGGATGAGGGCTTGGTCAGCAGGTGGAGCCATGGACGCCTTTATTGAACACAAACTCTTCCTGACATCAGATCAGCTGTGAGGCCTTTAGACATGCCTCATAATGAGAAAAGCAGGAAATGAGAAATTTTACAAAAATGTTTCATCTGAGGCATCTTCTTAGTACCGCTTGCCTTTGTCTCTGGCGTAGGTTTTGCAGGTTCGAGCCAGTACACCAAATAAAACCCACAGAGTGCGTGATCCTTACAAAAGTGTAGAGCTGTGCATCCGCGCCACAGCACACCTGAGGCGCCAATTGCGGGTTTAGTTCCTAAGATGTGCATCCGCGCTACAGCGCACGGAGGTGCGCGTTTAGTTCCTGAGATGTGCATCCACTCCACAGCAGAAGTGCGGCTTTAGTTCCTCAGATGTGCATCCGCGCCACAGCAGAAGTGCGGCTTTAGTTCCTCAGATGTGCATCCGCGCCGCAGCAGAAGTGCGGCTTTAGTTCCTCAGATGTGCATCCGCGCCGCAGCAGAAGTGCGGGTTTAGTTCCTCAGATGTGCTTCCGCGCCGCAGCAGAAGTGCGGCTTTAGTTCCTGGGATGTGCTTCCGCTCCACAGCAGAAGTGCGGCTTTAGTTCCTCGGATGTGCTTCCGCTCCACAGCAGAAGTGCGGCTTTAGTTTCTAAGATGTGCATCCGCGCTACAGCACACCTGGGTGAGGTCCGGGTTGTGGGTTTAGTTCCTGATTAAGAGAAATGGCCAGGTTATGTGTGTCCGTTCGATCACTTGTCTGGGACGTTCTGAATGTGACTTGTAAGAGCACACCCTGGGTCTCCTGCCTTCCCTGCCACCATGTCATTCTGAGGGATCCTCTGCTCCGAGGGCTTCTCTGCAGTGGCCACTGCATCGCCAAGGACATCTGTGAGCCTTCGATGCGTGTCCAGCCTGTTAGTGCCCAGACCCATGGGGCCTGGCACCCTGATAGGTGGGAATGTTTGCCCAGGGCCCGGCCTGAGGCCTGCAGGACTGCCCGCTTATCCAGGAAGTAGCTCTGTCGGTTTTCCAGGGCGATCCTGAGTCCTTTTCACCAGTTCTTTTCCTCAGCATTGAAAGCAAAAGTCAGACATGTGTTCTTAGAAAGTTTGCTGTTCTTGTTGATGTAGGCCAAAAAGTTGTATGCAGGGTGTTTTTAGTGATATTGCTTAAACAGAGGCAGTATTTCTTCAACGTGTGTGACTAAAAGTACCCTTTGTTATGTAATTTATATTAACATGGTGTGGAATGTGGTTTTCAAAGTTTTTTCTTAGGGCTTATTTTCACTTGTAGGAACTCAGCATAAATTCTTTAATACAGTATTAGAATCTAATGTCTTTTATAGTGTAGATAATTAACTGTCTAGTTAAGGTGACTTGCTGTATATTGGGTTTTCTTAAAGCATGAAGTAGCTCTAAAGGCTTAACGGTAACTGGCCCAGTTTTGTGATCCAGTTTCCAGGAGAGATTTTTCCCCACTTTGATTTTTTGCTTACTGTAATCCTCGTACTTTTACTTGAATTCTGTGCCTTTTTGAAAGACTGAAGTTTGAGTTCCCGTGCTTCACTGTAAGAAAGAAAAGCGTAGCAAAATGGGTCTCCTGAAACGTGTGGTCGTTATCTTAGCTGGAGAAGTTGGAGCTCCGTGCTGTGAGCTGCTAAAGGCTTTGATCATCTGTGTTTAGAAGGACCTGCCACCTTCTCCTTTTGATGTGTCTTATTTCTTTTCACTCTGTGTTATGGCATCTCTGTATTATAGCAGGAATTTTACCATGGTATTACTTAGTTGGTGTAACTGTGTGGCTGTTTTTATTTGACTGTTTGTTAGTGACCCAATGTGTACTGATTTATATGAAAAGCAATTTTAGATACTTCATATAGCAGAAATGTGAAGTTGTAGTATGTATTCTTAAAAATAATAAGAAGGCTTAATTTGAAAATTTCAGTATGTCACAGGAATTCAGCTGTTGGTGGCTATTTCTCCCCCCCCCCCTTTTTTTTTTTTTTTTTTTTTTTTTTTGGCTATTTCTTATACCTTGTTTGATTGCACTCCATAGATTGAGGTTTTTTACAAATGAAGATCTGTGGAGCCCAACCCTGGCTGAGCAGGTTTGTTGATGCCAGTTTTCCAACAGCACATGCTCACTTCCTGTCTCTCTGTCACATTTTGGTCATTCTCACAATATTTCTTACTTTTTCATTGTGATTATGTGAGGGTGGTCAGTGACTTTTGCTGTAACTGTTATTATTGGTTTTGAGGTCCTGGGAACCTTGCCCGTAGAAGACAGTGAACTTAGTCGATAAATCGTGTGTGTTCCAGCTGCCCTACTAACTGACCGTTCCCTCGTCTGTCACTTTCTCCTAAGGCCTCTGACTCCCTGAGACACAACACTATTGAAATTAGGCCAACTAACATCCCTACAGCGGCCTTTCAGTGTTCAAATGAAGAGTTTCGTGTCCCTCACTTGAAAGCTGGAAATGAACAAAGCTTAGTGAGGAAGACGTGGCGAAGGCAGAGAGGCTGTGAAAGGTGAGCATCCTGAACCGGACAGCCAGGTTCTGAATGCAAAGGAAAAGTTCTGGAAGGAAAGTAAAACTGCTACTCCAAGTGATAAGAACACAACCCTAATGCTGATATGAAGGAAGTTTGAGTGGTCTGGATTGGTTAAACCAGCCACAACTTTCCTTTTAGCCAAATCCTAATCCACAGTAGGGCCCTGACTCTCTTCAATTCTGTGAGGGCTGAGAGAGGTGAGGGAGCTGCGGAAGAAAAGCTGGAAGCTAGCAGAGGTTGGTTCACGAGGTTTAAGGAAAGAAGCCGTCTCCATGAGAGTGCAAGGTGAAGCAGCAGCAAGTGCTGATGGAGAAGCTGCAGCAAGTTCTCCAGAAGATCCAGCTGAGATCATCGATGAAGATGGCTGTGTTTAATAACAAATCCTCAGTGTAGACAAAACAGCCTTCTGTTAAAAAAGATGTCATCTAGAACTTTCCTAGCTAGAGAAGTCATTGCCTGGCTTCAAAGGACAGACTGATTCTCTTGTGAGGGGCTAGTACAGTTGGTGACTTGCAGTTGAAGCCAGTGCTCATTTACCATTCTGAAAATCCTAGGGCCCTTAGGAATTATGTGAAACCTACTCTGCCTATGCTCTATAAATGGATCACCAAAGGCTGGATGAGAGCACATCTGTTTACACCATGGTTTACTGAATATTTTAAGCCTACTGTTGAGACCTACTGCTCAGGAAAAAAGTGTTTTTTTTCCCAAAATTGTACTGCTTATTGACAGTGCACCTAAGGGCTCTGTTGGAGATGTACAAGGGGATGGATGTTGTCATGCCTGGTAACACAACCCCCATTCTGTAGCCCATGGTTCAAGGAGTCATTTTGACTTTCGAGTCTCATTATTTAAAAAATACATTCGTAAGGCTATAGCTGCCATAGATAGTGATTCCTCTGATGGACCTGGGCAATGTCAATTGAGCACCTTCTGGAAAGGATTTATCATTCTAGATGCCATTCAGAACACTTGTGATTCATGGGAGAAGGTCAAAATGTCACAGGAATTTGAGAGACGTTGAGGGGTACAAGTCTTCAATGGAGAAAGTCACTGCAGGTGTGGTGGAAACAGGAAGATAACTAGGATTAGAAGTGGATCCTGAAGATGGAACTGAATTGCTACAATCTCATGATAAACTTGAATGGACAAGGAACTGCTTCTTATGGATGAGTAAAGAAAGTGGTTTCTTGAGTGGGAATGTACTCTTGGTGAAGATGCTATGAACACTGTTTAAATGACAGCAAAGGATTTTGAATATTCCATAATCTTCAGTGGTAAAGCAGCAGTAGGGTTAGGGTTTCAGAGGACTCACTCCAGTTTTGAAGTTCAATTGTGGGTAAAATGCATTTTTTTTTTTTTTTTTTTTGAGACAGGAGTCTTGCCCTGTTGTCTAGGTTATAGTGCAGTGGTGCTATCTTGGCTCACTGCCACCTCTGCCTCCCAGGTTCAAATGATTCTCCTGCCTCAGCCTTCCGAGTAGCTGGGATTACAGGCATCTGCCACCACGCCCGGCTAATTTTTACATTTTTAATAGACAGGGTTTCACCATGTTGGCCAGGCTGGTCTTGAACTCCTAACCTCAAAAGATCCACCTGCCTTGGCCTCCCAAAGTGCTGGGATTACAGGCGTAAGCCACCATGCCTGGCCTTGGTAAAATGCTTTTCAACAGCATCACATGCGATAGAGAAATCTTTTGTAGAAGGAAGAATCAGTTGATGTAGCAGACGTCATTGCTGTCCATTTTAAGAAATAGCCCCAGCCTTCAGTAGCCACCACGCTGAACGGTCAGCAGCCGTCAGCATCGAGGCAGGACCCCCCCCATGAGCGAAAAGATGATGACTCACCAAAGGCTCAGATGACTGTTAGTGTTTTCAGTGGTAAAATTTATCTTACTTATAAAGCACACATTGTGTTTTCAGAGGTAATGCGGTTGCTCACTTAATGGAATATAGGATGGTATGGCTGTGGCTTCTGTATGCACTGGAAAACCAGACAGCTCGTGTGATCTGCCTTACTGTGATCTTTACCTCACAGCATGGGCTGGAACGAACGGAACCCGCAGAAGCTCTGAGATTGCCTGTGTTTGTCCTAACCACCAGGAGCTGCAGCTGGAAGTCAGTGCTTTTTACCTGAACTAAGTTCTTTTCTGTTTGTGTGTTTTTCACCTGGCAGTGTAATTCCATAAGCCTGGCCCTCTCCTGGCTGCAGCATTCCCTTGCACACACCTGGGGGCTGAACCCACACGCAGGCTGTTCCAGCGTGGGCCCTCACTGTGCGGACTGTGGGTGAATAGACGTGCCTGCAAGAGGCTTTTGCTGTCATGACATTTGCCTGTTTAGATCCCAGCCTCAGTCTTCAGACTCCCCTCAGCACACCCCAACCCCGTAGAGTTTTCCTCCCCTCCCCATTTCCCTTTTTTTTTTTTTTACTTTTTTATTTTGGTTGCTATAAAAAGGAGCTGACAGGCGAGGCGTCACTGGCCATTAAACCTCCTCCGTGGGTGGCAGGTGGCTCTGCCTGGTGCCAGGCTGGCAGTATTTGCAATGCGGATAAAGAAAAAAACAGGAGATCATCTCAACATGGATGTGATATTTGAGGATGCAAAGTTTTTTTGTTTTCTTCCTTTTTAATTCTTTACAAATGATTTTAACTTTATTTCCCCAAATGTGGCCTTTGGTGCTTTCTTCTAAAGAAAACAAAACACACATCTAACCAAACAAAATTTTAAAAAATTAGTTGGAAAATTATGATGATCACTTTGAAGTGATGACATCTTTGTGTGCTTTTATTTCCAAACACCTGGGGGAGATATTTGGTACTAAACACTCAGTTCTAGATCATGTGCTCAGAAAGGTAAACAGTTTCGCACCTTGTGTCATGGTGTTAACAGTTTTCTTTATGCTTTTAAAGGGAAAAAGATATTTGGAAAGTGACATTTTTAACTGGATGATGGGCAGTTTTAATTGCACCTGACCTTTGTGCTTGGTCACAGGCACCATGCAGGCGTCAGCTCGGGTGTGGGCCTCTGGGTGCTGTCCGGCCAGCCAGCCACCTGGGAGGTGGGCATTGGAAAGGCCGCATGTGGTCTGTGAATCAGTTTGCTTTCCACTTTCAGATCTGCTTTCTTTTTGGTGATGGGTTTTGAGTCGTTGTCTGTGAGGAAGGTGGAGAGCCAGTCATCTACCAGGTGGTGACTTTGCCACAACAGGGCCCTGTGGAAAGGCCTCTGGGGTGGAAGTGACATGGAGATGAGGACGACCTGCAGGCTGCCGGGCCTGTGTGTCTCCTGTCAGTGTTACATCTCCTACCCATATGCCTGAAAGCTTGGTGGTTGTTTTTTTGATTATATTAAATTAGAGTACTTTAACAAAATGTTGTTATGTATTCATGGGGTGTGAGTGCAGTTTTGCTACCTTGATGTACTCCACTGAGGTGAGGCCAGGGCCTTTAGTGTACCCCTCACTGGAGTGACGTTCATTGCACGCACCAGGCAACCTCCCGTCATCCACCCTGCCCCAGATCTCCACCCTGTCCATCAGTCCTATGTCCACCCCACCCTGGGTCATCTCTGCCCTGTCCATCAGTCTTCTTGTCATCCCCTCTGCCCTGGGTCATCTCTGCCCTGTCCATCAGTCCTCCCGTCACCCACTCCGCCCGGGGTCTCTGCCCTGTCAGTCCTCCTGTCACCCACCCCACCCTGGGTCTCTGCCCTGTCAGTCCTCCACTGTCCCTTTGTGCACGTAGTTTTGCTCCCACTTGCCAGTGAGGACACACATTCTGTCTTTCAGTGTTTGCATTGTTTCACTTAAGATAATGGCCCCCAGTTCTATTCATGTTGCTGCATAAATTAATAAATGTGATTTTATTTTGAGGAAGTGTATAGATTTATATAAATACAACTCTTAGTAATAACTGGCTAATATCCAAGGTTATTGTAAAACTGAGGCTAGGGTCACTGAGGACTCCAACTGTCCCCCGTGATAGCTTTTCTGAGCTTTGCTGGTTGGTCTGAGTATGGTGCAGATTCCAGAGAACCGTAGTGGGCAGCAGTTGGCGGGAACAGGACCTCACTGCAGCAGTCGTGTTCAGGGGTGGTCTTGGGTGTTTCCTGTATATTAGCTAGTGACTGTTTTGTCTTGTGACGATAGAAACTGCCAAGGAGACGTTAGCAGATAATAGTGCGCACCTGGGCACACCTAGGCCCAGTGGTTCTTTCTGTGCAAAGGAGAATCCTTGTCTCTTACCAGCAGAGCAGCGCTGGCCGTGCCACCACCTGCAGAGCTGCCGCTCCGTCCTTCTCTCTCAGTGTCCTGTGGTATGAACGTAACAGTAACTTCTTGAGCCAGTCCCTTGTTGATGCATGTTTTAAAATTTTTATTGGTTTATTTTTTTGAGACAGGGCCTCACCGTCTTGCCTAGGCTGGACTGCAGTGGCATGATCACAGCTCACTGCAATCTTGACCTCCTGGGCTCAAGTGATCCTCCCACCTCAGCCTCCTGAGTAGCAGGGACTACAGGGCTGTGCCGCCACTACCTGCTAATGTTTGTGTTTTTTGTAGAGATGGAGTCTCACTATGTTGCTTAGGCTGCTCTCGAAATCTTGGCCTCAAGTGATCCTCCTGCCTCAGCTTCCAAAGTTCTGGAATTACAGGTGTGACCCAGTATGCCTGGCTGCCTGCTGATGCATTTTAAAATTGTTTCCAAGTTAGAATATTGTTTTTAAAAGTGAGAGGAGATTTAGTGTATCTCTGTTTTACCCTTTTAAAGTTCCTCATTTAAGAAGGACTACTCAGAAACTAATAAAATAAGAACTTAAGGAAATAATTGCATTTGAATTGCTCTACTTAACAGCTTTGTTTTGACCTGTCAGATTCCGTCACTTTTCTTTGAGATAACTGTAAGACAGCCATCACGCTATTGACACATACTAGAAACTTCCTAACTGTGAGGTACTTCAGGACAGACTCCAGAGACAGGGGCGGGTGTCTGAGTCCACAAGTCAGCAGAAACCAGCATGATATGCAGAGGGGGCAGAATGGGGAGGGGTGACTGCCTAAAGCATCAGCTTACGTTTGGAAAAGATGGTGATGACCATGCTGTGTGCATGTCCACTGCAGAGCCAGGGCCTGGGTGGCACGTGAGGGTCGCCTGGCAGCCTCTGATCAGCATCTGCGTGCTGTGTGCACTCAGCCACCCTCAGCTAGCTCTGCTTGAAGTCCCTGCACACATCTGAGCTGCAGGGTTTCTGGTGCTCAGCAGCAGAGCAGAGAAACACTTCATTTAACACCGTCTTTGGAGAGCACGATGTTCCACAGAAGCGATTTCTCCAATGATCCCTCAAGAACCAACACTTTGTAAAAAAAGACTATTTCGTGTGTGTGTGTGTGTGTAAGAGGGACATACCAGTGCTTTAGGAGTGTGCACGCACTGCCACGCTGCCTCCCTGCCCTGATGGCCTCACGGGCTGGGTGTTACTGTTTGTCTCTGTTGTGTTTTGTTTTGTTTTGGCTTCTCTGGAAGTCAGTTGTTGCTTTTTGCCATTTTTGTGTTGGTTTCTAACGCTGTTTCTCATTCAATCCCACCGATTTCTCTTACTTACTGCTCCTGAACATTCTAAAACTGATATGTAGAGATGAAAATGAACCCTGAATAAAAGACTCAGGGCCATTCCTATGAAGAAAGGACATGAGTGCATGGGCGTTAGGAATTTCTTCTGTATACCAGAAGGCTGTGCTGCACAACAAGTCAAGAGCATCTATTTGGAAAATATGTCTGTATAGGCTCCTGCAGATGCAGTAGTTGTAAGAAACAGTCTCTGTCCTTAGTAGCCTTGACATTCTAGGATGATAAGATCAGTACACGAGACAGAGGAGAGCAAGAGAACACAGAGCTGAGTGCTGTGTGCTTAGTCCAGAGATCACAGAGCTGAGTGCTGTTACTGAGTCCAGGCGCCACAGATCAGTGTTTCTGTAATGGGTCTTCTTTCTTTGTGTCATAGCCAAGGTGATGCTCTTCAGCTAGCAGAAGAGTGTTCTCACTGTGCCCCCATAGTTCATGGACCTGATCTTTAGAACCTTATTTTTGGCTGGGTGAGGTAGTCAGGTTGTACTGAACTAAATGTTTTGTTTGAATAGTCTGTGGAAAGGTTCTTATTAATTCAGTTAATCAGATCTTAGGGAGGCTTTAGCGTAGTCTGAAGTCACTTTAGAAGCTCTTCTCTGTGGGCTGTGGTAAACGTGGATATTGCAGAGGCTTCTTGTAGCTTTGCTGTGATGCCTGTTGGCAGCACTTCCAGCCCTTAGGGTGCTATTGTGTGCCTAACACTGCTGACCTTCTAAGTGGCCGGTCACTTGCCCCCTTCACTGGGAGGAGGGAGGCGTCACTGGAGTGACTTTACCTCCTCCTCTGCTGCACACTGTCTCAGGAGGAGCAGGGCCTGCACACAGCCAGTGCTTAATAAATATTTGTTGCATGAACAGTTCTGTGGTGCAGCCCTTATCAGTGACTTAGTTGGGAAATCTCTCATTATTTTTGCTGAGGGGTTTGGAGAGTAGCATGGCCCCATGAGACTACTGAGGTAGAACTATGCATTAGGAGAGCTGACTTCTCCAGGGAACAGTTGAATTTGAAATTCTGAAAAAGAATCACGTGTGATACATACTTGATTTTTGCTTTGATAGTTTTTTATTTTAAGGGTCCACTTTTTTAGGAGGTAGCCATCAAGGAGTATTTAGAAATGTGTCTTATCGGAATGTGACTTTTCCGTTTCTTGGTCAGTCCTCCGAGTTCGTCGAACGAACGCTTGTGTGAGTTCTTGAATTCCGAAAGATGTGGGTGATGAGAAAGGCCGGGATGGAACTTCGGAGACCCCGAGTGTGCATTTGGGCTGCCTGGCTGTGAAGGGAAGACCTGATTAATGTGTTAGGAGTTGGATTTCATGCAGATAGCTTAGAAATTTCAGGAAGGGCTCTGATGACTCTGAACACAACGCAGCTACCCCACATCTTCCCTTGCACTGTGAAGCCCCCTCTCCGAGGGGCACCCGGGGGTCCTGGGCTGGCTTGTTGGGGTGTCCCTTGGTTACTTACTCAGAGCACTGTTTTAAGGTCAGGGTTGTTGGTGACACAGGTGTTGTACTTTTGTATCAGCACTGTAATAGAACAGTTGACCTGCCAAAATAATAAAGCCACAGTGGTGCCTGTTTCACAGCTGTTCATTTTCAAAGATCTATTCTCAGTGCCTTGACTGAGAAGCCTGGGTTCCAAGGAAGGGACTGCCGTCTGCAGGCCTCCCCCTGGAGCACCCTTGCTCTCTGTGGACACACAGGCGTGCTCCTCAGAGGTAAACACATTACCTCGAGGAAGCTGCGTTTTAAAAATAGGAAAGGAAACGATCGTCAGTGTTTGATGTCGTGCCGGAAAAGCACTCCCATCAGCGCTTTGTGGCCCAGTGTTTTCCACATCGTGTCTTCTTTTCCTTAGCCGTGAAATTTCGGCAGATTGTTATGCAGAAGCGGTTCTGTGTCTCTGTGTGACTGCGAGACAGCTGTTGGTCCTAATGAGGATGCCAGCTTCGCGGCGTTTCCGCTGATGGAGACCCGCGGAGGGAGCGGAATGTTCCAGACCAGGCAGTGGTGTGCGGCGAGGAGGTGCCGCACTGTCAGCTGGAGGAGCACGCTCGGCTGCCCCACACGACAAGATAAATGAGTTTGCCGGAGTTTGGCAGCGTCGGAACCATTTCCAGTGCACGGCCGTGCGCGCCAGCCTCCCCGTGGGACCTGTGGGCTGAGGGTGCCTTGGAAACTGCTGCCTCTTTGCCAGTTCTTTTTTCTTTTGATGTCCGACAATACTTGTCAGGATTGTGATTTATTAAAAACCTAATGTCTTTCAGCATTTCATTAACATGGGGTTAGGCGATCTTTTGTTGAGCCTTTTTTCCTATTAATTTAGCAGAATGTTCACTGAAATTTAACTTGGCCAAACCTCCTGAAGACTCCAGTTCAGAGAGAAGTCGGGGGCAGCTCTCCTCTCGCTCTTCCAGGCTCCCCCAGCAGTCGGAGTCCTCTAAGCCTCATTGTAACCTTCTCACTGAAGCATGGCAGCGTCTGATTCATAGTCAAGCCCTCACGTTGTTCTTTATTTTTTTAGATGAAGAATCTGGAGGCGTTACTGGGTTGATTTTGCAGAGTTTCTCTTCTCTGCTCATGCTGCTGTAGTTACCAGTGCAGCCCTCATTATCCGTGCTGCCCTTGTTACCCGGCTGGGCGTTTGTTCGTGTCCTGCCCCGTGTGATGCCTTGGTTTCCTGTCGGGCAGTTTCCCCCCAGGAGAGATGTTGGTTGTCACCCCTGGGGAGGGGCCTGCTCTAGTTTCTCATGGACCTGGGCAGGGCGGCTGCTACATCCACAGGCCAGGATGCCGCACCCCAGGGAAGGGCCCCGAGCGGGGGAATAAGTGTCAGCAAATCCACACGGCAGCTGTGGGCACCACGACCAGGCCTTTGAGAAGGCAGACGTGAAAACGGTCGCTGCCACATCATCCCGACTGTGTTCCAGGGCCTCAGTGTCAGAGCGTGTTGCCAGGTGTTGTTGACACTCCTTGATTCTTAGTAGCTCTGCTGTACTTTGATGTTATATTTTTAAAAACCTTGTCTTAATGCAGTGGAACTTAGACTTAATTAGAACTCAACTCGTGTCCACTTAAATGAGGAGGATTTTCATAAATGGGCTTGATGACTGGATGGTGCTCCTCTCATCCAGGGCCGCATAGAGCATGAAATCCCATGTCACGGTACAGCTTCAGTGGCTGGGACAACTGGCATTTAATTGGACTCCAGAGTTCCAAGCAATTTTTATGGACTGGACCTTGGTGAGGGTAGATGTGGAAACCAAGCTTTTGGTCCACGTAAATTAGTGATTTGTGATGACAAGAGGACACTTCCTTCATGGATAGGTGGAAATTCACATGCTTATCATCTGTGTAGGTATCTCAGCCGCTTTAGTGAGGGGTGAGGTGGGTTTTGAGCCTCTGTACAGAGTGAGTGACCCCAGTTTTTGTGCCCTGGGAGACAGTGTAGGGGTCAAGCCTGTGTCTCTCCGAGAGGGCACTGCCCCTGCATCTCAGGATCTGCCCACTGTGCCCTGAAGTCAGACCATGTCTTCCTGGGTGGGCCAGTCATGGGGGACTGGCGAGCATGCAGACCCACCCCAGCCCTGAGCCAGGCAGGACATGCAGACCCCCTGGCCACTGCTGAAGAGAGCTGTGGATCCTGCCTGGATGGTGTGCCCTGAGCTCACAGGGAAAGTAAGGTTTTTATCACACTCTTTTTACTGAACTTTGCCAGTGAGCAAAGAGGTGATTGAATTTTCTTCTTCAAATGTCGTTTTATTATTTGAGTCCTAAATACCTTTTGGCAAGTGCCAGAGACTTCCCTTTGATTGCTGGTTAAGATAGTCACCCCAGCCACCGCCAGCACAGCCTCAGCCAGTGAGGACGTGGTTTCCTCTGTAGATTTTGCCTGGGTTTCTTCAGTGATTCTCAGTGCAATTCAAGTGATAACGTACTTTGTTTATATGTTTAATCCAATTTCACCACTAGTAAGGGTATTTAATATACTTAGCACCATATCATACACTGTTTTTTTTTCATTTCAAGAGCAAAGTTGATGAAAGAGTTTAACACAAACTGATGAAACCTTTCTTCCCCATCTCTTCTTGTTTTTATGGTACTTTTCATCTTTAGGGTGTGTCTCCCATCTTAGCTGTTTCAGGGCCTCTTTGGTTCCTTGAGCCCCTCTCCCTGAGGGCCACATATTTCAACACATTTGAATTAAAAAGAAAACTATTATTATTTTGGATTTATATAAGCAGGTTCCAAGAGTGGTTGTGATGTTGAATTTTTCTCCTCAAACTTTTTAAGATAAAAATTGTGTTTAAATATATACATAATATAAAACTTACCATTTTAACTGTTTTTATGTGTGTATTTCAGTGGCATTAAATCAATTCACATTGTTGTACAACCACCAGCACTATTTCCCGTGCTTTTTCATTATCTCAAATGGAAACTCTGCACTCGTGAAACTATTCTTGCCTGTCCTCCAGACCCCTAGAACCTGTGTTCTACTTCCTGTGTCTATGAATTTGCCTAGTCCAGGGATCTTAGATGTGCCTGTGAAACTATTCATGCCTGTCCCCCAGACCCCGAGAACCTGTGTTCTACTTCCTGTGTCTATGAATTTGCCTAGTCCAGGGATCTTAGATGTGCCTGTGAAACTATTCTTGCCTGTCCCTCAGACCCCGAGAACCTCTGTTCTACTTCCCATGTCTATGAACTTGCCTAGTCCAGGGATCTTAGATGAGGGGGATTCTTGAAAGTTCATTCATGTCGTAGCTTGTGTTAGAGTTTCTTTTTTACGACTGAATAATATTCCATTGTGTGTACACGCCGCATTAAATCCATCTGCTGATGGATATGTGGGTTGTTTGCATCTCTTTGGCCGTTGTCAGTAATGCTACTGTGAATGCTGGTGTGTGGGGCTTCTTGGCTGTTGGTGTATCTTCTTTGGGAAAATGTTGTTCCAAGTTCTTTGTCTGTGTTTGAATTGTTGAGTTGTCAGAATGTTTTTCTCTAACTCCTGTGTTATGATTACATTGATTGAGAGTGTTGTTGGAATGGATTTTTTTAAATTCTCTGCCATAGACCCGGATGTGTAGACATTTGGGCATGTTCTGTTTGTTCCGTTGCCTGGAGATGTGGAATAGAGTAGAATGGACTGTGTGTTTCTAATCCACTGGGAAGAAATCAGGTGTCCTTTTCTTGCACTGGTGGAGAGGCTTTGGGAGGCGGGAGCAGTTTGCAGAGGAGACAGCTGTGAGTTTGCGCTTCTCTGACCTCCTTCCCACCCACTTGGTCAGGGTTGTGTGTGGGGTGTGGTGTCGCGTCCTGCACCTGCTGTTGTGTCTGACCCTGTGCCCTCTGCTTGTAGCACTGTGACCTCTGCCGTGTTCACCGTGGGAGACAACGTGGTTTCAGGCAGCGATGACCGCACGGTGAAAGTCTGGGACTTGAAAAATATGAGATCCCCTATTGCAACTATTCGCACGGACTCTGCCATTAACAGGTAACGTCAAACTGTTGGTTAAGTAAGTGGCGTAGTCTGGTGGGAAAGGGTTGATTGTGATTTCATGTTTTATTCATAGAGGTTTAATTGATAGAACCCTGGGAACAATGGTTAGGTTCCTTTGTCCTCTAATGCAGTTTCAGTATTCCATGAAAACTTAAACTAACTGAGCCTAAAACCAGGTAGGATCGGTGAGATTTGTAAGAATGAGAATGACCCATTTATGGCAGACGTGCAGGGCTTCTCTTGACTTCTTGTGAGGGTTAGTCTTGTGTCTAGGTGGGTCTGGTTCTACCATTGAGCAGTGTGTGTGTGTGTGTGTATTGTGTGTGTGTGCATGGGGTCTGTGTGATCTTGTAGCTACGTGTGAGTAACTTGGTCTCTTTTGAATACCGTAAGCAGGTGGCACACGCAGTGTGTTAATGTAGTTAGCCTTGAAATGTGAATAATATGGAACCTCCTGCCTCATTATCTGTAAATTCAAAAACTTACAGTGTCACTGTTTTATACACAACCCACTTTTACCTCTTTGCAGGATCAATGTATGTGTCGGCCAAAAAATCATAGCCCTCCCCCATGACAACCGACAAGTGAGACTGTTTGATATGTCAGGAGTGCGCCTGGCACGGCTTCCCCGGAGCAGCCGACAGGTAACAGCACGGTCGGTGTGCATACGCAGGGCATGGTGGAGGAGGACGGGTAGAGATATTTTACGTTCTTATTTGTTACTAAGTCTTTGCATGCTAAGTTTTCGTTGGAAATATTTGAGCTGCATTTAGAGTTCATAAAATTTAAAGTTGAAGAAGTAGAGTTGTACACCCGAGTTATTCCACACCTACCTCAGTGTTCTTTTTTTTTTTTTTTTTTTTTTTTTTTTTTTGAGATGGAGTTTTGCTCTTGTTGCCCCGGCTAGAGTGCGGTGGCGTGATCTCACTGCAACCTCTGTCTCGCGGGTTCAAGCAATTCTTATGCCTCAGCTTCCCCAGTAGCTGAGATTACAGGCATGTGCCACCATACCTGGCTAATTTTGTACTTCTGGTAGAGATGGGGTTTCTCCAAGTTGGTCAGGCTGGTCTCAAACTCCTGACCTCAGGTGATCTGCCTGCCTCAGCTTCCCAAAGTGCTAGGATTATAGGCATGAGCCACCGCACCCAGCCCAGTGTTCTTAATACCATGATCAGTTTTTAAGTTTAAAAATAAACAAAACATGCAGTTCCTCTGTTTCACAGCCATGCGGAACGAGCCCTTTGGTGCACGTGTTAGTGGTGGCAGCTCTGTAGGGAAGCAGTTTTAGATGTCTGCAGTTGTGTCTGTACGGACTGGAAGTGTTGAGTGGGCATTGTGGCCAGGCAGAAGCCAGGTTGGTTGTAGACTGGGGGGTCTTTAAGGTGGGATCTCTTCCACCTCCAGCCAGAAAAACACGTTTCTATGGCAGGCTCTTGCGACAGGAAAAAATCTATTTAAATGTTAGTTTCTTGTTAGTGAAGGGTTGCTCCTTGCTAACTTTGGAAGACAGCGGAGGGAGTTTCTTGCTATGTGCTGTTCAGCCCACCTGTCCTGGTTGCCTGGAAGGCGCAAAGAGAATCGAGACTCCGCGGCACCCGCACAGATGTAGAGGCCCACTGGCCCGGTGAAATTCCCTTGCGACTCTGATGAGCTCCGCAGTCGGGCTTTGCTGTAGTGTGGGCGGCATTTGCTGTTGGCTTTCCCCTGGGAGGTCACAGGGGCAGCTGCGATGCACAGAAACTCCCTGTGGTCAAGGCAGCGTCTCCCCAGCCTTGTGCGTAATGGGACCCCTCATAGAGGATCCCTCTTTCCTGTCTTTTGATCTTGTTGGGGTACTGTCTGGATACCTGTGTGAGTAAATGGATTTGTTCCCCAAGGCCTCCTGTGGCTGCACAGGGCCGCACATGCCTGCAGGCCGCTCCGGTGGCCCCCTCAGTGCCTCTGTGGCTCAGTCTGGAGACCAGCTCGTGGCTCATGGGCTGCAGCTGCTCTGCGGGGTGTGAGCCTCAGAAACTGCAGGCAGGCTGGGTGATCTGGGAGGCACGTGCGAAAGTGGGGGCTCTCTCAGCGCAGCAACACCTTTTCTTCAAGTGGCACAGACTTTCTGGAACTGACCTTCACTGAGACCGGGTGTCTCTTCAGTCCCCTTCACAGCGTGAGAGTGCACTGTTTGAAGTCAATTATTGATGTTTTTACTCCTTGATACACATCAAAATAGTGGAGTAGAAAAATTTCATGAAATTAGAGTGACTAAAATATGCTTCACAACCCTTAACACAGCCATAAATTGCTTGTCCTGGGGAATCTTTTCATGTTTTGTTAACAGCTGAGTATCACTTATGTGTCCTCTCAGCTGCATCTTAGACATAGTAGAATGTTGTCTTTTCAACATGCCTGTGTGAATTGTAAAATTTCTGTGCAGCATGTGAAGTTTGCATTTTGAAGCACAAATTCATGAGAACTATTTGTTTATGACTATGAATTATGACTTTATTACTTTGAGAGTATTTTCCCTCAGAGAAATGGAATTTTTTTTTTTTTTTTTTTTTTTTTTTTTTTTTTTTTTGAGACGGAGTCTCGCTCTGTCGCCCGGGCTGGAGTGCAGTGGCCAGATCTCAGCTCACTACAAGCTCCGCCTCCCGGGTTCCCGCCATTCTCCTGCCTCAGCCTCCCGAGTAGCTGGGACTACAGGCGCCCACCACCTCGCCCGGCTAGCTTTTTGTATTTTTTTAGTAGAGACGGGGTTTCACCGTGTTAGCCAGGGTGGTCTCGATCTCCTGACCTCGTGATCCGCCCGTCTCGGCCTCCCAAAGTGCTGGGATTACAGGCTTGAGCCACCGTGCCCGGCCAGAAATGGAATTCTGAATGGTTCTTTGTGGCCCTAATTCTGTGTAGACAGTTTTCTTTTCAGTTATCTGTGAACATTCAACTTTGTTGACATTGTAGGATTCTGTTGTGCCTGGGTTTATTCCCTCCTAAAGTGGTATGTGAAATAGATTTATTTATTTTTTATTTTTTAATTATACTTTAAGTTCTAGGGTACATATGCACAACGTGCAGGTTTGTTACATATGTATACATGTGCCATGTTGGTGTGCTGCACCCATTAACTTGTGAAATAGATTTATTTTTAAGATTAATGAATGTGATTTAACTTTATTTAGAACTTGTAACACCTCTTCACATAAATAAATGTGGTTTTCAGTGTCGCAGAACCCTGCTGGAAATCACCGACTTGTTCTTACTTCTTCAGCTGACCGACTTGGAAGAGAGAAAACAAAACACTTATTTGAGCCTTTAAGTAGTGGAGTGAAAGGAACTGATTGAAAATATTTCCCTGTAGTGCTGGAGTAGGTGTCACTTCCCAGCGTGAGTTTTGGGAAAGCGAGCTTAGTGGAGAGTCAGGAGGTCCAGGGTCAGGGTTCCTGTGAAGAGCAGGCTCATGGGGCGCGAGGGTCACTGCGTGAGGGTCTCTGTGATGTGGAGACTCACGGGGCGCGAGGGTCCCTATGAAGTGAGGGCTCATGGGGTGTGAGGGTCCCTGCATGAGGGCCTCTATGAAGTGGAGGCTCACAGAGCATGAGGGTCCCCGCGAAGTGGAGGCCCACGGGGCTCAAGGGTCCCCGCGAAGTGGAGGCTCATGGAGCATGAGGGTCCCCGCGAAGTGGAGGCCCACTGGGCCCCGTGCTGAGTGTCCTGGAGCAGCACATCATGTGCACTGGGGCTGCCACGATGGCATGGGACATCTTTGGGGTGCATCTGCTTCCTGGGTGGCAATGCTGTGGGCGCACGAGAGATGGAAATCCCATGGGAGTTCTGCCGGGGTGAAAGCCTGGCTGGCTTTCTTCTGGAAGCTCTTTGTCTTTGGCACTTCTGCAGCAAATGCCTTGAGTTTCACTGTGAAGAGCTCTTGCCCACAGCCTTGGTTTTACTGCCAGTTAATGGATGCATTGCTGCTTCCTTTTTTGTGCCTTTTGTAAGCCTTTGTTATGTGGTCTTTCTTACAATTATTTTATTTTTCTGGCCTTTTGTGATTCTCTCTCCAGATGTATAAATAGCTATTGTGGTTCTCTCTCCAGATGTATAAATAGCATATTTATACGTGAATATTTTGCAGGAAAATTTTATGCCATTCTTTGGGTGTTTCTTAATCTGTCAGCTTTACTTAATACTGACTCACTCTTGTACCTTATGCTGTAATAGCAACGTATCAGAGCTGTTGTGTAATTTAGAAAATGCAGATGGGTCCTAAGGCACTGCTTACAGACATTCTAAGTGTTGGCTAAGAGCCTGCATCTGCTACCTACATACACACCGATATGTTATTGCTCTGTCACATATTTTGCAGTAACTTTTCCAACATGCTGATATTTAACTGGAATTGCTGAAGATGGCAGGAATCTACCTAAAAGGCCATTTATTTATCCTTGTTTTATATGACACCAAATGTATTTTTCCAGTTCCTTTATTACCGAAGCCAGTTATTTGTTAAAATCCTATTTGAAGTATTTGAGTGAATATCATTTAATTTACCCCTAAATATCTCCTAGCCTCATTTATTCAAAATTTTCACATTGATCATTAGTTTATTTTGTCTGACTGTAATCTTACTCGTATTTTCTTAAAGGAGTCATACAGTGGTTTTGGGGCAGGTTCCACCAACCCTTGTGCTCACCGGCATCTTGGCCTCACTCGTCCTGGCCTGGCTGCACGTCCTGGCGGCTCTGCCGGGCTCGGCGATCCATGCTCGGCGGTCAGTGCTCAGTGGTCCGTGCTCTGTGATCCATGGGGTGCTCGGTGGTCTGTGTTCGGCAGTGGTTGGTGCTCGGCAGTCCGTGATCCATGGTCCATGCTTGGTGGTCCATGATCCATGGTCCGTGCTTGGCGGTCCGTGCTACGCAGTCCTTGGGACTAATCCTGGGCACCATGTTATTTTCTTGTAACTTTCTTACTTTGAGTGATGTGGTTATTCATTTCGCTGAGGTCTTACAAATCTTACTTTCGGGAATAATGCACTGATTTTGGTTTGTTTGATCGTCACTAGGGTCACAGGAGAATGGTGTGCTGCTCGGCATGGAGTGAAGACCACCCCGTGTGCAATCTGTTCACCTGTGGGTTTGACCGGCAAGCCATTGGTTGGAACATCAACATCCCTGCATTGCTACAAGAAAAATAAGGACACCGGCAGTCCTTAGTTTCACTCTTCGCCAGCACAGACCTTTGATGGGTGCAGGCTTTTCTGCATATTAATCAGCCATTTTGTGAGAGTTTGACCCTGGGAAGGGTGCTTTGTATATGTTCTTTTCACATAGTGCCCAGCTTGCATGAAATGTACAGAGAAATGTGTGGTCGTATTTTTTACTTTTGTCTTGTATATGTGTGTGTATTGGGTCCTCTGGGCAGTAGAGGCGAAGCTCACCTCCCATGTAGCACATGAAATGCTTGTGAGTTGTTGACATTGGACAGGTGAACAGTAGGGCATTACATTTGTGTGAATTACATGTGAACCTCTGTATTACGTTGCGGCGTCAGCAGTCCTGCGTTCCCTGAAGTAACTGTATGTATCTGCCTGTGCTGGGAAGACTGTGGGGCTGCCTGTGTTGGCTGGTGACCAGCAGGATCGCTCTGGGAGTTTGTGTTTACCTTGCGTGAAGTTCAGCACGTGCTGTCGTGTAGTCAGCTTCCACTCTGATTTCTGTTACAGTTCTGCAAAGGTAACCTGGAGTTGAGAAGTTAAAAAAAAGCATGGGATGTTGGATTTGCACCATTTGGAGTTTCTTTAGGAAAGAAAAGTTTTCTGCTTTTTTATAGAAAATCATTTCAATCTCCTGAGCTCTCATCCTAGCAAATTTTGAAATAGGATTCTAATCACCGATTTCAAATATTAAGCAAAATGTAAAGCACTTTAATTTATAGCTATGGTTATAAACAGGCTTTAGATGTTTCAAATGACTTGTCCATTGAATGTGACTTGACCTTGATAAGAGGCCCTGCCGCCTGCACACAGAGCCCAGTTAATTCTCCGCACCTCGGTCGTGTGCTTCCGAATGGGCTCACTCCCGTGGTGGTGTTTGAGAGCCAACAACACTACCTCAGAGACGGGTCTTTGGGAAACTTTGGGTCTCACTGTTGCCTGGCTGGAGCACTTTGGTTTATAGCTGGAATACTGAGTTCAGTTCAGAAGGCAGGAAAGACAGTCACACCGACGTGTCCTGAAGGTGTAGGCTCTCCACTTTAGGCGCACAAGCTGATGGCCGCAGCCAGCAGGCCCCGGTGACGAGACACTTCCAGCCCCCATGGTGGGGACGCCTCTCAGTGCCAGTCCCGCTACTGCTGAGGTAGCCTGGTGTTCTTGCCTTCTTGGAAAATACTGCTCACCTGGTATCTGTATGTTAATGTTTCTTGCTGAGTTACGGTTTTGATAAAGAGGCTCTCATTTCTTGCCTCTTGTATTTTCAGTCCTTTCAATATGTCCACCTGGAGGCTCACCACTTGGAGAGACAGAGGAAGGTAATATTTGCAGCTGTCATGTGACACCCCCAAGTCTTTGTGTTTTGCCCCGTTTTATGGTGAGGTAGGAGGGAACCCATCTGGTGACTGGTAGATGCAGGTGCATTAGGACGTGGGACTTTTGGACCTGTCCTTTGGTGCAGCTCGCCAGGGCTGAGAGGCACCTCCCTACCTGGGTCTTCAGGAGCTGGCCCGAGGAACTTTGAATCTAAGTCATCTAGAATGACTCTGAAATGACTGACAGCCTGGGGCCCAAGAATAACTGATAACGACCTCAGATGGATCTGACGTGGCTGAGGGACAAACAGCAAATATTTCAGTCATTTGATTTTACAGATAAAAAATGTGTTGTATTTTTGTCCGACATTGTTTCCTGACTGCACTGTTCTGAGAACGGAGCCTACCTGGTCCCTCTGGTTGATTAGACTCTCAGGTTTCAGCTCCTGCTGTCCTGAGCGAACTTGCCTGATGCAGGGCTGTGCTGTGTCCAGATGTTGCTGGGGCCTCGCTTTTCTCTTGGCCGGAGGTCCAATTCCCAGAGCCTCCTGCACTGCACATGCAAAGGTCTGAGCCCAGGGCAGCTTCTGGGGCCACTGCACAGGCCGCCTGCTTGGGTTCCTCGGGGTTTAATTTGAAAGTCTGGGTGTTTTAGGATGATGGTTAGGAACATTGAAAAATGGCGGCAAATAGCCAAATCCAGATCTCTGCCAGATTAAACATTTTTGAGGCTTTTAAAAATCAATATTCCTAGTGGTCATTGAGTTCCAGGCACACTGGTGCCCTTCACTGCCACAGCTGCTCACCTTCTCCAGCGAACTGGAGGGACCTCAGAAACTGGATTCCTGCACGTCCTTCGGGGCGCAGCCCTGCGGTGCTCAGGCACAGCTCTCAGGAGCGGGGGCGCCTTGCTGTTCGCTGCTGTGTCATCTTCTAATGTGAGCTCATCCACTGCTGCTGCAGCGTGTTAATCAGGAGTCACAGACAAGATTGGGGATGGTGTGTGTATGTGCGTGTGCATTGTGTGGCTAAATTAAGTCATACTGTCAACCACATGTGATCTCGTGTGAAACAGTGTTTGGAAGTGGGAACAGTTTTGTCCTGTATGCTGATGTGTCCAGAATTTCATTTAATGATAGACAGAAAATGTGTGGTTACTGAAAAGTGTGTATCAATACAGGATTTCTTAACAGCCATGCTGTTGGGCAAAACAACTCTTTTTCAACCACTGCTCATCAGTTTCGGTAGAGACAAAAACTCTGTACATATTTTGGAATCTGAAGAATCCTCTATAAATCATTTGTTACTTAAATCTGTGAAAAACATGTTTCTTTGGAGGAAAATGTATGCATTTATAAGTGTTCTGTGGAATCAGTTTTTATTGTATTGATATAATTGTCTCTAAGTGTTGAGTGTCTTCATTGCAATATGAAATTCATTAAAATGTCCATGTTCCATAATTATTATTATAAAAGCTTTGTGTTATTGGGAGTCTTTTATTATTTTTACAGTTTTTCATGTTTTGCTTTGGTGAAACATTGTGAATGGCTATATAAATATCACGATGACCTAGAAATTGAACAAATATAATACTGGTCACTCGAAAAATTTTCAGGCTTAAAAAATCAGTTGTGTTTTCTATCTATCTCTTATGTTAACATTCAACAATATATAATTATGCTGCTTCATCCCTCATCAGGACCCTGAAAACTTTCAAAAGGGTTAACAGTTTGACACAATTTTTGGTAAAGTTCCTCAGTACAAAAAAATGCTCATACTGTTCTCATTGCAGTAAGCTTGTTTGAAAGTTAAAAAAAAAAAAAAAAAAAAGTTACAGAAAGTGGTGCCATTTTCTGTGGGAGAATGCAAACCAGATTGGGAGTGGCTCCTGGAGGCTCCTGGTGCATGGCCATGTCCGACCCACGCGTGGAGGCTGAGACTGTGGCTGAGGCCATGCCTGAAGCTGAGGCCGAGGCTGAGACCAGGGCTGGTGCTGTGGCTGTGACTGAGGCTGAGGCCTAGGCTGGGCGTCTGGGGCTGGGGCTGAGGCGGAGGCGGAGGCCTTGGCTGAGGCTTTGGCCGAGGCTGAGACCAGGGCTGTGGCTGTGGTGGTGGCCGTGGCTGAGGCTGAGGCCGAGACTGCTGTGGTCTCAGCAGGTGGAGAGTCTGGGAGGATTCTTGCTTGAGCAGATAGTGGCTCCTTCACACTGGCAAGGCCACTGCCTAAGCTGCATTAGTGCTGGGAGTATCTTCACACCCAGAAAGGCAGACCATTTCTCCACTGGTTACTTAACTTTCCTACCTTCCTCCTTAAATAGCCTGTGATTATTGTCTAAATTTCATAATGTTACATCTTCAGTGAATTTAAAAGTTCATGCTCTATTAATATCAAGAATCCTGATAGAAACGCTTACACATTGCTATGATTTCACCAAAACGCCAGGGCACTGGTCTCCCTTACTATCCATAGGTTTACTGTTTTTCCCTAATAACTTAGAATTTTAAAAATTATGCTAAAATTTGGGAACACCTGAATTTATTATATGTAACATATACAGTTCATCTTATAGTGGGAAGAAGCTGAAAATGAAATTAGCTAAAAGTCTTGTGTGACTTTATTTTATTAAAAAAATTTTCTTTTGAGATGGTGTCTCACTGTGTTGTCTAGGCTGGTCTCGAGCTTCTAAGCTCAAGCAATTGCTCACCTTTGCCTCCCAAAGTGCTAGGATTACTGGCTTGAGCCATCACACCTGGCCAAAAGCCTTGTGTAATGTAAAATTAATTTTAGTAGAATATCTTTTATTAAGCAGCTTTTGGTCAAAATGAAAATGAATTAAGCAGGTCTTTGGAGACGCAGGAGCTCTGTGTGGAAACCAAGCGAGAGTTTCCTGAGGCCTCTTGATTTGTGGGCCGAGTGGAGAATGGTGAGGAACTGCTTTGGGTATCTGGTCAAGGAGGCTTCTCTGAGGTTGGTCAAGGCATCAGGAAGTGGCGGGGAGAGTTCTTAGTGAGCAGAGCGCCATATGCAAAAACAAGGTGAGCTTGGCACACTTCAGGTGTGCCTACCTCACACCAAACAAAAATCAATTCCAGCATTAACTGTTAAATTTTAAAGGAGAAATCAAAATTAATTTTTAAAATAATTTTAGATTTATTAAAGTTCTTTAAAAATGCATTAAGCATACTAAAAAAGATGGATGAATTTGACTACATTAAAATTAAAAGATTCTGTTCATATAAGACACCTTTAAGGTGAAATGATAAACTACCACAAGTGGTAGTTGCAACATATAATTCACAAAGGACTACTATCCAGGATAGTGAACAAAATAAATTTTACATGTCTATAGGAGAATTGGAAATTGAACAGCAGACTTGAATAAGTATGTCACAAAAGAGAAAATATGAGTAGCCAATAGCAAAATATAGAAATTGAGAACATGAAAATTAAGGCCAAAATGAAATGCCATTTGACAGTCATTAGATTGGAGGGAAAATCTGTGGAGCACATATAGACTACTGAAACTTTGCACCCTGTTGGTTGGGGCCTAAAGTAGTACAGCAACTTTGGAAACACAGCAAATCTGGCTGTGTGCATACCTCTGTGCCCAGCACACTAGGTGTGTGTTTAGAACACAGTTGATTACACTGTAATGTCTAGAGCATTTGCATTAGGATCATCTTGAGTGTTTGTTAAAATGGAGACTTCTGGGTCTCCAGAAGCTACTGACTCAGAATCTCTGTGGAAGGGTGACCTGCCTTTTATAATAAACTTGCTCTCATGTGGGATTCTACTGTCCAGTTTGAGAACCACTGTTCTAAAGAACTTGCACATGTGCTGGGGGACTGTGCAGGGTGATAGCACCAAACTAAAAACAACCCAAACGTATACATGGGTAAACTGGCAAATCTACACTGAGGTAGCACAGAGCGGTAAAATTGGAGACCACCATGCTACATGCAATCCTTGATCTTAGGAACATAATTTGGAATGAAATCATAGGCACTGAAGACCACAGACATACGAAACCATTTTCATAAAGTACAAAAACAAAACCAAACCACATCTGCCTGTCCATCTATCTAATCCATGGTCACATATTTTGGGGGCAGAGGGTGGGACTGGGAAGAGCTCAGAATTGGCAGTGTTTGGTTCTTAATTTGGATGGTGGGAACATGTCTTTTTTTTTTTTTTTTTTTTTTTTTTGAGACAGTGTCTCACTGTGTCACCAGGCTGGAGTGCACCAGCTCAATGACGGCTCACTGCAGCCTTGACTTCCTGGGTTCAATCGATCCTCCCACATCAGCCTCCTTAGTAGCTGGAACTACAGATGCATGCCACCACACCTGGGTAATTTTTGTATGTTTTTGTAGAGACAGGGTTTTGCCATGTTGCTCAGGCTGGTCTTGAACTCCTGGGCTCAAGCAATCTGGGTATTCATACTTTATAATACTTTACAATTAGAAGGAATTTTTTATACTTCAGTGTACCTAATATTATATAATTCAAAGAGTAATATAAGAAATTCTAAAGAGAAAGTGTGTGTTATTCCAAAGATGGATAAAGTGAGTGCTGATAAGATGGGGGATTTATACCAATATTTTTTGGTAGCATCAGTTTTAAACTCATCATTGAAGAGCCATATTTTATTCACTTCACATATTAGTACTTTTTCCATTTACAAACATGTAGTTTTATTCTAAACTGATTTTCAGGCAGTGTGCACATTTCACAGGAGGAAACACAAAGCCAATTTTGCTCCAAGATAATGTTCTTGAGAAAATGGTCACTGAGGAAGTTGTTGAAAGGCAGTGTGTTACACTGTGTCAGAACTGGGCTGCTTTCAAATACATTTTAGAAATCCCAGCCTTAAAGTAGGAAATGTAATAAGGATTTCATTTGCCAGGTGTGATCATAAAACAATAAAAGTAGTTTTCTAATGTTGCTCATAAACTGGGGCTGAAAATCATTTCAAATCCAGGAGACAGTCCAAAAATGGTTATTGAGCAATGGCCACATATTGGAATAAAAATTTTTATTCTCAGTCTGTGTTTTGGGGAAACAGCATTTCATTGCATAGGTGGGTAAGTTCTAGAATATTGGCTAAGCATATAATCATTTTCTAAACTGCATATGCATTGTAAAAGTTTTCTAGCTCCTGAAGTATTATGGAGTTTTCTAGCTCCCTAATATAAAAATGTTCTACTGATAAACTTTATTTTCTTTCTTTTTCAGTAATAAAATTAATTGTGTATGTTCTCTAACCACTCCCTGTCATAAGGAGCTAATTTTAGTTTTCCTCTCTTTTGAAACAACTTTATTCTGGTATTCTGGTGTAACAGACAACACGCCAGTCATATTTAAGGTATAAAACGTGATTTCCTTTGACAGGCATTTACCATGAAATCATCCCCACAATCGAAATCATGCACAATCCCCCAAGAAAGTCACCCAGGCCCTTCTGTGTTCCCTGCACTGCCCCTCCTCACCCCCACTCCACCCTTGGGGAAACACTGGTCTACCTTCTGTCACTAGAGATTAATTTGCATTTTCTATAATTTTGTATAAATGCAGTTATACAGTATGTATTTTTTATTTCTTTCAGAAAAATTATTTTGAAAGATTAATTTTATTGCATATTCCAATCTATTTCTTCTCATTGCGAGTAGGATTTTGTTGTGTGGATAAACCAAATTCATCTGTTTACCTGCCGATGAACATTCAGATTGTTTCCAGTTTTTGGCTATTTCAAATAAAGCTGGTATGAACACTTGTGTACAAGTCTCTGTGCTGACATGTTTTCATTCTCCTGGGTGAATTCCTGTAAGTGCTGATTTTTAACTCTGAGAGCCTGCCATACCTTTCCCAATGTGACCGTTCTGGAGACCTCTGGTTTCCATTCCAACATGTAAAAGAGCTGGGAAGTCATTTCTCTCTCCCTCACCATAAAAAGGCAAAAAACAGAAAACAGTGATTTTTCTTAGATCACATCAGAGAGTTGTGGTCACAGGGCAAACTGCTGACCCCAAAACTGGAGAAACAGGCAGATACAGAGAACTGTGGTTTCCGGAAGAGCAGCTGCTGGAGCCAGAAATGGGTAGGAACCCCACATAGGGCCATGGAGGCATTGATGGAGGCTGGGGCTGGCTGTGGAGCGAGGGCTCCCAGATTTCTGGTCTGCTGGCTGCCTCAGTTTCATGGGTTCTACTTCCAGGAGCACCACCAAGTTCCTATGGTGCAGACAGGAGAAGGATCCCCTCCAGTGTGGCGAGGGGAGGGAAGGTGACTAAATTTAGCCAGAGCTTTCTCCCTACAGACCCCACTGTGCAAGGGCAAGGCCTTCTTCACCAGCACATCTGACTTTTGGGGAGGGAAAATCACTTGGCTCCAGCCTCTTAGCCTTCCTGTCTCAGGGGGCAGTACCTTGAGAATCATTTGAGAATCATTTGTGAAGGATGCAGTGTGCAGGCCCCCTGAAAACATGAGACCAAATCATGGGGCTACAGACCCCTCCCCTCCCCTTTCCCTCCCCTGCCCTTCCCTTTCCCTCCGCTGCTCTCCCCTTCCCTTCCCTCCCCTTCCCTCTTCCACCTGGCCTCACAACTACAGAGCTCCTGAATAAGGACAACCAAGGGGGCCACAGCTCTGACTCTACTTAAGAAGGAGTTTCAAGGGAAATCAAGACAGTAGGGGAGACAAAAGCAAAGACACCAGAGGAGATTGGAGCCTCTGATTCTTGCAGCTACAGCAGATAATGAGCCCAGCCTTCCTCCTAGACAGAGGCATAAAACCTCACACCAAAGGCCTGCTTACCTCAGTGCCTTCTGCTGAATACATCGTGTTTGGCTTTCAGCTGAAGATGAGAAGGCATGCCAAAAGTCAAAACACAATCTGAAGAGACAAAATATCAGACCAGACTCAGATATGGCAGAGACACTGGAATTAGCAGACATGAATTTAAAAACACCTGTGATGAGTATGCCAAGGGCTTAAGTGGGAAAAGTGAACACAAGGCAAGAACAGTTGGGCAATGTAGGCAGAGAAATGGAAATCCTAAGAATAAAAAGAAATGCCAGAAATAAAAAACGTTGTAACAGAAATGGAGAATGCTTTTGATTGGCTCTTAGAAACTACACATGACTGAGAAAAGCATCAGTGAACTTCAAGACAGGTCAATAGAAACCACTCAAACTGAAGAGCAAAGTGAAAAAAGAATGAAAAAGGCAGAATGGTATCCAAGATTTTTGTGGCACAATCACAAATGATATAATGTGTGTGTTTGGGAATACCAGGAGGAGAAAGAGAAAGGATGAGGAGAAAGATGTAAAGTAATAGCTGAAAATTTTCCAAAATTGATAGGAAAAACCAGACTACAAATCAAGAAAGCTCAGGGAATAAATAACAAGTGGATAAATACCAAGAGACTTGATCAACACTTAGGCGCATTATATTCAAACTGCAGAAAACCAAAGACAAAAAGAAAATCTTGAAAGAAGTCAAGGCAAAAACACTTTATCTATGGAGGAACGATAATAATAATGACATCAGATGTCAGGAACCAATACAACTAAGAAGAGAATGAAGTGAAATGTTTAAAGTCTGGAAAGAAAAGACCATCAGTAAACAATTTTGTGTCCAGAGAATTATCCTGCAAATGTGAGGGAGAAATACTTTCCGAGACAAAAACAGAGGAAATATGTGCATTTATCTGTATCCTGCAGTTTTTAAAAATTTTACCAGTTAGTTATTATCACTTTTAGAATAGGTTCTGTCAGATTTTCTACCTCGGGAAAGTAGCAGTTGGTTTATTTTCTTATTTTGATATACTGTGATGGTGAGAACCCTTAATACAATGTGGGGCCAAAGTGGGGAAGGTGAACTCCATCTTGTTCCTGATCTGAAAGAGAAAGCACTCATTATTTCACCACTAATTAGGATATTAGCGCTATGTTTTCCACAGATGTTCATCCAGTTGAAGGAGTTCTCTTCATTGATTGCTGAAGAGTTATTAACAGAAATGGATGTAGGATATTTTTTCCGATTTTTTGGTGCCTATTGAGATAACCATATTGTTTTTCTTTTATAGGTTATTAATGAGATTTATATTAATGGATTTATGAATGTTAAACTAACCTTGCATTTTTGAAGATAAACCCAGTTTTGTCATATTCTACTATTCTTTTTTATATTGCTGCATTTGATTTGCAATTATTTTGTTAAGGATTTTTGTGTCTATGTTCATGAGAGAGACTGGGCTGCAGTTTTCTTCTGAAGTCTCTGTCTGATTTTAGTATCAGTGTAATGCAGGCCTCATAGAGTTGGAAAGCTTTCCCTATTCTTCAGTTTTCTGAAAGAGTTTCTGTAGAATTGGTATTATTTTTACCTTAAATGTTTGGTAGAATTCATGAGTGAAGCAATATGGATATGGAGTTTTCTTTGTGAAAAGGTTTTAAACTATAAGTTAAATGTATTAGATATGAGGATATTCAGGTTATCAATTTCTACTTGAGTTAAACATTGACAGCTTATGTTTTTCAAGGAATTCCTTCATTTCACCTAAGCTATTGAATTTATTGGCATAAAGTTGTTCATATTATTCCCTTCTTATCCTTTAATATCTGTGGAATCTATAATAATGTCACCTCTCTCATTCCTGATACTGGTAACTATGTCTTCCTTTGTTTCCTGATTAATCTGGCTGAAGGTCTATCAATTTTATTGGTATTCTTAATGAACAAAATGTTGATTTATTAATTTTTCTATTTCATTTGGTATTTTATTGTTTTCTGCTCTGATTTTTATTATTTCCTTTCTTCTCATTACTTTTGAGTTTACTTTGTTCTTTTTTCACTTAAGGTGGAAGCTGAGGTCTTTGATTTAAATCAAAGTTAGGAAATTACATTCCGTAGTATCTAACTGCATAGATGAGAACTTTTAAAATAGGTAACACATTGTGGGTTTTTTTTTTTTTTTTTTTGGTTGTTATTGTTGCTATTGTTTTTAAGTGAAAACATTTTATTAGGAAAAGTCAAGTCACAAAAACATAAAAGTCATCTTTACCAAAACGAAACCATGTTTCATAGCCCTTTATCTTTATGAAACATTGCACAGTTACTTTGCAGTTATTTTCTCTTTTCTCGAGAATGGAATGTGTATTTTTCCAATGTAAAATTAAACTTAGAACATCATAATCTGGAGTGGTTGAAATGTGCCTCTATTTGGAAAATGCATGGGGATGATTAATTATCCTAATTCAATGCCATCAGACGCAGCCGTGTGTGCTCAGACAGCTCCTATATCAGGCTTCCCTTTTCCAGCCCATTTGAAAAAAGAGAACAGGGCTGGGTGGTACAGGGCTTGGTACCTTTCCATGAGGCCAGGGTGTCCTGGTGGCAAGGCTCTTAGCAAACCTCTCCTCCCAGCCACGACAGATTTTCTTCTCTTTCCTGCCTTTCTGCTGCTGCTGTCTGTCCCAGGTCACATGCTATCCTCAGCAACGGAATCATTTAATGACGCTCCCAGCCTCTGGCTTTACTCTTCTCTCCTTGTAGATAAGTTTGTTTATGAAAGGTGTTATTTTCTTACCCACAGCGAAAATGTCTTGAGGGACTGATTAATGATATTCCTAGCCCAAACTAAAACAGGCTGAAGCAGTGTCGTCCTTCCATTTCTTTTCATTTTTTGGCTAAAGTCGTATGCTTGCGTTGTTACTTTTAGCTTCACTCCATGGTTTTGCAGCATCTTTTAAAGTCACTTGTGGGCTTGAGCGCACTCTGAACAAGGGAGGACCACACCGTTGCCCTTCCTGGGTTAGGCCCCTCCAGCAGGCACTGAAGGTATCTCCAGTTCTCGCGTGGCTACTTCAGGGAAGGGTGAAATGCCGACCATGGCGGACACAGCAGGCCTGCAATAGAGATTGCCCAGGAATCGCCAGTATCCCCTGCAAGGAACTCACTCCGTGTTTGATATATTTAGGAAGCAGTATGTATTTCCTGTTAATTTGCTAGTTCGCGGTTATGTTCTGTATTTCGAGATTTCCAAATGTGCCAGAAAAGAGGAACCCCTCAATAATCCATCCAAGTAACGACTGCCTGTGGGATGAAGAACCCATTTAAAATGGTGTCTCTTCCAGCAGCTCTGTAAATGACTGGATGCCCTGGAGAGTGGGTTCAACGCTGGCAGAAAACAGTGCATGACTAGGGCTGCCCTCCTGCGTGAGTGACCGGAGGGGCCCGGGCAGCTCTCCTGAGTGAGTGACTTACCGGAGGGGCCGGGGCAGCTCTCCTGAGTGAGTGACTTACCGGAGGGGCCGGGGCAGCTCTCCTGAGTGAGGGACCGACCAGAGGGGCCGGAGCAGCTCTCCTGAGTGAGCGACCGGAGGGGCCGGAGCAGCTGTCCTGAGTCAGCGACTGACCGGAGGGGCCGGGGCAGCTCTCCTGAGTGAGTGACGTACCGGAGGGGCCGGGGCAGCTCTCCTGAGTGAGTGACTTACCGGAGGGGCCGGGGCAGTTCTCCTGAGTGAGGGACCGGAGGGGCCGGGGCAGCTCTCCTGAGTGAGCGACCGGAGGGGCCGCAGCAGCTCTCCTCAGTGAGCGACCGGAGGGGCCGGGGCAGCTGTCCTGAGTGAGTGACTTACCGGAGGGGCCGGGGCAGCTCTCCTGAGTGAGTGACTTACCGGAGGGGCCGGGGCAGCTCTCCTGAGTGAGTGACTTACCGGAGGGGCCCGCACAGCTCTCCTGAGTGAGCGACCGGAGGGGCCGCAGCAGCTCTCCTCAGTGAGCGACCGGAGGGGCCGGGGCAGCTCTCCTGAGTGAGTGACTTACCGGAGGGGCCCGGGCAGCTCTCCTGAGTGAGCGACTGACCGGAGGGGCCGGGGCAGCTCTCCTGAGTGAGCGACCGGAGGGGCCGCAGCAGCTCTCCTGAGTGAGCGACCGGAGGGGCCGGGGCAGCTCTCCTGAGTGAGTGACTTACCGGAGGGGCCGGGGCAGCTCTCCTGAGTGAGTGACTTACCGGAGGGGCCGGGGCAGCTCTCCTGAGTGAGTGACTTACCGGAGGGGCCGGGGCAGCTCTCCTGAGTGAGCGACCGGAGGGCCGCAGCAGCTCTCCTCAGTGAGCGACCGGAGGGGCCGGGGCAGCTCTCCTGAGTGAGTGACTTACCGGAGGGGCCCGCACAGCTCTCCTGAGTGAGTGACTTACCGGAGGGGCCGGGGCAGCTCTCCTGAGTGAGCGACCGGAGGGGCCGCAGCAGCTCTCCTCAGTGAGCGACCGGAGGGGCCGGGGCAGCTCTCCTGAGTGAGGGACCGGAGGGGCCGGGGCAGCTCTCCTGAGTGAGGGACCGGAGGGGCCGGGGCAGCTCTCCTGAGTGAGGGACCGGAGGGGCCGGGGCAGTTCTCCTCAGTGAGGGACCGACCAGAGGGGCCGGAGCAGTTCTCCTGAGTGAGCGACCGACCGGAAGGGCCGGGGCAGCTCTCCTGAGGGAGGGACCGGAGGGGCGGGGCAGTTCCCCTGAGGGAGGGACCGGAGGGGCCGGGGCAGTTCTCCTGAGGGAGGGACCGGAGGGGCGGGGCAGTTCCCCTGAGGGAGGGACCGGAGGGGCCGGGGCAGTTCTCCTGAGTGAGCGACCGACCGGAGGGGCCGGGGCAGCTCTCCTGAGGGAGGGACCGGAGGGGCGGGGCAGTTCCCCTGAGGGAGGGACCGGAGGGGCCGGGGCAGTTCTCCTGAGTGAGCGACCGGAGGGGCCCGCACAGCTCCTGAGTGAGTGACTGACCGGAGGGGCCGGGGCAGCTCTCCTGAGCGACCGACCGGAGGGGCCGGGGCAGTTCCCCTGAGGGAGGGACCGGAGGGGCCGGGGCAGTTCCCCTGAGGGAGGGACCGGAGGGGCCGGGGCAGTTCCCCTGAGTGAGGGACCGGAGGGGCCGGGGCAGCTCTCCTGAGCGACCGACCGGAGGGGCCGGGGCAGTTCCCCTGAGTGAGGGACCGGAGGGGCCGGGGCAGTTCCCCTGAGCGACCGACCGGAGGGGCCGGGGCAGCTCTCCTGAGTGAGCGACCGGAGGCGCCGGGGCAGTTCCCCTGAGTGAGCGACCGGAGGGGCCGGCCGGGGCAGTTCCCCTGAGGAGGACCAGAGGGGCCGGCCGGGGTTTCTCCTGAGTGAGCGACCGGAGGGGCCGGTGCAGTTCCCCTGAGTGAGGGACCGGAGGGGCCGGGGCAGCTGTCCTGAGTGAGCGACCGGAGGGGCCGGGGCAGTTCCCCTAAGTGAGCGACCGACCGGAGGGTCCCGGACAGCTGTCCTGAGTGAGCGACCTACCAGAGGGGCCCGGACAGCTGTCCTGAGTGGGGCGATCCTCCCTGCTCATTTTCTAAGGAAGGAGCCTCACCAGACCCCAAAGACCACTCCCAAGTGTGCCTTCAGACATAGTCTCTGCTATTTTTTTAAACTAATATTTAAATGTTACCAACATCTATGAAGCAAAAGGTTTAAAATTCAGATTTTTGACTTTTCTTGTAAATATTAGAATACCAGACAAAACCTGGCCAGCATCTCCACCTTGCAACTGGGGGAAGCTGCAGAGGGGCCACAGTGTCTAGATACCTGAGCCAGGACCAGGTCAGCACCGTCCTTAACCGCCCGGCTGCTGCAGGAATTTGAATTTGCACCCTATGAAACGCATGCTGGCCACTTTCTAAATTTTCTCTCTGAGCCAACTTCTGTGCAGAGCTCCAGACTCTGCCACCTGGATGTCATGGATGTCCTGGATGGCAGAAACTCATGATGTCAACATTTATTTTTCCACAGCATTTTATTATGACAATTTTCAAACCTACAGAAAAATTGAAAGATTTTTTCAGTGAAAGCCCGTATTTCCACCACTTAACTTTATGATAAACATTTTACATTCCTGTTCTATCACATATTCATCTATTCTCTAGCCCTCTTCTAAACCATTTTGTTTTATCTTTAGATGTTAGTTTTTAGGGCAATTTTAGGCTTACAGCAAAGTTGAGCAGAAAATGCACAGTTGTTGCATATCCCTCTGCCCCCACACATGCACAGCCTCCTCCACCGTCAGCATCCCCCATCAGAAGGTGCACATATTACAATAGAAGAGTCAACACTGTCACATCATTATCACCCCAAATCCACAGTTTACATTAGGGTTTACTCTTGATTTTGGACATTCTTTGGGTTTAGAGAAATGTGTAATGACATGGATCCATCATTTTAGTATCATATACAGTAGTGCCACTGCTCCAAAGAAATCTCTGTGCTCCACCTATTCATCCCTCCCTCTCCTCAGCCTTGGCAGCCACTAATTTTTTAAAAAATTACCTTCACTTATAGTTTTGCCTTCTCCAGAATGTCACAGAGTTGGAATCCTACAGTATGTAGCCTTTTCAGATTGGCTTATTTCACTTTGCAATATGCATTTAAGGTTCTTGCATGTCTTTTCATGGGTAACCTGATGTGGTTTGGCTGTGTCCTAACCTGAATGGTCATCTTGAATTGTAACTCCCACAATCATTTCTTTTTACTACTGAATCATATTCCATTGTCTGGATGTCGCAGAGTTTATCCATTCACCCACTGAAGGACATCTTGGTTACTTCCAAGTTTTGGCAATTATGAATAAAAATGTTCTAAACATCTGTTTGCAAGTCTTTATGTAGACATAAATTTTCAACTTCTTTGGGTAAGTACCAAGAACAGCAACTTTTGGATCATATGGTAAGAGTATGTTTAGTTTTGTAAGAAATTGCCAAACTACCTGATGTGGTTTGGCTGTGTCCTAACCTGAATGTCATCTTGAATTGTAACTCCCACAATTCCCATGTGTTGTAGGAGGAACACGGAGGGAGGTGATTGAATTACGGGAGTGGGTCTTTCCTGCACTGTTCTCATGATAGTGAATGGGTCTCAAGAGATTGATGGTTTTAAAAAGAGGAGTTCCCCCTGCACAAACTCTCTCTTTGTCCACCAGCATCCATATAAGACTTGCTTCTCCTTGCCTTCCGTTATGATTGTGAGGTCTCCCCAGCTTTGTGACACTGTAAGTCCATTACACCTCTTTTTCTTCCCAGTCTTGGGTATGTCTTTATCAGCAGCATGAAAACGGACTAATATGCTACCTTTCAAAGTAGCTGCACTATTTTGCTCTCCCACCAGCAGCGAATGAAGGATCCTGTTGCTCCATATCCCTGCCAGCATTTGGTATTGTCAGTATTTTGGATTTTGGCCATTGTAATAGGTGTATGGTATTATCTCATTATCTCATTGTTTTAATTTGCAATTCCTTAATGACATATGATGATGAGTATCTTTTCATGTGCTTACTTGCCATCTGTATATCTTCTCTGGTGAAGTGTCTGTTCAGACCTTTGGCCCATTTTTAAGTTGGGTTATTTTCTTATTATTGAGTTTTAAGAGTTCTTTGTATATTCTGGATAACAGTCCTTTATCAAATGTGTCTTTTGCAAGTACTTTCTCCTAGCCTGTGGCTGGCTCCAGGATCTGTAGTGATATCCTCTGTTTTGTAATTTTGGTGATTTGTACCTTCTGTTTATCTTTGTCAGCCTAGCTAGAGGTCTATCAATTTTATTGGTTTCTTTTTGGGGTTGTGGGGATGGAGAAGTAGCTTTTTGTCTCATTGATTTTCTCTCTTATTTTCCTTTTAAGTTTAATTAATTTCCATTTTAATCTTTGTTATTTCCCCTTTCTGCTTGTTTTGGATTTACTTTGCCTTTTCTAATTTCTTGAGGTAAGAACTTAAATGACTGATTTGAGATCTTTCTTCTTTTCTAATACAGATGTTATGTGCTATAAATTTCCCTGTTGGAATTGCTTTAGTGATATCCCACACATTTTGGTGTGTTTATTTTAATTTGTATCTGATTCTATGCATTTTAAATTTCTTTTAAAACTTTCCATTTGACCTATGGTTCATTTAGAAGTATGTTGTTAATTTCAAGTGCTTGGATGTTTTCCTGTTCTTTCTGCTATTGATTCTAATTCTGCTATTCATTTGTTCCACTGTGGTCAGAGAACATACTGCATGATTTCAGTTATTTAACATTTCCTGAGGTTTGCTTTTATGGCCCAGGATATGCTCTATTTTGTTACAAGTTCAATGAGTACATACAAAGAATCTGTATTCTGCTGTCATTGGATGACATTGGATTCTGTAAAATTCAATAGATCTCATTGACCAATGTTGCTCACTTCTTTTATATTTTTGATGAATTTTTTTCTTGTAGTTCTATAAATTGTTGAGAGTGGGGTGATGAAATTCTCAATATAATTGTGGATTTGTCTATTCTTTCAAACTTGTTTTGCTTCCTGTATTTTGAAGCTCTGTCATTTGGTGCATGCACATTTAGGATCATTATGTCTTCTCATTTATCCTTTTATCGTCATGTAATGTCCCACTTTATCCCTAGTAATTTTATTTTCCCTGAAGTCTACTATTTGGCTTTTGATAAAAGGATTTTATTTCACCTTCACTATGAACTTAGTTTTGCTGGATATGAAATTCTGGTTTAAAATTCTTTTCGTTAAGAAAGTTGAATATTGGCCCCCACTTCTTTCTGGCTTGGAGAGTTTCTGCCGAGAGGGATCTGTTTTTAAAATATAGCTACTCTGGCTTTAATATTTTATTTTTTTTCTTTTCTTTTTTTTCTTTTATTCTATATTTTGAAACAGTGTCTCTCTCTGTCACCCAGGCTGGAGTGCAGCGGTGCAATCATGGCTCACTACAGCCTTGAACTCCTGGCTCAAACAATCCTTTTGCTTCAGCCTCCCTAGTAACTGGGACTACAGGCATGTGCCACCATGCTTGGCTTGCTTTTTTAAATTAATATTTGCATGATATATCTTTTTCCATCCTTATCCTTTTGTGTTTCAAGTTAAGAAAAAAGATAAATGTGTCTAAAGTGAGTTTCTTGTAGGCAGCATATAGTTGGGTCAGGTTTTTTTAAAAAATTCATCCTGCCAATTCCTGACTTTTAATTGCTATATTTAGACTAATTACATTTAAAGTAATTATTGATATGTTAGGTCTCAGTTCCCCTGGCTAGGAAAAGACTTTCCCCCCTTGCGCTTCCCAGGTGAAGCAGCTGACCAGCTCCGATCGTCGGGCACTCCCCAGTGAGATGAACCCAGTACCTCAGTTGAAAATGCAGAAATCACCGGTCTTCTGTGTCGCTGGCGCTGGGAGTTGGAGACTGGAGCATGCTCCTATTATATTTTGAAACAGTGTCGGGCCCCAGACTATCTCTTATTTGTTTTTCTTGCTCCGCCCTCCTCTTATTCTATATTTTGAAACAGTGTCTCTCTCTGTCACCCAGGCTTGCAGCGGTGCAATCATGGCTCACTACAGCCTTGAACTCCTGGCTCAAACAATCCTTTTGCTTCATCCCTAGTAACTGGGACTACAGGCATGTGCCACCATAGCTTGGCTTGCTTTTTTAAATTAATATTTGCATGATATATCTTTTTCCATCCTTATCCTTTTTGTTTCAAGTTAAGAAAAAAGATAAATGTGTCTAAAGTGAGTTTCTTGTAGGCAGCATATAGTTGGGTCAGGTTTTTAAAAAATTCATCCTGCCAATTCCTGACTTTTAATTGCTATATTTAGACTAATTACATTTAAAGTAATTATTGATATGTTAGGACTTAAGACTGTTGTCTATTTGTTTCCTTTATCATTTCTGTTTTCTTGCCTTCTTGTATGTTGTTTGGACTTTTTTTTACAATTCCATTTTGACTTATTTGTAGTGTTTATGAGTATATTGTTTCATATAATTTGTATTAGTTGCTCTAAGTATTACAATATACTTACACAACATCACAATCTACTGGTATCAGTATCTATCTTAGCACTTTGAGTGAAATGTACAAAACTTACTTTCAATTAGTTCAATTTCTTTCTACTTTTAAAGTATTGTTATGAGTATTGCTCTGACAATAAAATTGTCTCAAGTATTTGCTCTGCATACGTCAACTACCACATCAGATGGTTTTCTCATTTTTGCTTCAACCATCAAATATGATTTTAAAAACTCAGGGAAAAGAATAGTGTGTGCTATTTATCCCTATTTTTACCTATTTATATGTTCTTCCTTCTTTTCTGAGGTTCCAAATCTCCTCTTGCTCTAATTTCCTTTCTGTTTGGAGAGCTTCCTTTAGCCACATTTTAAGTGTAGGTCTACTAGCAACACATTCCTTTATATATTTTCATCTGAAAACATCTTTATTCCTCCCTCATTCCTGAGGGATATTTTTGCTGGATATAAAATTTAGGGTTGACAATCCTTTTAGCACTTGAAAACTGTTGTACCACTTTCTATTGGCCTCCATGGTTTCAGATTAGAAATCTGCTATATTTGAGTAAGTTTTCCACTATTGGTAATATGCTGCTGCTTCTTGGCTGCTTTTAAACATGTTTTTATTAATTTGTAGTCTTTAGAAGTTTAATTATGATGTGTCTTGGCATGAATTTCTTTGGGTTTGTCTTGCTTGGGACTTACTGAGATTCTTTAGTCTTTAGGTTTATGTCTTTTGCCAAATTTGGGCAATTTTCAGCTATGATTTCTTTGAATCATTTTCTCAGCCCCACACACTTTCTCCTGACCTTCTGGGACTCTGATGGCATGACTTTTGATTTTTGTTGTTGTTGTTGTTATTTTCCCATTGGTCCTTGAAGCTCAGTTCATTTTTTTAAAATCTATTTTTTCTCTGTTGGTCAGACTGTGTAGTTTCTATTGTTCTATCATGAAATTCACTGATCCTCTCTTTTGAGTATTTATTCTGCCATTGAGCTCATGCATTGTTTTTTTTGTTTCAGTTGTATTTTGGGGTTCCATAATTTCTGTTTAATTCTTTTTTTATCTTCTATTTATTTGCTGAGTCTTTCTCTTTTTTCACTTGGTTCAAGAGTATTTGTAATTGTTATTGTCTTTGAGTGGGGGGCGATTCTGGTCCTGCAGGAGGGCACCTCCCATGCCGCTTGGTGTTGGCAGAATGCTCACTGTTTGCTAGTGCCACTCAGAAGAGTGGAGTGCATTTCCTCGAGTCTCCTGGTGCTTCTCAGTTTTGGGAGGTGGCTGAGAAAACCCGAGCTGCAGGGTGGACAGTGCTTCCCCAGGCCTCATGGTGTGTGTAGGGGGAGGAGGGAGACCTTGGGCTTGTGAGGGGGAGAACATTTCCCCAGGTCACCTGGTGTTGATGGGCCCTCTCCATCCTTGCTGGCACCCAAGGGGGCGGGCATGGTTTGTGGTGGAAAGTTCTTCCAGCGCTGCCTGTTGGGCCCTGGGCCAGAAAGGTTTTCCTGTGCTGCCTGGTGCCTGTAGCTCTCCTGCTCAGTCCCTGTCTGTGTCACCTGATTCCTGCTGGTGTTGCCCGCTGGTGCTTTCCTGAGCCACTGGTGCCCATGGATATGGGGTGGGACATTGGGCCCATGGGTGGGGAGTGCTTTCTGGGCCACCTATGCCAGAGGGGCTCCTGGTTGTTCCCAGCTGATGTGCCTGCTGGGGCTAGAGGCGCTTCCCAGGGCTGCTTGCTGGTGCTCAGCGGGTGTCAGTAGACCCCAGGACTATGGGTGGAGACTCTGCCAGACCACCCAGTGCTGCAGAGGCTCCTGGCTGACCTCTGCTGGCACCATGGGCAGAGCAGAAAAGTATTCAAGAAAGGTTGGGCTGCCTTCTGCTGCTTGGTGCGGTTGAGTAATCTGGAGGTCTGGGCCTGGGCTGCCTTCTGCCCCCAGGTGGGGGTGGGAGCACTGGGATGCTGCCCTTCCTCAAGTCCTCGGGTCCCCTCCACAATCTGGTCTCCCCCTCCCACCTGTCAGACGCTTCCTCTGACTGTCACCTTGTGGGAGGAGCAGGGAGGGAGGAGTCTGTGCCTCCTTGTCAGAATCAGAAGTTGTTAAATCTTAACAGTGTCATAGGAGGAAAAGAAGTTTTAAATTTTGATGAAATCCAAATAATCAACTTTTTAAAAAGCCTTTAACAACTCTCTGTCTCCTGTGCAGGGGTTGTCAAACTTTTCTTAAAGGGTTAGATAGTGAATATTTTAAGCTTTGCGGGCCATGTGATATTGGCTGGAAGTGTTTGAGTGCCGTGGTAGCGTGAACGCAACCATATACAGTATGCAAATGAGTGGGTGTGGCTGCATGAAAGCCACTATAGACAATATGCAAATGGATGGGCGTAGCTGTGTCACAGTAAAACTTTATTCAGATAAACAAGCCATGGACTGGGCGTGGTGGCTCATGCCTGTAATCCCAGCACTTTGGGAGGCCGAGGTGGGCAGATCACCTGAGGTCAGGAGTTTAAGACCAGCCTGACCAACATGGTGAAACCCCGTCTCTTCTAAAAATACCGAAAACATTAGCCGGGCATGGTGGATCCCAGCTACTCAGGAGGCTGAGGCAGGAGAATTGCTTGAACCCAGGAGGCAGAGGTTGCAGTGAGCCGAGATTGGGCCGCTGCACCCTAGCCTGGGCAAGAGAGAGGCTCCATCTTGGGGAAAAAAAAAAAAAAAAGCTGTGGGTTGGATCTGGCCCAGGGGCTGTGGTTTGCTGACCCCTGGTCTGTAGGATAAAGTGGGGTGCGGCAGTCGATACCCCCATGATTGGACCCCTGCAGTCTCTGTGGCTCTACCCAATTGCATGCTGACCTGAAGTCCTTCGTGCATTAGGCTGTGGACCGTGTTCCTGGAACAGACTGTCTCCCTCTCCCTAGCCTTTCTGTGGACCACGGGCCTGGGACACGCTGTCTCCCTCTCTCCAGCCTCCTTCTGGAGAGAATGTGACTCACACTTTAAGATTCATCCTAAAGATCAGGCCACTATCAACCTTTCTGACCCCTCTGAAGTTGACACTCCCTCCAGACGTGTACTGCAGTGTGTGTAATATTTTACTGTCATCGTTTGTTATATTTTTACCATGATAGAGACTGTGGACCTATTGGGAACCATGTCTCTCTCCCGGTGTTACACCTCACTTGTCGTAGCACTGACTGAAGAAGTGCTGACCTTGTGTTCCATTCAGACTTAGTTAAAAAGAAAATGCTTGTCGGGTGACTGGAGGAGGACGGTTCTTAAGCGAGTGGAACTTGGCCTGGTGGCGTTGCCTAAAGCTGCCGCCCTTCCTGGGCTTCTGCATCTCATGCTCATCTCACAGGTTCCTGCCCCTCTCACCTCACCGGCCTAGGAGATGAGCGGCCTCCATCCCTTACAACCATGCACAGCATGGCAATTCCCCACAGAGACCATCCTTTCCCCTCGATCCTAACTCAAAGCATAGGCAGTTTTCCCTGACTCAGTATGTCTTCTGCATAGGGTGTTAGGGGCTAGTTATCTCCTCAGTAATTTTCTCTATATCTTGATAAAAAGGTTAATACACAAAAGCAGCAACCACCATTTTTCAGCTTATACATTGTCAGTAGCCTCTCTTCCACCATATAACCTCACACTTAGAGGCATTACATTCCCATGGCGCGTCCTAGGCACAGTCTGTCTAGCCTTAGAAAGCTAACGTCGTCTTAACCTCGCGGCCACAGCCACCAGCTGTGAAGACCGGGGCCGCGGGAAGCTGAAGTGTGGCGAGTGGGTTGCTATGGCAGTTATCAGCACTGCACTTTCAAATATCACAGGGCGGAAATTGCTTCGCTCAGCAGTGTCCGTTTTTAATCTGCACATTAGTCCTTTCTGCAAATCAGTGCCTGGTAGGAAACTGATCTGCTGTTAGATTGAGTGGCTCCAGAGTCCTTCTTTGTGGAGGGGGAGAGATAAGGGAGAGGGACAGTTCCCAACAGTCTCTGCCTCTTCTGCCACCATGGATTCCGCTGACAGGAAAGGCCTTCTCGCCGCTCATGAGCCTGTGCGTCCTGAATAGGCTGGGATGAGAGCTGCTGGGCGGCGCACACAGAGGGCACAGGCCACTCGATCATGGTTGGCTTTGTCCTGAGGCTCCCTTCCTGGGGCTGCTTCCCTCCTGATTCGTCCTCAGACAGGTGGTCCCCTCCTGACTTCGCTCCATCACACACAAACATGCACACACGCGTGTACACATGCACACATGCGAGCACACACAAACGAGCACACACATGAGGACACATACATGCACATGCATGCACCACACAAAATGCACATACGTACACACGCACCACACAGCACACCCATGTGAGCATGCACATATGAGCACACACACCACATACATACATGCCTGTGAGCATGCACAGAGGTGTCCACACACCACACACATGCACATGTGTGAGCACACACATGTGCACACACATGACAGGCACCCTTGGCACTGCTCTCTGCTCCAGCTACGGAAGCCCCTGCCCCTGCTTTGATGGTGTGGTTGTGGTGCACAGAAATAGTGAATCCAGTATCTGCCTGAGCCCAGGGCAGAGGGGCATGAAGGACAGACACCCAGGTGTGAGCGAGTGGGCATGTGGCCATCTGGGTGCGTGTGCTGCTGAGCATGGAGGGCCAACGGATCCACATGTGACAAGTGGAGCGCTGAGGTGGGCCTGGGCGCTTTGTGGTGAAATTTGCAAAGGTCTTTGTGAGACAGGAGGGAGCCCTGGGGAAGAGGCCCTGGAGCACCATGTGTCCTAGAGGGGGGGTCAGAGATGGAGGCTGATGGTCACAGGAGAGAGGAAGAGGGCAGAGTGAGGAAGGATGGGGAAGAAGAGAAGATGGAGTACACCAGCCGAGCCCATGAAGGCCGAGGTGGCGTGCAGAATCATTTTCTACCTTCACAAGACGTTCTCTATGAGAAGCACCAGTAGAGCAGTGAGGCTGTTTCCTGATAGCAGCACTGGGCTCTCTTAGTTATTCACGAAGTCCTGGACCCAGAGGGACTGAGTCCATGGAGCTCCTCCCCAGTCCCTCATTTCCTCCTGGGGCGCTGGAGCCTGGTGAGCCAGGCGTGGCCATGACCTCTGGGACGAGTCAGTAAATCTGGAGCTTCCCACATCCATCTGTGGCACAGAGGGAGCCATCTCTGGACACTACCAGAATGTGGTCAGAACCCAAAAGCCTCATGAGCAGGGGTGTGGAGGGGAGACAAGAGTTACTACTGCCTTTATCAGCCACTCCATCATGCATCAGGTAGCACCATTCATACCTTGTCCGGAGAATGCAGCCTTGCGGCTTGTTTGCAAACAACAGTGCTTGTCCTGTAAGTCAGCGCCTCAAAATATGAGTTGATTTCAGGTTCTGAAATATTTCTTACGTTTTGGTTCAGGAGTTTTAGTGAAATAAAAGATGGGTCTAGTTTGAACTGGTTCAACAGGTAATCACAAGTTGAGCTGATTCATCTAGAAAAAGATGACTTTCTGGGCTCTTTCATGCTTTAGTTTGGTTCACAACCTTGTTAGACATTGACAGAGGAACCCAGTGAGGGTTGCTGTGAATAGGAGAGTGTGTAACCTGTGTGGCATGCAGCCCTCTCAGCTAAACATGGACCTCGACGCCCTTCCTACTATAGCAGCCGCAAGCCAGAAACATCAGCCACTGTCTCTGGAAAGCGCCTGGCTGTTTGGGTCTCATCTCTCTCCAAGATTTGATGGGTGATTCAGTCAAGTACGAGTGCTGTTCACGAGAGCCTTCCAGGCGTGGGGCATTGTGCCGCTTCTAAGCATGTAAGAGCAGGGCCCAGGACTGCGCCCGGCATTGACCCACCATTATTTTTTGCTTTGTTTTGTTTTATATTTTTTATTTATTTATTTATTTATTTATTTATTTATTTTTTGAGACAGAGTCTCACTCTGTCGCCCAGGCTGGAGTGCAGTGGCACCATCTCAGCACACTGCAAGCTCCGCCTCCTGGGTTCATGCCATTCTCCTGCCTCAGCCTCCCGAGTAGCTGGGACTACAGGTGCCTGCCACCATGCCCGGCTAATTTTTTTTGTTTTTATATTTTTAGGAGAGACAGGGTTTCACCGTGGTCTTGATCTCCTGACCTCGTGATCCGCCTGCCTTGGCCTCCCAAAGTGCTGGGATTATAAGCGTGAGCCACCGCACCCAGCCTATTTTATTTTTTTGAGACAGGGTCTCACTGTCATCCAGGCTGGACTGCAGTGGCATGATCTCAGCTCACCTCTGCCTCCCAGGTCCAAGCGATTCTCCTGCCTCACCCTCCCAAGTAGCTGGGATTACAGGTGCCTGCCACCATGCCTGGCTAATTTTTGTACTTTTAGTAGAGATGGAGTTTCACCATGTTGGCCAGGCTGGTCTTGAACCCCTGACCTTAGGTGATCTGCCCGCCTTGGCCTTCCAAAGTGCTGAGATTACAGGTGTGAGCCACGGCACCCAGCCTGACCCACAGTTGATGGTGCACCATGCACTTCAATGCGTCAGTCGGGTGTCACCGTTGGAACTGCAGAAACTTTTATCTGGAGATGTAAATGGAAAAGGGATTGAGTGTCCTGAGAGCCTTCTGCACGGGCGCAGCTCCAGTCTCAGTCCACATTCCATGGCTGATCACAGAACCCGCCAGGAGCTGTCCTCAGGAACAGTGCGTGTCCAGTGTATCCCGCCGCCGCCTGACCCAGAAACTCCGTGATTTTATGTCCTCTATCAAGCAGAAAGAATTCTCCATGGTTGCTATTGTTTAAAACCTATGGCTCCTGATTAAAAAATCACGAGCATGCCGATAGCAGAGCTGAGCCCTCGCTTTAAGGAGCTGAGGATCGAGCATCTGATGCTCATGCAGGAGGCAGGGGTTTCCCCAGAACTGAGGGGTTCGGGCGCTGGATGGCCCAGCAGAGCCAGACCACGTGTGCCCCACGGCACACCGCAGTGAACCACAGAGCAATGACTCTCTTTGAAACAGAACCATGAGGAAGAGGCAGAAGCTTCCTAACTCAGTCTCTCCTGGAATCCAACTTAAAAAGAGTCCTGCCCGGCCTGCACCCGCTGTCAGCGCACTCCCATGCGTGCACACAGGGGTAGACAGTCACGGCTTCTGCACTGGAGCACTGACACCTTGCAGAGGAGCGACTGAGCTCACAGACCCACTTGGAGACATTAAACGTTGGCTTGGGCAGAGAATGAATCAGGAGCTCCTGACCACCCCAGTCTGATTCTCCAAAGCTCTGAGAGTAGGCATTTGTGCTGACCGGCAGTACCCGGAGGGCTGACATCTGTTGCCTGCAAGGATTGGCGAGAAAGCTGGACAACTTTCAAGTACATCTAACAGTCATGGCAAGTCTAATGCTGGTAAATGGTGCAGAATCAGTCATGAAGTCCAGTTTTGGTACAGTTATAAAACCTCATATTCCTGACTAAGGAAGCCAGAGGTAAAGGGACAATGGTCTCTTTCTTCCCCTGAAGTTATTTCTTTTAGCTGGTAAACCAGAGACCATATGAGAAAGAGAAGAAAAGGTTTTCTCGGAGGTCTTTCTGGTGTGCAAGGCCTGCCTAGACAAAATGTGGTTCAAACTCAGCCAAAAATGTTCATAGAAGACACTTTGGGATCATTTGTTTTTTTCCTGCCTTTTTTTTGGGGGGGGGGGAAGAATTGCTTTGTTTTGTGAATATATGTACATATTAGGTATAAAAAACATGTAGGTTTCGGTTTGTGTTCAAAGACTTCCAGTGAAACTGCAATAGTCCAGATTGCCCTGTGTTGTTTTTCAAGGAAACACTCACGTGGCCCGTGCAGGGCGACATCGTAGGGGCCTGGGGTGGGAAAGGCCAACACCACCGTGCACCCCCACCCCACTGGCGTCTCTATCCTTCCCACGGGCCCTGCCTGCCTGACTCAGACAAGGGCCGGCCTCGGTTCTGGCTGGAAAGAAGTCAGCGGTTCCCTTCCCACCTAGTCCTCCTGTACATCTTCCTTCTGTCTTTCCTCTCTTCTGTGCTGTTCTCAGTTTCCCATTGTTCTAATCGCCCCTCTCTTCTCTTCCCCGGGGCTCTGGCTCTCCGGGTCCCCCTCTGGCCTCCTCACTCTGGTTTATCTCCCTTGCCTGCACTTGCCTGGTTCTCACATTTCATCCCACACAGAGCACCCGATGGCCTTCCAGCCAGCGTCAGGGAGCAGCGCAGGGGCGCGAAACCCTGGAAAAGTGAACGGAAGCTCCCGGGGAGCTGCCTGCCGTGCACCTTTGCAGATCTTCAAAGACGCTCACCAGTGATGCCAGGACAAAACACTTTGCAAACTTCTCTTCCAAGAACAAACCTTTACCAGACTTATTACCTTTAGTTAAAAAGCCAGTATTTTAACTTTTTCTACCTATTGATTTTCTATCTGTCGATAACTTCTTATCAGGACAGTGTCCTGAGCAGTACAGGAAAATCTGTACTTATACAGGAAATTATAGAAATTGTAGAATTTTCTGAGAAATAGGAAAATCTATATATTGGCGAAAGCTGCTGTGTGAGTTTCCCGGGGCTGCTGTCACAAATGAACACAAACTCACAGGCTGAACACAGGTTTGTTATTTCACAGTCTGTGGGTTAGAGTCCGACGCGGTGTCCACTCAGCGATAGCCGGGCTCCTTCCAGCAGCTCTGGGGAGATGCCGTTTCTCTACCCTTCCAGCCTCCAGGACCTCCTTGCGGGCTCCTCCCCATCCTCACAGCCACAGGCAGCCCTGCCTGCTCCATCCTTCCCTCGTTCCGTCTCCCTCGGCCTCTCTCTTCTGCAAGCTTCCATGGAAGGGTCCTTGAGGTTACATGGGGTACACCCAGATGATCTGGGACAGCCTCCCTATTTCAAGGTGGGCTGAGTAGCTACCTCCTTTCCCTGAAGCTTTAATCCCTCACCATGGAGCATTATGCAGTCACGGGGCCCAGGATGGGGACGAGGATGTTTTTGAGGGACTATGACTCTGCCTAGCGCCGTTGGTATAAATCTTAGATTACGCTGAAATAAATTCCTTTTCATGACCATCATATGAACCAAACTCATCATATAATGTTTGAAAAGATCACTGTAGCTTTAAATTATTTTGTGTGCTTGTAACATGTTAACATCTGCTAGGCTTTGTAATAACTCTTTCATCTTTAACCATTCTCTAAAAATGTGTTTTCTAGCCTGTATTAGTTCTCTTTTTTTCTCTCCAAACCAGATAACAGTTGTTTAGCAGGAGAAGCTTTTCTCTGGGTCTCAATCTGCATGTCTCTAAAATGAGATTTTTAGACTTCCTGCCAATTTGTCATAAACATCAGAGTGATAAAATGTGGTCTCTGTCGCAAAGAAATTTGCAAATTTCAGGGGAGATAAGAGATCTCCCCAAATGTTGAGAAATTTTGCAAAATTGCTAATATTTTCATTTGACCTCGTTATGGAAATATCAGTGTTCAATGGCGTGTAGTTCATATCCAATAATTTACCTACAAATGTTAGCCCAGGTCAGGACCTGCCCTTTCTAGGAAGGCCTGAGCCGTCGTTGGAGTGCGTGTCAGTGCAGGCCGGGGAGTGGAGGAGCAGTGGGGCTTTCACCCGCTGCATTCGTACATGGCTGCAGCAGCTGCGTGGTTACTGGGTTGTTTGGGAGTTTCGCAATTTCTAATTCTTCCTGAGGGATTGTGCGGGATTCCATCTCACCCCGATGCAGTGTGACATTCGGGAACCAGACAAGCTGTCTGTTGGGTTAGAAGGCGCCCAGGGGAAGATCCATGGACAACCCTTCACCTGGGGATTTAAAATCTACATTAAAGAAACCGTCTTGTGGCCCTTGAGATGCATACCTGGTTTTATGGCCAGAGCAGCGTCCGCACCTCCGTCTCTCTCTGTGGGCTCTCCCGCCATGAGTGCTTCCTCATCTCATGGAGGCCCTCCCTGGTTCCCAGGGGCCCTCCCTCTGCCCCCAGCCACGTGGCCTCTTTTCCAGATTCTTCTCTGTAACCTGCTATGGTTTCCGCAGAGGCGCCCCACCTGCCTGCCATGGAGGGCCCTTCCTGCCTCCCCTCTGATCCCATCAGGACAGACCTGGAGCTTGTCAGTCACTTATGCCCTTTCCTGTCCTGCATCCGAGTCATCTGCTTGGGTCTCCAGCTACCCTGGGGATGTGGAGTGTTGGGGATGAGGACAGGGCTGCCTGACCCCAGCCATCCTCAGGCTCCACCCCATGTCCCCAGGGCAGGCTGGGCCCTGTGGCTGTGCCCCCTTGGGTCCTGTGTCCCCAGGGCAGGCTGGGCTCTGTGCCTGTACCCCCTCGGGTCCCATGTCCCCAGGGCTGTGCTCTGTGGCTGTGCCCCCTGAGTCCCCAGGGCTGAGCTCTGTGGCTGTGCCCCCCGGCTCCCCTCCAGCACTGCATGGTGCTGTCATTGGCCTGTCAGCGCCATGGCACTGTTTGTTTTGAAACATGCCCATCAACAGCCTCTATTAAAACTGCGGGGAGCTGCCCAGGCTTTTGATGCCCCGACTGAAGGAACCGCAGGCCTGCCTGAGCCTCATTCATTAACTTTTTCCACACTGTTTAGAAGCACAGAGAGACTCATCAGCTCAGTGGCAAGAGTTTCGTTTCTGAGCCTGAGAAGCATGTTTGTTGCTGCATCTGATTTCCTTCAATAAACATGAGAGCACGTGGTGGTGAGACAGGTCAGGGACTCCTGCTCCAAGCAGGGTCTGGAGAAGAGGTGACTGTCACACAGCACTGATGGCAATGCTCACGCTGCACACGCATGTCCTCAGCAGGTCCGTGTGTGTGCGTGTTCTCCTGTGCGAAGGGAGCCACCTTTTGAGGGTCCCATGGCTGTTTGCGCAGATGCCTTCTAGAGGAAAGGGCCCCTGGGGTCTGTGATGTGCATCTGAGGAACTGGGCTCCCCTGGGGCAGGGGTCCCAGGAGGTCATCTTCTCGCTCCTCTTTCTTTCTCTTCTCACTTTGCTCTCAAGGTTGGGGCACTGGGGGGTGCAGCCACGTCTTCACAGCCCTGCTGTGGGGGCGACCTTGGGCAGAAGAGGCCGCGTGGGTGCTGGAGCCAGCTGTGGGTCCCACCCCATTGCCGCCATCAAGTCACCACAGCAATCAGCACATACCCCGAAAGCACCTTGACCATCATTACCAGCAGAACACACTTGAGAGAGAGCTTAGCATCACAACACGCTCACCACAGAGGCGAACGGCTCCCGAGTGATCCCACGTGCGTGTGTGCAACATGTGTGCACATGAAACAGGGAGAGAGACAGAGACAGAGACAGGCAGGGAGAGACAGAGATAGGGAGAGACAGAGAGAGAGAGGAAGAGACAGAGAGACAGAGACAGTAAGATACAGAGAATCAGAGACAGAGTTAGGGAGAGACAGAGAGAGACAGGGATAGAGAGAGATGGGGAGAGACAGAGAGACAGAGACAGACGGAGAGACAGAGAGACACAGAGAGAGACAGGGACAGGAAGAGATATAGAGACAGAGACAGGGAGAGACATGTAACTCTAAATGTGGCAGAGGCTGGTGGGTGTGATCAGGGTCGGGGGGTGTGTGGGGGTGGCGAGCGGAGATGCTGGAGTCTGTGTGGGAAGTGAATGACTTACTAAGTTCAAAGGCGGGAATGGAAAGTCCCCTGTATGGAGAGGCTGCTGTTGACTTGCAGGTTGACAGCTGACTTCTCTTTCATCTGCCACAGCCCCTGTGAAGGGACCAGTCACCATTTTTTCACTGAAACTTGTGCAGGCAAATCATGGGGAGAGGAAATGGCCATCTGGGGGTGAGGGGAGACTTGGAGAAAACCAGGCAGAGCTCTTGGGTTTTGAAGCACAGGGGAGCTTCCTAGGCTTTTCAGAGGAGGACCAGTGTGTTGTGGTTATTTCTGAGGAAGGACCATCTTCACCGGCTCATCCAGGATGGAGGGTGGAGGAGAAGCTCTCACGGCCAAGGGCCTGAGGAGATGCTCGTGACACCACCTCAGGGTTCTGCCTCGAACTGAACTCGGGAGAGAGGAAAGAATCGATGATGACTGCAACATTTTGAGAGTGGAGAACCGAGGAAGAAGAAGGAATTGAAAAGTAAAAAAGGGGGAAAACAGATGATGAGTTCAGTTTTCCAAATGTCAGATTTCAAATCTGTGTGGGACGTGGCTGTCGTTTCCTCCCACAGTCATCGAAAGCAGGGTCGCCTGTGGTGGGCATGGCGTGAGGGCCGCACCCCAGCAGCACAGAGAGCAGCCTGCTCAATGCCACGTGACCTGCACAGCCACAGCGTTCCATTTCCTTCACGTTTTTTCTTTTTCTTTCCTTCCTTCCTTCTCTCCCTCCCTCCCTCCCTGTTTCCCTTCCCTCCCCTCCCTCCCTCCTTTCCTTCCTTCCTCTTTCTCTCTTTTCCTCCCCTTCCTTTCTTTTTCCTTCCTTCCTCCCCTCCTCTCCCCTCCCCTCCCCATCCCCTCTCTTCTCTTCTTTTCTTTCTTGGAGTCCCACTTTATCACCCAGGCTGGAGTGCAATGACATGATCTCTGCTCACTGCAACCTCCGCCTCCTGGGGTCAAGCGATTCTCCTACCTCAGCCTCCCGAGTAGCTGGGATTACAGGCGCCTGCCACCACGCCCGGCTAATTTTTGTATTTTTAATAGAGATGGGGTTTCACCATGCTGGCCAGGCTGGTCTCGAACTCCTGACCTCATGATCCGCCTGCCTTGGCCTCCCAAAACACTGGGATTACCAGTGTGAGCCACCACGCCTGGCCTCCTTCACATTTTCTCAAAAGCGAGAGCAGCCCCACGCACACTGGGAGCTCACTTGAGTACCTTCCTTGGTGCTTTGCCAGTGAAGGAGGGCTTGGGAGCCGCTTTGACCATCATTAAAATAGCATTTCAATCATAATACATCAAAAATGTAGTAATATGAAAACTGAAAAACTCCAGTGATGTTTCAAAGCAATGCAGTTTAAAAAAACCAATTCAATCCATTAACCAAAATAAACTTGGGGGAAACAACGCATTTTCTATGCTGGCAAGCAGATGTCCAAGACTGTGTCTGTTTGGGGTGAAAATGCAGGTTGCATCCTGCAGGAAGCCAGCATGGGGATGGGCTACTCACTCACCTCCCAGGGCAGCGAGGTAGCCGCTGACTCCAGCAGGCCTTGAAACCTCCCCTGCAAACGCAAGAGTATCGTCTCAGGCAGCGCAGCCGCCAGGGCCTCACTGTATCACCCCAAAGCGGGCGAGTTTCTAAATATTCAGCTGCTGGCACCAGCAGCAGAACCCACTACAAGGCTCCAGGCATTCGGATGCCTCCAGCCAGGCCAGCACGCCCACCTTTTCCTGAGCTGCAGGGCAGCCCAGTCATGGAGGTGGGAGCTCGGCTTTCTTCCTCCACGAGCAGGGACATGGCTTCAGGAACCCACTGGAGGAGATGAGGGGCCTCCATGGTCTCAGCCCTCGCTTTGTGCACGGACTCTGGCCTTGGCACCGGGGCGTCTCCATCCTCCCGAGGGCAGTCGGAGGCTGAATGTCTTCAACAGGAGCACACGCAGGAGAGAGAGCTCAGACGTGCTTATGGCCAGGATCCACGCGTGTCCTCCTGTGAGAGGGAGACTGTGAAAATCCAGTAGACAATGTCAAAGCGTTGTTTTCCAACACGCGGCCTGAGCGCCTTACGCTTTATGAGAGATGGCACAGGCATGGGAAACGGCACAACCTGAAGTCAGCTCTGCAGCTTTCCAAGGTGTGAACGCCTGGGGAGCCAGCAGAGACCCCACCACACCTCAGCGGTCCCAGTGTCCCTGGAAAAGGCCATTTCAGCTGAGCTAGGAAGGCTGAGAACAGTTTCCAAAGAGACTTGTGATTCTGGTCTCCATTTGTGTCCCAAATGAGATCGAGTGAAATGAAGTATATTAATATTTTTTTTTTTGAGATTTTGACAGACCCCAAGTCATAGTAGTTTAAAGAAGACAAAAACTTTATTGTCCTCCCCAATGTGAAACTATTTTAATTAGTTAGGATTAGTTTCAATGGTGAATGATAGAAAACCCCAAATAATAGAGGCCAAAACCCTTGCTATTCGGAGTGTCGTCAGCATTTCAGCAGGAGGTAGTCTCAGTCGCAAACCCAGGCTCTCTGGTCAGAATCTGCATTTTGACAAGATCTGCTGGTGACTTACAGGCATACTAAGCTTTGAAATAAAATGGGGGTTTACTTCTCTCTCATATTTAAGTCCAGAAATGATCTCCCAAAGCTCAGTATGTGCCTCATGAAGTCAGCAAGGCAGACATTTTTTTTTTCATCTTCCAGCTTCATTCTGTGTGTCCTGTACTCACAGTCATCTCATGCTGCAGGGTGGCTGTGTGTGCTCCGTCCATCACACCCATATTTCAGGTAGGGACGGTTCCCGGAGGGTGCTCAGCACCTTGCCGACATCCTGCTGGCTGGCACGTTCACACGTGGCCCTGTTAGCCGCAAGGGCCTTGCTGACATCCTGCTGGCTGGCATGTTTGCACATGGCCATGTTAGCTGCGAGGACAATGCTTCTGCACGTTTTGGTTTCTTCCCTTTCATCCTCCCACCCCTGACCGTTTTTGCCTGGGAGCAAGTGCCTAATAAATCACCTGCTCAAATCTTTGACTCAGAGACTGTTTCTAAGCGAACCCACGCTGAGACAATGAAATCAACACTACCACCCATTTAGTTGCCAGCTGGGTGGAGAGCGGGCTGCTCTTCTGAGATGCTTTTCAGCCTCTGAAGGCTCCTTTCCAGAAGGCCCTGTCTATTTGGGCTACTTGCTTCCAGAGCAATTGCATCTGACTGGATAGCTGATGGGCGATAAGGCCTGTAAACCTCAAGCCACATCTTTAAAGATGAGGGTCCTGATGTTCCACAGTGTGGGAAGTTACTGGGGTCCAGCCAGTGTGTTCTGGGAGCTGCCTGAATGAAGGTCAATTTGTTGTTTTAGTTGGTTGGCTTGTTTAAAAAAAAATTAAATAAGAAATAAGAAAAAACATGCAGTGGCTTTGAGGTAGAACAGAAAATCCAGTGAGCCTGCTCTGTGCCTCTGGCAGAAGAAACTGTGAAGATTTGCATTTAGAAAAACGCCTCCTCAACTTTGGTGGCACCTGATGGTTCATGGTTCCTAAAATTAGAAAATGCTAGAGCCTCGGTTCTCGGGAGGCTGAGGCAGGAGAATTCTTTCTTTTTTGGCCACTTTCTTTCTACAGAGCCAGACTCCGTCTCAAAAAAAAAAAAAAAAAAAAAAAAAAAAATTTTTGGTGGCACTTTTCTTTCTTTCTGCTAGAGCCTCGGTTCTTTCTTTTCTTTTCTTTTTTTTCTTTTTTTTTTTTTTTTTTTTTGATGGAGTCTCACTCTGTCACCAGGCTGGAGTGCAGTGGCATGATCTTGGCTCACTGCAACCACCACCTCCTGGGTTCAAGTGATTCTCCTGCCTCAGCCTCCGGAGTAGCTGGGACTATGGGCGCCCGCCACCATGCCTGGCTAATTTTTGTATTTTTAGTAGAGATAGGGTTTCACCATGTTGGCCAGGATGGTCTCGATCTCTTGACTTCATGATCCACATGCCTCGGCCTCCCAAAGTGCTGGGATTACAGGCGAGAGCCACCGCACGAGCCTTGGTTCTATGCAAGTATTTCGGAGACAATTAGACAAACATCCCACAGTCCCATTTTGAAGCCTGGCATTGTGTTGGCTGCAATGAATTCTGGGGGTGGAGGTGGCTAGCGAGAGAGAGTTGGGAGTCTTGTTTTGTTTTGTGTGTCCTGGAGGAGTTTAGGGTTCTGCGGGGTAATATGTGCTTGCAGGTGCAGCAGGAGTAGCTTTCCCAGGAGAAAGCCCTGTGAGTAGCTTTCTCACAGCAGTTCAGTCCCCGAGCAGACAGAAGAGGTGAAATAGAAACACTTTCTTAATGGCACGGGGACCGTGACACATTCCTTTGATGAACGGTGATGGAGTCAAACATGGGGAATTCACTATTGCGACATCTGTGTTGTATGGGAGCTAATGGCTTTGAATGAGCCCATATTCATTTTTCTAGCAATTTTGATGTTGACATAAAGAGAGAATGTGTGTGGACGGAGGAGGCTGCCCTGCACAGACTCTGGGTGTACTTTTTGCCAGTGACATTATGTTCCAGAGTCATTTTGCTTGTTTGGTTTTTCTGAAGGGAAAACATCCCCACAGTTTTGGGGACTGCTGTTTCTCTCATGCCACATGTGAAGATCTGTGGGGTCCACCGTCTGCAACTGTGCTGTCCAGCATCAGTTCCATTCACATTGGTTCTTACTTTCAAAGTCTATTCTGTTATAGGGAGAAGACTGCACATATAACACAGCTCGGCGTGGAAAACCTTCCGCCTGGAGGGGTTGCCTTCCTAGAGGTGTGGCGTTGCCCTCCGTTTTGAACAGGCTGTGAGCTGTTTTGTCATTTGGATTTTCTAGATGCAAACAGCAGAAGCCGCTGGCCAATCACCAAAGGGAAAGTGCTGTTAGGATATCAGGGCCGGGAGCTGCAGCAATGTGGCTGACAGAAGAGAGCTAACGCACTTTTGGAGGTGAGGAGCTGGGCGCTATGCTGGAGACAGCTGGGCAGAAGCAGTTAGCGGGGCGTTTCCTTGTGTCCTTAGCTCAAGAGTCACAGTTTCAGGAGCGAGCATCTCAGAGGTCAGGGTTCATTCACATGCCACCTCCCTTCTAACTGTGTCATTGGGGAGGGGCCTGTCTGGACCCTCTGGCTCCTGTGGCAAGAGACGGTCCCATCAAGTCATCCAAGGGCCTGGAAGGAGGCTCCCAAGGAAAGCAGGAGGGGTGGGTGCTGAGCAGCATCCAGCAGCAAAAATAGGCTCCAGCCCCTGCAGGTGTGGCTGCGCCATCCCAGGGAACGTGCCCCGGCAAGCACTGGTGCTGTTCTCATTACAGGCGGGGTTGGTTTCACTGGACAGGTAACACTTCCTCACCTCTCGCCCTCTGGATCGAAAGCAGGTGCTTTCGAGGGCAGATCATGTGGGCGTGCCGTCTGGTTGCTGGGTCCACGCGGGTTCTCAATCGTGACCTGGCTTGCAAGCTCTTTCCACAGTCAGATAAATGAAGCCGTCGGGGAAGTATCCTCAAACTCTTACAAATAAGCGTGTGATAATGACACATGGGGGCCCTTCTAAGACCTCCGCTAGGCATATCAGTGACTGTGCTCATGAGCGCCGACCTCCGCTAGGCGTTATCAGTGACTGCTTGTGAGCACGGACCTCCACTAGGCATATCAGTGACTGTCATGAGCGCGGACCTCCGCTAGGCATGTCAGTGACTGTGTCATGAGCGCCGACCTCCGCTAGGCGTTATCAGTGACTGTGCTCGTGAGCACGGACCTCCACTAGGCATATCAGTGACTGTGTCATGAGCGCGGACCTCCACTAGGCATGTCAGTGACTGTGTCATGAGCGCGGACCTCCGCTAGGCATGTCAGTGACTGTGTCATGAGCGCCGACCTCCGCTGGGCGTTATCAGTGACTGTGTCATGAGCATGGACCTCCGCTAGGCATGTCAGTGACTGTGTCATGAGCGCCGACCTCCGCCGGGCGTTATCAGTGACTGTGTCATGAGCATGGACCTCCGCTGGGCGTTATCAGTGACTGTGTCATGAGTGCGGACCTCCCCTAGGCATTATCAGTGACTGTGTCATGAGTGCGGTCCTCCCCTAGGCGTTATCAGTGACTGTGTCATGAGTGCAGACCTCCCCTAGGCGTTATCAGTGACTGTGTCACGAGCGCGGACCTCGGCTTGGGGATATCAGTGACTGTGGTCATGAGCGCGGACTTTCGCCAGCCAGCTTCAGAGGAGTGGGGTCTTTCTCCACTCTGCTTCTCCCAGGTGACCATCTTGTGAAGGCGATGTGTTCTTTACACACAAGTTCTGTGTGTATGCGTGTGTGTGTGTTCCACACACAGGACCAAAGTTGAGATAGGCGCCCATTCTCTTGGTCCCACTCATGGCCCCAGTCGGCTGTCAGAAGTGGGTGTTCTCCACATGTACGCACCACGTCAGGGCACAGTGGTCACGTTTCACACCTCAGCAGGTGCCTTGATGTTGACCGGAGGCCCCAAAATCATCTCTTTCTGTGACTTCCAGATCTTAGATTCCCAGGAACTGGAAAACGGCTGTTAGTATCTTTTGGGTCCAAGAAACTTTGTCAGAGCCCTTGTGGGAGAACCATAGATTCTCACTGGATAAAGGGAAGAGTCTCGTGTTAGAGGAACTGCCTGTCTCCCCACATTCTCAGGTTCTGGAGAGCAGCTGAAAGCCATCTGGGTGGAGGTTAAGAGCTCCAACCGTGTAGCTTTGATATATCGGGCAAGTTGCTTAAGCTCTTTAATGCTGTTTCCTCATTTATTGTGTGAGGCCAAAAATACGCATTCCCTAAAGTTGTGAGGGTTAAAAACAGTAATGAAAAGTGAGTGGCAAGTGCTGAGTACATAGTCAAGTACCTGATACTTTTTAGTGTAAGGTAAGTAGCAAGAAAGCATGAAATTTATTTCCATTTATTCTGACTACATGCCATAAACCATCTACGCACAGAGCACTGTACTGGGTGCCATGAATGACAGAATAAGAGTAACAGGTGCATGAAAAACTTAGAAGACAAATGGGACAGAGCTAGGTTGCAGAAGACTTAAAAAGTTTATGTATTTACTTTTTAATGGACACATTGTACATGTTTATGGGGTATGATTTGTTGTTTCCATGCATATCTGTATTGTGTAATGATCCAGTCAGGGTAGTGTGTGTGCCCATTGCCTCAAGCATGGATCATTATGTGTATCATGCATCATTATGTATCATGCATGTACCATCATCATGCATCATTATGCATCATCATACATGTATCATTATGTATCATCATGCATGTATCATTATGTATTGCCTCATGCATGTATCATCATCATGCATCATTATGCATCATTGTGCATGTATTATGATGTATCACCTCATACATGTATTATGTATCACCTCATGCATGTATTATCATGCATCACCTCAGGCATGTATCATGCATGTACCATCATCATGTCTCATTATGCATCATTGTGCATGTATCACCATGTATCATGCATATGTCATCATGCACAACCACATGCGTGTATCATTTCTTTGTGGCGAGAACACTCAGAAGCCTCTCTTCTCGCTATCTTGTCTTATACGTTATTTTATTGTTAACCGAAGTCAGCCTGTTGTGCAATAGAACAATCTCTCCTCATCCCCTGTCCTCATCCTCCCCTCCCAAGCTTCCATAACCACTGTTTACTCTCTGCTCCTAGGAGATCAACTTAATTTTTTTTATTTTTATTTTTGGATTTTACATACAAGAAATCCAAAATCCATACAGGAAATCCATACAAGAGCTCCATACGAGATCACTCAGTACTTGCCTCTCTGTACCTGGCTTATTTCACTTAACATGATGTCCACCAAGCTCATCCATATTGTCACAGATGCCGGGATTTCATTTTTTTCATGGGAGAATAGTATTCCGTTGTGTATCTACACCACATCTTCTTTATTCATTCTCCGTTGTTGGGCACCAAGGGCGATTCCATACCTTGGCGATTATGAACAGTGCTGCGATAAGTGTGGGGGTGCCGATGTCCCCTCAACCCACAGATTTCCTGTCACCTGGGTCTCTACCCAGCAGTGGGTTGCTGAGTCCCATGGTTGTTCTGTTTGTGTTTTTTTGAGGAACCTCTCTGCTCTTTTCCTGAGTGGCCGTACGGAGCTATAGAACTTTAGGCCTATGAGAGATAAGCCCTCCAGGACACATGCCATTTTCAGAAGGGCAAACTGGAACCCAGGAAGGTCGGGTGCCTTGACCAAGGCAGGCAGAGTGTGAAAGAGGAAGTGTTAGAACCGCAACTGGTTTTCCTCTCCAGCCTCTTTTGTGAAGATTGGATGCCAAGGTCATATAGGAAGCACTATGGATTATGTAGTAGGTGCTGTGTGCCATACATTAAGATTACGTTGTAAATAGCAGGCACTATGTATTGTATATCAGCATGATACACTGGGTCCTGTTTTCTGGGAGCCTGGCATCTGGCAGGTTCAAAGAACTTGCAAGGTCCACAGGAAGAAATCTGGGACAGCCCAGGGAGCATCACTGAAAGAATTGGCCTGGAATGGAAGCCCCACAGCTCACCTGGGGGGAGCAGAGGGAGGATAGGGGTGAGGAGGGAGAGGGCCAAGGGGAGCAGGGGAGGACCGGGGGTGCAGGAAGAGCACTAGGGGTGCACAGGAGAGCAGGGTGCAAGGAAGACAGCGGGATGGCGGGTCCCGGGAGAGGGGAGGAGGGGAGGCAGGCCACCGGCCACCCTGACTTCAGCCAGGAGACCCATTTCGGAGGCTCAAAGGGTCCTGAGTTTGTGGAGATTCTGCAGCCACAGTGGGAAGCCCATACCTGTGCTGGATGCGCAGATTGAGGGGGCTCCTGGGGGACTGTGTTCCTCTCCCCAGGGGCCATAGGACAGCGGCTGCTTGTCTCACAGGTATTTATTGGGGTTTTCACTACCTGCCAGGACTTTGCTGCCCATGTCATACATTTCATGTAACCTGTAGGTGTAGAGGCCTCATTTTCAGACAAAGACGAATTAATATCAGAAGGTGTCTTGTTGGAGGTCATGGCTGGAGCTGGTTGGTCAGGCTCAGACTCAGGCTGGCTTCCTCCATGTGACAAATGGCTCCCATGTCACCTTTCCCTGACTATCAGGAGCTCCCAAAGGCCAAGGATGGGATGGCCGCCTGGACAATTCAGACCTAAGGAAGGGCTCCTGGCCTCTTCCCTGAGAGCCTCCAAGCTGACTGTTCTCTTCCTGGTCAGCAGCTCATGACCCCCGGTGGCTTCCTTGAGCTGGGACTTGACTGAAACCCCTGGGACTGGCCCTCCAGCCGCCCTGACCTCAGGGGGTCGAGGTGCTCACTGGGCCAGTGCTCAGGAGGCTCCGTGCCGGCTGGAACACCGGGAAATCCTCTATCTGAAGCTTTGACCCAGGTAGGAGCCTGGAGAGGTGACGTCCTGGCAGGCCTCTCCCGCAAACCCCAGAATCACAAGTGACCACACCAGGTCCAGTGCCCATGGCAGCAGCGGGAGCCATTTCCAGGGGCAGCTTTGGGGGTTATCTCCACTGTAATTGTCCTTCAAGTCTTAAAAAGACCCCTGAGTAGGAGAGAAAAAGTATCTTCAAAGAAAACTCCCTTCATCTTGAAGAAAGTGAAGCGTCTGCGACAGCCTTGTGCTCATCGTATTGCAGTAGAATTTTAGGCTCTGTCACTCTTGTGACTTCATTCGATTGGCATCGATATTTTGAAAATAATGATTTTTCCTAATTGTAAATGTAAAATGTATTAATTATAGAAACATCATCCACAAGCCTCTCACTCAGAGAGAGGCACTGATAACTGTTTCTCTCCATGGAGTACATTCCACTGTCCCGTTTTCCCACCGCACCGCGAGGCCTGACGCTTTCCTCTGTCATGAACGGCTCTGATACAACGTGAAATGGAATTCCATCTCAGACAAGCACCGTGATCACTGACCCCTCACTCCTCAATGCCTGTGTGTCATCGAGCACCTCACCTGTGCTGTGTATTTCTCTTTAGGGTCACAAAGTAATTGCCCTGTCATCTCTGTGGGCAAGAAGATTTCTCCCGAGTTTGATTGGTTTTTCTGTTTTCTTAGGATAGAAATTTCTCTAGCAGTCATTGGACTATTGAAAACACAAATAAGTCTCACTTCATACACTAGAAAACTTCATAATATAAGGTTTATGTTTGCCATGAGAGGAAACAAAATGTCTTAAATGCGTTCACACATCCTAAGAACAATGGCATGAAACGGTCAAGGAAAAGTTCCTTCCGATAGTAAAAAAATTCACCCCCTTATTAAACCAATGATAAAGTTGCACCAGATTAGGGTTTAGTTCTGAAACTCTGTGCTTTTAGATATTTGGTCCATTAGGATTTCCTGGTGGGAGACACACGCACGTAAGTCTTTTGATGGTGGGGCTCCGGTTCCCTGGCCGAGACCACGTGTGTGTCTTCAGACAGATGCAACCTCTGCAGGTGTCTGATGACCACAGTGAGGTGGGTGTGTTGATAATAATCTACTGTCATAGACACCTTACCTCATTACGCTGAACCAGGAAGGGCACAATTGATATTCTCAGGTTTTTTAATCCCTTAAGAAGAAAAGATAATTAAAAAACTCTTTTCACTCAAGAAGCATACGATAGAATCTGATCATACAAACAAAGGGTATTCCCACTGATTTGAAAATTACAGGTTGAATCCCTGAGACAAATATCTTCCCTGCTTTCAGGTAAATCACTGTCTACAGGTGAGATAACCATGTATAAAACTACATCAAATTGTGTTGTGGTGTGTTTTGATCTCCTTTATCCACACCACTATCAGTGAAGAGTTATTGACACGATATTAGCTAATCATAACAACCATTATTTATTAGTGGCTATTATATATCAGACATTTTACACACTTTATTTCTAGTCTTCCAGAAACCCTGCATGAGAGCTGCTCTATTTTTTTTTCGAGAAGAAGTTTCTCTCTTGTTGTAGTAAGGGCTACAGTAAAGTGTCACGATCTCGGCTCACTGCAACCTCCGCCTCCTGGGTTCAAGTGATTCTCCTGCCTCAGCCTCCCAAGTAGCTGGGATTACAGATGCCACCACACCTGACTAATTTTGTATTTTTAGTGGAGACAGGGTTGCACCATGTTGGCCAGGCTGGTCTCGAACTCCCAACCTCAGGTGATCCGCCCACCTCAGCCTCCCAAAGTTCTGGGATTACAGGCATGAGCCACCACGCCCAGCCTGAGCTGCTGCTATTCTTATGTGATAGACGGGAAAGCACATTGGAGGCATTGGTTGGTTAGGTGGTGGGGCCAGGCCGCACATCCAGGCTGAATTTTCTCCACGTGGCTGTGGGAATCCCACCACCTGCAGCGCCTCCCAGAGGATCGCTCGTACTGTCCAGGCGCTAGTAAGTGCTTTTAGGTACAGCTTGCTGTGTTCTGTCTCCATATGGCCAAATTAAGCATTCAGTTTTAATTAAACTAATAAGAGGTGTCATTGGATGTGGTTAGAAAAGTGTGGCATGTTCTGACACCTAGTGGTTTTAAGTATTTTCATCTGCTATGTGGCTTACATGTGCCATGATGGCAGGACCCAGTGAGTTCGGGTCCCGCTGGGCACAGGGCTGGCTCTCAGGGTCCCAGCGGGGGTGGAGGTGTGCACAGGTGGCCTTGGCATGTCCTCAGCCTTCCCTGTGGGCTGTGGGCTGCAGGCTGGGCTGTGCCTGTATCTGGGCAGCTTACCCAGGGCTCCCTGGTGTGACTTCCTTTGATGCCCGTAGCAGCCCTGTGGGGCAGCTGGAGGTAAAGTTTGTGTTGCAGGAGGAACTGATGCACCTTCCTTTCCTTTTGGCTTTGTAGTGCTTTCTTCATTCATTCATGAACCCTCAAAATAGAATTTGAGGGCTTACTTTTTACTAGGTAAATCACAACATCTCCTAGCTTGGAAGGGCCGGGGCAGCAGGGGAAAGAAAGTTGTGGAGATTGGAGTCTGAGTGACCCACGGTGGGGCATAGGGAGAGGCGGTCCCTGGACGCAGCTGGGCAGCCCTTGGTGCCTGGCCAGGCCCCACAGTGGCCACCCCATGCCCCTCCCAGTGCCTTCACCACCACAGCCCCATGCCCTGCTGTACTCCCAGCACAACCTTGGGAGGTTGAGTGAGCACGTGAGTGGGAAGAGGGGGCTTCCAAGACCATCCACATCCCACAACTCCGGGGATGTGTCCGAGGTTTCCATGGGGGAGTCGTGTTTTCTTGTGTTGTCTAAACCACTGCTGTTCCATCGTCTGCTAAAGCAGCTGAAATGGTTTCCCAAACAGAGTGAAAGAACACTTGGCTAAATGTGCTTTGCTGAGGAATTCCTGCCCCTCCTACACTCCCCCCACCCCCAATGACACCTGGAATTGAGCGGGGGCCCTGGAGCCACCCCTTGGCTGGTCAGGGTGGGCTGTTGATTGCCCGTAAGCAGCCACGCCCCTGTCCTTGGCCTCCAAGCTGTGCGAGGACGGCTCACACCAGCAATGCCGAGATTGGCTCAGGGAGTCCAAGTGCACATTCTATTTTGGAGAATTCTATCCACCGAAATTTACTGACTTATACAAGAAGCCATGATCTTCGCTTTCTTTTATTTAATGATACATGATGTCCACGTGAACTAGGCAGCTTCCGGCGGCTCCAGAAGAGAGCAGTGGTGTTCGGATCTTCTGTGTCATCCTGAGCTGGCAGCAAGGGGCTCCCAGGAGGAGTCAAGTTTGACACCCCCACTCCTCCCCCAGAGGCCAAGCTCGCCCCTTCCCCAAAAGTGCAGAGCCCTGAGGTCTCTCACCTCACGACACTCCTAGGTGGCAGGCACCACTGGGGCTGTCATCATCCACAGATGAACTAGCAAGCTTGAGGGAGTCTAATGCTTTTCTGAAATGACAGCCAGAAAGTGGCAGGGCTGTTTCGTTCCAAAGCCCTCTCCCCTCACTCCACACAGAGCTGGCTGCCTGCGGGGCTTGGAGTTCCAGGAGACAGGGAGGAGGTACTAATGTCTTCACTTGCAAAAAACTCATGCTCAGCATAAAAGTCTTAACGTGGGAAGCCAGCAGGCATGGCGAGGTGGTGTGTGGCCTCATGCACATCTGTGTGGCGTAGGGGACATCGTTTGGGGGCATCTCCAAGAAAAATGAGCAGGGCCAGGGCTGATGGAGGCCGGGGTCAGGAGGGCCCTGGAGGGATGGGCAAACACATGCGAGTGGTGATCAAGCCGCCTTCAGGAAGCCGTGAGAAGGGTTCAGGGAAGCTGATGAAAGGCCCAGATCTGGGCATCACCAGTGCGTGGAGGGCTGAGTGGGCAGGAGAGGCCTGAAGAGCAAAGAGCACTCAGAGCCTGGAGAACAACCGGCCCAGGGGATGTCCAAGAGGCTGGCACGGAGGGGGCTGGTAACCGAGCCTGATCACACAGCTCCTGCCTCTGCTCCCTTCTGAGGCTCTCGTGTGCTAAATCTAGCACACACACACATATGCACACACACGTACACATGCATGCATATGAAACACATGGCACACACATGCACATGCATACACACAATACACATGCACACAATGCACACGTGCACACAGCACACACATGCATACATACAATACATGTGCACACAGCACACACATGCAGAGCAATGTCCATGAGTGCAAAGCACACACATGCACACACACGTCCAATGTACACACAGCATATGCTCACACACATGCATACACATGCACACAATGCACACATGCGCACGTGCACACAGTACACACACACATGCATACACACAATACATGTGCACACAGTACACACATGCAGAGCAATGTCCATGAGTGCAAAGCACACACATGCACATACACGTCCAGTGTACACACAGCATATGCTCACACACATGCATACACATGCACACAATGCAACACATGTACATGTGTGCAAAGCACACATGTGCATGCTCATGTGTACACACTCCCCACAGAGTTCTGACTGGAAATGCTCAGGCAGGAGCAGCATTGGAAGGAGGCCCCTGGTGGGTGTGGAGACGGGACATAACCCACACTAGCCCAGGACACCATCAGCTCCTCTACCCCAGGCTATTGCCCTCGGAAGAGCAGTGGCCCCCTCCCTGTGGGATCCCTCACGTCCTCCTCCTCCCCTCTGTCTGAGACCCACCAGCCCACCCTTATATCCGTGGGGTCTCTTCCCTTTCCTCTCACTTGGAGCCATGCGCTGTCCCCCTGCCCAGACATCCATGTCCACACTGCTCACCACCCCACCAGTGGTGAGAGCTTACCTAGGATCTTCCTTTTGCAAGAAAGAAGAGAAGGGATAAATACTTATTTTTCCTTCTCAGGGACAGTAATAATGGTCATTTTCTTTTCCTTTTCTTCTTAAACGTCTCATTATGGAAATGTTCAAACACCTGCAAAGTAGAACAGAATGAGCCCCAATGCCATCATCTCTGGGCTGTCTCCTTTGATCTGATCCCCGCCCGCCCTCCTACGTCCCACGCTGATTCCTTTGAGGCAAACATCGGATGACATCTGGGCAATGGATTCTGAAACGTGAGTGTGAAGGAGACGGGGCGTGTGGCTGCTAAGTCTGCTCAGAAGTCGTAGCCTTCGGGGAACCGATCACTATTTTGAAACGTCAGGACACGTGGACAGGGAAGAACTTAGTCGAAGTTTTGCTGTGACGAGGGCGTGTCTTCAGGAAGAGGCTTGTGCGGCATCATCCTCAGCTTCTCATGAGGTGGCGTTGGTCACGCGGTTCTTGGTTATTCCATAAAATCTTAGGGTCTTGTGATGTGTTGGTTGTTTTTTCATGTGTATGACTAAGCCTAGCAAGCCAGGCCCCTGGGACGCCGATTTACAGGCTGTGTCCTCTCAGTGACAGCGCCCAGCTCCCGTTTCCTCCATCCTGCAGTAAGAGCTGTTAACATCACAGAGCTCACTGCATGCAGCGGCAGAGGGAGCGGCTCCCCTCCCGCCTCTCGGGCTCTCCTCGCCTGTTTTCTGCACCAGACAGTGAGCTACGGGGCGGCCTGGCCTTGTCCTCTCATTCCCTCAGCCGCTGGCACAGTGCCTCGTAGGCAGTAGGTGCTTAACAGATGTTCAGCTAAACTCCTTTCAAGCTACATAAAATACCCGTATTTGGCTTCGTGGAACTGCATGAGCGATTATAGATGTTCAACTAAACTCCTTTCAAGCTACATAAAGTACCTGTATTTGTCTTCGTGAAACTGCAGGAGCGATTTGGCTCGTGCTGGTTGACTGAGAAAAAGCAGCTCCCGGGCCCTCTGGTGATCAGCTTCAGCCTTGGGCGTGTCTGTGCCTCCCTCTCCCGCCTGCCCCCACACCTATGAGACCGTAGGTCATGCTTGGCCAGGCCTGGCAGGGAATTTCTGAATCTACTTTACATTCTTTTGAAAAAATGATCTGGTGTGGAGTTAGCTGTCGAGGGAAGCCAGGAGGTTTGTGTGCAATGCTGGAGGGATCGGGAGGGCTGGGCAGTCCCAGGGTGATGTGGGGCCCTGAGTCCCAGGCCCTGAGCCCATGGGCACGAGGGGCAGGTCAACTGGGAGCAGTTGTATTGCACCAGATCCTGCGACTCTTAGATGCCAATGTGTCCTCGTGCCCTGTTTAATTCCTCCTCCATCAGAGCCTCCTGAGTAGCTGAGACCACAGGCATGCTACCACCACACCTGGTTAATTTTTGTATTTTTGTTTTGTGGAGATGGGATCTTGCTATGTTGCCCAGGCTGGCCTCAAACTCCTGGCCTCAAGTGATCCTCCCACCTTGGCCACCCAAAGTGTTGGGATTGCAGGTGAGAGCCACCACCCCAGGCCCTGATATTTTTTGATATTGACTAAATACTGAAAGGATAAAAAGCTCCTACTGAGTTGACCATGAGGCTGTCTCCTTCACTGTCCAGAGAGGAGTGCTGGGGCCTGCAATGCTCAGAGGCAGTGGATGAGAATGTGGACAGTCACTTTCCCTGTGCTTGACTTCTCACACAACCATCTCATACCTCAGAGCTGTGGGCTCGTGGTCTATGGAGGGGCCACGTGCTCAGGGTAGAGCTATGGGCTCGTGGTCTATGGAGGGGCCACATCCTCAGGACAGAGATGGGTGTATGTGGTCTATGGAGGGGCCACATCCTCAGGACAGAGATGGGTGCATGTGGTCTATGGAGGGACCACATCCTCAGGGCAGAGCTGTGTGCTTGTGGTCCTCTCCCTACCACTCTGTTCTCCAGCCCCCTGATTCCACACGGCATCCCCTTCCCATCACTCCATACCAAGCCCAAATGTTCCATCCATGAAGATTCATGAGGTCGTTTCCTTTGGAGCATGAGGCACGTTCTCCTGTGGTCCTGACCTCTGAGCAGTGGGAACACCTTTCCATGTGGAAGTTCTCAGCGACCTCGGTTTTGGGTTTCGTCAAGCAATGTGTAACCCTCACAGGCCAGCGGATGGAGGCTGCTCTGGGGTCCTCTGTGTTTGTGCTGTTGATTGTCCTTGGTCTCCTCCCAGCTTTGTCTCTGTTGATTAAAGGCTTTCTTTTGGGAAAGCTGGCCCTCTAAGGGCAGTGGCTTCCTGAAACCCTCCAGGGAGAGTGCATTTCTGTCATCGAGTTTAACTCAACTAACGGAACCGGATTTAATAGATTCCAAGCGGATGAAGGTGTGTCAGTCACAGAGCATAAGGACCACTGCTGTGGCCACTTTGTCCTTTAACCCCGTGCACACCTATCAGATTTTGAGAATCAGAGTGGATGGCGGTTACTTTCTGTGGGAACATGCACTTAGCTGAAACCCCTTACTAAGATGATCTGTCATCAACTTCAGGTTTCATGCTTTAAAAATATTCTCAACAAGAGAGAAAAATAACATAGGAGACTTGACTGTCTGGGGGAGGGCAGGCTTGAGGAAAGACTGGGCAGATGTGTGGAGCCGTTATGTTTGGAGGGGTTACCAAGAAGCAGACCCCCCATTGCCAAGAATGAGGGCCTTTTCAGGCAGGAGGGGCTCCTCTGTGAGTGACAGCGAGGACCAACCCCAGGAGCCACTTCTGGGGCCCACGAAGGGATGAGGCTGGAGACCTTTCTGTCCCTGGGCCATGAAACCATCCCTCCTGACATTCTGATTCTCCATGTTCAGTGGCTCTGGCCAGGGACCACTGACCCACCTTGCAACTCTGACACCTTTGAGGTTCGTCTTGAACCCTCTTTACACCTGCAGTTCTTTTTCATTCTCTGCCCATAACCCTGACCCCTTCGTTTACCATCTATGGGGTAATTTATCATAAGGCCCAAGAAATGAGATGCTCTTTAGGGGGCTGACATCCCACCCGGAGGAACAGCCCACACCTGCGGATGAGGGGGAGGCATCAGAATCTCCTGGGGTGTTTTCAGAGCCCCCCCCACCTCCACCTCTGCCTCCACCTGAGGCCCCTCACATCCTCCCTTGAGTGGAGAATCACTGTGGTTAACGTGAAGCACACAGACAAAAAAAAAAAAAAAAATGCAGGCACCCACAGCTTGGCCTGAGGGCGGTAGGGTGGGACTGGAGACGCGAAGTGCAGGCCCACGGCCTGGCCTGAAGGGCGGTAGGGTGGGACTGGAGACGGGGTGGGTGAGAGCAATACCTCCAAACAAGACGTCTTATCCCAGCCCCTCCGGCTGCAGCGTTGGAGCCCTGTGCTCAGCATGGCTGTAATTTTAGTCTATTTTCTGGGTGACAGTGAGAAATTAAAGTCTCTTCAGCCAGCACAGGGATGTCCCTCTCTGGGCCTGCCGTGCCCACAGTTGAGTCCCTGGAAAGCAGCAAAATGTGTCACGGAGAAAACACTCTACTGGATTCTGGGGCGCTCAGTCCACACAGACTGACGTGGAGCTGCGGTGCAAACCCCTGAGATGTTTAGGAATCCCTTCCACCGCAGTTCCCACCTGGCTTAGTATTCTACAGGAAATTACCAGCCACACCCATGCTCCGTGTGTTATGGCAAATCTGGGAGAGGACTCAGAACATCTCAGATTTCATAACCCTTCAACCCCTCAAGCCTCCATTGGCAGCCCTGGGAAGTAGGAGGCTAAGGCTGCGTTCACACACTGGTGAGAAAACCAAGGCGCAAAGTCATGCAGGCAGTGATTAGTTCATTTTATGCAGTTAATGAGAAGCGGGCTTAAGGCTTGAAGGGAGCTCTTTTCACTTCCGGCCCTGTGCTATTAGAACAAGTTCATTTACAGTAAATCTGTAAGGCTAATGTCGGGCTAGTAACTGCTGCTCAGGCAGAGGCCACTAATTGATGTAACTGTTATAAAAAGGAAAAGGTTTTGTTTGTTTGTTTTGAGATGGAGTCTCACTCTGTCACCAGGCTGGAGTGCAGAGGCCGGATCTCGGCTCACTGCAACCTCCGCCTCCTGGGTTCAAACGATTCCCCTGCCTCAGCCTCGAGTAGCTGGGATTACAGGTGCATGCCACCGCGCCGGGCTAAGTTTTTGTATTTTAGGATAGATTGGTTTCACCATGTTGGTCAGGCTGGTCTCGATCTCCTGACCTCGTGATCTGCCTGCCTCTACCTCCCAAAGTGCTGGGACTCCAGGCATGAGCCACCATGCCCAGCCAGGAAAAGGTTTTAGAGCCAATTGTGTCCCTTCTTTGGGGTGGGTGGACACGTTATATAGTCTTGAGACCCCCAGAACTTTGCTTGATGAAAAACGCCCAACAATCCAGGAAAGAACAATTTTACTTAATATTTTTATTCACTTAACAGAAACATTCACTTATCAGATATCACTGAAGTGCAATTTACAGAACTTAAAGGCAAATTAACATATGTAAATTCATATTTTAAGGTTTTGGATTTTTTTTTACAAATATTACAAATGTACATCCATTGATACAATATTGCCATTCAATCATGCTTTTATTATGTACATACCTTCAATTAGAATTACTATGTATTAAGTTCATTTTGCTTACAAAATGCTGAAAACTAACGGGGTGCGCTGGGAGAGATTTTTTTTACCGATGCATAAACTGCAGAGAGATAGAAATCTCGGGCCTGTGTGAAAAGAGGCCCTGGGACCCAGGTGATCTTGCCTTGGTGTTTAGGGGTTGCTCATCCCTCCAGCCTCGGCTTTAGGATGATGAGTTGGGAAATAAAGTGTTCCTCTCACCAGGGTTCGATCTGCCTATGGTTCCCGCAGGGGCGATATTGTTTCGTGCGCATCTCTAGAGGTCGGCACGGTGGCTCATGCCTGTAATCCCAGCACTCTGGGAGGCCAAGGTGGGCAGATCGCTTGAGGCCAGGAGTTTGAGACCAGCCTGGGCAACATGGCGAGACCCCATCTCTACCAAAAATACAAAATTAGCCAGTCTCATAAGCCGGTCTCAAAAAAGTAAACAGATGTCTAGAGATGTGGCCACTAGTGTTCCTTCTGGTGGGAGGTCAGATCACGTGGACACATTTAGGAGAGTCCAAAAATGACTACAGTGACTCCCTGTGCACAAGGCGTCAGGAACCCAGCAGGGCTTCCCTAGCCTTGAGCATGAACCTGCTGCCTAGGAACCCAGCGAGGCTCCCCCAGCCCCAGCATGAACCTGCTGCGTGGATCCCTTGGTGGGGATGGTGCCTAAGACGACCTCCTCCTGGGTGGGGGCCATGGCAGCAGAACAAAGGAGCCAGGAGCTTTGGGACAGGGACTAACAAGACAGCAAGAAAGAGAAGAGGCAGGGAGAAGAGAAAGGGGCAAGAAGGGAAGTGAAGTGGCTGAGGGGAGAGTGAGCGGAAGGTGGTGCCAGCCGCCTCTCAGGCTTCCCTGAAACGGCCTGAGAAGGAAGCTCCCTCTGTCTTCACCACCTCTTTGGTCCCCTGTGGCCTCTGCTCCTGCCTCCTCACTTCCCCACCATCCTTCCTTCACTTTCTCAGATTCAAAATTTGGGAGAAGTTTGACAGGAGCCACCAGCAGCCCAGCGTTGCCAGAAACAGCCCTGCTCATGCAGTGGTGAGGCCCGTGCCGTGTCCTGCAGCCGCCTGCCTAGCCCCACACGGTGGCAAAATACCAAAAGACCCTAAAATACCAGCGAGACGGGATTGGTCTGTCCCTGCTAAGAGCTGCCTGGGGGTGCTACGGCCTCGCCTGCAACACAGAGCTTCTAAATTTCCACCTCCAACCGCGAGCTCTGCAAAAACCGCAGGCGAGGACAGGCTTTGGGGGGGTGTGGGACGGCGGCCTCCTGATGTGGACGAGGGGCCTCTGCAGCCTCCCTGAGGGCCGCGGGAAGCCCACAGAGCCTCGCCGGGTTCTGTCGGGCGTTACAAGAGGCGGCCTCAGCGATCCAACAGCAGTACATAAAAAGAAAGGCTCTCAGCTTCCCTTTGGTCTCCGTTAGAAATTGATACTTACTGTATTTTGGGCCAAGTAGTCAGATTATTTTATTAGAATGGCTTCTTATAAAAGGGCATATAAGTTTCCCTAAATTAAAAATGTCTACTTTATGTACGTCTCAAATGTCTTTGTTTTAAACAATATACTATAGACACATCTTGAAATTTATCATCTAAAAATAGGATTTCATCAAAATACTCTAACTATTCTGGGCATTGATATCCTCTGTATTTACTGTTTATGGCTCTCCAGATGTGGTAAACACTATATCAAAAAAAAGCATGTGACTTTGTTGATAAGAAAAGCTCCCTGTGAAAACAAAATGAGGTGGAGAAATATGAGCTGTGTGTTTCTTTGAAAAGTGGAGAAATAGGAGCTGTGTGTTTCTTTGACAAGGAACCCAGCTTGACATTTCTGAGGAACAGGACTCATCACAAAGTCAGCATGGTGTGATAGATATATACAGATGTAAAGAGAATCACAGGAATGGAAAGGAAACAATAGCTATCGACCCGCACATCCTTTCCTCGGCAAAAACAAAACCAATGGAAACCCTAACTCCATCCATCCCTTGACATCACACACGGCTGCGAAACCGAGACTGGAGGTGGACGGCAGAGCCTGCTGGTGGGCAGCTGTTCCCTGCCGCTCAGTCCTGCAAAATTCCGGAAACCACCACATACTGACTTTTTGACTAAGAACCAGGCAGGAAACCACATTGCTGATCTTCCCGATGGGAAAGCAGTATGTGTTTTGGAGGCAGATAAAGGTGGCGTTGGTTTTGTGAGGACTTTTGTAGGGGGCCTAAGCTGGCATGAATATAGACCACAGAAAATCTGAAGCAAGGGGCTCGGTGGTGTCAGGTGGTGGGAAGTGTGGGGGAGCCGGGCCGTGATTTTGAAGTGGACTCGGAGGGGCCGGCCTGACTTCATCAGCCCCCATTGTGTTGTGCCCAGTGTATTTTCAGGGTGACAGAAAGTGACCCGTCCCCTACTTGTGTCTTGCCCCCTCACTTGGAGGGGGGTGCGTGGCCACTCTTAAGACCAATTCAGCGGTCAAAACTGCAGGGCAGACCTGGCCTAAGAGTGTGCTGGGATGTTCTGACCTGGACCCAAGGGCAAAATCCTCAGGCATCAACACCAGCCTTTCTATCTCTGCAGAGGTGGCACAGCCCCTCCAGGCCCATCTGGGGCTGTAGGAATTCTGGGACCTGGGTCTTCTAGGCACACCTGGGGCTGTAGGAATCCTGGGACCCAGCTTTTCCAGAAACTCTTGGGGCTGTGGGAATCCTGGGACCTGGCCCCTCCAAGCATAGCTGCGGCTGTGGGAATCCTGGGACCGGGGTCTTCCAGGCACTCCTGGGGCTGTGGAATCCTCAGGCCCTGCCAGTTGGGAGCAACCTGTGTGTGGCATGATCTGGTGTGGCATGCTTCCCGCATGTGGGGTCACCCCTGACTGCCTCGACTTCCTTCTCCTTTCACTACCCAGGGCCTGGGACCTTCCTCTCCTTACAAGGGGTCCCCACTGCAGCCCACATCTCCTCTGACAGATCCCTCCATGGAAAAGCTCCAGCACCTCAAACTCACTTCTGGCTGCTTTGGAAACTCTTCTCTTGCTATCAACCTTCTCTGAAGAGCTTTAATCTCTCCTTCCATGGAGTCTCCTGTGGACTTAGTAAACGAATCCACACACTTGTACTAGTGGGTAGCGTGGAATTAATGTGTGGCTTTCTCCAATGTAGATGTCGATATTTCAGTAAAGTCTGAGTTGTTTCTGGAAGGTCAGTGCCTGAGACAACACGAATCCCAACCCCACAGGTGCGGCTTCATGGTGCTGGTCACTGGGTGGCTGAGCGCTTTCCGAGTCCCGTGAATCAGACCCTGCAGAAACAGTGTGATTTGGAGCCCATTGGGGGAAAGCATCATACGCTTCTCTAGCCAACATCTCAGATGAAGGTGATTTGAGGCCTGGGTCAGAGACTTTAGCCAGGAGCTGGCCGTGCTCCCACATGTTCAGGGGAGTGCTTGCTTCTGACAGCTGCGAACGTCTGAGTCTCCCATTGCCTCTTGACTCAGTTCTCTAAGCTTCATCTTAGTGATGTCAAGTTACCAGAACTTAATAGAAACTGGTCGTTTGAGCTTAGCTTTTGCACTGAATTAAGATTTCATTTATTTTTGCGATTTTTATAAAATATTAGTATGAGTCCTTTATTTGAAAAAATGTTCTCATATCTTTTGAAACTTTATCTTGAAGTTGCCTACTCCAGTGCCTGTTTTCTTTTCTAAAAAACTCGACTGATAAATTTGGCCTTATTTTAAATCCCAGGAAAAGTTTCTATTTCCATACTAATATCCCTACTTCTTATTATCTTGTAACAAATAGCTACAACTCAGTTTCATTTCTGCCTTCTCATTATGATAACTGTAATTTATAGCACTCGACTATGTACAGCACGATGTTATTCTTGCACTTTCTGGGGTGGTCAGCTGGGATTATTTCCAGGAAGCCCACACTCCAGAGGTGGACACCAGCATCCAGAGGTGGACACCAGCATCCGGAGGTGGACACCAGCATCCGGAGGTGGACACCACCATGCTTTGCCATCTGCCATCACCGTCATGAATTTCAGAGATGGATTTTTTAAATTGGAGAAATGAGAGACTGGCTACCTAGCATGATGAATGTTAGAAATAAGTTATCGGTGATGAGATGGACAGCAACTCGAGGCACATGGATTACGTAAAGATACTTGGAAAAGAGCCTGACCCCTGTATGAATACAGCGCCTTGGTTCTCAGGGATGACGCTGTGGGCTAAAGCCCCTGTGTCCCATCTCCACTGTGAGCTGAAGGTCTCTCATGTTGGAAGCCTTCTCTGAGGGTCACAGAATCCTGCCTCTTACATTTTTTGACAGCTGAACTTTTTTGGGGTCTTGTCCTGCAAGCTGTTGATTGGAGAATCTGAAAGAGCGGAGAGCAGGTAGCCTCTCAAGCTGAAGGTAAAGGTTGTTTTGAATTTTATTTTATGCTTGCTTTCTAATGAAAATTTAGTTAAAAAGTCAGACTTTGATTAAAGACTTCATCTCCTTATTACCTGGTAGGGAGGTTATAGGGTGGTAGCTAACCCTTACACAATGCAGACCTCAGTGGCTCTCAGTATCGGCCACAATAAACCAAACATGGTGATGGACTGAACAGGCGTGGGTGGCTTTGCAGCGTGCGTGGGCTGGGTGTTTCCAGGCTCCCCACCTCTGCAGCGCGCCTGGGCTGGGTGTTTCCAGGCTCCCTACCTCTGTAGCGCGAGTGGGCCAGGTGTTTCCAGGCTCCCTACCTCTGTAGCGCGAGTGGGCCAGGTGTTTCCAGGCTCCCCACATCACAGGTCTTAACTCTGCCTCACGGGGGCTTTGGGACCTCTTCCTTCACTTTGCGGGAATGGCTTTTGTTTCTCTGGTTCTATTTTAGGTGTTCGGTAATGTCGTGCATCTTAAATATTTTTTGAAAGGAGGTGAAGTATAAAAACCGAAATGAATAATGAAAATAATAGAGGATTCTTATTGGTTTCTCTGGGGCTGGGGTGGGCATGGCTTTTCTCTTCGCTTGTGGCTTATCTTCATGTGCCCCCTAAAGCTGTGCTTGTTAGACCCCAACGTCGCCGAGAGGCGCACGCAGGGGTGGGGTGCAGGGACAGGGCCTGAGGCTCACTCCTGCCTGGCGATGCGTCGGTGCCGCCTTCCAAGGCCGCAGCTAAGCCCCCTTGCCTGAATGGAGCCCTTCCCTCGGACGCCACAGGAAGAGTTGGTGCTAACTCAACAGCACGTGTGCCCCTGGGTGTGGGGGACATGGTTCTGGGGCCAGCGATCTGGGAAGAGGCATGTTCTGAATTCCAGTCTGGTTGCTTGTCCAAACATTGCACACGCGCGTGTTTCTGGAACACCAAAGGAAAACGAATGCAGGGAACCGGCCAACCCGCTGCGTCGCCCCCCAGACACGGCCCAGTCCCTCCAACGTCCCGCTCAGCTCCAGCAGCCAGGAGCCCGCAGCCTAGAGAGTCAGTAGAAACTGCTGCTGCTCTGGCGGTTTCCTCACCCAGGTGCCCAGGCCAGCCTTCTGAAAGGCCTTGAACAGCTGCTGTTTCACAGACTGGTAGGTGTGTGCCCCCAGCTTGGCCTCACAGTACATGGAGGGTGTGTCTCCGGGGCTGGGTGTCCGTGTGCTCAGCTGCAGACAAGAAGGAGAAAGAGCCAATCAGACACCAGCAGAAAAGGAGCTTCCGCCAAGTGAGTTTTACACGCCAGGCATCAGCTCCTGGCCTTGGCCTTTTGCCTTTCTTTCTCCCACTATTACAGAGAGCAACCGTGACCAGGTCCTCCCGCTATTCCACAGGAAACCCAGTCATCGAGGAAACCCGCTTCATTCGACGTCTGAACGATCAGTGAGTGGGTAAACTTGACTGCTATTAAAAATATGAACACTGTGCAGGGGCTCCAGGTGGGGTGGGGGATGGAGGGGGACGGTGGGAGCTCAAACAGCATCACAGTGGGCAGGGAACAGGCCGGTGAGAGTCATGCTGTTGGCCGAGCAGGAGGATGATGGAGCTGGGGCGATTCCTCTGTTAGCTTTCTGAGGTGTGCCAGGCAAAGCTTAGCAGCAATACAAGACAGGGATCAAATGCAGCTCTGATCCCCCCACCACAGGGCAGGGAGGCCAGGAGGGAGGAGGACGGGGCTGTGGGGGAGCTCCGAATCCCACAGCGGGTCTTCCAGGGAGGCACTGATGGGGGGGTCACCTCGAGCACGTGCAAGAGGAGAGGGCCCTTTTGTCCAGCAGGATGGCATAGATGCTTCCCTGACCTTCCCAGTCTCCAGGAGAAGGGAGACCCGGGCAGTGCCACTGAGCGGACAGGACAGAGACTGAGAGCTGCAGGATACTGGGCGCCTTGGCCAAGCTCAGAACTAATATGTGCAATTCTGAGTGTCCTCTAAGCTGGCGAAAACGTTTATTTTAGGTGTCAGTATGCCTACCCTGCTCTACCAGTTGACAAATCGACAACACTATTATTCCAGCTTGGAGTCATTGCTTGGATTAAAAAGTACGGAAAAATGAGCGAGGCATTTTTTATGTGTTGGCTGGTTTTTCTGTTATTGGTTGTTTTTGGTCACAGTCTATGCTGCAAACGCATACCAATGTGGATTTTGATTTAAAATCCAGAACTGTTGCCGTTATCCTTGCCTGTGAAGGAGAAAGCTTGCTCCTAATCGCTGATGTTGTGGAAATGCTTGGGCTTTGGGGTTGGGGAGAAATTCTAATCCTGAGATTCATTTCCTGTGAAATTTTGGGGAAATTACACATTTTTTCTGAGTGTTGGTTTCCTGATATCTAAACCGGGAATAGTGTCGACTTCAAAAGTCCCCAGGAGCTGCTCTTGTGACACCTGGAGTGAAGCAGGCGGTGCCGTGCCCGGTGACGTCAGGGGTTCAGCAATGAGCTCGTTTCCTGCTTCCGCAGCTCCAGGCTGGTCTGGGGGCGGTGCCTGGGGCAGCGGGGTCTCTAGCCTACGGGGGAAACGCTGCTGGCCTGGGCAGTGGGAAGAGGACACATGAGGGGCGCTGGGTTTTGTGTCCTGCCTCTCGCTCCCTGCAGACCAAGTGGTGGCCTCTCCCGGGGGCTTGCTCAGGGCTGGAGCCAGGGTCTGGCTGGGCCCCGTTTCCCTCCAAGGATGGGTGCGACCTACCCTGCCGTACAGCCGCGCCCACCGCGCAGACAGCACGTGCTTGCAGAGCCGGGAGGGGCCCCCGCAGCTCCTCCGCCCCGTGGTGGTGTTGATAATCTCCAGGTCCACGCTGCCCACGACCCAGTTCACGCTGAAGGGGGGCGACTTCCCCGGCTGGCGCGCCTCGGCGTCACTCACGCCTGTCAGGGGAGATGGGCAAAGGCGGCGTTAACATTCCTGGCCCCACACGGGGCTCCCCCCAGGGCAGCTGCGGGGAAACGGAGCCTGTGTGCGAGCGGGAGGAGATATTCCCACGCACACCGTCCTCCCTTTTCATCCTCAGGACTGGCGGAGGCTGCAAATCGGGCAGGACCGTGGTGGCCGCCTCAGGTCCACGGCATTGCTGCGCCTGCGTCAACCTTCTAATCGAAAAGATTTTAATAGTCTGGCGATAATAAAGCTCCTCCAGACTCCCTCCCTTTCTATAAATATTTGTGGAGTGAATGAATGAGCAGAGCCACGTGGAAGTGATATGAGAGCGTGTTTATGGGCACCTCTGTAGGCCCAGCTCTGCTGGAGGCTAAACACTGGGGCTCGTAAGCAGCAGGCAGCTCCCTGGCACCCTCGGGCTTACAGTTTAGCTGATGAGAAAAACAAAACAAAACAACAATAAAAACAAGACAGAAACGAGTGTAGGATCAGTTGATCTGCAATGTGATCCCGAAACAGCACTGGCTACAGAGTGTTTGAGACTCAGTGCAAAGTGGAAATATGGGGCCTTTTGTTAGAAAGTTGCGAAGAATTTCTAGAGGACAGTGGAGCATTAAACCAAGCGCGGGTTTGTCTGAGCTCGGGTGCCTGTGTGAGCTGCAGGGCTGCACGCCTACAATGCTGGTCCTGTCCAGAGAGAGCCGTTGTCTTCAGGGAAGTCCTGGTTTCAAATGTGTTGCCCCTTGTGTGCTTGGATTTTAACCTGGACCACACAGTCCTTGCAGCCCGGCTCACCCTGCAGAGGGGTGTTGAGGAGGTCTCCATTCTGGGGTGGCAGCTGCTTTGCAGCTGGGGGTGGGGCGCTTTCTGGCTTCCAACTGTGGCCCCAGCCCTAACTCCTTGAGGTGCTCCTGTGCTGATTAGGGCTTCTGGAGATGCTGCCACGAGATGTCTGGAAACCCCAGGGGGCACCTACCGAGACCCTGCCCTGTGACGGCCTGAGGATTCCATCACATGAGATTCAGGTGCAGCTGAGCCCCCCCCTCCCCAGTTCATTGTCTCTTTCAGTCCCTTCTGAAGGCTGCATTTGGCAATGTGACCCTCAGAGTGGGGAAGGCATCAGAGGAATACAGGCTGCGGGAGGCCAGAGGCAGCGCCCCAGAGACAGAGTCCGATGCTTCCCACACCCAGGGCTTCCTCATGGCCCCGGCATGGTAGACGTGGCCCTCAGACATCCACGGGCAGTGCGGGGAGGTATGTGCTGTTTGGCCCTGTCTCTGCTCAGTCTCACAGGAAGACGCGTGGTTCACACAAAAGTGAGTCAGCAGGGAGTCCAGGCTCCTGCTCACAGCAGTGGCGTTGAGAGTCTTGGTTTATAACCCAGGATCCCTTGCTCCATTCATTCCTCCTGAATCTCCCACCTCCCGTGGCACCTGCAGGACCTCCTACCCGATGCGTTCCCCAAGCCCAGCTGCCTGGGCATCTCCTTCTCATTCATGTCTCCTCACAGGTCAGCTCTGCCTCTCCAGCCCTGCCTGCCTTCCTGGCCTGCGGTCCTGCGGTGCTCGGAGGGGAGCGGGGCCCCTGAGCTCTCGGGGGCCCATCATGTATCACGCAAGACAGCAGTGCCTGCAGAGAAGAACTTGGCGTCTTGGCCAGGGTATTGCATCCAGGCCACCCAAGTGCCTCCTCAGGTCCCCCGGTAGAGAGGCCCAGGTGTCAGGATTCGTCTGAGAGCAAAGACCTGGTGGGCTGAGCATGGTGCGAGTGGGTTCCGGCCGTAGCAGACTCCCGGGAGGAAGCTGTCCCCATGTCATGTGGCAGCACAGCTCACGACACCTTCCTGGAACCTGGCTTCATTTAAATTCAGGGGAAGACCCACTCACTACTGAGCTGCACAGCCACAGACCCCAGATCCTCTGCTGCTCTCAGCTTCATCCACAAACCTGAGCTCTGTGGACAGACCGAGCAGACGTCCCACCCCACCCACCTCGAAAGTGACCTGGTGAGCTTCTGCCGGCCTTGGATGGGCAGTGTGGGACACCAAGTGAATCCCGTTCACGTCAGCTCTTCCTTTTTCCTTCAAGTGATCCATGGTGACAGCTGCCACTGAGAGCCAGGAGGGACAATCTGGCCTGTTGGCCGCTGTGGCCGTCCTACTGGGCAGGGGCCGCCTGGGCAGGAGGAGCCAGCTGCCAAGGTCAGGGATGACCAGGAACTGGGAGAGGCAGTCACTGCCCTGATCTGTGTGCGCTGGGTGGCCTCCTCTCCCCTTCCCGCTCCCGTCATCAGGCGGCCTCCCCTCCCCCTCCCGCTCGCATCACCAGGTGGTCTCCCCTCCTTCTCCTGCTCCCATCCCTCTGGTCTCCATGACTGTCAGGATCAACCACTGAGGCGCTGAGCTGCAAAGTCTGAACTCAGAGGAAAGCCTTGGGAGCCTGAGGTCTGCACACGACCTCCTGGTTCCTTGTCAGGACACCCTGGCTCTGGTCTGGGCCCATCTCCCTTCTCTTTGTGGAGGACAGCGTGGGCAAATTGTTGCTGGCCCTTGGCTGGCTGCCGTCTGATGGGGCTTCCTCCCAACACTCCCGTCTGCCAGCCATGATGAGGCCCGAACACTTCTGGGAAGGCAACTGTGAGGACGTGGGTGTGAACCCAGCATGTGCACTGCTCCACACGCGGTGGGAGGAAGGAAGGAGCTGGCGGGTGGGCCACGGGGTCCAACCTTGCACGGGGGCTTCTCCTTGCCAGGGTGTGGTCCCATGTGTCCGAGTGTGCACAGGGAGGACGGCACCTGCTGTAAATAACAACTCAGCTCACCTGTGACGACGAAAATCACACTGCAAATCATCCAGTTCTAACTACAACAGCCCCACAGACTACTATTTAACATAGAAAGTGCCGTAAACCCAGGAGCAATCTTCAATATCCAAGCCTGTCCCTGACCCCAGAGGTGGAAAATGTACCCCAGGGGCCTCTCCCACTGGCCAGGAACCAGGTGGCTGGAGTTCTAGGCGGTGTGAGTCCCGTGGCCCAAGGTCATCCTCCACTTACCACTCTGTGACAGGTGACTTCTCTGCTTCACGAGGTGATGTGAAGATCAAATCAGGCAAATGGGAGCACATTTTGGAGCACCCAAGCTAGGAATGCTGTTGTCTTCATCGGAAGGAGGATTTGAAGGCCAGCTGCAGTTTGTTTCGTGCTCTCCAAGTCACACAGATCAAAAATGTTTCTAGTTAGATCACAGGGAACGTTTCCAACTTAGTTACAATCACCTAATTGTGTCCAGGGAATGGAGGAACCGACCAACAAGCAAAGGTCAGAGTTCCTTTTACGGCAAACACATTCTGTTCCCTTTATTTGTCCTCTGCAGGGGACAGGGCAGTGTGCTTACACTTTGAGCTTCTAGGGAAGGGTCCGTTCCCCTCTGTGTTCTGCCGGCAAGAGAAAAACTTCCCAAGGCAGCCTAGAAGAATAGCAGTCCTTTTTTCTTCTACCTTCTTGTCTTTTTTTTTTTTTTTTAAATAAACCTTCCATGGAGAGATAGTGTTGGGATGTTTTCCTGAATATTCACACCGACAGTCGTTTCTGACTTCGCTGTAACTAACATCTGCAGCTTATCACACCCACGGAGTGGGAACCGTGGCCCAGATCCCTGAGTCTCATGTACAAAGACACACGGATTCTCATGTCAGTCTCACCATTAGGTTTTGCCGTTAATGACTCTCTCCGTGGGACAGATCCCTCATGGTGAGGGGAAGTGCCGTCAGGAGCGACCTGCTTGCTCTGAGGAACCAGGAGTTTCCTTCTCCAGTGTGGCCAGCAGCCAGGCCCTCTTCCCACGCCGGGGCCAGCCCTCCCGCAGCAGGTGTCCAGGCTCTAGGAAGGCCGTCTCTTCCTCACCGACATGGAAGGGCCGTGGCCTCATGTGCTTTCACTCTTTTTCCATTTCCCCGCGGCCCGAATCACACTCATGGAGGTAACTCCCTGTCCTGGGATGTCTCCCGAGGACACTCCAGCATTGGGACATCAGGTCACCCCAGGCTCTTCCTTTCTTTGTTTTATTTATTTGGACCTGGGGGAGCCCGTTGGTTTCTCAGGAGGCTTCTGCTCATACGTGAATGATCCCACTCACGGGTCACTGATTTTATAATTTTCCACCAATTTCCAGGTGCTTCACGAAGATGCGCAGAGTCTTCTGGGAGCCGGTGCAGTTGCTCGCACACGGCGTTCCTGTTGAGCACATTCCTGGCCATGGAGAAGTGGGTTTTGCGAGGGTTGAAGGGTGTTAGGGCTACACTTTAGCTCAGGCTGATTGCATTGCTAGCAGTAGTTGTAGACAGAACCAGACAAGGTGAAGACACATGTGCTCAGGCCTAGAAACGAAAGCCTGGCTTGTGTTTAATTTTAACTCCTATGGCTGGAAATGTGAAAATGTGTTAACTCCTGGCTCATTCCTCCTGAAGTGGGCATCGGCTGATTGAAGATGGAACTCGAGTCCCAAGGACAGAGGGCGTCTGCAGCTGCAGGGGCACCTGCTCAGGCCTGTCCCACCCTGTTCCTCCAGATACCACAGCAGCACATACCTAGTGACCCAGTCCACCCAGAACACATGGCACTACCTCCTTTCCCCAGTTCACAGCCCTAAATGTCTCCTGGCTTCAGGGAATCTCCAGCAGTAAAAGGTGCGAACAGACCTGCGGCGATCGCAGGATGGAGACTGTGCCGTCTGAACTGAGAAAACCTGAGCATCAGGCCAGCTGAGCTCTGACGAGAAACGCGTCCTCCCGAGAAATCACACGCAGAAACCTCAGTGCTGTGGACAAACACGTACACGCTTGCACGGGGCTCCCGCGCTTCTCACTCTGCAGGCTGTGAACCTCTGGCATCCAGAAGCTCAGACAAATCCAAACTAACCCCATGGAACGCTGGGCACCTCCTGCCTTCAGTGAATGGCAACACAGGAACAGTACTGTCTGTTCTAATGTGGTTTCCACATGCACGGAGCGTTGTACTTTTGTAGGCTGTATTTGTTTTAGGTGATTGCTGTAACACATTGCTACACATGTGGTGGTTTAAAAGAGCAGAATTCTGTCCTCTCATAGCCCTGGAGGCCAGAAGTCTGAAGGTGCAGGCAGGGCTGTACCCCCTCCAGAGGCTCTGGGGAGACCCTCCTTGACTCTCCCAGCCTCTGGTCAATCCCGGGCTCCCTGGCTTGTGGCGGCTTCGCTCCCGTCTCTCCCTGCGTCTTCACCGGCTTCTCTGCATGTGCCATCTCTCCCCTGCCTCCCTCTTTTAAGGACAGAGGTGGCTGCAGGCAGGACCCGCTGAGATAATTCAGATCATCTTCCGTCTCACGATCCTTAGTTTACTCACCTCTGTAAAGACCCCTTTTTTCAGATAAAAGGTAATTTACAGGTTCAGGGATTCGAACTTGGCATCGGTGGGGCCATTGTCCAGCCCACTGGGAGTGAACCTCGGGACTGGTCTAAGGATGGAGTGAGCAGCGCTCTTCGCGGAGGAGGGACAGCCCCACACTCTGGGCCCCACACTTCGCAGAACAGGGGGGTTTGCAGGTGGCAGCTCGTGGGCTGCTTCTCTCCGCACCTGTTTCTTTTCCTCTGTGCCTTCTGTGTGTGATGAGGACCGGTAGGGCTCATGGTCCGGGATGGTGGGGAGCCTGCAGCTGCCCAGAGAGCAGTTCTGTGCCACCGGCTGGGTGTGCAGAGTGACCTGGAGACGCATGGGGCACCCAGCACGTGCACCTGCTGAGTGAGGGTGGCCTCTGTCGGGTAGGACCTTGAATTTGAAAATTTGTGTAGGAAGCCCAAGGAACGATGAGGAAAAAAAGGTGGTGTCCCTGAAACACTGTGTAGCCTGGTGGTGAGCAGGGTCGGGCCCACATTTTCTTTAGTAATTGCGCCCAAGCGGCCTTGGGAATAACGCCCTCGCTACCTGAGCAGCTTCTCCCTGAGCCGTCTGTCACGGAACCACACTCACAGATGCTTGTTAAACCTGGTATGTAACTCAGGGATGTGTTGGCATTTATTAATTTGTGAATATACCATGCAGCATATGGGCCATTCATCTTTGATAACATTTTTAAGGGAGCTGTCGTATTTCAGAGCAGATCTGTATGGGAATAAGCTAGTCTCCCAGAGCCTTTGGCACAAATATTCTGCCAGGCTGTCTGGTATGCAGAGATTGACTCGATGGGACTGTGTGACCTTTTCGCTAAATGCACACAGTCGTGTTAGCAGTGGGCTCTGTCAGCAGAGAAAAGCTGGACTCACTTCTGTGACGTACTAGCAGTGTGGCCTCTGACAAGTTAATTAACCACTCCTACCAGCACCCTTCAACTACCACCGTGATCACCACGACTACTCCTGTTACGTCACCATCACTAGGACTCGGGAGGTGAATCCACAATTCATGGATGAAAGTGAGTTTTACTGTGACTTGCGGAGCTATAAAAAGATACCTGACTTGAAGAAAATCCTTATTTACCTTTTAAAAAAGGCATTTTGTAAGTGAGACATTACAGCATTTCTTTAAATAGCGAGCCAACTGTATTTACAATGTAATTCACTTTCCCAAAATTAATTTTACACAAGACATTTCAGGAGTATAATTTTTACATGCAGTGAGGCAAGTCTGTGTCACTGGGTAGCACTGCATTTAATTTTGCAGAGTGAACGGAACAGCATGCCATCTGGGCATGCACAGATTCGTAAAGCTAAAGAATCACAGGGATCTCCTGAGTTTTCTATATGGCCAGGCATGCTGTGGGGTCTCTCTGTCTCTCACGCACACCCACATGCCTTTAATGGAAGTAGAGATGGTACATTTAATGTGAACTTACGGATTTGGGGTAACTAACTTCTAAGGCTGTATTAATGCCGTTTTATTCATTATCATTGATAGGGACATCTTTATAATTGCCAGTAATTTTACAGCTGCTGTCTTGCTTTGATATGGTGCATTCCGTAAGAAACATAAAATGTACTATGGAGGCTGGAGATGGTGAGGTTAACTGAGGATGGAAAGCTGGTTCTTTCTGCTGTGAGATAGTCCTAAAAAATTCTGTGGGTTCAGCCCTGTGTGGTGGCTCACGCCTGTAATCCCAGCACTTTGGGAGGCCGAGGCGGGTGGATCACGAGGTCAGGAGATCGAGACCGTCCTGGCTAACACGGTGAAACCCCGTGTCTACTAAAAATACAAAAAAATTAGCCTGGCATGGTGGCAGCGCCTGTAGTCCCAGCTACTCGGGAGGCTGAGGCAGGAGAATGGCGTGAACCCGGGAGGCGGAGCTTGCATTGAGCCGAGATCGCACCACTGCACTCCAGCCTGGGCGACAGAGCGAGACTCCGTCTCAAAAAAAAAAAAAAAAAAAAAAAAAAAAAATTCTGTGGGTTCCTGCAAGCCAGAAGGGAATATGAATGTTGAAAACACAGAGACCATGGCGGCTTTTCCTCGCCTTCCCTCACGTGACTGGTTTGAGACGGAGGTGCTGAGAGGGTGGAGGTTTGAGACGGAGGTGCTGAGAGGGTGGAAGGCAGGCTCTGCAGGGCGTGGGATGGGCCATGCTGGCTGCACTGTCTGTGAATGTCCCGGGTGCGAGTTCTGCTGGGACGGCTGTGACGTCCAGGGATGCCGAGGCCCGGGCATGTCCTCTCAGGAGGGTTTGTGCCTCCACTGATCTCCAGGAACTTTATGCCTAAGAGACAGCCGAGGAGTTGCGAGGATGGACGACTGCTCGGGTTCCCCCAGTTTAAAGCACAGAGGCTCACAGGAGGCTTCAGAAAATGTGAGATTTCCATGGCAGAGGAAAGAATCTGCATTTTTCATTTTTCAGCCTGATAATGACGTGACTTTTGGCTTCTGTAAGGCTTGCCATTATTTCAAAAGATACAGGACAAAGGGACTTTGGGGGAATAGGGTCTTTTGTTGTTCCAAATTGTGTATTTTTCTGCCCTAGTACTCAAAATGTAGTAATATGCCAGGTTTCAAGCTGGATAAAAGTGTGGCTGGTTTTCATTGCTCTTCAGTCCGCATTACCCATTTGAGATCGTTTTTTTTAAGCCCAAATAACACATTGAGTGTTTCCTGTGGAGTGAGCCCATCGGAGTTACACTCTGTCAGTGTTTCTCTGCAAACGCTGTCTCACCTTCGTTTTTGAAGGATACTTTTTCTTGATATCAGATCGTAAGTTGAGACTGTTTTTCTATCGGCATTTTAAAGATGCCATTTCATTGTTTTTTTGTCTTCTGAGAATCAGTTTTCAGTCTGATTTAGCTCCTTTGAAGTGAATTTGTGTTTCATTACCTGACTGCTTTTAAGATTTTTTTCAGCAATTTAACCACTGAGATGAGAATTAAAAAAAAAATTCTTGGAGTATAATGTGCTTTTCAAATCTGCGTTTGGATGCTTTTTGTTTGTCTTGGAAAATTCTTAGTTACGATCTCTTTAAATATCTCTCCTGTTCCATTACTTTTTCTTTCTTTTTCTGGAACTCTTAGTACATGCATTCAGACTCTCCTGCTTTCTTAGCTCTCTTTCGTACTTTCTGTGTGTGGTGGTTCATTTTATGTGTCCCCTTAGTTAGGCTAGAGCACCCAACTAGATTAACTGTGAGATTAACCGGCAGTCCCAGGTAATGCTGGGAAGGCACGTTCAACGCGATTAACGTTTAACTTGTTAGATTTTGAATAGAGCAGGTAACTGCACTCTGCAGCGTGGCTGGGCCTCATCCAATCTGCTGAAGGCCTGAAGAGCAAAGATTCAGGTTCTGTGAAGAAAAATAAATTCTGCCTCCACATGGCCTGTGGACTCTAGATGTGCCACTTCCATTCCTGTTGAAACTTCCAGCCTGCTGGCCTGCCCTGTTCATTTCAGACTTGCCAGCCCACACGACTGATGAGCTGATTCCTTAAAATAAATATCTATCAATCTCTATCTATCTATCCTCTATCATCTATCTATCATCTATCTATTATCTATCTATCTATCATCTATCTATTATCTATCATCTATCTATCATCTATCTATCTATCTATCTATCTATCTATCTATCTATCTCTATCATCTATCTGTTATCTATCATCTATTATCTATCATCTATCTATCTATCTATCTGTCTGTCTATCTATCTATCAATCATCTATTCATCCATCCTCCGTATATCCTTTCTGCCTTCTGTGCTGCATTCTGGATGTTTTCTTCAGAACTGTGCTCCCATTTATTAATTCTCTCTTGCGTTCTGTTTATTTGGTATTAAACCATCCTCTGTTTACTCTGTTAACCAAATTATTTTATTTTCTGTATTTCTGAAATTCCTATTTGGTTCTATTTTTTTCTGAGCTTTCATCTCTCCCCCTAAGTGTTCCATCTTGCTTCAGAAAATGTCCTTTCTCCTACTGAGCGTGGTTATATTAGGGTCTGTATCTGAAACTCAAACTGGAGTGTCTGTCCTGCTGCCTGTTGTTTCTTCTGGATTTGGGTTTTATCTCCTGTGTCTGCTTATTTTTGTGTGTGTGGCCATCTTCTATTTATAAATTTTTTGTAGAGTTATTTTGAACTAATGAGTAATAGGACCATCTTAATTTAAATCAAGAGTGGAGATCATTTCAAGCTGTAAACACTGTAAGGGGCTGTTTGCCTTGAGCCCACCTTGGCCCTGGGAGGCAGGCCCACCCGCCCCCTTAGCCTCCCGTGGCTGCTGAAGCACGTCTCAGCCCTTCAGCTTCCCAGGGACTCTTACCAGAAGATCTCACTTCCCATCCCTGTCCTTCGCCAGGTCCTGGCCTGGCAACTCTTCCCTCTCCCGTTCGCTCTCTGGTGCCACCAAGGAGAATTGCAGGTGCCCCGCCAATGTCTCCCGCCGTCCTCGGTTTGCGGTGCAGCCCCATGGGAGTGGGATTCTCCAGAATTTTACAGAATCTTCAGGGAACCATCGTTCTATATCTGTCAACGCCGGACACAGAATTTTTTTTTTTTTTTTAAGATAAGGGTCTTTAGTCTCTCGTTAAGTTTTGTGATTGGCAAACATTTCTCTCTCAGAATGGCAGAGCTTTGCATGCCTGGGTAGGAGAGCACATCTAGGCAGAGATGACATTGAAAGGTTTTCATGCCAGAGAAACCTCAGAGTTTTGACTCCAGGGATGCGACCGTGAGCAATGAGGGATGTCCATGGAGAGGCTGATCCCAGTTCAGAAGAAGAGGGGTGGTGCTCTTAGCCTGAGACTTCTGAAGGAGGTATGGCTCACCGCAGCAGAGCGAGGCTTTCTAGCCCCCAGCCAGCAAAGCATGGGGGGCGGGGGGACAGGGGGAGAGTCCGGCATCCTAAGATGCCGGCGTCGGCTAGGTGGCTTTTACGGTACCGGCACCGTCCTAGTCTGCACTTTTCCCTTTAACCCTGCGACCACCTTCGTAACCCCACCGAAGCGAGGCCTACATGATTGTTTCAGGTCTGGGAACCAAACAGCAACCTGAAACCAGCTGGACTCTTCCCTTGGTGAGAAGGGAGAGAAAGCCTGCTGCAGCCTTTCCAGAGAGCCTCTCTCTCCCGCTGCTTACCCCACACTCTCAGCCCAACCCTGCCCAATTCGCAAAACCCTGTGGGAGTCCTTCTCCCAGCTCCATTCCCTCATTCCTCCAGGACTCTGCGCCAGTGTCTCCGCCAAACCGAGAGTGCGCCTGACCCTTTTATTACAGCTGAGGGTCACTTTTTAATCCTCCTTTTGTCTTGTTTTTTTTTTTGACAAAGCACTCATATTTTGTTTGTCCATCTCCCCTGCTGGAATGCAATCACCCTGAGGGGTGGATTTTTGACTGTTTTGTTCACTGCTCTATTCTCAGTGTGGGACTGTGCCCGCCACTTTGTTTATCATCAGTACACACTTGCCCAATGATTAAGCAAATGCCTGGATTATGCTGATCAATTTCTCGATGTTGGATACATTTAACGTATTGACAACTGAAGGATTTTCCTGGAGTCAATGATACAATTCTCAGGAGCAATGGGATTAAGTTTGTTGCTTAAATTCTATTGGGAAACAATTCCTTAAGATCGTGGTGGAAACTAAATGAAAATTAATTATTATACAAAATATTTTTAAAAGGATTCTCCAGAAAATGAAAACAAGGTTTTTCAATAATTTTAAATTTATCATAAGCTATATGTCATCTAATTTGCCTAGAAGGTTCTGTGCTAATCTATAAAAATGTCTCATTAAATAGTTCTTTGTTGAATCTAACTTTTTTAGTTCTCATGAAAAGATATTAGGATTGTTTTTATTTTATTTTATTTTTTGTAGACATGGGGTCTGGCTATGTTGGCCAGGCTGGTCTCAAACTCCTGGCCTCAAGTGATCCTCCCACCTCAGCCTTCCAAAGTGCTGGGATCATAGGCATGAGCCACTGCACTTAGCTAAGACTGCTTTTAGATTATTCTAGCAAGATTTATAATTTTTTTCCACCAAAAATTCCTGCAAGGGCACAGGAGGATAAATTCCTAGCTCCAGTGACTGTAAGATACAGCAGGCTGCTAAAATATTTTTGTAAAGCTTATGTGTTTATGACTAAACATTTGCAAAATTTTTGTAGGTTACTCCATAATAGACCTCTGTTTTAATGTAAAAATAATATGCAAATCACTTACCATCTGGATACAAGAAAATATTTGCTACTGCTTCGCTAATATGTTATTTTGCAAAATACTCTTAATGATCATTAATTTCAGAAATTTCTCCTGAATTAAAGAGGCCTGATACTCCATAGAAGTTTCTTCAACTCAGTGTGATAACATTTTGAAAATCTGGACTCATAAAAAAATATGGACATAAATGGCAACAGAGAGATACTTTGAATGCCAAAAATAGGTAGCATTGGGCAAAATTCATAAGCTAGTATTGGTACACATTTCAGTAAGTATCAAACTTCTTTCTGACAAATGGGGTTACTGTGAAACATTGACACCTGAAAGGGCTTCGGAGGCTCCAGCTGGCCATTTTCATGACTCCAGGAACATGTGTGCTGTGAAGGAAGACAGCCTGTGTTCTCCTCTATTTTATCACCAGCACTGCAATGTTCATCAAATGAACATAAACCAGGAGTCTTAAACAAGTCACGGTTCTAACAATCAATTCTCTGGGTCCATCTCTCAGATTTCATGTTCATTGCCAAGACCTTGAGGTGGGCTATAAGAATAATCACAGTTTTATCTTCAGTGTGGACTAAGAAATTAATCATTGACAACATATCTGTTAAATATGCCATTAACACAAACAACGAATTTATCCTACCCTGATTTTTTCCCTTTTGTTTTTTGTTTTTTTCCTTGATGAAGAGAAATAAAAATTTAGCCTTGATATTGAAAGCTCGGAGAAGCATGTATCCTCAGCTTGGTGGAACAGGCTGTCAAAGTGGCTCTTTCATCTCACTTTTTCCTAAAAGGATGATTAATCAAAGCATAGATTTTTATTAATTACTGTCCCCATCATTTTGTTCATCTTACTGAATTCACTGAGAAGGACCAAGGGCAAACTCCTTTAGGCTATCTGTACTCAGGAAATAATGCAACTTTTGCTGAAGGATTCAGGGTTTGAGACAGCCTCGAAATGGGCTTCTGGTCCTGGAATTTTGCCGTAGGTTTAGATTGGTAAGTGCAGAATTTTTCAAGTATATCCTTCAAGAACGTTAATATGCATCCTGTGACTGTGTGAGTAAGGGTATCTTTTTCAGCTTGGCTGCTTCTTTTTAACTCAGAGCTGATTTAGCCATATCTAAATTGCCCAGCCTCATTCTGCTAATACATAAGCTTCATCTTCTAAGGCAATTCTGCAAACTGACCTTGAGGGAAGCTTCAAGCAAACTTCATTTGCTTATTTGAGGGGGCTTTTTATTATTATCCCTATGCAAGATCTCTTTCTCTTTTGGTGCAAGAAATTCTGATGATTTCCTTTCAAAATTTGCATGATTGGTTTTTAAATGTCCATCAAGAACAATGCAGGGACAGCTTAGGGGTTGCGTGCAGGCAAGATACCAACATTTAGGCTCATTTGCATCTCCAAAATAATAAAAACCAGATTCCCAATAAGCATGTAAATGGAGGTTGAAATATTTAGGCTGCGCTGGCTGTGGTGTGGCAGGTGCCACCTGGGATCAGGAGTAGGCAGGTGCCACCTGGGATCGGAAGCAGACAGGTGTCTCTCGGGCTTGGCCATTATCTGTGCTGCTCAATGATGTTAGGTGGATCTGAATTTCTCTAATTGCGTTTTCTAAAATTCACTGTGTTCACACTTAGGATTCAAAATTCCTGTTTTTATTTATGTTGACATGTTCCCAGATGGACACATGATTGAAAATCAGCACTGGGAGACTGGCTGCCGAGGGTGACACGCCAGTGCCCAGGGAGGCAAAACCTGCTCCGTTGATGGTGACTTGGGGAGGACGCGGTTGCATTTGTCGTCTGTATTTCCTTGTGCTGCGCAAACTTAAATAAGCCCTTCACTAGGCGCTGGACACAGAACGAGGATGGTCTAAGGAAAACGCACAGAAAAAGATCACAGGGGCCACTCGTCAAACAGGTGAAAATCCTCTCAGGTTTAACTCTGAAATCTAAGAACTGCACCGAGGCCTTGCGGGCCCCCAGCGCGGGAACACTTGCTTTGAGTTCCAAACCGGTGATTCCAGGGCTTTTTGGGGCCCACTCCAGAGCAGTTTTTTCTGTTCAACCACAGTGAGTAAGTAGTCGTCACTGTTTTAAGGAAAAATAGGGGAAAGAACCACAGGAAACAGGAAAGCAAGAAAGAGGTTGAGACTGGGTCCAGACTCACTGCAGTGATTGGCCATTTCCACAACGCATAGAGTTGTACGGACTGTGACTTGGAGGCGCACCTTTAGGCCCTCGCCTGCTGGGAGACGGCAGCCAGTGGGTGTCTTGGCAACGACGTGGGAGCAGTGGCCACCCCTCCCTTAGCTGCGGCCTCTTGCTGCGAGGCCTGTCTCACATTGTTAGTTTCTGTGTGATTAGAAACACGGACAACTGCCCTAAGAAACCGCACCACACTGCCCAGAATGCAGAGTGGCACGCTGAAGGAACTGGGGTTTACTGCCAATCGGATCTGAGTTCAAGTCCTTGCTCCCTGCTGATGAGGGGTTTGGGCGAGGTGTTGAATTTCTGAGTCTCTTCCCATCCCACATTAAGACAACAGAGGGGCCAGGCACCGTGGCTCACGCCTATAATCCCAACACTTTGAGAGGCTGAGACGGGTGGATCACTTGAGCCCAGGAGTTCAGCCTGGCCAACATGGTAAAACCCCATTTCTACCAAAAATACAAAATTTAGCCGGGTGTGATGGTGCATGCCTGTGGTCCCCGCTACTCAGGAACCTGAGGCACACGGATTGTTTGAACCTGGGAGGCGGAGGTTACAGTGAACGGAGATAGCACCGCTGCGCTCCAGCCTGGGCGACAGAGAGACCCTGTCTCAATAAAAAAATAAAAAGACAGAGATAATAACCTTTGTCATTGGCTGGTGTGAAAATCGAGCAGCACAGTTAGGTGCTTTTCACAAATTATTTATTCCCAGAAAAGCTCCCACTCCTGCCTCCACGAATCCCTGTTTAACCCCGATCTTATCATTTGAGCAGGTTTAGAGTCCTGGGAAGAAATCCTAGGTCCAGTGACTCTCAGCTGCAGCAGGACACCACTCTTTTATCGTCCTGCTTTCTCTTTCCGGTGATTTGGTTTAAGACCTAACCCTGCCAAGCCCGTGGTGTCGCGCTCCTTGCTGGGGCACAGGTTTTCTCTGTTCCCCCCACATATCTGCCTGATTCTGCCACGGCGAGGCCCTTCAGAGAGCTCTCCCACTCCAGCAAGGGAGGCCGACTCAAAGACCTGGTGTTTTGCAAGCCCAGCACGAGGCTGGCAGCGATTGGGGAACCCTCCCCCGGCTTCCTGTCCTTCCTGTGAAAGGCAGGGAGTCGCCCCCGGTCAGTGTGTCCTTCACAAAACCCTCCCAAGACCTCTCCCCCGTCTTTCTAGGGCACCTCACAGCTGCCAGGGGACTCTTCATCCTTGCAACTGGCTGTGTGCCAGGCAGCCCGGGCAGGCCCCAGGTAACGTGGGGAAGTGGAGGCTCCGGGAGGCTCGGGTCTCTGAGGACATCTGGGCTGTGGGGAACCCTGGTGCGGAGCCGGCCCAGTGCTTGCGGAGTCACCTTGCAGCCTCTGAAGGGTGCGGAGGGCCCGGGGCCCTGGGTCCCGAAGACCCGCTCCGCCGTGTGGGCCTCGTGCCCCCTCTCCCTGCCCCTCCTGGCCCACCTGGCTCTTCCTCAGCATCGCCTCCTGTGGGTGGGCAGGTGGGGCCTCTCGGGTGAGCCCAGCACTAGCGATTCTGTTTTCAGGGCTCCTTTAGACACCGCTGTGAAAAGAGCACCACGACCCATTCTGAAAACAGCATCGTCACACAGTCGTGAATTCACGTCAAGACCTGGCCTGTTGCTATATGCAGAGAGACGCTGAAACCTCTCATCAGTTTTCCTTTTTAAAATCGTAGGACTTTGCCTATTAAATCATAAATTGCCACTAGCCAACATGGGTGCAGTCTGCCGGGGATGGCACCGCCGGGCACAGCTGCGTCTGGCCTGGTGGTGGGAAGGAGGCGGAGGGCCCCCGGGATGGGGGTTCTTACCGCTGAGGAGAGGCTGGTTGTGCCGGTAGGAGGCGGGCAGCTGGCCGACACCCTCCATGCGGTGGCTCATGACGCGTGCGAGGTGGCCCGTGTGGTGCAGGCTGCCCACCACGATGCTCTGCAGGTACACGGGCTCCACGAAGTGGGACAGGAGCGCGCCCTGCAGCCCCAGGACGTTCCACCTGTGGGGAGAGCCAGCGGTCAGCGGGGCCCCAGCCGGGAGCCCAGGGAGCCTGGTCCTCTCCACCCCTCTGCGGCCTGGTCCTGAGGGCCTGTCACTTTCTCCATCGTGCAGACCTGGGGGGGGCTCGCTGGGAGTGCCCCAGACTCAACCCAGCCATCACGGGGGCTCTGGGGACACTGTCGCCTGGGACTGGGCTCCGCGGGCCCCTGTGTGCTAACAAATGCTGCTCCCTTTTCTGAAAATGGGTCGTTAGAGTGGAAGCTGTTAGGTTCTCTCTGGGACTTACAATTAGAATTTTTAAAAAAGATACTCTGTCCCGAAAGTGAATCTGAATTTTTCTTTATATTAGCTGGGAAATATTATAAATGGAATTTGTTTCAGTTTAGGGAAAAATACTTTGTACTCCCTTTGTCCTTAGCAGTCAAAATGACCTAATGTGTTGAAATTACATTAATATATGACCTCGTTTTGGTCTGGGGATGATTTTGGTTTCAGAAGCCCGGATTGGAGATGAACAACAAGGCCATTTTGTTTGAAATAAATATAGCTCTGGGGTGAATGTTTTTGCTTCCTCAAGCAAAAATGCCGAGAGCATTGACAGGTTTTCCCCTTAAATTTGGGTGGCAAGAGTGTGTGTTTTTCAAGGCAACATTCTGTGGTTTCCACTCTAAATAATGTGCTTAAAATCCTACCTCCTTCAGCAGCAAGTGTTATGCAGCTAATTTCTTACATCATTGTTCTTTTCATTAATTAACATTTCTCCACTGTTAGAGCAATTACTGCCGTCCCCGCATGCAGCGTCTCTTTTCATGATTAATAAGGAGTCATTACATTTCCCTTCCCGAAGCAGTCAATTAACACAGAATTCTTTCCATTAATTACTGAATCTACCTGGAGAGTAATCTTCTCTGAGAACCTGTGACACCAATTGCTTTAAAAAGTTCTCTTTAAATTTTATTCCAAAACACAAGCAATTTAGCCAGCGATATTAATTTGCCTCAGAAGCATCTCCGTGAATGAGAAACATCTTTTAATCTCATGCAAGAAAAGGCAGCCATCTGGCTGGTGGGGGTTTCGGGGAGCCGCTCTCCCTCTCTCCCTCCGCAAATGCAGGTCATTAAAGTAATGTGCTCATCTACATAAAACTCAAATGGAATATAAAAGTTAATATTTATATACAAACAATTTAGTCCTACAATTTAAACAGTCATTGGTTTTATGAAACATTTACTTCAGTCTATCAGATTTGCATAACTTCATTTAAAAAAATATTGTGGTCATTTCTACAAGTCACGGTGTTTCTCCCAGAAAGTAAGGGAAGGGCTGGCCGCTGGATGCGCGAGCTTCTACCACGGGGGCAAGGTCGGGCGCTCTGAAGGGTAGGACGAGACAGAGGCCACAGAGTGCCTGTCATTGAGGACCTTCATTCCACAGCGTGTCTGCCTGGATGTTGGATGGTCGGAGGCCACAGAGCACCTGTCACCAAGGACCTTCATTCCACAGCGTGTCTGCCTGGATCTCAGACGGTCGGAGGCCACAGAGCGCCTGTCACCAAGGACCTTCATTCCACAGCGTGTCTGCCTGGATCTTGTATGGTCGGAGGCCACAGAGCACCTGTCACCGAGGACCTTCATTCCACAGATTCCACAGCGTCTCTGCCTGGATCTCGGATGGTCGGAGGCCACAGAGCACCTGTCACCAAGGACCTTCATTCCACAGATTCCACAGCGTGTCTGCCTGGATCTCAGATGGTGGCTCTTGAGAGTCAATCTTTTCCTTGATGTTCACTGATAAGTCAGAGAATAGCAACAAATCCTGGGAAAGGAAATTTTTTGTAATTGAGCTTTTCTTTCAGGGAACAATGGCTGTGTTTTCTGTGTTTTTTTTTTTTTTTTTTTTAATAGAGACATGGTTTTGCCATATTGCCCAGGTTGGTCTTGAACTCCTGGGCTCAAGCGATCCTCCTACCTCGGCCTCCTTAAGTGCGGGGATTACAAGTGTCAGCCACTGAACCTGGTCTTTGTGTGTTTTTTTTAGACAGGGTCTCACTCTGTCACCCAGGCTGGAGTATGGTGGTGCAAGTGGTGCAGCCGTAGCTCGCTGCAGCCTAATTGTTTTGTATTTGTCATAGAGGCAGAGTCTTGCTGTGTTGCCCAGGCTGGTCTCGAACTCCTGGGCTCAAGCCATCCACCGACCTTGGCCTCCTACAGTGCTGGGATCACAGGCGTGAGTCACCGCGTCCGGCCAATGCCGACGTTTTTGAGGAGCAGTTGAGGGATTTGGCTTGTTCCTTTGACTCTGAGACCAGAGGACAGACCAAAAGCTGGGAGGAGATTCAGCAGTGTGGCCCTCCTCGGGGTGTGAGATGCCCCTCCTCAGATTTGGAGATGCCGGAAAACAAAGCCCAGGAAACACCGGTGTGGGGCCCAGGGCTCCAGGTTCTGTGTCCCAGTGAGCCTGTTAATTCTCAGTCTTAAAATGTCTTATAAATTAAAGCAGCGAAAAGTACATTTCCACCATCTGTGACAAAGCACCTTCTTGAAATAAGCCACCAGTTAAAGAGTAAAATTGGGATTCCTGGAAGAGACGCCTCAGTGTTAGACGCCATCAGAGCAGGGGCTTTGAACAAAACTTCCGGAGCGTATGTGCGTGGCTGTGATGCTGCAGGACCGTCGGAAGACAAAGAACTTCTCTATCTGGTTCCCACCTAATAGCCTTTACAATAAAGAGGAAATCAACCTTCTCCTTGCCTGGCTACCAGAGTTTAAACTTACCCAGCTAACGTGATCAATAAAACCAAATGTCTTTCTGAATATCAGCTGGAGAATTTTCAGCATTCAGGATTGAATGGAAAAACGCCTCTCCTTTTGTTCAAATAGCCGATATTACTGCAATGTTGACAGAGGGAAAAAACCCATGTCTAGTTTTCAATATAGATAATCCCTAAATAAATATATTTTTGTCCATTTGTCAATCACTGAAATACCACAGATAAGCGGGGAAGGTCTTGGAAAAAGGCTGCCGTTCTTTAGCCGGGAGATGCAACCCGTTCTCTCAGTCCAGGCAGCGGCCTCCAGGCCACAGTGGAAGGAAGGACAGGTCTCTGGTGTGCTGACGACACCTCAGGCTGTCCCTGCAGGCGTGCCGGCGTCAGGCAGGGAACAGGACCGCCCTTGCCTGTTTTGGACGCTTTGGTTTTCCTCTGTGATGTGACCTGTGAGGAGTTACATGAAGCCTGCGGCAAAGTCCTCAGCTACCACCCGGCCTGGCGTCCGCAGCTCTGCAGGGCCGGCTCTCAGGCCTGCTGTGGGATCGTCTGGGAGCTTTGAGGATCTCCAGAGGCCTGGCTGCCCCAGGGATTTTGGTGTGACTGGGGAGTCAGTGCGGCCACCAGCTTTCGCGGTGCCGCCCACGTGATTCTCATGGGAGCCGGGGTTGAGGACGTCGGCAGCGAAGCGGCACATTTGGCACCAACACAGTCAGGTACCAGTTAGGTCATGATGCTGGTCCGCGGGGCCTCCCTTGACCCCTCTCTTGCTGCTCTGAGCGACTGTCTTCTCAGTGGTCCTCAAAGTGGGGTGCCTGGGCCAGCCATGGAGCATCACCTGAGAACTTGATAGAAATGCAGGTTCCTGGCTGCACCCCGGGGTTGCCGGCTCGTGAACTCTGGGGTGGGGCCTGGTGCTCCAAGGAGCCTCCAGGTGGCTCTGAGGCTGCTCAGTTCGAGGCCCACCATCTCCGGGCTGGTTCTAGGGTCACAGTCGCCGTATCTACCTCTCACGGCATTGGAAGAGCGCAGGAGACAGACGAATCTCTGGCCGGTCTGGGGGTGACATTTCCCTTCCTCCACACCCCACCCCCAAACCCTGTCTCACACTTTCTTCCTCCCACCTTTTGCCAAGACAGGTAATAAGTCCCAGACGTCTCTGCATACAGGCCCCACCCCATTTCCAGGCCACTCAGACCTATTCTGGGGCCTTTCTAGGTGAAAGAGAAGCCAACAGCCTTTTGACTCAATAGCAGGCCTGCTAGGAATTCACCCAGCATCTGCATTCTCGGTGGAATGCCTGATGTACGCATAGGGCCGGTCTTGAAGGGGCTGTTTGTAATTGCAAAGCAGACAAAGTGCGGCAAAACAGAAACGGGAAATCAGCTAAGTGCGTCTTAACAGGGAACTGGTTACATAAATGAGGGTGCATTCTTGACACCCTGGCCTGCCTGACCATGGGTCCCACAGCTCCTGTGCCTCTGCGGCGGGCCTGGCTCGCTGGGACGCCCTCAGGGCCAGGAGGCCACAGCTGCCCCATCTGCACCTTCTGCCACATGGACCCTCTGCCCCTCACCGGCTCCTGCTGGCCTCAACCATCACATCACGTAGGACGCTTGTGACTGCTCTAAAAACACCGGGCTCTCACGCTGTCCCCTCCAAGGTCCCCTCCTTGTGTTCAGCATCATTATGGCTGCCTCCTGCCGGGCTGCCCCTGCCCTGGCCCTCAGGTGCCTGTGGTTTAAATCTCCTGGCACTGCTGAGCACCGGTCTGGTGCGCAGATGGAGGTGCCTGAAGCGTAGGAGGAAGCTGATGGACAGTTTGTCCCTTCACCAGCAGCTGTGTTGTGTTCAACGGTGGAGACAACCCATCTGGGCTCTCAGCGACCCCACCCCACAGGCTCTTCCTCAGCGTGACCGGGACACCCACAGGGTGGGCCTGCACCTGCCCTGAGCCTCTGCAGCTTGGGACGTCTCAGCCCGAGGCGGTGGGATGATGCCACCTGGGACTGGGTCCTCTGACCTCCTGGGTGCTCCCTCAGGTCCCGGCCGCCATTCTGCAGAGACTCCTGAGTCCGTGAAGCAGATCCAGGGTCTCCACCCACCCCAGCTGATCTGCCAGGAAAGGGTCCCTGCTGCCTGGGGGCTGCCTCGGCTGGTGCCACGTGGGGATGAAGTGAGCCAGCCCCCGAGCTCAAAGGGAGGGCTTGGGAGTACACGAGGGCCTTGTTGTTTTAGGGCCACCTGCAACAGACTTTAGGTGGCCCTAGGGTTTTGGGGGTGGTTTGCTTCACAGCAGGAGACAACTCACCGGAGTCCGTGGCACAGCCTGAGGGGTCTTTGGGCTGCCCGCAGCTTCCCCAGGAGCTCACACAGGTCAGGCCAAGGGGAAGGGAGCACAGTGCACACCCCCAGGCTCTGTGGTCCGATTGCTCGTGTTCCCAAAAATTCACATAGAATCCTCACCTCCCAGAGTGCTCCCCAGCCCCTTCCACCGTGGGAGGACATGGCACAGGGCGCTGTTACCACCTGGGAAGCCTCACCAGACACGGAAACCGCTGGAGCCGAGACCTTGGCCTCCAGCCTCCAGCACCAAGAGGAGCAAATTCCTGTGGCGGACCAGCATGTTCCGCCGCAGTAGCCGGGATGGACCAAGACTGGGTGGACGCCGTCCTGACTGCTGACGTTTGGGGTGTGAGGCATCCGGGGACACAGGGCAGCCCGCTGGGGTCAGGTGGGGGCATGGGGCAGCCCGCTGGGGTCAGGTGGGGGCACGGGGCAGCCCGCTGGGGTGAGGTGGGGACACAGGGCAGCTGGGGTCAGGTGGGGACACAGGGCAGCTGGGGTCAGGTGGGGGCACGGGGCAGTCCGCTGGGGTGAGGTGGGGACACAGGGCAGCTGGGGTCAGGTGGGGGCACGGGGCAGCCCGCTGGGGTCAGGTGGGGTCACGGGGCAGCCCGTTGGGGTGAGCTGGGGGCACAGGGCAGCTGGGGTCAGGTGGGGTCACGGGGCAGCCCGCTGGGGTCAGGTGGGGACACAGGGCAGCTGGGGTCAGGTGGGGTGGGTGGGATATTCAGCCGCTTCCAATTATTTCCAGTAAATTACTTCCAGGCCACACATGTCTCATTTCTCTCCTTAAAAACCTATCTGAAAAACACACTTTTTCTTGATACAACTTCTCCAGCCAAGTCTACCTGCAACACGCTGGTAAAACGTAAAATTCCTCAGCACGAGAGCGAAGAGGATGATCCCCAGGCACGTCTCTCCATTCCCGGGTCCTGACGATTCCTCCTCACCTCGGCCACCTGTGCGGGGGCCACGCTTTCCCACTGGGAGGATGGTTTCTGGGACATGCGGCGTCTCCTCTTCGGGCCTGTGCGGTCTGAGAGTCCTGCGGTGGGGCCTCTTGGTTCTGGGGACAGAGGACACTTTCACTCAGCCCAGGGACCTTTGGTTCCTTCTGTGAAGACGGCGGCCATGAGATGACGCCTTGTGACTCAGGCCTCAGCCCTTTGCCTCCATCTCCGTGTCTCTGTGTTGGGTTGGCAGCGTCCACGCTGTCTGGGTCATTGCCGAGCGTCCCAGGTCCCCACTCAGCCCGGCTCGTGTTTTCTCTTGTCCCCTGACTGGAGTTCCAAGTCTTACCTTGCAGATGCTGGGCTTGTCACCCTCTGCCGTCTCCAAGCATCTGGGCAGGGTCCCCCCCAGGAACTGGGCTCTGATCTTGGGAACTGTGGCTGAGGTCAGTGGTGCTGGTGCAGGAGGGCGGAGCGGCGGAGGTCGGTGGTGCTGGTGCAGGAGGGCGGAGCCGCGGAGGTCGGTGGTGCTGGTGCAGGAGGGCGGAGCGGCGGAGGTCGGTGGTGCTGGTGCAGGAGGGCGGAGCGGCGGAGGTCGGTGGTGCTGGTGCAGGAGGGCAGAGCCGCGGCGGCAGCGGGGCTGCGGATTCTTCCATTATTACTTTTTGTGTTTGGTAAGTGTTAGCGAATTGATCACTGCTTCTTTCCTCACTAGAGGTGTTATAAAATGTCACTTAAGGCCGGGTGCGGTGGCTCACCCCTGTAATCCCAGCACTTTGGGAAGCTGAGGTGGGTGGATCACTTGAGGTCAGGAGTTTGAGACCAGCCTGGCCAACATGGCGAAACCCTGTCTCTATTAAAAATACAAAAATTAGCCAGGAGTGGTGGCGGTGCCTGTAATCCCAGCTACTTGGGAGGCTGAGACAGAGAATCGCTTGAACCTGGGAGGCAGAGGCTGCAGTGAGCCAGGATCGTGCCATTGCATTCCAGCCTGGGTGACAAGAGTGAGACTTCGTCTCAATCTATACAATGCATATTTTAAAAGGAGTAAAAATATTTTTAAACCAGACTGGGGGAACTTTGGGTTCGGTGTTTAAAAGCAGTTATGTTAGGAAGGACCTGCACTCTGAGATTAGAACAATGAACAACACTCATTTGACCTCAGTGGAGTCAACAAATCATGGAGGAAGGCGTCAGAATTGTTCCCAGGTGGGCCGGGTGGCCAAGAGGAGGCGCGAGAAGCTCTTGCTGAGGGAACATTGAGCCGCCGATCTCTAGGTGGGGGGAGACGGAGCTCTGCACAGGCTAAAATTTAGATTTAGAAATCAGCCAGTGCCATATTCCCCAGAGAGCAGCTGTAATTTCTTATGGTTCATTTTCATGGAGAAAGTTTTAATCTGCTCATTTAAAGACACATTGTGATCAATAATCAAGCTCAGGTACTTAAAATTAGAAACCATATCTGAAGGCACATTAGTTCCAGGAGATTTAGATTTTTTATATGCCACTCAACGTTTGATTCTTAGAGACAAAAGCTAAAAGCACCTCTGCGGTTTTCCCCGTTCTTTCAGGAGCCTGGGGTCTGGCTGTTAGTGACAGCGTAGCCTGGCTCCACAGAGCTGGAAAAACAGGCCGCGTCCACAGGCCTTCAGGACGGGACTGTTAGGCCTGCGGCGTCCCACACAGGGGCAGGGTTTGGTCTCCAGGGCGCTCCTCAGCCTTCACTTGTGGATTTGCGGGTCAGTTCTCATTGACCTGGGAAACCACCCACGTTCTGCAGTTCCACCGTCTTCCCAGGGCTCTGGTGGTGGTAGGATTTTAGGAATCGAGTTTACTGCGACTGTATCTGTTCTCTGATTTCCTGAAGACTGAATGGGTGATTTCTCTCGCCTGCCAGTGCCGGCCCCCTAGGGCTGCTGTGGGATGGCCTGAAACAGGGATGTTCCCCCAGTACTGGAGGCCAGAGTCTGAAAGGCATCTGCAAGGTCGTGCTTCCCCTGGGAGCGTGTGGCTGGTGCCACCCCCCAGGATCCCTGTCCTCCGAGCACCCACTGCCCCTGAGGTCACAGAGGAGGCCAAGGACACCTGGACGCGTCTGTCCCTGGCCCCAGCACTCAGGTGCAGGCAACTGGGCCCCGTACTGGGCTCTGTCCCTGCCTCCTATCCTCTCGCCTTCCTGCTCCCTCAGCCCCTTTGCATCAGCACGAGGCCCTGGGCAGACTGAGATGCCTCAGGGACCTGGGACTCTAGAGCATCCTCTCATGGCCTGGACCCCCAGTGGGCCCGGCTGCACATCAGGCCATTTGCTCGGGGCTGGTCTTAGCGACCAGGCAGCACCCTTGGGCTCTAAGTGGTTACGTAATCATCAAGTCAGTGGTGTCTGTGGAGCCCCTGAGATGTGAGGACACAGTTCTAAGTGCCACAGGGAGGGCCTGATTTGTCATGGGAGACAAGATGGTCACAGGCCCTTGGCCCAGAAGAGGGGCTTCTGAGCAGGGGCTTGGCCTACAGCTTTCTCTGCTGGGGCACCCAGAGCCTGATGAGTGATCAGTGCTGTCAGGGCACCAAGGCAGGCGGAGTGGGGGTTCTGCCCAGCAAACAGGCTCAGAGTATCCTCCTGTGGCTCAGTCGTGGGTTCCCAGAGACCACAGTGGATTTCAGATGCAGTGAGGGGCGTGTGGCCTGCCAACACCCACAGATCCTTCTGAACGGCAGAGAACATTAGGTGTGCATCGCGGGAGGCATGCAGGATGGAGACAAAAGACTCGTTCAGTGATCCCCAGAGCAACGCTGAGGGCGCCTGAGAAAGAATCACAACCCCATCAGCACAGGATGACCTGCCTCGGCCCTTAGGGGTGGGGCGGCTACACCATCACTGTCACCCACAGCAGCACCCATACCCATGCTCACACCTACACCATCACCCACACCCACATCCACACCCACACCATCACCCACACCATCACCCACACCTACACCGTCACCCATGCCCATACCTACACCATCACCCACACCCACATCCACACCCACACCATCACCCACACCTACACCGTCACCCATACCCACATCCACATCCACACCCACACCATCACCCACACTCATGCCCACACCTACACCGTCAGCTATGCCCACACCTACAGCCTGGCCCACACCCACACTGTCACCCACACCCACACCTACAGCCTCACCCACACCATCACCTACACCCACACAACACTGTCACCCACACCCACATCCATACCTTTCCCCAACTCGAGTGCTCTCCCGTACCCTGGTGCACTGAACGACTGTGGCCACAGGAGGCCAGAAGCCCACACAGAGGACGGAGGGGACATCAGATGATGTGTAAGGAAATGTGAAAAAAGTTTTCTCCACAATGTTTTATGGCTCATTTTAAGCCACTGTAAAAATTTCAAGGTTTCTATCACACACTTTCATATTTTGCTGTAAACCGCTCTTACCACGGACATTGTGAAGTGAAATCTATTATTATTCATGGAATTCCGTACCCAGAAGGTCTGCTGCCACCCAGGAATATTATTACAGGTATTATTGATCTGACAGGTGATGTCTGTGCATGCCTTTTGATCTGCAGGTGGGAAGTAATGTAGCTGTGTTGTTTGTTTAGTTATTTTGATACAAAAGATCATTTTTCATCGATATCAAAGGGAAATTGCAAAGAGAATGACCAATTTGTCTGGCGGACGCACTTTCTGTACCTTAATGATATATACAATTCTATCCATTTATTCTCATTTTAATACATGAAAGTCGCACAAAGTCGGAGATCAAAAGCCAGCCAGACATTTATCTCATGGCTGCCCGAACAGAACTGCATCTATTCCCAGAGAAATTTCTAAATGACGAAGCAAATATGACCATGGGTTCCTGGCCTCGTGTGGGATGAGACTCATGCTCTTGAGGAGAGAAAATCCGTAGGTTTCACTGGTTTCAGCATATCCCTAAAATGTATGAGCAGCACACGTACCTTTGGAGCCCTGGCCGAAGTCAGTGACTGAGCAGAAGATGCATGCTTCACCGCCGTACAGTCGTCTGCCTGGCGCATCAGAGGCCTGCAGTCCTTTCAACTTCCAGGTCCCAGGGCGGCATCAATCACGCCACAGCGATTCCTATTTCACATCGTGGCCATTCGGACAAAAGAGCAGGTTTCCTTCATTCGCGAGCGCAGTGAGCCGTTTCTGGACGCTGACCATGTGGAGCACTTTGTGCCTCGCAGGGGTGTAAGGAAGCCTGGCAGGCCTCAGGTGGACGGACAGGCTGGCACGGTTGGAAGCAGCCCCTTCCTGCGCTGGGGCCTCCCCATGGTGTAGACGTCTCCTCGGGGTGGGTCTCGGTGGAGCCGTCATAGCCAAGTCAGCCGGCGCTTGAAGACTGCTGCAGCCAGCACCAGGGCAACGTGGAGGCTGCACTCGCCAGCCTGTGCCAGGGAGGCTCCAGGCACTCTCCCTGCCAGCCCACCAAGGTGTTACCAATGGTGCTGTGAGGGGTTCAAAGCCCTTGTCCCCTCCTGCTGTGGCTCAGCCTCCCCTTGCTCCCTTCTCCCTTCCTCCCTCCCTCCCTCCTATCTCTCTGTCATCTGTCTTCTATCATCAATCAATCATCTAATCTATAATCTATCTTCTGTCTATCATCTATCATCTATCTACCTATCATCTATCACCTATTAGTTGTCTATCATCTAATCTATAATCTATGTATCATCTATCTGTCATATCTATCCATCTATCTGTCATCTATCGATCTATGTATGCCTGCCATGTGCCATATCATCTATCTGTCATCTATCAATCTATATATGCCTGCTATGTGCTGTATCATCTATCTGTCATCTCTATCCATCTATCTGTCATCTATCGATCTATGTATGCCTGCTATGTGCCCGCACCCACCGTGCCAGACACTGAATGCATGACGTGGAATGAGACAAGGTCCCTGCCTGCCAGAAGCTTAGAGTTTGGTGGGAAGGATTGATTCTAAGGAGGGTGAGGGCCTCCCGGGTTCAGACAGTGGACTTCTAGCAGCCTCAAATATGTTATTTCTGGATGAGACCATAGTATGCTGCTAACAATCAACTCTCGAAAGAAAGAAACCAGGATGTGTGTGTAGCTTTCCAATTTCCATGGTGTAAGCACCATCACTGTGGCCGATTTCAAGGCCCCAGCATGAGGTCACTGAGCAGGTTTGGGCAGCGATGAAGGGGTTTGGAAAACAGCATGATTTTGTGGTATTTCTACCACACAGATACAAGAGGTGTAAATAATTTCAAGACCACAAATAACAGTAAAATAATTTGGAGTGGTGGGTTTTGAGTACTTATTACCTTTGTTTTACTATAACTTATTTAGTTCTAAGTTTATGTAATTTAGTTTTTAATAATGACTTATTTGACAACCAACTTTCAAAACTGCCTGCACATCTCATCATGGCCCTCAGGACGAGGCTGGCTCCTGTGCACCCAGCGCCGGCCACAGTGCCTCGTGTGAGGTCATTTCCACGGCCACGTGTGTCCTCCCCCAGCTTCACAGACGGCGACTTCCACCTCCGTGTCCTCAGACTCCACTCTCCACAGAGCCCTGGCCGTCATGAACTCCCTGACTTAGAATATTTCATCCGTATTTGTGTATGAAGGATCTTTTATGTTGAATGTTATTTAAGCCCTAGGTTTAATTTTTGTTTTTGTACAGGATAGAAAGCAGATGAACACATACGTTATCAGATGGTCTCTCTGTACAAATAATGCACGGCCCAGATGCTTATGGTCTGGAATCATTAGCATAACATATGCTTCCGCTCAGAAACGGCAAGTGCGGCGCAATTCTGAAACAGCTCCTGCCTTAGCACGGACATCCTGGTCTATGCTTAGGTCTGATTTTGGCAGATACACAAGTACCTTCTTGCCAAAGGCTGTGTCCCCAGGCCACTGCTTGTGCCTGGCCCAGAGCAGAGGCTCCGAGTGGTGGCACCACTTCTGTCATCGTCGGGACCACTGTTTCCCCTCCTACCTCTCCTGCTCACCAAAAAGGACGGTTGACCGAGGGCTCCCGAGGACCACCGAGGGCCACTGAGTGCACCTCACCATGGCAGGCACCCTGCAGCCAAGCGACCCTGAGTACACCCCACCGTGGCAGGCACCCTGCAGCCAAGCAGCCCTGAGTACACCCCACTGTGGCAGGTACCCTGCAGCCAAGCAGCCCTGAGTACACCCCACCATGGCAGGCACCCTGCAGCCAAGCGACCCTGAGTACACCCCACCGTGGCAGGTACCCTGCAGCTGAGCAGCACCGGTGAGCCCTTGGAGGTCAGAACTCAGATGCAGAAGCAGACAGTACCTGGAACCGAATGCCTGCAGGCTCTGTCAGGGAGCAGCGTGGCGGCAGGAGCTGAGAAGGGAAAGGCGTTGGGGAAGAGGGAGGCAGGCAGAAGGAGCAGCTCAGGGAGCTCATCAGTGAGGGAGGGTGAGTGGAGCAGAGATGAAGAGATGGGATACGCACAGCCAGGGAGGAGGATGAGATGGAGAGGGAGAGACAGAGACAGAGAGAGAGAGAGAGAGTGACAGAAACAGAGAGATGAGGACAGAGATAAAAAGACAAAGATAAGGAGAGAGAGACAGAGACGGGCACACAGAGAGAGACAGAGACAGAGAGACAGAGACAGAGAGACAGAGACGGGCACACAGAGAGACAGAGACAGAGAGACAGAGACAGAGAGACAGAGACGGGCACACAGAGAGAGACAGAGACAGAGAGACAGAGACAGAGAGACAGAGACGGGCACACAGAGAGACAGAGACAGAGACAGAGACAGAGAGACAGAGACGGGCACACAGAGAGAGACAGAGACGGGCACACAGAGAGAGACAGAGACAGAGAGACAGAGACAGAGAGACAGAGACGGGCACACAGAGAGAGACAGAGACGGGCACACAGAGAGAGACAGAGACGGGCACACAGAGAGAGACAGAGACAGAGAGACAGAGACGGGCACACAGAGAGAGACAGAGACGGGCACACAGAGAGAGACAGAGACAGAGAGACAGAGACAGAGAGAGAGAGAGACAGAGAGACAGAGACGGGCACACAGAGAGAGACAGAGACGGGCACACAGAGAGAGACAGAGACAGAGAGACAGAGACAGAGAGACAGAGACGGGCACACAGAGAGAGACAGAGACGGGCACACAGAGAGAGACAGAGACAGAGAGACAGAGACGGGCACACAGAGAGAGACAGAGACGGGCACACAGAGAGAGACAGAGACGGGCACACAGAGACAGAGACAGAGAGACAGAGACAGAGAGACAGAGACGGGCACACAGAGAGAGACAGAGACAGAGAGACAGAGACAGAGAGACAGAGACGGGCACACAGAGAGAGACAGAGACAGAGAGACAGAGACAGAGAGACAGAGACGGGCACACAGAGAGAGACAGAGACAGAGAGACAGAGACAGAGAGACAGAGACGGGCACACAGAGAGAGACAGAGACGGGCACACAGAGAGAGACAGAGACGGGCACACAGAGAGAGACAGAGACGGGCACACAGAGAGAGACAGAGACAGAGAGACAGAGACAGAGAGACAGAGACGGGCACACAGAGAGACAGAGACAGAGAGACAGAGACAGAGAGACAGAGACGGGCACACAGAGAGAGACAGAGACGGGCACACAGAGAGAGACAGAGACAGAGAGACAGAGACAGAGAGACAGAGAGGGCACACAGAGAGACAGAGACAGAGAGACAGAGACAGAGAGACAGAGACGGGCACACAGAGAGAGACAGAGACGGGCACACAGAGAGAGACAGAGACAGAGAGACAGAGACAGAGAGACAGAGACGGGCACACAGAGAGAGACAGAGACGGGCACACAGAGAGAGACAGAGAGACAGGGAGACAGAGAGAGACAGAGACAGAGAGACAGAGACAGAGAGACAGAGACAGAGAGACAGAGACGGGCACACAGAGAGAGACAGAGACGGGCACACAGAGAGAGACAGAGACAGAGAGACAGAGACAGAGAGACAGAGACGGGCACACAGAGAGAGACAGAGACGGGCACACAGAGAGAGACAGAGACAGAGAGACAGAGACGGGCACACAGAGAGAGACAGAGACGGGCACACAGAGAGAGACAGAGACGGGCACACAGAGACAGAGACAGAGAGACAGAGACAGAGAGACAGAGACGGGCACACAGAGAGAGACAGAGACAGAGAGACAGAGACAGAGAGACAGAGACGGGCACACAGAGAGAGACAGAGACAGAGAGACAGAGACAGAGAGACAGAGACGGGCACACAGAGAGAGACAGAGACAGAGAGACAGAGACAGAGAGACAGAGACGGGCACACAGAGAGACAGAGACAGAGAGACAGAGACAGAGAGACAGAGACGGGCACACAGAGAGAGACAGAGACGGGCACACAGAGAGAGACAGAGACAGAGAGACAGAGACAGAGAGACAGAGACGGGCACACAGAGAGAGACAGAGACGGGCACACAGAGAGAGACAGAGACGGGCACACAGAGAGAGACAGAGACGGGCACACAGAGAGAGACAGAGACAGAGAGACAGAGACGGGCACACAGAGAGAGACAGAGACAGAGAGACAGAGACAGAGAGACAGAGACGGGCACACAGAGAGAGACAGAGACAGAGAGACAGAGATGGGCACACAGAGAGAGACAGAGACGGGCACACAGAGAGAGACAGAGACAGAGAGACAGAGACAGAGAGACAGAGACGGGCACACAGAGAGACAGAGACAGAGAGACAGAGACGGGCACACAGAGAGAGACAGAGACAGAGAGACAGAGACGGGCACACAGAGAGAGACAGAGACAGAGAGACAGAGACGGGCACACAGAGAGAGACAGAGACAGAGAGACAGAGACGGGCACACAGAGAGAGACAGAGACAGAGAGACAGAGACAGAGAGACAGAGACGGGCACACAGAGAGAGACAGAGACGGGCACACAGAGAGAGACAGAGACGGGCACACAGAGAGAGACAGAGACGGGCACACAGAGACAGAGACAGAGAGACAGAGACAGAGAGACAGAGACGGGCACACAGAGAGAGACAGAGACAGAGAGACAGAGACAGAGAGACAGAGACGGGCACACAGAGAGACAGAGACAGAGAGACAGAGACAGAGAGACAGAGACGGGCACACAGAGAGAGACAGAGACGGGCACACAGAGAGAGAGAGACAGAGAGACAGAGACAGAGAGACAGAGACGGGCACACAGAGAGACAGAGACAGAGAGACAGAGACAGAGAGACAGAGACGGGCACACAGAGAGAGACAGAGACGGGCACACAGAGAGAGACAGAGACAGAGAGACAGAGACAGAGAGACAGAGACGGGCACACAGAGAGAGACAGAGACGGGCACACAGAGAGAGACAGAGACGGGCACACAGAGAGAGACAGAGACAGAGAGACAGAGACGGGCACACAGAGAGAGACAGAGACGGGCACACAGAGAGAGACAGAGACGGGCACACAGAGAGAGACAGAGACAGAGAGACAGAGACGGGCACACAGAGAGAGACAGAGACAGAGAGACAGAGACAGAGAGACAGAGATGGGCACACAGAGAGAGACAGAGACAGAGAGACAGAGACAGAGAGACAGAGATGGGCACACAGAGAGAGACAGAGACGGGCACACAGAGAGAGACAGAGACAGAGAGACAGAGACAGAGAGACAGAGACGGGCACACAGAGAGACAGAGACAGAGAGACAGAGACAGAGAGACAGAGACGGGCACACAGAGAGACAGAGACAGAGAGACAGAGACGGGCACACAGAGAGAGACAGAGACAGAGAGACAGAGACGGGCACACAGAGAGAGACAGAGACGGGCACACAGAGAGAGACAGAGACAGAGAGACAGAGACGGGCACACAGAGAGAGACAGAGACAGAGAGACAGAGACAGAGAGACAGAGACGGGCACACAGAGAGAGACAGAGACGGGCACACAGAGAGACAGAGACAGAGAGACAGAGACGGGCACACAGAGAGAGACAGAGACAGAGAGACAGAGACGGGCACACAGAGAGAGACAGAGACAGAGAGACAGAGACGGGCACACAGAGAGAGACAGAGACAGAGAGACAGAGACAGAGAGATAGAGACAGAGAGACAGAGACAGAGAGACAGAGACAGAGAGACAGAGACAGAGAGACAGAGACGGGCACACAGAGAGACAGAGACAGAGAGACAGAGACAGAGAGACAGAGACGGGCACACAGAGAGAGACAGAGACAGAGAGAGACAGAGACAGAGAGACAGAGACAGAGAGACAGAGATGGGCACACAGAGAGAGACAGAGACAGACAGACAAGGACAGAGATGAAGAGACAAAGCAAGAGACAGAGAGACAGAGGCAGAGACAGAGGCCGAGAGCAAGAGAAGGAGGGAGAAGAGATGATGGGGACAAGGGGAAGCTAAGTCTAAGACAGGTGAGAACCAGGGACAGAACCAGAAGGTGGGCTGGGCGTCGAGGGGCCTCGGCCAGTGGCTGGGGGCATTTCAAGCTCTGCCTGTGCCCCCACACCCGGGCACCCCTCTGTCTACTGCACTCCCTGTCACCAGACTCGGGAGTGAAGCACTTGTGAATGGAGAGAGAGGACACAACTCTGTTCTAACCCGGCAGGAGCTTAGGATTAATTCCTGGACAAATTCAGGAGTTCTCACTCCAGCCACCCAGAGCCATGGGCGTGACAATTTCCACAAACTTTTATTCTCTTTTCAGAAGGAGTCTAGAATCGCCCCAAATTCCCAGTCACTGAAAACCCCTGGCCGGGAAGCAGTGTGGACCTTTGTTTACCAAGGAGATTTTGTTACAGAGAGAAAACCCTGCCCCTTGAGTGGCCACTGAGTGCCCGGACCTGCTGGCGTCATGTGGGTTTGCACCCGTGTCCAGCGTCGCGTGGGTTTGCACCTGTACCCAGACCTGCTGGCGTCACGTGGGTTTGCACCTGTGTCCAGCGTCACGTGGGTTTGCACCTGTGCCCCGGACCTGCCAGCATCATGTGGGTTCGCACCTGTGTCCAGCATTGCATGGGCTTGCACCTGTGTCTGGACCTGCTGGTGTTGCATGGGTTTGCACCTGCGTCCAGCGTCACGTGGGTTTGCACCTGTGCCCGGACCTGCCAGGGCCGCGTGGGTTTGCACCCGTGTCCAGCATCGCATGGGTTTGCACCTGTACCCAGACCTGCCGGCGTTGCGTGGGTTTGCACCCGTGTCTAGCATCGCGTGGGTTTGCACCTGTGCCCGGACTTTCCGGCATCACATGGGTTTGCACTTGTGTCTGGACCTGCTGGCGTTGCGTGGGTTTGCACCTGTGCCCGGACCTGCTGGCGTCATGTGGGTTTGCATCTGTGTCCAGCGTTGCGTGGGTTTGCACCTGTGTCTGGACCTGCTGGCATTGCGTGGGTTTGCACCTGTGTCCAGCGTCGCGTGGGTTTGCACCTGTGCCTGGACCTGCCGGTGTCACATGGGTTTGCACCTGCGTCCAGCTTCGCGTGGGTTTGCACCTGTGCCCAGACCTGCTGGCATCATGTGGGTTTGCACCTGTGACCGGACCTCCTGGCGTCGTGTGGGTTTGTACCTGTGTCCAGCGTCGCGTGGGTTTGCACCTGTGTTTAGCCCACCGTCTATGGATGTTGAAGATCCCAGGACAGCCAGGTTTCAATTCTGTAGATGCTAATTTACTTCATTTTTCTGGGGCACCAGAGAGTAAATTTAGAAACCCAATGCTATCTTAGGGCACCAAGAGAATTTCAGTTGAGGTGAAAATTATTGCTTTTTCTCTGTCATGAATAGATGAAAATATTACAAAGGAGGAAGACATTTTCTTCTGAAAAATGAGCTATTTGTCGACAATGGGCTGTTCCCTATGATGCAGAAACCACGTCCGGCTTTGGTCTGCTGTCATTAGGCCGACCCTGCGGCTCCCCAGCCAGGAGTGCCCAGAGCTGGGAAGGAAAGGGCACCATTTTCCCCAGCTCTCCTACCATTTCCATGAGAAGGCGGAACCACTGCTGTCAGGACTGGGGTTTCATCTGCCTGGGCCCCAGAAGCCAGTCTGTGTGGATCCTGGGGAGCAGAGCTGTAGGGGACTGTAGGGGCTGGGGCAGGTGAGGCGGAGGCAGGTGCAGCGGGGGTCTCCCCTTCCCTCCTGGGCTCTGTGTCCCCTGATGTCACCCCCTTGACCTCCAGCCCCTTGGGTTTTGTGGACAGGCCAGGGCCCAGCGCTCGGGGTTAGGATGGGTAAATAGTCGTCCTACTATCTGTTGGGCACATGGCAGGTGCCCGTCCCGTGCAGGCACTGGAGACACAGCCCACCCCAATGGGGCGTCTGTCTGTTCGGGGTGGCTGCGTTTTGATTAGGATTTTATGGGGGCTGGCTGGGCCCACCCTCTCCCTTCTCTCCCCAGGTCCTGCTGTGGCAGTCGAGAGCCCAGGACCCCGTGGGCACAAGAGCCTCCATGCAAGCCTCGGGGGTGATGCGCTGGGTCCTCCTCGGGCCTTGGGCTTCCTGCCCCTCCCCACTCAGCCTCCTTCCTGCACATCCTGGGGACCAACCTTTGCATCCCCTGCCTGGCTCCACCACAAAACGTCCTTACAGAGGGTCTCAGAGCCACAGCCTCGTTGGGAGTTAGGGGTGGTGCCCAGAGACCACATTTGCGCCAAGTGCGCTGTTTCCACTCCAGCTGCAGATGACAGAGGAACAGGACGACCAGAGTGTCCAAGGGCGTTCTGGGTCACTCAACCCAGACTTCCTGTGACCATGCTGTTATTAGTTTTTTTTTTTTTTTAAATCAGGCTTGTGGGGAGTTCATGGCTCTTTAGGGAAACTCATGCTATCCCCACACCTGTGACCCTTATTTTCCAAACCAAAGTTACAGAAATGTCCTGCAGTGGGGATGGCACTCTCGGGGCATTAGGCCAACGTTGGGGAGGCCTCAGGGCCTCAGACCAATGTGGGGGAGGTCTCAGGGCATCAGACCAAGGTCAAGGAGGTCTCCAGGCATCAGGCCGAGGTAGGGGGAGGTCTCAACGCATCAGACCAAGGTTCAGGGAGGCGCTCGGGGCGTGGCAGCGACTGGAGGTGCTGGGAGGGAGGCGGGTGCCCATTCTGCACCTTCCTGCTCCTCTGCACAGAGCTCAGCGGAGGCACCTCATCCGGAGACCTCCACACGGAGGCTTTGAAAACTCCTTCCAAGAAGACAATGGCTCTGGGTGGTGGGGGAGAGGTGTTCCAGCAGCTGACCTCAAGGCCTGTGGCTGTCCCTGGATGATTTTGTCAGGTTTTGGTGGAAAGCGCAGCGGGCAGGGGAGGCCCTGGCTTCTCATTAGCCTATGGCCACCCCGACTGGCCGGCAGCTCAGGCCAGGCTGTGTTTGCCCCATGCAGCGGCAGTCTGGGGTGGCCGGGCCTTGCTCACTCGGGGACTCGGGGTGGCTTGGCCTCAGGGTGTGGGACTGAACACGCGGAATGGCTGTGGAGTTCCACGACTCAGGCACAGGGCCCTGACCTCATGTGCCCAACATCTCTGACCCCACCAGAAGTGGTACGCAGGGAGCCTGGGGCTTGGCGCTCCCCACTGGCCGCAGCCAACGTCCACAAGAGGAAGCTGTGGGCCTCACCTGGCAATCTTGTCCGTGCAGGACATGGTGACCAGCTGCTCCCCCAGCAGGACGCCGTCCCAGGTCTGCACTGCACTGGGGCCACGCACGGGGACTGTCCCTTCCCCGGACTCGATCTTGGTGCGCAGGTGCCCGCGGAACTTCCTGACGAGGTGTTTGCTGCTGTGCACTAGGAGAGAAGAGGACGGGGAGGGGTGAGAAGAGGGAAGCCGCCTTGGTTTTGGGAGGTGGGAGAGGAGGAAGGACTGCAACAGAGGTCCAAGGGCCCCTCGCCATGGCCGGGCATTTGGCACGAGGAAGGGGCGTCACAAGTTAGCGCTGTGTGGGGGTGGGCTCCAGAGACACACCATCCCGCCTGGGCTGGGCCAACTTCCCAGTCAAGGGTCAGGGAGTAAAAACCCAGGCTTCATGAGCCAGACTCTCTTTTCACCAACACCTGCCTCTGCTGCGTAAACGCAGCCACGGCCTGGACCGTGCTCAGGCTAGTGAGGGGCCACTGCGTCCTCAATGCTTCATTTTCCTTCGTGGACTTGAATACGCAGTTGGATGTGTCCTTTTCAGGTGTCGTGAAATATCATTTTTCTCACTTTTCAGCCATTAAAAATGTAAATATTTATGCTTAGCTGGAGGGCTGTGCAGAAGTAGGCGGTGAGTGGGACTCAGCTCTTGCCCTGGTCCAGGTGTCAATCCCGGCTCCATGGTAAGCTGGCTGTGTAACCCTGGGAATGTGTCTCAAAGTCACTGTGACCCAGTGACTTCCTCTAACGACAGGGGTAGAGCAGTGCTTGCTGCCCAGGCTGGGAGGAGTCAGCGAGGTGGCTGCTGTGAAGGTGCTGGGGTCGCCTGGGCACCTCCGCTCTCACTGTGTCCTCTAATTACCAAGGGTCTCCATGGGTAGGAGTCCCATGAGGCCCAGAAGCGACGGAGCCTCTGGTGGGTCTCCGTGGGCCCCTCAGGTGTTCTGGGTTCTCCTTTCCAGGGTCCCCTTGACACCCACCGCCCCCCCCATACCACATTCCCCATAATTACCTGGAGAACTAGCATGAGCAGGAGGAAGCTTAAATTTATATTTTTCTTTCTTTGAAAACATTTTGTATGTTTTTGTTTTGTTTTGTTTGAGATGGAGTCTCACTCTGTTACCCAGGCTGGAGTGCAGTGGCGCAACCTTGGCTCACTGCAACCTCCACCTCCCAGGTTCAAGAGATTCTCCTGCCTCAGCCTCCTGAGTAGCTGGGACTACAGGTGTGCGCCACCACGCCCGGCTAATTTTTGTATTTTCAGTAGAGACGGGGTTTCACCATGTTGGCCAGGCTGGTCTCGAACTCCTGACCTCATGATCCGCCTGCCTCAGCCTCCCAAAGTGCTGCGCTTACAGGCCCGAGCCACTGAACCCAGCCAAAATTTTGTACGTTAAATCTGGATTGTATTGTAATATGGAAATGACCTACTGCTTTGCATTTGAATTATATATAAAATAGTATAGTGATTCTATCATTTATATACGTATGATGACATAAGTGAATATTAAATACTTTCTTTAGAAAGTTCCTATTGAAGTTTCAGAAGCTGTGGAAATGGAATTTCCCCCTCACTTTCCCCAGTGACAGTGCTTGATATGGCTGGGATCTGTGTCCCCGCCGAAATCCATATTGACATGTAATACCCAGTGTCGGAGGCGGAACTTGGTGGGAGACGACTGGATCATGGGGCGGATTTCTCATGCCCGGTTTAGTACCGTCCCCTTGGTGCTGTCCTCATGGCAGTGAATGGTTCTCATGAGATCTGGTCATTTAAAAGTGTGTGGCATCTCCCCTCCGGCTCTCTCTCGCTCCTACTCTGGCCATGTCACCTTTCACCATGATTGTGAGCTTCCTGAGGCCTCCCCAGAAGCCAGGCAGAAGCCATGCTTCCTGTACAGCCTGCGGAACCTTGAGCCAATTAAACCTCTTTTCTTTATAAATTACCCAGTCTCAGGTGTTTCTCTAGAGCAATGTGAGAATGGACTAATACAGTGCTGAATGGTAACTAATGCTTGGGTTTATATAGGAACTTTCTCCTACAGATCCCAAGTAATTTCCAGTGTCTTTTCTAATTGTCTCTAAGAGCTGACATTATTTCACTCTACATTCATAGTACCTAACGCTATGCATTGGGAAGAAAGATCACTGCATTCTTTGGAGAAAAGACCTTTTGAGAGGCTTCAGATGGCTTTTCACTTTGTAACCAACTAGATACTTGATGAGATAAAATTTGGACCCGTCTTTGAGTCATTCATGGAAAAAAGAGCCAAGGAGAGGTATTGAGCCTGGGCAGGCACAGCAAATAAATGCCCAGCCCTTCCCCAGATAAAGCACAAATCTCTTCTTTGCAGCTTTAAAGGTGATGGTGATGATAATGATGGTGGTGATGGTGATGGTGATAATGGAGGTGATGGTGATGGTGAAGATGATGGTGGTGTGGAGATGGTGATATGATGGTGATGTTGGTGATGGTGATGATGGTGAAGATAATGATGACAATGGTGATGATGATGGTGATGGTAATGATGGTGGTGGTGATGATGGTGATGGTGGTGGTGATGATGGTGATGGTGGTGATGATGGTGATGGAGATGGAGATGGTGATAATGAAGATGATGATGAGGGTGAAGATGATGGCGATGACGATGTTGATGATGGTAATGAGGGTGATGGTGATGACGGTGGTGACGATGAGGGTGATGATGATGGTGGTGGTGGTGGTGAGGGTGATGGTGATGATGGTGGTGGTGATGGTGATGATTGTGGTGATGATGGTGGTGGTGATGATGGTGATGGTGATGATGGTGATGGTGGTGGTGATGATGGTGGTGATGATGGTGATGATGAGGGTGATGGTGATGATGGTGATGATGAGGGTGATGGTGATGATGGTGATGATGGTGGTGGTGATGATAAATTGAACATAAAATAGTTTGTATGACTCAAAACACTTGGTTCTTTATGAACATCAACTTTCTGTGGAAGGCAACATTGAAAGCATGGAGGAGCCATCACACTTAACAGTTTCCACAACATTATCACAATATTAGGGACTTTACTCTTCCATTTGGGGGATATTTTCTCAGGGAATGTGGTTGTTGCTGTCCCTCTATTTCTGTTAATTATAGTATCCTTATATTCTCCCAATGTTTCAACTATTGTGGTCTTTTTCGAGATCTTGAAAGTTGCCTATTATATTGTAAGACTTTTCTAAATTCTTACCAGTTGCTACTGCACAACTAACTTTCCATGAAGTAGACTTGATAGCTTGTTAATGCCATGACAACAGGGAGGCCCGGCTTTAATTAACAACTAGTTCCTAGGAGTTAACCCAAAGCTTTCAGGTTAGACTAATTTTGCCTGAAGAGCCAGGTGCATGAGATGCTCCTGAGTGTTTATTTTTGGAGGTGTTCAGTCTTGGGCTGCCTTCTCCACAGGCTCCCTAATAAGTGAGCAGCCCTAGGGTGACCTGAATGTCGGTGATCCTGCAGAGCCCATTTCCTCTGGCTCTTTCCTGGCTAATTGTGAGAGGTGGGAAGGAGTTGAAGATGCCACTTAAGGCTGAACAAAATGCAAATCCAACCAGCAATTGCAGGGAGCTGGCCCTAAATGATCTGTAGTGGATTTAGAGTGTGCCCGAGACAGTGAAAGCGTAGAACCTCAAACTCCTGACTGCTGTGTCTACATAGATGCTCCCAAATACATTCAAACATTCTGGTCCAATTCTGACAGTCCAAGTCATCAGACTCTTCATTACGGTGTTTATTAACCTGTATAAAACCCTAGATAAAATGCTTATCTTTTGAGGTCAATATCAAGGTAAATAAGGATAGTTTTTAGATCCTCATTTCTAAATGAGGATGTGCTTTAGAAAATTGTTCCAGTGAATATTTTATTTTTAGGGGAGAATCAAAAGGAGTTGGAGACAAACAACAAGAAGCTTGTCCTCTAGGGAGCTAAAGATTTATCTAAAATGTGATGCATGGTTGCTACAATCACAAGGGGGAGAGAGAGCACCAAAAATGAAACAAACCACAGGCATGAGAAAAGAAGAAAATATTTTTAAACACCAATAAATTTTAGATTTTCAAACTGTCTTCAAAAGGCATATCCCAGAAAGTCTACCTGTGAAGCAACCCGGTATTCATTGTAATAAAAATAATATCCACAGTAGTTACCATGTGGCCATGTGGGTACACTTTGCTTTACTTGATTGATGATGATGATGATAGTGATGATGCTGGATTATAAGGCCATTAAAATTCATTATCCTACAATGCACGGATATTATCATATTTTGCATATTTCTGTAACTCAATAGGAAAATCTGAAGACAGGAATTTAAGGAACTGTATTTTATATTCCCTGACTTCCTATGGGATTTTGATTAAATCTCTTGAACTACCTTTCTAATCGTTGAATGGAATTGGCTTAGAACAAACATACTGGGCTCTTAGCATGAACTTGTAGGTAAATATATGACATAATCTATTTTTCTTGGCATTTTCTGGACATAGACTGGAGAATTTAAGCTGCTAAGTTCTCGGAAAATGGCCATAAGAACTGAGTTTACCAGGTTATTTAAAAACCATGCCAAGAAAGAAGAATTTGCAGGCAGGTCATTGGTGGGTTGGGAGGAGAGGAGCTGCTCATCCACAGTGAAGTACTGAGATCCTCATCTTCTGTTCCATCTGTGCTCTTTCAGGTCTGAGTTCTATCCCAGGCCTCCCAGAGCCACTAAGGGACCCGTTGCCCTCTGTGAGTCTGCACTGACAGCAGTCATCAGAGCCCTGACTCTAACATAGACACACACAGCATGTTCTCCTGGCTGTGGGAATAAATGTTTTTCAGGCACTTGTCCCTACCTTAACTGACCTGGCCCTTCTAGGTCCAAGGAAAGCCACAGATGTAGCAGTTTTGAGTCATCTGAGATGAACAGAGTAGCCCTGGGTCGCATGACATTGAAGACTGAGTCCGCGGTTTCTGTCACAAAAGCACCTGTCCCCTCGATCGCATGTGACACCACAAACACTTTTCCTTCCTGCCGGTGATACCACAGAGCGGGGAGTCCGGCCATAAGCTCTGCCTGGCCTCTGCAGACAGACAGGCTACCAGGCCGACCACGCCGCCAAGCCCTTTCTACGAAGCCAGCAAGGAAACAAATGTTCCCAGTCTGAGGAGGTGATTTAAGGAGTTCAAACCCGGTGGCTCAAAACCCGGCCTGTGCTCAGAAAACTAGAGTCTTGGATGCCTGTCTGCCCCGAATGCATCAGAAACTCAGCCAGAGTGCATGGGGCGAGCTGCACTGGTAAACACTGGCCCAGAACCCTGAAAGATAAGCCAGGCTGGAAACAACAAACTTGAATGTCTTCCAAAGCTGGCAGGCGACACAGCTCCCACAATACCTGAGACCAGCCGGCATTGATACCACGTCTAAGGCCCCCAGGAATGGGGAATTTATGATCTCTCTAGACAAATGTTTTTGAGGGGAAAAATAACATGGGGACATCTAGAATTTCTCGAGCCACGTGCATCCCAGGAAAGTGGGGTTTGATGGCAACTCCAGGGTCTTGGTGTTGTGTCTAGGACTTGGAGCCCCTGAGCCTGGGCCGCAGGTGGTTGGGGGTCGGGGAACTCCTGGTCCTGCTGAGCTGTCGGAGCAGGTTGCTGCTGGGAGGCAGCTGCTCAGCAGACACCGGAGAGTCAGAAGTGTGCTTCTGAAGTGTGCTCCTAGAAACCCCAAGTCAGACTCGCTTCTCTCCTGGGCCTTTGGTTACATGACACTTACTGTAATGATTATTTAAACCTATCTACAGAAATTTTTTCTTATGCTCTACTCTGTGTTCCTTCATTTTTAAAGGAAGGGGGAACAATCTTGGGCACCAAACTTCTCTTTGACTTAATCACATCATGGTTATATTGATAGATCCGATGCATCAGATACCTGTCGTGTGCTTGTGTGTGCACATATGCTTGTGTATGTGTGCTTGTTTTGTGCACGTGTGCTTATGTGTTTGTGTGTGCACACGTGTGCTTATGTATCTGTGTTTGTGTATGTGCAGATGTGCTTAAGTACATGTGTTTGTGTGTGCACATGTGTGCTTATGTATCTGTTTGTGTATGTGCAGATGTGCTTAAGTACATGTGTTTGTGTGTGCACACATGTGGTTACGTACGTGTGTTTGTGTGCACATGTGCGTATGTGTGTGCACATGTGCATATGTGTGTGCACACGTGCATGTGTGCACATATGTGCGTATGCATGTGTTCATGTGTGCACATGTACTTATGCATGTGTTTGTGTGCACACATGATTATGTATGTGTGTGCACACATGTGCTTATGTATGTGTGTTTGTGCACATGTGCTTATGTGTGTGCATGTGCACACGTACTTATGTATGTGTTTTTGTGTGCACATGTGCTTATGTATGTGTGTGTTTGTGTATGTGTGGGTATATATGTGTGAGAAAGAGGAGAAGTCTGGCACAGTTGAGAGAGAGGTTAGCAGGCGTGGCCCCTGTGGAGATGCACAATAGCTTGATGCAGGCCAAATGGGAGATTGAGGAAGGGATGAGCTAAAGAGACCAGGACCAAGCATGGTGCTGGTGAGAGGAGACAGGGCAGGTCCAGAAGGCACCAGAGGCAGAGAGCACTTGAGAAGACTGAGACCTCAGTCCAGAGCGTCCTTCGGTTTCAGATGGGCTCCTCTGGCCCCCAGCAAAGGTCTCAGTGGAGGGGACTCAGCTCTCTGCACTCTGCGGCCTCTGCATTTGTGAGAATAACATCATGCCCCTTAGGGCTTGTTTCGTTCCCTGGGCTTCTTTTGGGAGTGTGGGCCTCTGAATTGGAGGGCAGTGCAGCTGGGTTTCTGCAGGTTAATCCATGGGAGGGAGGCAGTGCCAGCTGCAGACCTCTGGGAACAGTGCAAACTGGAGGTGTCCAGCTCCTGCCGCCAGCGTTTTCTTTGGGGGCTTGTCACTATCGACACTGCCCTTCGCTAGCCCTGGAGGAGCCCCTCACAGCAAAATCCAGGCCACTTGCTCCCCTTATCCATGCTCCAGCCCTCTTTAAAGGGTAACAAAGAAACACACTGCCTGAGTTAGCAACCTGGAGACCCCTGCCCCTTATTGTAAAGGAGCTTAAAGCGTCTCTGCAGGGGAAATGGCAGGAGTTGTTCCTGAAGGTCTCTGCCTTCCTCGGGAGGTTTGAAGGTTGCAGAGCCAGCTCTCTGAAGGCTCCTTCCAAGCAGACAACGGCAGGAACTTGGGTTCTCCTGCTTTTACTGAGTGACTTTGGCAGACGAATCCGTGTTACAGGAGAGTTCGCCAAGTGCCTACCTTCTCCACACTCTCCAGATAGGAGAGCGGAGGAGCAGTACCAGCCCAGCGGAGAGCACGGCACAGGAAGGACTTTCTCCATTTTGCCTGGCATATCTGCTGCAAAAATGTGAGAAAAATGCTTTACTTTTTCTCCTACCAGCACCTGCCACTTCTTAAAAGCACCATGAAATAAAAGACATCTGTGTCTGGAAGTGAACCCCAGGGCGCCTCGGAGAATGTATTTGTTTTTCTAAACCACAGACACTGCAGTTGGAAGTGAGGGCTGGCTGGAGAGGCTGCAGTTGGTGATCGATGTACAGAGACATGGGAGGCCCAATGGACTAGAACTGTCCCCTGGGGAGACCACGGGGTCTCAGGCGTGGACAAGGCTCCTGCTGTTCTCACTTAGCCCTCTCCCAACTCCCACCAGGGGCACATTAGCCAAGGAAGAGGCTGGACAAATTAGTGCCAACCCCAAGCATTTGGCGGCACTTTTCCTCTCGAGTCTGAGGGTTCCTAGCTGGGTCTTTATGATGGCAACCCTTTAAAGAAGAATGGAAAGATACTTTCCAGTAGCTGTCCAATGCACCAGATTTCACAGAATTCCCAGTAGCTGTGCAATGCACCAGATTTCACAGTTTTATCGGGTGGGCTGGTATCATGTAGCTCTGGCTTGCTGAATATGTCCAGTGAAAATGAAGCCACTCCTGGTGGTTTTTCTGTCTCTCTGTTCCTGAGTCGGCCTGGTAGCAGGGGTGCCCTGTGTGATCTCGTGGGGCCACACTGGGCCCCCTTCCCTCTGTGGCTGTGTTCACTTCTCAGGTGCTCAGGCCGCCCCTGCCTCTCTCTTCCTCCTGCAGGACGTTCCTTTAAAAGTCCCTGATGTTGAATAGGCTTCCCTTTCTTCATTCCCAGTTTGATGGGATTCTCCCATTTAATTTCCAAAGGGTGTGGAAATGCCACCCTAAATCCACTTACAGAGAACCCTATCCAGCCATCCCAGAGGATCCACTTACAGAGAACCCTATCCAGCCATCCCAGAGGATCCACTTACAGAGAACCCTATCCAGCCATCCCAAAGGGAAAGCAGTGGGGCTGGAGGGAAATCCACAGAAAGGAGGAGGAATGTTTTTGGGCCAGCATCCCATCTGAAGACTGGAGAATCAGGCTAAGCTCATGTGGAATTAAAGACACCATTTTCCCCACACCTTCTTGTCTTTGGTGGAGGCTGCATGACAAAGCCTGGAACACAGCAGGGCTCTATGAAAATGTTTAATTTTCCTTACCTTGGTAATTAAAACACCATGTAGCCTTCCACCGGAGGAGAGTCAGGCCAAAGTCAAGCCTTAATAGCGGTGTGCTGTCCATGTATGTCTACCAGAGGTTTCCTCCCTTATCAGGACTGGACCCCTCATCATATACATATCACACACATCACACACACCGCACACATACCACACACCACACACACACCACACACCACACACACCACACACACACCACATGCATTGCCTGCATTGAAAGATCTGCCTGGGACTGCTTCTGGAAAGGATGTGGGAGCATGTGAATGTGTGTGTGGTGTATGTGATATGCATGTGGTATATGTGGCATGTGTGTGTGGTGTATGTGCTGTGTGTGGTGTATGTGATGTGTGTGATATATGTGATGTGTGTGGTGTATGTGGTCTGTGTGTGGTGTGTCTACTATGCGTGTGGTGCTTGTGGCATGTGTGTGGTGTATGTGGTGTGTGTGTGCAGTGTATGTGGTATGCATGTGTGGCATATGTGCTATGCATGTAGTGTATGTGATATGCATGCAGTGTATATGATATGTGTGTAGTGTTTGTGGTATGTGGTGTGTGGCATGTATGTGGTGTGTGGTATGTGTGTGATATATGTGGTGTGTGTGCTGTATGTGGTTTGTGTGTAGTATATGTGATATGCATGTGGTATATGTGGTATGGTGTGTGGTGTGTGTGGTATGCATGTAGTGTATGTGGTATGTGTGTATTGTGTAGTATGTGTGTGGTGTGTGTGATATGTGTGTGGTATATGTGGTATACGTGTGTGGTTTATGTGATATGTGTGTATGGTGTATGTGATGTGTATGGTGTATGTGGTCTGTGTGTGGTGTGTGTGGTATGCCTGTGGTGCTTGTGGCATGTGTGTGGTATCTGTGGTGTATGTGCAGTGTATGTGGTATGCATGTGTAGCATATGTGGTATGCATGTAGTGTATGTGGTATGTGGTGTGTGGTGTGTGTGGTATATGTGGTATGTGTGTGTGGTGTATGTGGTTTATAGTGTATGTGATATGCATGTGGTATATGTGGTATGTGTGTGGTGTGTGTGCTATATGTGGTATGGATGTGTGGTATATGTGGTATGTGTGTGTGGTGTATGTGGTATGCATGTAGTGAATGTGCTATGTGTGTATCGTGTAGTATGTTTGTGGTATATGTGGTATACATGTATATGTGGTGTGTGTGTAGTGTATGTGGTTTGTGTGTGTGGTGTATGTGGTATGCATGTAGTGTATGTGGTGGGTGTGTATTGTGTAGTGTGTGGTGTGTGTGGTATGTGTGTGGTATACATGTGTGGTATATGTGGTATGCGTGTGGTGTATGTGGTATATAAATATATGTGTGTGACATATGCAGATAGCACTAAGCAATAGGATTTCATCATTAAAATGAAAGAGAGGAGTTTCCCTGCAGCACCTTTTCTTTTATCATGGAGATGCTGTTGTCAAGGGTGGCATCAAGGGAGAGCCCCGCCCTGCTCCAGGCCTGGCCCTCCGACCCTGGCACTCACAGCATCACTGCCCTTTGCTGATGGAGAGGACAGAGAGGCGGGGACCGCGTGGTGTGTTCTGTCCCATCTCCCCCGATAAATGCTCACAGGGCGGGTTTGCAATGGAACTTTATAGTTCGCCTGGGGAGACCCCTTTGCAGGGAATCACTCATCCTCGGCTTGGTTGCAAAAGCTGAGCTTTTTTCTCCCCAACGCTGTGAGCGAAGGCAAGCAGAGCCAGTCGGAATTTGCTCCCAGCCTCGGTAGCTCTCACTGGCCTTCCCTTCATCCCATTTTCCCAACCCAGGACACAGGGATTATCTGAGTTATTAAAACAAAACAGAGAACTACGGCCATTAGGTTGCTAATTTTAGGCCTCAGACTACTCTTCTGCCAATCACCTGAGCATTTCAGACTAAGATTTTGGAGGCATGATTATCCCACTAATTGCAGAGGCAATCCTCTTCCAGTACCCGAGGGCCCCACACACCGCCCGGGACAGAGTCCCAGATAGAGGCAGCTGGGGGCTGCTGGCCCACAGAAGGTAAAAGCATTGTCTCTTACGGTCTGTGGTGATCTCGTAGGGCGAGTGGAGTCTTGCGTCTCCGCAGGGGGAGGTGCTCACGTAGAGATGGAAGAGGATGTTTTCCCGCAGCCGGTAGCCGCCTTCTTTTAACCGCACAAATATCGATCGCTCCGAGTCCTCGCGCCGCTTGCTAGGGTCACAAAGAGGTTTGGGGTCATTTATCACAAACCAAACCAGAAACGTTCCAACCAGGTGAATGCTTGAGTCCTGTTTTGTAGAGTTGTTCCCCAAGTTTTTCTTTATCTTTTTCCTTTCTTTTCTTTTTCTTTTTTTGAGATAGAGTCTTGTTCTGTTGCCCAGGCTGGAGTGCAGTGGCGCGATCTCGGCTCACTGCAACCTCCACCCACTGAGTTCCAGCAATTCTTCTGCCTTGAGTATTAAGTAATACTCAGCCTCCCGAGCAGCTGGGATTACAGGCATGCGCCACCACGCCTAGTTCATTTTTGTATTTTTAGTAGATATGGGGTTTCACCATGTTGGCCAGGTTTGTCTTGAACTCCTGGCCTCAGGCTCCCAAAGTGCTGGGATTACAGGCGTGAGCCACCGCGCCTGGCCCCACCAGGATCTTTTACCAGGCCATTTTCCCCCGTTGCTGTTAACCCACATCTATCCGTCTACACAGCTGTGACTGTGGATTTGCCAGTGCTGCTCACAGCCGTACCTCACAGCGGACTGCAGGTTTGACGCAGCCTAAGTGGGCAGCTTGTGTGTGATTAAAAGGAGAAAAGGAGCTGTAGGAAGGCCTGGGCTGGGTCACCAGCACAGGTGGACGTGGAGAGCCGTGGGGAAACAGCTTTCCTTCTGCATCCAGCCATGACCCAGGTGGGGCGGGAGAGGTCCCAGCCTCTCTCTGATGGTGAATGATTCGGCCTGTTGCAAAACCCCCACCAGCTGTGAAGCTCGAGCTGAGCAGCCCCACCTCAGTCCCACCTGAGCGGGCACTGAGCAAATGCGCCTGCATTTCCTTCTTCCGTGTTTATTCCCTGCTTCCCGGTGTTTATTCCCTGCTTCCCGGTGTTTATTCCCTGCTTCCCGGTGTTTATTCCCCTGCTTCCCGGTGTTTATTCCCTGCTTCCCGGTGTTTATTCCCCTGCTTCCCGGTGTTTATTCTCTGCCTCCTGGTGTTTGTTCCCTGCTTCCCGGTGTTTGTTCTCTGCTTCCCGGTGTTTGTTCCCTGTGTCCAGGTGTTTGTTCCCTGCCTCCCGGTGTTTATTCCCCTGCTTCCCGGTGTTTATTCTCTGCCTCCTGGTGTTTATTCCCTGCTTTCCGGTGTTTGTTCCCTGCTTCCCGGTGTTTGTTCCCTGCTTCCCGGTGTTTGTTCCCTGCCTCCCGGTGTTTATTCCCTGCTTCCCGGTGTTTGTTCCCTGCCTCCCGGTGTTTATTCCCTGCTTCCCGGTGTTTGTTCCCTGCCTCCCAGTGTTTATTCCCTGCTTCCCGGTGTTTGTTCCCTGCCTCCCGGTGTTTATTCCCTGCCTCCCGGTGTTTGTTCCCTGCCTCCCGGTGTTTATTCCCTGCTTCCCGGTGTTTGTTCCCTGCCTCCCGGTGTTTCTTCCCTGCTTCCCGGTATTTGTTCCCTGCTTCCCGTGTTTATTCCCTGCTTCCCGGTGTTTGTTCCCTGCTTCCCGGTGTTTGTTCCCTGCGTCCAGGTGTTTATTCCCTGCTTCCCGGTGTTTATTCCCTGCTTCCCGGTGTTTGTTCCTTGCTTCCCGGTGTTTGTTCCCTGCTTCCCGGTGTTTGTTCCCTGCGTCCAGGTGTTTATTCCCTGCCTCCCGGTGTTTATTCCCTGCCTCCCGGTATTTGTTCCCTGCGTCCAGGTGTTTGTTCCCTGCCTCCCGGTGTTTGTTCCCTGCTTCCCGGTGTTTATTCCCTGCCTCCCGGTGTTTGTTCCCTGCTTCCCGGTGTTTATTCCCTGCTTCCCGGTGTTTGTTCCCTGCTTCCCGGTGTTTGTTCCCTGCGTCCAGGTGTTTATTCCCTGCCTCCCGGTGTTTGTTCCCTGCTTCCCGGTGTTTGTTCCCTGCTTCCAGGTGTTTGTTCCCTGCCTCCCGGTGTTTATTCCCTGCCTCCCGGTGTTTATTCCCTGCTTTCCGGTGTTTGTTCCCTGCTTCCCGGTGTTTATTCCCTGCCTCCCGGTGTTTGTTCCCTGCTTCCTGGTGTTTGTTCCCTGCTTGCTGGCCATCTACTTTCTGCCGGTCTTGCTGTTTTCACACGTTCTGCCCCACGGGTGATGGACTGTGCTCTGCGGGGCCCTGAGATCACACAGGCAACAGAACAGACATTTCCTCCACAGGAAGCCCTTGCGGCATCCAGCAGCCTTCCTGCCTCTGTGCCGCACTCAGCCCACAGCCACCGCCCCCCACTACCCCAGCCGCCTGCCCCAGCCGCCTCCCCCAGGACCCTTGGCAAATGTGTCCCAAGCCTGGACCCCGGGGCAGGGCCTATCAGCCACGTGGCTGCCCTGGACCCCGCTCCCCTGTGCCGGTTCCCCATGCAGGGCAGGCATCGGGTACACCTGTGGACCCCCCAGCTGGTGGCATAGCACCAGGCAGGTAACCAGCTCCTGGTAAATATTGGCCCAGTTACCTTCTCTGACACAAACATGAGCGAGGGATCTTGGAGATAGTCCCAGTTGAGCAGGTGGGCATTTAGGAGAAATCCTTCCCTACATTCTGAGAGATTTCTCTGTTCTCCCATATCCAACTCCTGCCGCACCCACAGGCCTCAGGGAACTGAGGGATGGGTTCAGCCTGTGGCTCCCTGCTCAGAGGCTCTGATAAGAATGAGCTGAGTGTGGGCCAAGCGCAGTGGCTCATGCCTGTAATTCCAGCACTTTGGGAGGCTGAGACGGGTGGATCGCTTGAGGTCAGTAGTTTGAGAGCAGTCTGGCCAACGTGATGAAACCCCGTCTCTACTAAAAATACAAAAATTAACTGGGCATGGTGGTGAATGCCTGTAGTCTCAGCTATTCAGAGGGTTGAGGTGGGAGAATTGCTTCAACCTGGGAAGCAGAGGTTGCAGTGAGCCGAGATCGTGCCACTGCACTCCAGCCTGGGCGACAGAGCAAGACTCCGTCTCAAAAAAAAAGAATGAGCTGAGTGTATTAAGGTGTTGTTTTCAGTGGCATCTGCTTGGCTACACATGGGCCTTTCTGCTTTTGTGTGGCTTTTGCACAGCTAATGGGCATGGAGATGACCCTCGCCAAAGCCCCCCGAGGTCCCATTACTCGTGGATTTGAGGAACGCAGACGGCTTCAGGGGATGTGAAAGAATAGACAGGAGACACAGGAGGGAGCGTTTCGGGCAAGGAGCTGACAGCGAGCCCTTGGGACTGAACAGCCCGGGCTGGAGGTGTGTTGGAGAGGCCACGTGCTGCAAACCACGTGGGTTTCATTCCCGTCTAAGGTGTCTCAGGGACAGAAGGCTGCCCCATGACAGCCACCTCTGCCCAACAGCCAGAGCAGGCCACAGAACCCCGGGAACCCAATACTGACTGGGGCACAGTTCTCAGGGTCTCAGCAGCCTCTTCACATGGACTTGGCACAGGAGGCAAGAAGACAGCGCATCTCCAAACCACTCCTTTGGCACTGCACTCACGTTCTCTGAGGGCAACGGCGGAAAAGGGGGCAGTGCAGGAATGTGGGGGGCGTGGGGAGCCGAGGCCAGGAGAGGGTGGCCTTGCCCAGGAGGACGAGGGCTGCAAAGGTGTTTTCTGGAGGGAAACGTGGAGTAAGGAGGAAGCCTGGAATTTTAGCATCTTCCCAGCCCGCATGGCGGCTCTATAGGTGCGCCAGGGATGTCTCTAGTCTGAATAACAAGGGGCGCTTCCTGGCTCACCCTGTGCCAGGATAGAGGGAAGCGTGTTCTGAGCCAGGCATGGGCCCCCTCTGCTCCCTGGCAGCCCCCAGCCATGGTGTCCGCCTGCCCTGGAGCCCATCCCCAGCCGCTCACCTCAGGTGCAGCTCCAGTTGCGTGTAGAGGAAGTGCAGGAACGCCCGCCGGGCCACCACCTCTGCGTGGCAGTCATTCACCACCAGCCCCTGGTCACTGAGGTGCTCGCCGCTGATGCACTTGGTCCCCGACGACAGGGCCACGACCTGTGCTTGCCGAGCGTCCAGTCCTGGGGACACAGACAGCATCAGGGCAGCGCGGCCCACGGCCCCCGTCTCCCTCCTCGTTCTTTTCAGGGTCTCACAACAGCGGTTTCCCTGGGTTAGGAAACCTTGGAAACACTGTTTTGAGAGCTGGGAAGCAAGGTTTCTGTGTGCCCCAGGCCGTCACAGGCGACTGCCCACCTGAGGGATTCCCACCTACTCCATGGCAGCCTGAGACGGCGCTCAAAGTGCCTCTGTTATCCGTAAGGTTGCTGAAATGCTCCTGAGGCACCGTAGGAGCAGAGTTTTGAGGTCGGACTTACTACCAGGGCAGTTTTCTTCACCTCTGAGTCCCAGGTCCCCTGTGAGTGGGAGCAGTGCTGGCTACAGCCTGGGCTTCCTGCCCGACCTCTGACCACCTTTGCGCTTTCCCCTGTCCCCCAACGGGATCAGTGCAGGACAGGAGCTGATGAACCCTTCACCCTAACACAGAAATGCAGGACAGGAGCTGATGAACCTGTCACCCTAACACAGAAAGGACGCTGGATGTGTCATTTTAACCATAGTCAAAGGAACCCCATCCACAAAAATGATACTCCCTTCAGGGACTGAAAACAAACAAAACAAAGAAACCTGAAAAACAACCCCCAGCGTAATGTCCTTAAAGTATAATATCCATCACTTTGTTTCAGAAGAAGCTGGAAGACACAAGCCAATGTTTGTTTGCTCTGCTGTAACAGGTCTCTGTGGATGTGTATTTTCTCTGCACTTAGATGGTGAATTCCTTGAGGACACGAGTCAGAATTTCCACCAAATGATCCAAGCAGGGTCTCCCTAGGGAGTCCGTGTCATTAGACGGGTCAGTGTTGCCGATCCAGTAACAAATCCATCGTCCAGGCCCTTCGGCTGGAGGTGGCGGGTACGTTGTGGGCACCTAGGAGCCTTGGGATGTGACAGCCACTGGCTGGGCCCGGATCCCAGGCCAAGTGAGGGCAGCACAGAGACGCGTTAGCTGCCGACTGCGGCCACGTCCACGGAGTCACCTGGTAAATACATGTCCAGACCATTTCTTGGAAGAGGTGACACGCAAATTCATGTCATGCCAGAAGCAGACCTCCCTCCCATCTTAAATAAAATCGACTTCCCCACGGCAAACAGTGCTGGCTGGTCATGAGCACTTCTCACTTCTCACACACTTGTTCCTCTGATGTGACTTTTTCTCCCCTGAGCACTTGGTTCTCGAGCCCTGAGGGCATCTGCCCTCTCTGGGCCCCAACGCAGGATCTTTCTTTGTGAGATGAAAGGGCGGAGTCAGCAGCTGCCAGTGAGAGCCAGGGAGAACGCGGAGCCCGGAGGGACGGAGCACTGCGGAAGTGCCCCGCGGAGGCCCAGCGGCATCCCTGCCCCCGCGGCTCTGCAGCTGAGGTCTGTCTGTCCAGTGTCCTTCCTTCCAGGCAAAGCGGTCCAGCACAGCCCCCGCCTCCTGCCCATGTCCACTGCTGTCTCCGCTCATCCCAGTTCTCCCAGCAGCCCCTGCTTCTGTGCCTGAAGAGAACTCCATGGTCCTGGTCCTGCTGTCTACCCACTGCCCCCTCCCTGGTGGGACTGGACTGCTCCTGAGCTCAGGAAGTGACCGGACTTCCCCAGGCCGCTTTAATCAAAAGAGGAGATGACCAGCCCCCCCTGAGTTTCCTCCCCCGGGAAATTTCGTGAGCAGCTGCCCTGTCCCAGCTCCAGGCCTCCTCCTCTCTCAGCCATCCTGGGGGCGGAGGCTGCCTCCCAGCGGGGGTCCCAGAAGTGGAGGAGCAGATGGGATCAGGATCTAAGGCTACAGGGAGCCGGGGTGGGCAGCTGCTACTGACTCTGCCAGGGGTGGGAGCCACCGTCTCACTCAGGCAGTCAGTGACATGTGGACTGTTGAGAAATGGTTCACGAGGACGACATCGCACCACGCTGCCTGATGCCACACTGTCCGCGTGGCGCCGAGGGGAGAGATGACGACGCCCGTCCTCTCCTTTCCCCCAAATTAAATCGGTCAGCCCCAAATTCGGCCATTCTTCATTAAAATCTTCCTCTTTCTCATTTGTAATGTGTGGTACCCAAGCACATCTTCTGGCTTCTTGCTCTCCCCCATCCTCTGTGTAAATTTCCCAAATCCTGTGGATTTGGTCCTTCCTCTGCTCTCTGGGTCCCTCCCGCCAATCCACTCCTGAGGGCGCTTCCTAAGTCCTCCTGCACCATGTCCAGCCCTGGCCTCCCACCCAGTGTCCCGGCCCCTTCTCTCCTCCTGTGCAACCCAGCACTCACTCATGGGCAACAGTGCTGCTGTCCCAGCTCCAATTTCCACAGTGCTGTGGCCTGTGAGGCCCCGGCCTGCTCCTTCTCTTTGGATTCCGTGGAAATTGGAGCTGTAGAAAAAAGCAACTGCTTTCCCTTCACCCCTCATTGATTCCCAGCTCCGTTTGGCTCCAGGCTCTGCCACACTCAGCACAGTTATGTGGCCCAAGAAGTGCATTGTTTGCATATTCAGTTTTCAAGATTCCCACCCCTACGGCCAGCACCATGCTCCCACAACACAGGAGATGTGAAGCCTGGACCGAGGGAGATGATGCAGTCAGAAACAGCTGCAGCACGAGATGTCATATGAGAAAAGTCGCAGAAGTGCTGTACACGGAATGTCACCAGCACAAGAGCGAGGGAGGAGAAGGGAAAGATGGACTCACACCCTGGGAGCTTCTGCACAGGGGGCAGGAGGAGGTGTCCCAGGCAGAGTGGGCATGGCGACCCGAGGCAGGGATGGGAAAGGGCACAGGCGTATTCTGCGGGACAAGGAGAAGCCGACGTTGGAGCCTGTGGGAGATGTGTGTGGGAAAGTGGCGAAGCTTCCAAGGTGGGTGGAAGTCGGTCACAGAGGCCCTGAGTACCACCCTGAAGATCCAGCTCTTCACCAACAGACAGTGGGAGCTGTGAAAGGGTTTTCCGGAAGGACAGCAGCACTGTTGCCCATGAGTGAGTGCTGGGTTGCACAGGAGGAGAGAAGGGGCCGGGACACTGGGTGGGAGGCCAGGGCTGGACATGGTGCAGGAGGACTTAGGAAGCGCCCTCAGGAGTGGATTGGCGGGAGGGACCCAGAGAGCAGAGGAAGGACCAAATCCACAGGATTTGGGAAATTTACACAGAGGATGGGGGAGAGCAAGAAACCAGAAGATGTGCTCGGGTACCACACACTACAAATGAGAAAGAGGAAGATTTTAATGAAGAATGGCCGAATTTGGGGCTGACCGATTTAATTTGGGGGAAAGGAGAGGACGGGCGTCGTCATCTCTCCCCTGGCGCCACGCGGACAGTGCGGCGTCAGGCAGCGTGGTGCGGTGGCAAACAGCTCAGTAGCAGTTAAAGACTGCGAGCAAAAAGGTCGAAAACAGAAACAGCACCAACAGCATTCGGATAAACACGCTTTTCTTAACACCCGCGTCACAGGACAGCGCGTGGGTGCTGCTGCCATGGTGGGGCCACAGGCAGGTCGAGGCCACTCATACCTATGGAGAGAAACCGAGTCCTTGGTTTATGGGCATCACCCTCCAGGTACAAACCAGTGGCATTTAGGGCTGTGTCAGCGCTGCACAGAAGTGTCTAACATTCTCCTTTTTCAGTACTCTGATTCCCCACACGGAGATCCTTGATTGCTGGGGTCGGGGTGAGGCCACGCCAAGCTGTATGGACGCCAAAAATGCTCTGCACTCAACGAGCAATGCTTTGTGTAAAAATGTGTCCGAAGCCAGGCCGCCTTGCAGCAGAGGCTGGGTCGGGGATGCTCCGGCAGGGGCTTATTAAGTCAGGAAGACAGGATGGGGCAGCAGAGACGCCAGGCGAGGGGAGGCTGTGCTGAGGTCCCATGTCCAGCTGACCCAACAGGAAGCTCAGGAGTGTGAGGCAAGGGTGTGCAATGTGCCAGTTATGAGCTGTGGGTGCTCCCAGGCGTGTAGGCTTCTGGTGGCCAGGGCCGTTCTCAGGAGGTGGCTGCAGCCGTGAGCTGCCCTGACCGGCACTCAGAGCAGCTGGAGAAGATCAGGAGCCCAGGATGGGGTGGCTGTGGTGCCAACAGCATTTATTCCAATCCTTCCAATGATGCTATTAAACCGATAAAATGCAAGTTTGTATAGAAGCATCACTCCATACATAGTGGCTATTGGTGATCTCTTTTCTTATAAATGGCTATTGAGAGTAAAACTACTACTCTGTAAGACAACATGAGAAGTAGTCACAGAAAATATATGTATACGAATTTCTATAGAATAAGTAGAAAAGCTGGCCAAAGAGCAGGGCTACTGCACCCCGCCAAAGCACCAAGCACGGTGAGTTTTGTAGAATTCGACCGAAAGGTAGCAGATTGTAAGTGTCCGGAGCATGTAAAGACAAGAGAAGACTCAGGTTGTGTGTCACCATGGAATGTCTAAATTATTGCCATACCCACCTGACGGAGGCTACGCAACAAAGAAAACAGAGCCCTCAGTTAGACAAAATACTAGCCATCAAGTAGCAGAGGAAAAGAGTACTAGAGTACATCCCTGCAAGGTGGGCTTATTTCTGAAATGTAAGAATTGATTATATTAAAAAATTAAGGCCAGGCACACAGTGGCTCACACCTGTAATCCCAGCACTTTGGGAGGCTGAGACCAGTGGATTGCTTAAGCCCAGGAGTTTGAAACCAGCCTGGACAACATAGCCAGACCCCAAGTCTACAAAAAATACAAAAGGTAGCTGGGTATGGAGGCATGAGCCTGTAGTCCCAGCTACTTGAGAGACTGAGGTGGGAGGATCACTTGAGCCTCGGAGGCGGAGGTTGGAGTGAGCTGAGATTGCACCACTGCTCTCCAACCTGGGTAACAGAGCAAGACCCCGTCTCAAGGAAAAAAAAAAAAAAAAAAGAAAAAGAAAAAAAAATTTAAATGCAATACAAAAATAAGCATAATCACAGATATTGATAAGGCATCTGACAAAATACAACTGCTTTTGATAAAACATTGAGTTTTTATCAAAACTCAACTCTATCAAGTGGAACAGAGGGATTGTTTCCTGAATGTGATTTTATGCACACACACACACACACACACACCAGACACACACACACACACATGAGTATCATGCTCTATGGGCAAGCACTCCAGGCACTTCTATAACCATTCAGGAACATCTGCTGCAGCCATTGACGAGCACAACAAGAGAGAGAAATTAGCTCTGTAGTAATTGGAGAGGGGCAGGTAACACAAGCACTGTCTGAACATGCTATGATTCTGTGTCTGGAAACCTCCAGAGAATCCAGTTGACATACTGCTAGAAACAATGAGAGAGCTTAATATGGTGAAAGGGTTCCAAGTTAATATACAGAAATCAATAACTTTCATATAGACACACAGCAACTAGAGAGACACTGTAAAGGAAAAATGACTCCATTTATAACGGCAGCAAACAAGATAATAGGAATAAGTTTAACAAGAAATGACCAAGGACTATAGTGAATAAAACTTCAAAATCCTATTGAAGGACACAACAAAATTTAAACAAACAGAAAGACATGCCACATTTTTGGATCGGGAGGTTTAACATAATGAATCCTCTCTAAATTGATTTATAAAGTTGACAGGATTCCCAAAGAAACAGCAATAGTGCTTTGTTTTGGACAAGACACCTGGTTAAAAAGTGTAATTTTGTTTTGTCATTGCTATGGCTTGGGTATGGTTTATTTGTAGCTAAAACCCCTGTTGAGATATGGTCCTCAGTGTGGCGGTGTTGAGGGGTGGTGGGACCTAGTGGGAGGTGTTTGGGTCATGGGGTGGATTCCTTATGAAGGGCTTGGTGCTGTTCTCAAGGCAGTGAGTTCTTGCTCTGACAAGATGGATTAGTCCTCAAGGAAATGGGTTAGTTCCCATGAGCGTGGGCTGTAATGAAGCCATAATGCCCCTCTGGTTTTCTCTTTGCAAGTATCTGCTTCCCCCTTGACCTTCTCCTTCATGTTATGATGCAGGAAAAAAGCTCTCACCAGAATCCACTGCCGTGCCCTTAAACTTCCCAACCTGCAGAACTGTGAGCTAAATAAACCACTATTTTTTCTAAAGTACCCAGTCCCATGTATTCTGTTATAGCAACACAAAATGAACTAAGATAGTTATTTGTTTTTAACTGGGCAAGCTGATTCTAAAAGGAAACCCAGAAAATTCTGAAAAAGAAGGCTAATGCTGGAGACAAGCCCTAGAGTACATCAAGCAGGTTACAGGGACTCCACGCCAGGTCGCTGTGGGGATGGGATGTGAAGGGAAACAGGTGGAACAAAGTGGGCAGTCCAGAACTCAACCCAACACGTACAGGAATTTAGTACAGGACAAAGGTAATCACATCTCAAACCACTGAGGCAAAGAGAGACTATCCAATTAATGGTATCTAACAACTGAATAGTCATCTGAGAAATAAAATTGCATCTTTATCTGACACCATGTACCAGAGTAAATTCCAAATTGATCAATATTTAGATGTAAGAAATGAAGAACTGCATTTGAATGTTTATAGCATCTTTACCCATAATTGCCAAAACTTGGAAACAACCAAGATACCTTTAGGCAGGTGAATGGATAAATAAACCATGGTACATTCAGACAGTGGAATATTACTCAGCACTAAAAATAAATCATTTATCAAGCCATGAAAAGACATGGAGGAAAGTTAAATAAAAGTTAAGTAAAAGAAGCCGATCTGAAAAGGCGACATATTGTATGATTCCAACTACAGGGCGTTCTGGAAAAGGCAAAACTATGGACATACATAAAAAGGTCAGTGGTTGCCAGGAGTTGAGGGGGGGAAGGGATGAATAGATGGAGCACAAAGGATTTTTAGGGCAGTGAAACTACTCTGTATGATGGTACAATGGTGGATCCATGTCATTATACATTTGTCCAAACCCATAGAGTGTACAACACCAGGAGTGAACCCTAACACAATGAATGGATTTTGGGTGATTAAAGAAATAAAGATGCATATGTCATAAAGAAAATAAGGGATAATGTATAAACTTGGTGAGTACTATGGTTTAAATGTGGTGTTTTCTCCAAAATTTATATTGAAACTTAATCCTCATTGTGGTGGTATTAAAAGGTGGGGCCTTTAGGAGGTGATCAGGGGATGAGGGCTCCACCTTCATGAATGGATTAATACCCCTATAAAAGAGACTTCAGACAGAGTCCAGCCCTTTTTTGCCCTCCATCCCATCTGCCCTGTGAGGATACAGTGTTTCTCCCCTCCAAACAATGCAGTAACAAGGCGCCATCCTGGAGGCAGAGCGCAGCCCTCTCCAGACACCAAGCCTGCTGACATCTGGATTTTGGACTTCCCAGCCCCCAGAACTGTGAGCAATGAACTTCTGTTGTTTATAAATGGCCTCAGTATGAGGTATTTTGTTGCAGCAGCACAAATGGATGAAGACACTGGGCTTCTCCCCAGCACATCACCCATCTCCAGACAATGTCTGGGAATGGGCTTTTATTTATTTACTTGGAACTAAGTCATTCTCAGCCTGTTCCAACGTTTTAAAGGTACGTTTCTTATACTATATCTGGTTTTGGAGGAAAAAGATTACCAAATTTCTAAGAAGAAAACTGAAAGTAAAATATACCAAATAGCATCAAAGAAATACATTTCAAAATTATAGAAGATAGAGAGAGAAAGGAATAATTTTTACTCCACATGTAGACTGCCCCAAGGGTGTCATGTGTAGTTAATTCTGACTCCCTATTTCCTAGAACTGTGCCCACTGAATTTAATGACTCAATAACAGGGTTTCCACACCTTCCCTTGAGAAAGACTCTTCCACAGTTTATCAGTGCTCAGTGTTAGGAAACCTTCTTCAATGTTCAGCCTAACTGATCTTCTATACAATTTCAGTCCACTTTCCAGACTTCATCTTTAAAACTCCCAATCTCTTTGTGGTCGGTATTCTCTGAATACTCACAGGGAATATCATGATCGGCCTGCAATCCCACGTCTAGTCATTATTTGGCCAAAGTCTGTGTTTTATTTTCAATCTTTTCCTGCAAGCCAATTTTTAAAATCTTCTTGTGTTTCTGCTTCCATTCTCTATATTTCCTCTAATTAGTTTGAAATCAGGTAGATTTTAAAATGTCTGGCTTGGGCATGTCTTATCTGTTGGGGACATGATTAGACTAAGACTGAAAGAAAACAGTTTTGCTTTTGACAGGGGAGATTTTTCTTCCACTAGGGTCTTGATTTATGGCTTTCCTCAGGAATCAGAAGACACTAGTGTCCCCTGGGCTTTTATTCTCTAAACATTTCAAATGCATTGATTTTGGAAGGAAAACAAGTTATGTGTAAATGTTTTGTGCTCTCCTCTATGAATGACGATACATCTGGGGAATATCAGATAACAAACCACTGTAAGCAGAGTTTAACAGGCTCTAGGGCACAGGTAGCCCTGTTTCTGCTGCTTACTTGAGGCAAGAATTTAATTGTGTTCAGTTGTCTTGTTTGGAAAAAGTTTTCAAAGATTAAAGAAAATAATGCGAAGTTCTTAACATGTGCCTGATACACAGCAAAAATACCACCATCTTTAGCTATTATGATGCATATATTTCTATTCTCTTGTAATCATATTTGTTTCTCCATCTGCAACCAGGACATTTCTGTGACTTCCCTTGCTAGAATGACACAAAAACATCATTTGTTCCATTATTACTTCTACTGATTATAAAGCACATGTTCTTCCAATGAGAACAAGAGGGCTGGTGTGGGACAGTTGAAAGACAAGACACATTCAAGAACACCTTTCAACTAAATCTGACCACGGTACTGAACTATGGGCCAAATAACAATTCCAGGATGAGCACTCACTTGCCTTAAAGTATCAAGGACATATTTTCATGTATTTCTGTTTGTTTATCCATCCATTCATTCAATGGGCATTAAACACCTAAATTATTCGAGGGAAAGGGGATACAAAAGTGTGCAGTCTCAAAGCTCCTTTCACAGCACATGCTCACAGGCAGGGAGAAGGCAGCGTGGCAGGAGAGCAGAAGCTCACTGTGACTGGGCTACACCAGCTGTGGGGACACCTTCTCAGAGGATGGGGCAACCGTGGACGTCAAAGCCAGTGTTAAGAGAGGGAGAAAGAAGAGACCTGTGCCCTGGACTAGAAGGTGTGTAACAACTGGCCAGGTAATGAATGAAGAGGAGCCGAGGAGTGGGAGCAGCCTGCATGAAAACAAGGAGCATGGGAGGACAGCTCTGTGGTGAGGATGCAGTGGCATCTGTGGTTAGGACGTGGTGGGCTCTGTGGATAGGATCCAGTGGGCTCTGGTTAGGATGTGGTGGCATCTGTGGTTAGGATGTGGTGGGCTCTGTGGATAGCATCCAGTGGGCTCTGGTTAGGATGCGGTGGACTCTGTGGTTAGGATGCGGTGAGCTCTGTGGTTAGGATGTGGTAGGCTCTGTGGTTAGGATACGGTGGGCTCTGTAGTTAGGATACGGTGGGCTCTGTGGACAGGACGCGGCAGGCTCTGCAGTTAGGATGCGGTGGGCTCTGTGGTTACAATGCAGTGGGCTCTGGTTAGGATGTGGTGGGATCTGGTTAGGATGCAGTGGCATCTGTGGTTAGGTCGTAGTGGGCTCTGTGGTTAGGATATGGTGGGTTATGGTTAGGATGCGGTGGGCTCTGTGGATAGGATCCAGTGGGTTCTGGTTAGGATGTGGTGGGCTCTGTGGTTAGGATGTGGTGGCATCTGTGGTTAGGATGTGGTAGGCTCTGTGGATAGCATCCAGTGGGCTCTGTGGTTAGGATGTGGTGGGCTCTGTGGTTAGGATGCAGAGGGCTCTGTATTAGGTTATGGTGGGCTATGGTTAGGATGCGGTGGGCTCTGTGGTTAGGATGAGGTGGGCTCCATGGTTAGGATGAGGTGGGCACCGTGGTTAGGATGAGGTGGGCTTGGTGGTCAGGATGCAGAGGGCTCTGGTTAGGATATGGTGGGTTCTGGTTAGGATGTGGTGGGCTCTGTGGTTAGGATGCAGAGGACTCTGGTTAGGACATGGTGGGTTCTGTGGTTAGGATGCAGAGGCCTCTGTGGTTAGGATATGGTGGGCTCTGTGGTTAGGATGCCACAGTCTGGTTAGGATGCAGTTGGCTCTGGTTAGGATGCAGTGGGTTCCGTGGTTAGAATGCAGTGGGCTCTGTGGTTAGGTCATAGTGGGCTGTGTGGTTAGGATGGGGTGAATCTGTGTGGTTACTGGTGTAGAACTCCAGTGCCTGTGGGGCAGTAGTAGTTTCTGGAGGGCCTCCTGTTGTGTGGGTGACATCATCAGAACTGTCTACCTTCTTCCTAGGTACTCCTGAGTGGAGATGATGGGTAGAAGCCTTGTCCACCATGTTGCCTTCACCAGAACTGGGAGAATTGCTCTCTGCATAAAAGATGTCAAGCAAGTTTTGGCCATTCTTTCTTATACTTGTGTGATCAGAGGAATCTTTTGGTCACTGTTGAAATCACAGATGTGGCTCCAGCTTCCTACCAACCAAGAACCCCAAAACTATTGAATGAGTGTCTCCTTGTGAGGTTCCTGAAAATCTGTTTTTAGGCAATATTTTCAGGTTATTCTTATGGCCAGGTGAATTTGGGGAGCACAAGTATGTGAAAAAAAGCAGATGAAGAATATTCATTTTTTCACTTGGCTGTGTGATGTCATTGGATGCAGTTTGGGAACAGGTGCTCTTCACTGAGGCGGATTCTTTGGTTTGGCAATTTGAATGAGAAACCATTGAATTGAGGGACAGTTTCTCTTGAACGTTGCACACATATGGTGCTCAGTAGATTCAGAGACATCTACAAAGAAAACCCACTCAGTGGGCATCCACAGATGCTATGGTCCCCATTTGCTATACCTGAGTTTCAAAGAATGGTGGGCAACCGATTAGTGAATCCCAAATGCTGACTCTGTCCAACTGTGTGAATACGCCATGAAAGCCAGGGTTTCTCAGCCTCAGCCCTTAGTTGTCAGGATAAGCAAAGTAATCACATACTCATTAATTTCCTTATAAAATGCTCCCAGAGGACATGCCACCCTCACTTTCAGGTGCTGAGACTGCCAGTCATGCCGGGGCTCAGTCCCAGTGAGGAAGCAAGCAGAGCCAATGCTCCAAGCTCTTCATGGGGCCAAAACATGAGGGAGTGCTTGGACCCAGGAATGTTAGACATGAATAACTCTGCTGTTTTAACACTCATTCTTTTTCCTTCCAAAATGACTGAGGCTTGCTTTGTAGACACAGATTCACATGTTGCTCTGACAGGAAATGAGGCAGTCACTGGCCCTGGGTGCCATTCATGTATCTTGTCCTCCTCAGTGTGGCTGACACTCGCCAAGCCTTCTGTGCCAGGCACATGTGAGAGCGCTGGGTCTACACACTAATCCAACATGCTGCTCACTCCACATAACATACAACATGGCAAAGGCACTAAGAGAGCCCAGAAACCATGCCAGGCTGATGCCGGCTGCTGTCCACCTGTGATGGCCTCGGGCACTGTGGCCCCCTCTACAACCCTAAGAGGGTCAGCCTGTGGACAGAGATGTGACCAGATGTCAGCTGGTTAACACTCTTTGCTGTTCCCCCTCAGGGAATGGAACTTCTCCAAACCTGATGGGCTGTCGGTGAGGTTAGAGGTGAGAGGGAGGAAACTCAGGAGATGCCAGTGACCTTTCTGTGGGCCTTGGGTGGGGAGCCAGCTGTGTGGTTCACTAGACAGTGCAACCTTATGAGAGTGGAGGGGATCCATCCCACAACACGTCACATGTGTGTCTGTGACTCATGGTGAGTCAAACACACTACAGCCCCATCAGAGGGCAGACAAGCTAGGCACTGACATAGGCAGCGTCCAGGCAAGCAAGCACATTGACAACCATGTGTCAGCCCTGGGACCTAACTGTTTACATGACAACGGCACATCTGGCACATTCTCCTACTGAATTAACTTGACTTTTCCAAAGTATACTTTTGGGGCATGAGAATGGATAGGCAGATGCAGCAGTATTTGCTGCTGCACAGTCCTCTCCACACTCGTCCCAGCACGGTGCTCAACTTGGAGTATTGCCCAGTATTACAGCTCAGTAACGAAGAGGGACTTGAGGCTCTAGGAGATGTAAGCAGGCACTATGGATACCTGCACCAGTGTTGGTTCTTGAACATCCAGCTGCTCCAAGCCATCCTCCCTCACTGGCCCTGCTGCGGAGACTGAGATGTAAAACTCTCCCTTTCCAGCTCTCCCTGTTACTTCCTGCACAGCTGAGCGGCCAGCAGCAAAATCCTGGCCAAAAGAAGTCTTCAGGATGGAAAATGTCCTCCTCCTGCCCTGATGGGATCTGGGAATGTGGCCTGCAGCAGGCGGGATGAGGAGTGACCAGGGGGTGATACATCCTGAAACCACAGGGGCCTGAATGGTGCCTGCCACCACTGTCTGGCACGTGGGCCACTGTTGGTCACTGAGACAATAAAAAGGTAAAAAGGTGCTTGTTTGCAACACTGCTAATCAGCTATCTCACCTCCTGCAGCCAGTGGCGTTCCGAGTGGATACAACTGCAAAATGCATAGAATTTGGGGTAGGACACCACATACATCAAAAGATCAGGCCAGATGAGCTTATGAGAAGGTTATTAGTTATGTTCCTCAACATCAACACTGCGAGGGTTTCACTGGATATAAATATGGTAATTTCACATTTAGTAAATATATTCAATGCCCTCTTCCTACCCCCAAGAAAGAGGTAGAATGACAATGAACGCTTTGCAATTAATAGATTGAAAAGTCTATTTATCTCCACATTTGCATTGGGCTGAGCAAGCTCTTCACCCCATTAGTAACTCATTCTTTTATATCAAAGGAACAAATAGGAAACACCTGGTCTGATCGATGAACGGTCTCTTCCTTCTCCTACCGAGGATGGCTGACAAGGTCTCACTGGTGCTAAAACCAGAAATAATGAGAGCATGAAGCCAGAGCTCCTAAATAATTCATGAGCTAAATCTTGTAAGTGACGGTGCTTTCTTCATCTGTAAGCAACCACTTGACATGCTCATTTTTGTTCTGTTTTTAAGAAGATCATATTTGAATCAGCTCAGAGGGGAGCTTTGTTCAGGCCCTGTGAGCGCCACGCCCTCTCTGCTGACCTCCAATACTTTCTCTTCTTTTCTTGACTGAGCTGTGAGTTCCCCTGGGCTCAAATCTGGCTGGCTAGTTAGAGCCCTCATTCTTGGGTAATGACCCAATGACATAGGTAGGCACTGACCTAAGGTGGAGAGGCTGCCCCGAACCCACTGTCGATCATAGCTTCATGCTCTCCTCCCCTTCTCTGCCCTCCACTGACCTTGTCAATGACTAGCTCCCCCGTGAGCCACCTGTTGCCAGCATGGCCCCAAAGCTGAGACTGCTTTCTTCCATCAGGAGCTCCTCCTCAGCCCGAGACCTCGCCTCCCTTCCTCTTCAGGGTCAGCCCTCAGGGATCAGATGCCCACCGCCTCTCTAACCTGGGAGCCTGCTTCCATGCACACCTCTTCCTGTCATCAGTGTGGTGAAGCCGCTGCAGGGGCTGGGTCCAGAGCACTGTGCATGAGGACTTCAAAAGTCCAACGGAGCAGCAGAAGGAGATACAGACATGGTGTGCAGTGAGGGTGTGTGGGAAAGAGAGGTGCGGGGAGAGGAAAGTTTGGTTATAGCAGTATAGGGCAGGAAGCCAGGAGACCTCCATTTTGCTGTGTGAAGTCATGAGACCCTGTTTCTTGGCGTGAATTACCCCCAGGTTCCAATGTGGATGTGTCTGGAACAGCACCACAGATTCCTCCAGTGTTTCTGCAGGGAAGCCCTTTCAATATCACCTAATGCAGACGGACACATCTTGAAATTTTAAATACAGGGTCTACTAGGGAATGAGGGAGTGTAAACCATGACCCCAAGTGCATGCATTTGAAAGTCCACACTTATTTCAGAGGGTTACAGCTTCACTCAGTTTCACATTTGTTCACTAATTAGCCCAAATCCTTTAGAATATCTTTAATATCTCCAGCCACACAGTGGGGACCCGGTCAATGATGATAACTCCTGCTCACAGATAACACACAGTCATTTCATGAAGCTTCTTTCTTCCTTCTCCCTCCCTTTCCTCACTCTCTCTTTTTCTCTTTCTCTCTCCCTCCCTCCCTAACTCTCTCTTTTTCTTTCTTGCCCTCTTTCCTAACTGTGCTTAAACAGAGCATGGTTAGGGTAAACATAAGAATATTTTAGCTTGTTGAATAACAGGAGAATGTGGCTTTACATACCCCAAACATTGCCTGGCACGCAGGTAAACACTGGATGCTAGTGTCCTTTATTTTTTCACCAACAAAGTTACTGTTACGCTTCCATTAAAAAAAGACTCATAGTCAAAGAGACCAGAATAAAATGAGTTTAGTTGTGTTGCCTTGAGATATAGTGTTGGATTTTCTTTTCTCGGTGAAGTCTTTTGGACAATTAGATTAAAGATAGAATTGAATGCTCAGTTATGAGTTAATAATCAGAGAAGTGCAGAAGTGTTTGAACAGCTTTGATTGGAGTACTAGACCTTGAGAGAGTGTAGCAAAAATATTTTCTCCTCCCTTTCTCATGTTATTTCCATCTACCCATTTCCTTACTTGGGATAAATGAAGGCATTTGGTGAGGATTTAACTCACGGCCAGGGCTGCCAGTCCTCTCCTTAGTTAATTCAGCTTTGAGGGTTTTCATCGGCACCCTGTGAATTATTCCAGGCTAAACTATTTAAATGAGCCATAAGTGGGATTCGGGTGGAACAAATGTCCAGTCAGTGACTAATTTTCTTTTCCTCTCCATTTTTAGGAGGGATGTTTAGTAGAAATGTGTCAGCATTCACACTACGCAAGGGTCAGCATTGGTGTAGTGAAATCCATCCTGCATCTTATAGTTTAAACCTAACAGTTTAAACCAAAGATTTAAAATCAATTGCCCATCAGTGCTCCTTATTATACTGGGTTGTCGGCCTCCATGAATCTTAATGTGCCTGAACAGACCCACAGAGACACAGTATCAGCTTCACATTTCTCGGTATCCACTTAGCAATCATTAAAATCAATTCCTTGAAATACAGATGATAATTCGCCATCTTTCATCACAGCATGAGGTTTCTGTTTAAGGTTTTTTGTCCAGTTCATTTGTTTCAGCTTATCTTCCTCATGCCCGACTGGATGCAAATAAAAATACCTTGCTTTTAATTTTAAGATCAAAGTGACTGCCAGTCATTCAGGGGAGACAATGAAAGCAAAGGTTTTGAAAAATTGGGGGAATAAACTCCTTATACTCCGCTTCTCTTAGGTCCTTGTGAAGATGAACTTACACAGATGCTCTTTGTATGATGGAAAGAGAAATTTTAACTGTATTTAAACTGTCATGGTTTCTAAAGTGCAAATGGGAAAATCATGTTTGATAACCAGTTTTATCTGGTACAACACAATAACACAATTCTTTATTCAAGCCAAAAGCATGGCACAGATAGTACAGACACTTTTTTTATCTGATGTGCTCATTTTAGGTTCAAAGCCAAACATATGAAGCAAAACATAGTCTACATTTCAAAACTTGGAAAACTTATGTTCCGTCGTGGAATTAATTGGCACTTCTGTATTTTCCCTAATAAAAGAGGCCAGACCACTTCCCTCAGAAGGGTTTCCTTGTTGTCCTGGGCTGTTTTTACAAAGTTCAACTTTACCAGGCTGTTTTCAAGAAATGTGCATTTTTCCAGGGCAGTTATAAGTCCAAGAAATTTGTGGCGTGATAAAACTGGACCTTAGTTTAGATGGGAAAGAATATTTATAAAAGCCATGGTTTCAGAACATGTTTTGTAGGCTAGACTAGCAAAAGTTTAAACACGAACCCCTAAAAATGTACTCTAGAAAACTCCTTTTTTTCTAGTTATTTACTTAATAAACTCAGAAAAATAATTTCCCATAAAGAGGTAATGCGTGGTCACCACCGGGCCTTGATGCCTACTTCCAACAGGAACCTGGAGCCGCGAAGGATAAAGGACCATCAGCTCCACGTTTCAGCTCTGCCCAGCCCGCAGGGCGTCAGGAAAGCCACTTGGCCTCTTGATCTTGGTGTCTGCATTTCCTAAAGCGTTAATAAGAATTCCTGCCTTCCCCATTTATCGGGGTTATGTCAATCAAACTGATTAGTGTATGTAAAAATGCTGTCAAAACTGTAAATCTGCATATTAAATGCAAGGCATCACTATCAACAGCCCCTTTAAGAATCATTCTCTCATGAAACACAAGAGTTTCTAAATAAAGCTGTACCCTGACAGCTTGGCTAGTAAGTGCTGTCAGGGTTCAAGAGGATGGGGAGAACATTTGCTTTTCTTTGTCCGGTGAAACGAGAGGATTCGGGAGGTAACAAAGCTGAACTACTGTGTGATCCAGAGAACGGTTGAGTGGGACCCATGCCCCCGCGGAAGACGCCCTGAGGGAGGCCCACGCCCTCCCGGAAGACCGCCTGAGCGGGGTCCACAGCTTCCTGGGAGACGGCCTGAGCGGGGTCCACAGCTTCCTGGGAGACGGTCTGAGGGAGGCCCAAGCTCCCCTGGAAGACGGCCTGAGAGGGGGCCCACGCTCCCCCGGAAGACGGCCTGAAGGAGGCCCACGCTCCCCCGGAAGACGGCCTGAGACGGGGCCCACGCTCTCCCGGAAGACGGCCTGAAGGAGGCCCACGCTCCCCCGGAAGACGGCCTGAGACGGGGCCCACGCTCTCCCGGAAGACGGCCTGAAGGAGGCCCACGCTCCCCCGGAAGACGGCCTGAGGGAGGCCCACGCTCCCCCGGAAGACGGCCTGATATGGGGGCCCACGCTCCCCCGGAAGACGGCCTGATATGGGGGCCCACGCTCCCCCGGAAGACGGCCTGATATGGGGGCCCACGCTCCCCCGGAAGACGGCCTGAAGGAGGCCCACGCTCCCCCGGAAGACGGCCTGAGAGGGGGCCCACGCTCCCCCGGAAGACGCCCTGAGCGAGGCCCACGCTCCCCCGGAAGACGCCCTGAGTGAGGCCCACGATCCCCCCGAAGACGGCCTGAGAGGGGGCCCACGCCCTCCTGGAAGACCGCCTGAGCAGGGTCCACAGCTTCCCGGGGGACGGCCTCAGTCAGGTCTACGCTCCACCGGGACACGGCCTGAGCATGGCGAGGCTCCTTCCGAAGACCTGAGCAAGGGCCCACGCCCTCCCAGGAGATGGCCTGAGCAGTGTCCAAGCTCCCCCGGAAGACACAGTCCACGCCCTCTGAGAAGATGGCGTGTGAGTCGGAGCAGAGAAGGAGTTGAGAGAATGAGAGCAAAGCTTCCAAGTGGCAGAGAGAGCAGCTGCCTTCAAGGTCAGGCCTGGGAGGGCCCAGGTTCGGTGGCTACGGGTCCGGGGGCAGCAGTGCGTGTTCTCCTGGCATAAGGCTCACAGGATTATTTTTAATAAATGGCTGCGGCAGTTGGCCAAGCGTCCTGCTCACTGGGGAGAATGTCTGAGGGTGGAAGCACTTGTTCAGCATGAAAGATGGAGTCTCACGCTACAGGGAGGGAAGGACCACCTGAGAAGGGTCCAGGGCCGGCTGGGACCCCACCTCATTGGCGCTGGCCGGGGTGGGGGCGCCTGCCGGGAATCCTAAGGAGACCTGAGCTGATGGAAATGGGCCCTGCGCCGCCTTCCCATCCGGGCGGGAGCCTGTGGGAGAAGGACCAGCTGGCCACAGAAGACACCGCAGAAGACACCAGGCCAGCGCCTACGATACCAATCTAACGTCTCGTTCACAAGTGTGTGTATTCAGACGAGAGCCATGAGCAGGACACGGGAGAAAGACCACGAGAAACAGAAAGCCACTGCCCCTGGCCTGGAGGACACGGGCCAGGGCGTCTCCTCAGAGGAGTTGAACAGAAGTTACAGCTACAGAACGAGAGGCTCCCCCGGAAGACACAGTCCACGCCCTTTATGAAAAAGGAAGAATGGAGGGTAAGTGAAAGACTCAAATAATGAAAATAGGTTGCAAAAATTAGGAGGGAAAGGCAGTTGATGAGCTGTAGGATAAATTTAAGAAATCTCCAAAAACATCGAGTAAAAGAATGAAGAGACCAAAATTTAAAAAGTAAAAGCAGAAGATTAATAGAGAGTATTGAAAATTTAACAGAAATGTGTGTAAATGAAGGAATTCTTAACACAAATGACGTGAAAATATACGAATAGCTTAAATATGTCAAGAGAGGTGAATGGCTCATACCTAAACATATTCTTAAATCCAAGTTAAAAAAAGACCTTTCCCCCTCCCGGGTAGGGATGGGTGCTGGTCACTGCAGAGAAAATGTGAGGCAGGTCAGAAATATTGGATAAAAAATAATGGAAACATTGCTTCAAAATACTGAGGGAAAATAATTGAAAGCTTAGAATTCCCCACCTGGGAACCTATTGAGACGGATGAGAAGCAAATCAAGGCATTTTGAGATGTGGGAATATTCACAAAGTTGATCTCCCATTGTAGATGATGATGCTTGAGGAAGCTCTGTATGAGGGGAGACAAAGCAGGGAAGAAGACAATGATCTCGGAGATGGTGTCCCACTGGAAGAGCAGGACGCGGGGTCTGCAGAGCATGTGCCTCGGTGGGCCTGGCTGGGGAGTTCTCCGGGAGAGAGGCAGGTACCCTCTGCAAGATGCTTCCCTGGAGGCCTCGTGACAGCATGTATGGTAAAGGCACAATCTTCCTCTCTCTTCTTTTTCAGTAAGAAAAAAGAAGACATTCCAGAAAAAAAAAAAAGCACAATATTTCAAAAGTGATATAAGCAAGTCTAGCAACACACGTGAATCAAACTTAAACACAACACAACTTGGAGCTGGGGGTGTAGGCAGAGCCTCTGTGTGTCCTGACGCCAGGCAGCCAGGCTCCCTTTTCAGGGGAACTGTCCTGGGAAGGTTAAACGTGGTTCTGCTTGGCTCTGTGGTGGGAATATCTACAATACTCTCATCAGATAGATGCTGTTCAGCTCTTACAATCACTCAAAAGACAAAATAGAGAAGACTTAATTATGGGCGTAAGAAAGGATATAAATACCAGTGATGATGGTGTAAAGATGTAACATGTAATTGGGAGAAGTGGGGAAGGGGCTGAGGGCTGCCACCTTCAATGCACAGAACGGAGTGAACCCACACCTTCTAAATTTGATGCAATGAGAAATAAAGGTTTATTATCTATAATTGTGCATTACAAACAATAATGGAAAATGAAAAAGTATCAAATGTTAATAGCAAGAGTCAATAGATGTTATCTAGAACTGAAAATCTAGAAATATAGAAGCAATATAGTACTTAGAGTCACAAGAACAAAATTTAAAATGGTTAGAGTGGCTTCTGAGAGTGAAGGGGAGTGAGGGGTGGAGTGGGAGAATATGGCTTTTCATTCAGAAGTTCTTTAGAATCTCTACCATATGACTGCATTAATTTGATAAAAATAAAACTTCTGTTCATAAGTATATATTTCTCTGATTATATTTCTCATAATGGCAAAGAAATGGTCTCTGATTCATAAACAGAACTTTCAGGAGCTAATTAATGTGAGAGAGTTGGCATCCCATCCACTGGAGTGGCAAATTGTGTTTTATTTCAAAATAAGTTTAATTTTAAAACATTGTGACATATACAGCAACTAGAACAAGACACATTACTCTGAGAATTTCTTAGGCATTTGCTTGAATAACTGAACTAGAATTAAGATGAAATGGCACATCAACTTTAAGTAAATGAGTATCTAAAAATATTTGTATTAGTAATTTTGCACATTTCTAATTTTTTAAAATCAATGTTTATCTCTTTACAATAGGAAAGTAAATTTCAGCAAGTTATTCTTCAGCATTCAGAAGTCACTAATTAGTGAAGCTCTACCTTGTGAAGTCTCATTTTCATATAATAAGTTTAATTCATGTAGATAAATTGCCTACACATAAAGCATTGTATTCACTGGCAACTCAGAAGTATCATTTCCCCAGAAGCCTCTGTAAAACATTACTATTTTCCACATGAAGTTTGAGAGTAGCTTCCAAAACTTGCCAGATTTGTTTCCCAGAAAGATGGAAAGATATTGGACAATCACAGTTCTGGAGCCGAGAAATGCTAAAAAATTACTTTCCAAGTCATACTGACTTATGCTTCTGGGGCTGGAAGTGCGTTGCACAATAAGGAAGCCAGGGTGGCTGGTTCCCCTCCCCTCCCCCTTCTACTCCCTCCCCCAACCCTCCCTCCTTTCCTTTCAGACCAGGACACTAATTTAAACTGAGTTATTTAGAAACCTGTAGCAGAAATCTCTGTAACACTCCACATTTTAAAATTTACCAAAGTTTTGTTTATATGGACCAACAACTCTGTGTGTACATAGTTCTTTTATAGTTCTTTTATATTGGATTTAAATTATTCTTTAAGAACCATTCCCCACTGGAATATAAGAGCCACAAGGGTGTTTGGTCTCTTGTTCTCTGCTGTTTCCCCAGAACTTTGTATGCCAGGCACTGACTAAATAATTTGTAAATGAAACAGTGCCATTACCAATAATTAACTAACACTTACATGGTACTTGCTATGGGCTAGGTAACTTTCTAAGAGCTAGAAATACATGAACACATTTAGCCATCAAAATAACCTGATCAGGTAGGTGTTGCTGTTATCCCTGTTTTTAAAGGTGAGAGAACAGAGTCCCAGCAAGGCTCAGTGGCTGGCCATGAGTCGCAGAGCTCTGTGCAGGTGGGGCTGGATTCTGTGCTAGGATGATGCTTTTGGCCTGCCAAACTCACTGCTCCCTTAGTGAGACTGCTGTACCCTGAGTGGGGGCCGTCTCTTCCTTGCAGCCCCGTGGGCCTACAGAGCAGTGCCCAGTGTATGGCGGTGCCCAGTTGATGGCTGCATACTGGAGGATGAAGGAATGGTCACCTCCAGCAGGGATGAGCTTGGTGGAGGTGAACTCTTAGCCCTCAATTTAGAACATTCCTAATTCCACAAAGAGGCAGATGTCATCTGTGTCTCAAAGGTGGGGCAGGTGCTGGTGGTCAGGGCGGGTCTGGTATATTTATATATTGCATGATCTATTTATAAAACAACTTTACCTTTCAAAGCATCTCATATTCTAGATCTCACCCAGTTACATTGTGAGGAAGCAGTTTCATTTTCATTTTACCAGGAGGCCCACACTGGGAAGATTACACAGCCAAGACATGGCACTGGGTGCTGGGTTCCAATATTCCCACACCCAGTAAGATTGGAGAGGACCCTGCCGGCCCAGCATGGTTGAGAACCATGCCAGTCATCTGGTCCTTTATTTTTCAATATAAATATGTTTGTATGTCAGGTCGATGGTCTTTTTCCACCTTAGATTTTGCCGGCACATGCAGAGCAAGCGTGTGTGTGAAACTTAATCCAAAAGTCAGTTACTATTTTACAGTAACGACTCTCAAGTGTGTGAGAGTGTAATGAGTGTGACAAGGAGGTCATTACACAGTTGTGAAAAACTTTGGAAATGGAAATGGTTGAATTCAAATAACCCGCTGGCTTGTTATTAATGGGTTGGTGGCTTGTCATTTCCACAGTGCTGACTCATCAAATTTAGCCCTCATTCATTTTCCCCCATCCTGGCTGACTGGAGATGCCGCCTCCTTGGCTGTCAGCATGCCCCTCGCGGCTGGGTCACCCATATTTCTTAGAGTGGAATTCACTCCCTGGGTGTTTGGGATGGGGAATCTTGGCAGAAACGAGAGCGTTCCGGGGTGGGTTACACCCCAACGAGAGGGACTCAGGACTCTCAGGAGACTTGGGTTCTCCGGAAGGGACTGGCCAGGCCCCCCAGAGATGGGGGATGTTTGTGCAGAGCTGGGCCCTGGCAGCCTAATCACAGCACCATGGTCAGGATGGCTTTTCCTGCTAATACGCTCTGGCCACTGATCTCTGTGTATCCTATAATATTTTGTCTTTCTTTGCCACAGCTTGGTGTGGAAGAGAGAGCCTTCTGGCCTCCAAGATCAGGTAGATGCAAATGCTCCTTTCTTTAGAGATGAAAATGCCCACAGGAAAAGAGGAGGCGGCTACCTTTGGTCATGACGATTCCTGCCAGAGCTTTGTGGCGGGCGTGCATGGGCGTGAGGTCCATCGTCACCTCGCGGAACTTCTGTGTGACCAGCTGGGATATGGAGTCTGCGAATTCCTGAAAGACACAAGCACAGGCCTCCACGTTGGGCTAAGCAGGTGCCGCAAAGGATGATGGGCACTGTCCTCCCCATCCTTAGCCTCATCCCCATGTGGCCACACTTGGGCCTGCTCTCCTCCCCTTCTCACAGCCTTGTCCCCCACTGGCCACACGTGGCCTCTCTCTGGCTGTGCCCCCAAAACTCAGAATCATATTGAGTAGCTTATGAGTGGTTAACCTCAGCGTTGCTCTCAGCAGAAACCCTGAGCTCTATCGACCTCCCCATGGAAACAGTGTCCACTTCCCTCTCCCTGCCTCTCAGAGCAGCAGCTGGAGGAGTCTTTCAGGGAGGAGGAGGGGATTTTTACAGGGATGAGGGGCCACCAGTCTTCTGAGTATTCCAGAGCCAGCGTCTACACAGCCGGCAGTCTCAGGCTGCTCTCCTGGCTAAATGGCTGGCGCTGTGGCTCACTCCACAACCTCTTCTCACCTTCCTGCACATGCACCAGATGCACACATTCACATGCAACACACGACGCACCTAGGGCACACATGCACACAGGAATATGCACACACATGCACACACACAGGTACACGTGCGTATGTGCACACACGTACACACATACACGTGTGCCCCTGCACACCCCTTAACATAATTTGATGAGTGATAAGGCGACTCCTGGTCTCTGGAAAGGCAGCACACACAGTAGCATGTGGCAGCCAGAGTGTGGCTCTGTGGCCATCCTTTTCCCGGCTCCTCTGGGCCCAAGGCTGCAGCACTGCCTTTTCCTTGACGTGGGACCCCAAGCTTCTCACTGGGGGCAGTATGGCTGGCATAGCTGTTGCAGGCCTTGGAGTAGGGAAACCTGGTTGGACCCTCAGTTCTGCCACACAGGGGCCTGGGTGAGTCATTAACACCTCAGAGCCCATTTCCTAATTTACAAGCGAATCATCTTCATTTCCACTTATGGTGTTTTTGTAAGGATTAAATGTAATACGGCATCTTAAGTGCTCAGCGCAGTGCCCCACACTTGGTAGGAAGTGCTCAGAGATGACGGCTGTGACTGTTACTCTTATTATTTTCATCATTATCATCGTCTCCCCCAGTCACCACAGGCATTGCCCGAGCCTCTGAGCAGCAAAATCAATTCATCATCTCATCCATGAGGCAGGAAACAGTCCCTTTTTCTGATGGACCGGGTTTCCGCGTTTCCACCAGGCATGTGCTGATGTTGATACTGTGCAGTCTTGGGCCCAGTTTCCACACTCCCACCAGGCGTGTGCGGACGCTGATGCTGTGCAGGCGTTGCTGCTGATAAGGACAGCTCTCTGATTAATAACGATAAGAAAGATAGACAGTGTTTAAAAATCCCACTTGTAGGCAATAAAACATGTTTGTGTGAAAACAGCCCTGCCTGCCAGAAGCGAAAAACCTGCCACAAAACAACCTAGCCCCTCTCCCTCTTAATTCTTCTGCAGTAAAGGGCAGAAGTGCAGGGCCCGGTGCAGTCTCCTCTGCTCACCCCCGGGTTTGAGGGCCCCGAGCCACTGTAGCCCGTAGGTGATGTCAGCTCGTTTTCCCACTGTGCCGTGAATCCATACGGAAGCCCCACATAGGACAGATGGCAGATGAGCTAGGCTTCCCCTGAGGGGCACAATGCTGGCCTGAGAGGGAGACGGGACCCCGACCTTTCAGGGACTGCTGTGCGCCTGGAGTCTTCCTGGGTGCTCCCGGCCGAGGCTGCTCCCGGCTGTCCTGTCTTTCATGTCTGGAATCAGGTCCAGAGAGGGAAACCTGTGTCCTGGACACCCCATGTGCTGTGTCCTGGAGCTGCTGGAAAAATACCCTTAACTGGGGGTCTTTAAACAGCAGGCATTCATCCTCCCACAGCTCTGGAGGCAGAAATCTGAGACTGAGCTGTCCAGGGACCATGCTCCCTCCTGTGGCTCTGGGGAGCCTCCTTCCTGCCTCTCCCAGTTCCAGGACTCCGGGCGTCCCTGGGTGGTGGCCGCATCACTGCAGTCTCCGCCTCTGTCCCCATGTGGCCTTCTCCTCTGTGTCTGTGTCTGCTCTTCTGCCTCTTGTAGGGACAACTGTCATTGGATTGAGGGCCCACTTGGTCAATCCAGGATGAGGCCATCTCGAAGTCCTTAACTTGAGGATATCTGCAGAGAACTTTTTCTCAGTCACCGTCACAGGGTTGGATGTGTCTTTCTGGGGCCACTGTTCAACCTGCTGCACCCTCGTTTACTCTTCCAATGCATGCTGTCAAGGGAGAGCATAACTCTTAATTTTTTTCTTTTTCTTTGAGACAGGGTCTGTCTCTGCTGCCCAGGCTGGAGTGCAGCGGCACCATCACGGCTCTCTGCAACCTTGAACTTTTGGGCTCAAACAATCCTCCCACCTCAGCCTCCCAAAGCACTGGGATTACAGGCTCCAGTCACTGGACCAGGCCCCTGTGATAACCTGGTCTTCCTTGGTGGCCAAATCACACACAGTAGCCATGAATGACATCCACAAGGTGGTTGGCAGGCGGGAGCCTTCGTGACAGTCCTTGATTCTCACCTAGAAGGCTGGCGCTGCCCACTCTAAAGGTCAGGCCTGGCTGTGAGGTCGTCCGGCCCCTCCCTGTGCCCCCCACGAGCTTGCAGGCTGAGCTCTAAGCTGGGGTGGAGAAGAAGATGCAGGGGACAGAGGCCCACAGAGCCCTGGAGCCCCGAGAGGCCTCAGCTATCACCTCGGGCCTCGAGAAATCAGCTTCTGAGCACCGTGAAAGCGGGCGAAGGTGACATCGGCAGCCCCACCACAGGCTCCTGCAGGGCGTGCACCGCCAGTCCCATCCTGCCAGGACGTCCTGCGTCTCCCAGGGGAAGCATCCAGGCACAGGGTTGACGGGGCAGCCCTGCCTCTGGGACCAGGTGACGGGTGGGACCTCTGCCAGGCCCGGGACTTGTAGGCGCCAGCAGGTCTGGGAGATGGGGAGGCTGGCGTGGGGCCTTGACTTGGGGTGCTCATCCTCACCGGCCCGGTAAAGGGGACGGGGCACTGAAGGGCTCCCCGCTGGGCAGAGGGTCTAGAAAGCCTTGTCTGAAGCTGATGTCTGAGATGAACCTTGAAGGAAGAGTAGGAGAGCTTCCCTTTCTCAGGTGACAGAATGCAGGCTGCTCTCCCGCCGGTCGGCCCCACGGCACATGGGCAGGCGAGGGCAGCACCGATCAGCTTCACTGCACAGGCGTCCTGGACTCCAGGCATGGGGACACTTCCCCAGCCCGGGCGGTGGCTGTGGCAGCCTGGGGTCCACATCTGCCCCACGGGGTTCACTGTTGTTTCCCGCTCTGGAATCCGATTCTGGGTGATTCATGGGTGTTAATGTTGATTCGAGGACAGAACTACATCTTTTGCTTCTAAAACAGCTGTTATGGTGCCAGCCATCTGATTCCAGCACCCGCTGTGCTCCGGAGTTATTCCAAATGATGTGTGTAGCTGTTTCTTTGTTTTTTTGTTTGTTTGTTTGTTTGTTGGTTTTTTTAGGATGAAGTTTCGAATGTCTAAGAAGTGATAGCTTGTCCAGCACAGGAGGACTCTCTGTGTCACTTTGTGTCTGCCTGAGGGGCTCCAGCACAGGACATCAGGATGGTCCCAGACCAATGAGTCATAACAGTGCGTGCAAAAATAGATTTCACTGTGGAAACCGAGGGAGTGCTCTGTCCCCTTAGAGATGGGAAGACACACAAACAGTGACAGCAGGGACTCATTCTGAGCAGGCGCATTACCGGCCCAGGAAAGTGCCAATATTATCCTTTTTAGCTACTGAAGCAACGTAACCAGTCACACGGCAGGGGGTGGCAGAGACGGGAATTACCCCAGCTGTCTTGACCTTGACCCTTGCACTGAACTGGTGACCAGATTGCTCTGAGGACAAGCAGGATCTGAATTCAAGGATGGCTGCAGGCTTTTCTGCCTCTGGGTGCAGGTTCGAGCAGCCACGGCTGGGACAGAACACGGGTGAAGGTGGCCGGCACCCTGAGAAGGCAGCGGCCCTTGGAGGGGGGACCGTGGTGGAGCCTCGCCACCCACTCTCCACACCCTGCAGGCCTACACCCCTGCCCTAGGCTCCTACTATGAACCAAGCAGCCTGAGCCTCGGCTGCTCCCTTGTGGGGTCATTTGAGGAACAGCTGGGGTGGAATGAATCACATTTGGTTTGGGTGTCAGCATTTCCACAGATGAAGGCCTCCTCGACTCACTGGGGAGGGCTTGCATGGCCAGCAGATGCCAGGTGGACAGCAATGCTCAGCCTTCTTCCAGAGTGACAAGAGCCCCTGGCTGGTAGAGACAGCCTTGAACTGACAGAGCTGAATGGAGACATTGCTGGCTGGACAGTTCCACCCACCCCAGCTGGAGGAGGTGGGAGGCACAGCTGCCAACCGGGAGGCCATGGCACTCACGTGTGCACATTCAGTCCTGCAGGATGACTCCAGGCAGCGGCCATGGCACCCTCAAGGACATGGCACTTCCTCTCCCCAGGTCCACACATTTCCGACTCCACAGCCCGTTTCTTCCTTTCTTTCTTTTTCTTTTCTTTTCTTTCTTTCTTTTTTTTTTTTTGAGATAGAGTCTAGTTCTGTTGCCCAGTTTGGACCTCAGTGGCCCAATCTCAGCTCACTGCAACCTGCACCTCCCAGGTTGAAGGAATTCTAGTGCCTCAGCCTCCTGAGTAGCTGGGACTACAGGTGCGTGCCACTGTGCCTGGCTAATTTTATTTTATTTTGTATTTTTTAGTAGAGATGGGGTTTTGCCGTGTTGGCCGGATTGGTCTAGCATGCCTGACCTCAGGTGATCCTCCCACCTTGGCCTCCCAAAAGTGCTGGGATTACAGGGGTGAGCCACCACACCTGGTCCTTTTTTCCTTTTTAAAATTTCAACTTATATTTTGGGTTCAGTGGGTACATGTGCAGGTTTGAGTGATGCTGAGGTTTGGTGTACGGGTGACTCCGGTAGTGAGCACAGTACTTGGTAGTTAGTTTCTCATCCCCTTCCCTCCCTCCCCCCAGTATTCTCCAGTGTCTGCTCTTCCCATCTTGATATCTGGGAGTACTCCCATGTTTAGCTCCCACTCGTGAGAACATGCGGTATTTGACTTTCTGTTTCTGTTAATTCGTTTAGGACTACGTTCTGTAGCTGCAAAGAACATGATTTCGTTCTTTTTTTTAAATGGCATAGCCTGTTTCTCAATCCATTATGTCCTGCCCTGCCTCAGTCTCCAAAACTCCTTCCTAGGACCAAAAGGTTTCCTGTTCCCCTGTTTGGAGGTCCTCTCCCTCATCTGTAATCCACTGCCTTTAGAACTCCAGCAACATTCATGTAGGGGCCGATTCATGTTTTTTCCTGCACGATTACCTAACAGTTCATGTTTTATGATGTGACTCCCATGCAGTGCTGCATCTGTGGCTGGGAGCATGGCTTGGATGCGTTTTGCATTTTCATGGTCCTGCCATAGCACCGTGAGTGATCACGGCTGTCATCAACAGTGGCGTACCTCTCGGATGAATGACTGTGTGTATGGATAAGTGCAACTCTCAGGGATAAACTGTCTAACAAGTAAAAATTTCAGAAAAAAGTTGGTTATTATTTTTTTCAACCAGTTATTATCAGCATTTTTTCCTCAACCTTATCACACTGTCTTCATCTGCTGGGGCTGCCGTAAAAGAATACCATAGACTGGGCAGCTTAAGCAACGGAAATTAACGTTCTTACAGTTCTGAAGCTGGAAGTTCAATATCAAGGTGTTGGCCAGGCCAGTTTCCTTCTGAGGCTTTTTCTCTTGGCCTGTGGGTGTCGCTATCTTGTCATGTGCTACATGACCTCTCCTTTGTGTATGCATGAAGATTGAGCAGGACCAGACTCCGTGGCATTATTTGTTTGTTCATTTGTGTGTATTTGAGACACGGTCTCACTCTGTTGCTCAGGCTGTAGCACAGTGATGTGATCATAGCTCACTGCAGCCTCAACTTCCTGAGCCCAAGTAATCCTCTTAGCTCAGCCTCCCAAGTAGTTGGGACCACAGGCACAGGGTGCCATACGTGGCTAATTTTTCAATATTTTATAGAGGTAGAGTCTCACTATGTTGCTCAGGCTGGTCTCAAACTCCTGGGCTCAAGCAATCCTCCTGCCTTGGCCTCCCAAAGTGCTGCGATTACAGGTATGAGCCACCGTCTCCGGCCCGTGGAGTCATCTTTAATAAGGACACTAATCCACTGGATCAGCTGCCTCAACTCCATTACCTCATTTTGCCTGAAGTACTTCCTTAGGGTTTTGGACTTGCTTGGGCCCTGCCACCCTTTCCCTGTTGCCCCTTTCTCTCTCTTGGAAAGGGACGTCTACTCCATGCCTGGCTCACTGTTGTATTTTGGGAACATGGAACCTGTTTGGGTTCCGTGGTTCACGGCTGGAGAGGAGAGCTCAGCTTCAGGGTGGGCGAATCGCACCATGAGTCCCATCCATTCCTGATTCAGGTGATGTTTTGTTGAAGCTCTGGACTTCACAGCTTAGCGTTGATGCTGGAATGAGTTAAGACTTCTGGGGCTGTTGGGATGGGATGAGTGCATTTGCCATGCAAGAAGGACATGAATTTGGGGGAGGTCAGGGACAGGATGTTCTCAGCTGAATGTCTGTGGCAGCGTGACCTCTTTGGCTCAGAGTGAGTGAGCTCACTCTCTGGTGTCACCTCTTACAAGGACACTAATCCCATCAGATCAGGGCCCCACTCACGGCCTCACTTAACCTGAACTACTTCCTTAGAGGACCCATCTCCAAATACAGCCACACTGGGAATTAGGGCTCCAACATATGAATTTCGGGGGACATGAACATTAGTTCCATCGAACAAAACATGATGTCACCTGAGCAGCTCCCTTTCTGAACCCGTGTCATGCATTAGCCTGGTGGGTACACCTTAGGGGCAGGCACCACTTGCTCTCTGCCCCTCATAGGCTTTATCCAGAAACATGTGGACATGCAGGTGTGGACTGTCCCTCTCCTTCCTCGACACATGACAACATCTCCTTGCTTCCAGCATCGAGGAGGGCTGTGTGACCAGGGCTGCCTGTTGAATGCTGGAGGAAATTGTGTTTGCCATTTTTAGGTGTGGATCCTGAAATTCCTAAGTGATGCTGTGTTCACCTCTGAGGCTCTTTTCCTCCTTTTCATCAATCCCTTGTTTCCCTCTTCCCTCCTTACAAGCTGGATTCAGAGAACCCCAGGATGGAGCCACGAGAGGGTTGGGGCCAGGGTGAAGGAGTTAGCTACAAGCCGAGCACTGCACAGCTTATTTATAGTGCGCCACTGGCTTTGGGGCTGTGGGTTACAGCAACAACATTATTAACTCTGAGTCACACAGGAGAGAAATCCATGAGAAAAAGACAAAGAAAACGTGGCAATCGAATTGAAGACTTATGCAAATAGTGCATAAAGTCTTACAACTTATAAATAGCAAAAGTCTCTGCACCATAACTCATGATTGATTTGACATGTGTGGTGGATCCATGATGAGCTGGTCTATTGCTGATGTCACATGTTCGGTAGGTCCAGATGATGACCTCATCTCCATTTAGGTGCTCTTCAGGCCTGGAGGCAGGTCTTGAGCATGTGCTGGGGGATCCCCAGGCCTCAGGGATTAGCTCCTCCTCACTGTTCTGCTGGCCAGTAGAAAATATTTTTGTTATGAAAGTAGCCATTATTAGGGTCTCAACTATGGAATGCTAGATTTCTGTGTATTGGTGGTTTGTGGATTCAGATATGCAATAGGAGGCCCAGGCAAAGCACCATGTGCTCATATGCTTTGTGCTGGTCGATCCTGGTCCAGTGGAAAGACGTGGATTGGATAGCTCCAGCACTTGTTTCTGAGAATTGGTCCAGCTCTCATGCAAGTCCAGCCTTGGTGAAAGATAATTTGCATGATTTCTCAGCATGGTGCCAGCAGGGCTCAGGAGTAGCCCTGAGGGGTGCACAGAGACTGTCGCCCCAGAATGACCCAGCATCCTGCCCCTCAGGGACTGCAGGGTCACATGGAGAGGACATGGCACTAGATTCCTGGGTGACTGCTCTTGCTACACTCCTAAGCCCAGGAAATTTCCATGAGAACTTTTTTTTTTCCTTTTAAAAAGCCAACCTCATCTCCTCCTCTATAATCCTTTTCTCTTTATTCTTTAAGTTTTAAATTGAGGGGTGCTTGACACTTATATGCAGCATATTTTTCAACTAACATTTTATAAAGGTAAATGTAAAAAGAGAAAAGCAAAAATTTAAAAAACTTTCCTTACTTTGGGTGGTTAACTAATTAAAATGTAGAAAGATTTGTAGTGAGCTGGTTAAATGTTCTCTCTTTGATATTTAACCAGCATGATTTCCCATGACGGCTTCAGCAAGTCTCACCTCCTGGCTGGGGTCCCCATAGGTTGGCATAGCTCAGCTCCAGTGATAACCTCACTGTCTGAGTAATTAATCTCTTTCTCCGGGAAGTGGGGTTAGAATGGGTTGTGTTGGGGTCCCATTTACTCACTGCAGATCTTCTTCCCCTCCCCGTCCTTTTGGGAACACCTTGGTGTTTACATGGTGCTCAGAGACCTGAAATATTTCTGTGCTTGTCCACACAAACCCATCTTACTGATAACCAACATGACTTTCAACACAGATCTTGCTTTTTTGCACTGCATCCTTCCATTTCCCCAATGAAACCCTTTCCGGGTCTCTCCACAGAACTGTGTCTACTGCACCACGGGTATTTTAAGTGATTGGTTTTTAATTAAATCACATACATGATTGCAGCTCTATGTAGTTTTCCATAGTTGAATTACTGTATGTAAATGACATTGTCATTGATGACATAGGATGTTAGAAGCTAGATAGCAGCTCAGAATTCATATAGGGAGACATACTTCTTTAACACTAGGGATTTTTAATGTTTTAATCACTTGGGATATAATATATACAGTCAACTTTGGTTACTGCAAACCCAACTAATCAGACTTTGCAATAATGTGATTTTCTTCCCCACCTGGCACTTGGTTTACAGGAGAAGCAGCTAAAGTGCTCAAAAATAAGCTTGTGCCTGATTAGTTTTATGCATGCAAATTACAGAATATGCTCATGGGCCTGCAAGGGGTTCATTTCATCTCCTAGGATGGATAAATGCATTCAGATTTAGAGTTTTGAGAACATGGGCCAAGTTATACTGCATGGTCCCTTTCTAAAATAAGGGAAGAGGGTGCCCATAACCCGGAGGACTGAGTTATCTCATTGTGTATTATGACCAATCCACACCTTTCTGTCGTATCTTTCAATTCAGTGCTTACGTCAGAAGCTCTACAGAGGCTCCTAGGCTGCTCAAAAACCATGTACTTCCTAATTCTGTCCACTTGAACTTGCATCATAGAAGGTAGACAAACCTGTGTTTCTCTATGGAGGTCAAATGCCAGCTCCTTTTTAAAGGCTTCCCAGCATGGGAACCCTTGGTGTCCTACAGCACTTTGAAGCTGTGTCTTTCCTGGCATAATTCGTATGCTTGTCTTTCTTTCTCCTGTACATGTCACACCTGTGCAATATACCACAGACCTTGTGGACAGGTGGTTATTGTTTCTACTAAATTTCTATTGGTTAATAGGAGTTCTAGCTAAGGTCATTGACATCGTGCTACTTGCCAGACACTTTCTAAATGCTTTAGGTGCATTTTTTTCAATTAATACTCATAAACCACTTTATGGTTAAGGGGCTGCAATGATCTCTATCTTTGTTAACAATCCTGTGAATTAATGGTAGTGTGCACAGCTTAGGATACGTGTCCTACAGTGAGCCATCTGTAGGTGCACAGCTTAGGATACTCCACAGTGAGCCACCTGTAGGATACGTGTCCTGTAGGTGGCTCATTGGTGGAGTGTTGTCCATCATGAGAATAACTAGTGTAGACAGCCTATGGCACATGCCCTCCATGTGGTTCATTGGGGAGTGTTGGATCACGAGAATGACTTCTGTAGACAGCCTATGGCCTGTGTCCTTTATGTGGCTTATAAAAGGTGGAGTGTTGTCCATCATGAGAATAACCAGTGTAGACAGCCTATGGCACATGCCCTCCATGTGGTTCATTGGGAAGTGTTGGATCACGAGAATGACTTCTGTAGACAGCCTATGGCCTGTGTCCTTTATGTGGCTTATAAAAGGTGGAGTGTTGTCCATCATGAGAATAACCAGTGTGGACAGCCTATGGCACATGCCCTCCATGTGGTTCATTGGGGAGTGTTGGATCACGAGAATGACTTCTGTAGACAGCCTATGGCCTGTGTCCTTTATGTGGCTTATAAAAGGTGGAGTGTTGTCCATCATGAGAGTAACCAGTGTGGACAGCCTATGGCACATGCCCTCCATGTGGTTCATTGGGGAGTGTTGGATCACGAGAATGACTTCTGTAGACAGCCTATGGCCTGTGTCCTTCACGTGGCTTATAAAAGGTGGAGTGTTGTCCATCATGAGAATAACCAGTGTGGACAGCCTATGGCACATGCCCTCCATGTGGTTCATTGGGGAGTGTTGGATCACGAGAATGACTTCTGTAGACAGCCTATGGCCTGTGTCCTTTATGTGGCTTATAAAAGGTGAAGTGTTGTCCATCATGAGAATAACCAGTGTGGACAGCCTATGGCACATGCCCTCCATGTGGTTCATTGGGGAGTGTTGGATCACGAGAATGACTTCTGTAGACAGCCTATGGCCTGTGTCCTTTATGTGGCTTATAAAAGGTGGAGTGTTGTCCATCATGAGAATAACCAGTGTGGACAGCCTATGGCCTGTGTCCTTCACGTGGCTTATAAAAGGTGGAGTGTTGTCCATCATGAGAATAACCAGTGTGGACAGCCTATGGCACATGCCCTCCATGTGGTTCATTGGGGAGTGTTGGATCACGAGAATGACTTCTGTAGACAGCCTATGGCCTGTGTCCTTTATGTGGCTTATAAAAGGTGGAGTGTTGTCCATCATGAGAATAACCAGTGTGGACAGCCTATGGCACATGCCCTCCATGTGGTTCATTGGGGAGTGTTGGATCACGAGAATGACTTCTGTAGACAGCCTATGGCCTGTGTCCTTTATGTGGCTTATAAAAGGTGGAGTGTTGTCCATCATGAGAATAACCAGTGTGGACAGCCTATGGCCTGTGTCCTTCATGTGGCTTATAAAAGGTGGAGTGTTGTCCATCATGAGAATAACCAGTGTGGACAGCCTATGGCCTGTGTCCTTCACGTGGCTTATAAAAGGTGGAGTGTTGTCCATCATGAGAATAACCAGTGTGGACAGCCTATGGCCTGTGTCCTTCACGTGGCTTATAAAAGGTGGAGTGTTGTCCATCATGAGAATAACCAGTGTGGACAGCCTATGGCCTGTGTCCTTCATGTGGCTTATAAAAGGTGGAGTGTTGTCCATCATGAGAATAACCAGTGTGGACAGCCTATGGCCTGTGTCCTTCACGTGGCTCACTGGACCTGTACAGATACTTGCAGGAGGAAGAGGCCACTTCTGGGTAGGCACTGGGAGTGGGGTAGTCAGGGAAGGCTCCCTGGAAGAGAGTTTCTTTCTGGTCTTTGAAGGAATCACATAATCTAAATTGTCAGGGATTAAATGACCATAAAAACGTAGGAGAAGCCGTAGCCTAAAGCAGTTCAGAGGTGGAAACATTTGTTTCTGTGATAAGAACAAAGAGTAGATCAGCCTGGCCTGAGTAAGAATTTGTGCAACGTAGTTATGAGAAATTAAACTGAAAGGGCCACTCACTACAGGAGAGTGTAGGGTCTTGATTCCAGGCCAAGGAGTTCATCTGTTAATTCATCAAATATTTATGAATTGTGCTTCTCAGGGTCAAGCACAATTATACCTGCCAGGGATACATCAGCACAAGAAACAGGCAGAGATTGCTCCCGCGTGAAGTTCAGACGTCACCCAGGCACATGGATGTCCTTTGAGCGACCCTGACCAGCAGGGTGACAGGGCTGGGTCTGCAGCTGTGTGAGGGGCCACATGTCCTGGTGAGGACAGTGATCCAGGGCCTGGCACCGAGGGCACATCTCAGCCATGGTAGGGTCAGCAGTTGGTTGTTTTGCTTTGCTTCAAGCACCCTAGATGTAAGCTGGATTATGAGGATGCTCTCAGGGCTAGGAAGGTCAAACTGTTGCACTATAGCTGTTGCTACCAATGGCTGCCTCCACCCACAGCATGGGCAGCACCCTGCATGGCTCTCGACTGAGATCCCTGCTGGGAACTGTTAACACATTATTTAATCCACCCAACAACTGTGTGAAGAACTGTCCCATTTTATAACAGCAGCAAAAGAGGTTTAGGGAGATTTGGTAGGTCGGCTAAAGGTCTAAAGCAAGCAAGTAGTTGAGGCAGAAATGGGGTTGTTTCAGGTCTGAATCTGAGCTGCGGCAGCCTATCTTCATGGACACTATCTGATGCTCTTTTGAGGTGGATTCCCAGACGGTCTTAGAAAACAAATCCAACCATACACTGTAAATCCTCAAGATAAAGAACTCAGCACATCTGTGGTGTCCAACTCCAGTCCTTAAGTGGGAGGGGAAGGTGGGCCTTAGAGACCTTCATGGTCTGGTCCACCTTCAGTCCTTGAGGGGAGGCACAGTGACAGTCCCAGTGGCAACTCCCCTACAATGTCATGAAGGCATAGGCTGCGGTCCAGATGCCCCAGCTCCTGCAGAAGACAGGTGAGCGGCTGGGGAGGGGCCGAGAGAGGCTGGACTGGGGGCAGGTGAGATGGTGCTTTGCAATATAGAAAGCCCTGCACAGAGACTCTAAAACTGTTCAAAAAAGCCTGCAACAGAAGAGTCATCTGTAGCATAAACTCTTTTTTACAGAGGAAAAAGAGAGACATCGGCTGTACCTGTTATTGTTGGTGATTTAGCCATTTAGAAAATGCCTGCTGAAGGGTCTCTTGGCAGCGGCGCAGGGTTAATATGTCTTCCATGAGTCTTCACGCCTCCCAGGAAAGAGCTCACACCATGGGGAAATGAGCCCCTCCTGTGAACCCTTAAAAAGCAGCTTGGCTTCTCACAGGGACAATGGTGGTAGGTGGGACTGGGTGGGTGGGGGTTCTGGAGAATCGTTGGTGATGTCCTGAGGCTTTGCCTGGAGCCCTCAGAGCAGAGGTCTGAGATGCCTTGAAGCTATGAATGCACAAATGGGCACTGGCTGCACACTGGACCAGCAATGGTCAGAGGAGAGGGTGTGTGGTTTCTCGTTACATGATAGTGACAACCAGGTGCTTCCAGCTCCAGAGTTAAGTGGGGAGTCGACCCCATATTTGATGAGCTGTGCATTCCTGTGGTTAACAGAAAAGCAAAGCAAAAGCCTGCTCCATTAGCTTCCACTTTTTGTTGCCCACATTTTGCCTGCTGGCTCTGATTACCATGGCAAATTACCAGCATCATTCACATTGGAAAATGAACTTTAAATGGGAACATTGCAAAACTCAAACTTTACTCATTTCCAACACTAATATTTTGAATGGCATGAATAAATAAAATGTGCTCAAATTTGCAGCAGTAGTCCTCAGGGTAAAATTGACATTCAGCCAAAGAGGCGGGATACTAAAATCCATAGATTATAAAGGAGAAAGCCTTTAGTAAATATTTTCCTGTTGAAATCCTGTCTTCGGGTTTATTCCACTGAAAAATCAGAAAGGTTAGATTTGCATGTGTGTGGGGCAACACGGAATCCAGGACCAATGCCCCGAGTCCCCAGGCTCCTTTCCTCTTTGAACTTTGCTTGGCAGTGGGTGGTGTGGCAGTGGGGGCGGGTGGTGCCTCACGGGAGAGAGGGGGCTTGGGAGTGCAGATGGCAGAGGGAGGCAGGGCCAGAGTCCACATGGAGGTGGGACACACCTCGGAGCCCCCTTTCAAACAACCCATCCTGTCTAGACCCGGGAAGTAGGAGAAACACTGCTAGGAAAGTCCAGCCAGACACAAACCAAAGCCTCCAGGATAATCAGAGAAAATGGAAGATGATCTTCCCTGACTTCCATCTTCATATCCCTTTGTGTTTCTGTGGAAGAGGCAGTCTCTATGTCATGTAATGAGCCCTGTTTTCTGACAATTACAATAAAGCATCATTCATTTCAAAATCAGGGACTGGTAAAAACCGATGTCCAACCAAATAGTTCAAATTATCTGACTATTCAATTATTCTAAATCTCAAATTACCTAAAGGCGGATGGCAAATTTGAATGAAGGCATGAAAAGGAAAATCCCTTATTGTAGCCATTGTGTGGTGGGAAAAGCTCTAAACTTGGGATCAGAAGAACTGGAGTTGAATTCTGCCACCATCTTCCCCAGCTGCACCACCACCATGGGGCAACTGGGGTTTCTGAGCCATGGGTTCCTCCTCTGCAAGGGGCATCATAATAATCACCGCTCAAGGCCAAGGCTCTGCATCTTGGCACAGAGATGTACGCCTGCAGTATCCTGCACTTGTCTTTTCAGAGGAACAGTGCTGGTGTCATAGGGGTGTTATGAGGTTGGATGACAGTGGATGGAGGTGCTCAGCCTGGTGCCCAGCACTGTTAAGCTCAGTGTCCGGCACTCAAATACCAGCTGCTGTTGTTATTGCCATTATCATCCAACTGTGTGCAAACATAATTTTTTTTTAAGAAAAACTACAGAAATAACTCACCCCCATGTGCCTCATCCTTGAAATTAAAGTGTTCTCAGTAGTAACCTGTTTAAAGGGTACATTTTGATACAATTAAGTATGCAGGCACATGCAGTTTTGAGGGGGCATATGTTGGGGTGACCTTTCCTGTGACTCTCTTGAAGTCAGTCTCTGTCTGTCTTGGCTGACTTTGCTGTCGCTGGTGAGGCCTGTCCCCTGCAATGGTGCTCACAGGATGGTCCCTTTAAAAGAACCTGAATAATGAGGTGAATCATAAGGAAATCAAAGCTACATAGTTTGCCTTTTAGAGTTTTATTTTTAATTCACAAATAATAATTGTATATATGTATGGGGTGCAATGTGGTGTCTTGATACATATACACATTGTGGGATTATTGTATCAGGCTGACATATCCACCACCTCAAAGACTTACTGTAGTGAGAGCATTTACAGTCCTTTCTTTTGGCTGTCCTGAAATACATGATACATTATCATTAACTATGGTCATCGTGCTGTGTGACAGATCCCCAGAACCTGTCCCTCCTGTTTACCTGAAACCTTGCACCCTCTGACGGACATCCTAGCCCCTGGTAACCGCCTTTCTCCTCTCCATTTCCATGAGAGTTCTACAGCCATGCACATAGATGCTGGGTAGACTTTGGACCCAAAGCCAGCCTTAGGAGGAAGTTACACATATATCAGCTGTGCCATTTAGTCACTTTTAGTGAAATCATCAGTCTATTTTTGGTGAGGAAATGCTCATCAGTGAAAATGCCAGCTCACTCTTTAATTACATGTACCTTTATTTCTGTTTAAATTGGAAGCTAGCATCTGAGGCAACAGCACATTCAAAGGTTAAGTCAGTGTGCTTTGGAGTTATGCTGTTGGCTGTGTGGCCCTCTGAGCATTGTTTTCTGATCTAAGCGTTCCTTCCTCTCTGATTTCACAGCTTGGGTGTGTTATTTTGTGACTGTTGACACAAACGTTGTCCTTGTCAGAATGGATGCCCGAGGACAAGGACTCAGTCTCACTCCTCACTGCAATCGCAACACCCACTGAGTGTGCATGGAGTGCCCCATCCCAAAGCACACTTGCCTCCGGGTCAGCTTGTGCACTGCTGTCTCTGAAGCCCTGTCCCAAAGGGAAGCTGGAAAGGAGCTGAGGGGGTCTGTCAGAGCCCTGACTACAGACAGGCTCAGCCATGCCCAGAACATCACAGACACCAGTTCTCAAGCATTTCTGCTTTTATTTCACACCCATCCCTGTCCCCCAGGGAAAAGAATCAATCAGAATTTATTGTGCAAGGCACTGATGAAATACAGGGCGAAATAAGACAAGGTCCTCTACATAAAGCAGCCTAGAATATGAAACAGGAAACACAAAACATCATGTGATAAATGGCAGCTGACATTTCTCAAGGGCTGACTGCACACCAGGTGCTCTTCTAAGTAACAGCGAGTGTCATTTCTGTTCATCTACATGGTAATCCTAAGAGGCAGGTACGATTATTATCCTGTTTTACAGATGAACAAGCCAAGGCTGAGGAAAATAAAATTCCTTGCCCAGCACACAGATAGTAAGTTGTGGGTCTGTGAGTCACACTAGTTCCATGAGGGCCCACAATGCGTGCTGCCTCCGAGACGCTGAGGAGAGAGAGGAGGTGCCTTGGTTGCAGCTCCCACCCTCAGATGAGATAAGCCTGCAGGTAGGAGGCCTGCCATGGCAAATGCTCCCTCTTAGACAAATTGGGATAGGAGCTTAGGGGGGCAAATGACCCCGGACCTCCTGGAGCAGGCAGGCAGCCACCTGCATCAAGACCACGGGGTGCTTCTGCGGGTCCTAAGCCCCTTCCCCACTCCCTGAATAGGGGTTTCTGACAGAGGATGCTGAGGCACTCTGACATGTAACGCGGTTACACTGGTATAAGCCAAAAATAAAATTCTAAGGCCCCCCAACCATCCAAATGGACCCCTCCTCTCAGCCAAGGGCATTCCAGAGTTAACCTGAAAAACTGGTTCAGGCATGATGGAAGAGGGGGTCGGACACGCCTCATGATACCTGCCTCCATTGTGGAATTCAGGAAAAGCCAACCAGCCTTAACATCAACACAGACCTGAGTCCGATGAGAAGCAGTGACCATCTGTTCCCTCCAAAGCCTGCTACCCGGAGATCTGCATGGTCAAACCCTGGTCTCCACACCCCTTATCCTAACCCAGACCTTCCTTTCTACTGATCGTAACTCTTTCAACCAATTGCCAATCAGAAAGATGTTATGATCTGGAAGCCGCTACTTTGAGTTGTCCCGTCTTTCCAGACTGAACCAATGTCGATCCTACACACATTGAATGATGCCTCAATTCTCTCTAAAATGTATAAAACCAAGCTACGCACCAGCCACACTGGGCACATGGCATCAGGACGTCCTGAGGCTGCGTCACAGGTGCGTCCTTAACCTCGGCAAAATAAACTTTCTAAATTGGTTAAGGCTTGTCTCAGATACTTTTGGGTTCATGTTGGGGACCTGGAAGAGTAAGTGGGAGGCTTTCGGGGGGAAGCCTCTGCCCACGGCACCCTCAGGAAGCCCCAGTCTGCCAGGGCTGCTGGGTAGGACGGACCAGGGTGCTCCTGATGGGCAGACCCATCCCACTTCCTGAGGTGGAAAACCAGACCTGGGCCTCCCACTGCCCACCTCCTGCTTCCTCTCACTGGCTCAGTGTCCAGGACCCCTTCTCTCTGCCTCTCCCTTTGGTCTACGCAGGCCTCACCCCATGCATTGCTGCTGGGTGACAAGAGAGCCCACAGGATCCAGCTCCTGGGAGGACCGCCCGACTCTCACTCCACAGTGGGTGTGCCACAGCCAGCACGTAGGAGCAGGCCAGGCCCCTCCAGCTCCACACCAGGGCGGGGCAGGTGTGCGTTTGCCTAACAAGAGCCTCCAGCCTGCGGCAGGAAGGCCCTCCCATGCATGCGAAGAGATGCATTAGAGCAGGCACAGCATATGCTGGTGGCTGGGCACAGCTTTAACTTCCAGGGTTACAGACATTGAGGCATTTCAGTCTTGGGTTGTTAGCATGTTTTAATCCAACATAATTACTTACAGTAAAGAATCCATCTAGGGAAAATGAAGAAAATACGGCTTTAAAATGAAGGATCTGCATAGAGCAAAAGCAGGGACTGAGTCCTACAAGGCTGAGTCTCTCTTGGTGCCTGAGGCTGTGCAAGGTCGGGAGCTGACTACCTTTTCCCCCGTGTCTGACAAGTGGATTCTGTCCTTTGCATGTTGCTGTTTATTTTATGAATCAGCCCCAGCCATTGTCCAACTCACAGGCACCTCCAGCAGAGAGTGGAGGCCTGCAGGGACTCACAGGTGACCCATGCCTGCAGCAGAGTGGAGAAGTGCCTCCCTCCTGGTCGGCGGAAGGACATCGACGCTGAAGCCAGATGCTGGGGTCCGCAGGACCAGGTATCCACACCCCCACTGCACGATGAGACCATCAGCACAGAGAGGTGGGCTGGCTCTCTGACATGGGCTCAGGCAGTTGGTGGGAGGCTTGGAATCAAATCCCTATGTTTAAATTCTAACTCCAAAATGTGGGCTCCTGACCATGATGTTAGAGGTGCCTTCCAAGGGCTTTTCACTAATTGAGGATTTCAAAAAAGCCTGAGATAAGAGATCCCACATTCAGCCTTGAACAACTGAGGGTTGAGGGTTGTGTGCGCTGACATCTGTTGGTCTACCTGTTGATTATGTAAAGAAGTTGTCCACAGTTTCCTAAATCATTAAATATCCACAAATCTGTTTACGCACATTAACGGTAGTTACTGTTTTAGCAATCAACTTCAAATTTGAATACCATTAAAACACAGAAAATAAACTAAAAACCACATTGGGAAGATGCATATTTCTGTTTTTGTGAAACTGGTGCTTTCTGGTCTACTCAGGAAGATATTTTGAGCCCGGGTTTAATTAGGATCTTTAAATTCTCATTTGTGTGCTGACACGAGGGTGCTAACAGATGAGGTCCTCGGTTTGGGGCTGATTCATGGTTATTTGTATTCATCTGGATTTAAAAAGATAAAAACCAGAAGAATCATTTCAGGCCATCTAGAGAAAAAGATTCCCTTAGAAAAAGTAGTTGTTCCATAAAGAAAGTAATATTTACTTCCTAGCTTCTGTTAAATTCAAGAAAAGCCTTTAAGTGAGCATCTAAGGAATGCCAACCCCTCTTCTGCAAAATCACCAGGGAGGCTGATGTCACACGGGCTTCCAATGACGCAGAGGTGGAGCCCTCAGACTTCTTTGTCCCATGACTTTGCCCCTTTGCCCGAGTCTTTCCGTGTCCTGAAAGCAGGATCTGGAGAAATCAGTGGATGAAAATTGTCAAGTGGTTCCCAATGCACCTGGGTCCCTGAGGCAGGCTGGGTGCCGCTGCTGAGCATCCTGCAGGCTCCCAGAGGAGTGTGGTCGGAGCTCCCTCACAGCTCAGTGTGTGCAGAAAACGCAGTCCTCTGGTCCGTGTTCCCTCCTCACAGCAAAACCACCAGCACCTTTGTGACGCTGTGTTCCCTGCACAATCCTGCAATATTTTTATTTTGTTTATTTACATACCCGATGCCCCTGGTGGAGTGAAAGCAACTGCACGGAGTGAGGGCCCCACCAGGTCCCACAGCGCCACGAAAATCCTGCGAAAAGTAAGCGTCTCAGAGGAAGCCACAAATGGCCCACCTCGGCCGGGTGAAGTTTTAAATTTGGACAAACATGCAACCAGATGGCTCCCGTGGTGTCCTGGAGGAAGCTGAGCTCAGCCCTGTGGAGTGCATGGTGTGTGGGTTCCATTAGATTTTCGTCTGGTGTCTGGAGGGCCTAGAGGAAGCCAGGAGAGGAGAAGGAGCCTGTGTTTCCCTAGAGAGGACCCCGAGGCCTGGCTGGGCAGAGGCTTCATGCCTGGCACTGCGCAGGTCAGGGGCTGTGTGGTGGCAGAAGGCATGTCATGGCCATGTCAGTGGAGCTGCCCCCTCTGAGTTACCAATCCCAGTTGGGGTGTTTGCGTCTGCCACCAACTTTCCTAAGACTCTGACCTCGCCAATCGCTCAGAAAGCAGCGTTCACCACTGTCAGTGTGCCTGCATTAAGTTGACTTGACCTTGTCTGCACTGGGCATTTCCAGATGGCCTGGGAGTGGGCAGGGGAGGGAGGGCACCTCACTCTGTGACCCAGGCTGGTCTCGAACTCCTGGCCTCAAGCGATCCTCCCGCCTCAGCCTCCCACAGTGCTGAGATTACAGGTGTGAGCCACTGCACCTGGCTAGAATCTTGTTTTTCACTCCCCAGGAGCATTGAAACAGAGTAGTCACAAAATAAGTGTTTAGAAAAAAATTCAAAAGTTGCATATATTACTGTCACAGGATTAGTAATTGTCACTGTACTGAGAAGCCTTTTTATCCCCCTCACTTAGACAAAAGGCTTGTGACCTGAGGCCCTTCTCTATTAAGTGATTTTCTTTCAAATCACAGCACGCATAGACACTCAGTATGTCTTTTCTGATAAAATTAGGTATGTGTTTTCTTCATATCCTGTTGCACCAGGAATAAAAAATGTCTGTATCAAGTTCTGTCGCCGTGAAATCTTGCTGGGTCTTGTCACTGCTCCACGGGACAAAATGTGATGAACGGAGGTGGTTCGGGTGCTGCGCTTCTGAGAGGAGTGACGGGTTTCCTGGCTGAGGCTGCGAGGCCACTGCCCACTATGGGCCCACTTGCCTGGATATCCCGGCCCGAGGACACCCAAGCGGGGAACAGAGGTTGAGGGGCGCGTGGCTGCTTGGAGCCTGTTCTCCAGAGAAAGCTCCTTGTTCGAAGAAGGTTTCTGACACCAGAACTCATTCTGGTTTCTTGTCAGTAACTGGAGGGGAAAATCCAAAGCCTTTGTTGCTAAGATACACAACATCCTTCCATGGAGAGAGGGAAGGAGAGAGAGAGGGAGAGGGAGGGAAGGAGAGAGAGGGACACAGAGAGGAAGAGAGAGAGGGAGAGAGAGAGGGAGAGGAAGGGAAAGAAAGAGAGGGGGAGAGGAGGGAGAGAAAGAGGGAGGGAAGGAGAGAGACGGAGAGAGAGAGAGAAAGAGAAAGGGACATAGGGTAGGAAAGAGAGGGAGAGATGGGAGGATAAGAAAGAGGGGGAAGAGAGGGGGAGAGAAAGACAGGAATAGAAAAAAGGAGAAGGAGGGAGGGAGAGAGGGACAGACAGAGAGGGAGGGAGGGAGGGAAGCAGGGAGAGAAAGAGTGGGGAGAGAAAGCTGGGGAAGAGAGAGGGGAGGGAGGTGGGGAAAAGAGAGGGGAGAGAGAGAGAAAGAAGGGAGGGAACCAGGGAGGGAAGAAGGGAGGAAGATAGATTTCAAAGCAGTTTTACTTTTCATGTGGTCTGTTTTAGCCTCTTCCTCCTCTGCCTTTCTTCTTGTATGTGTTTTAAAAGCTATTAATCAGTTTCAGAAAGCCAATTTCTGCCTCTGTTGTAAGCATCTCAGATTTTTCTTTTGCATTTTCAGGGCATTCTTGCTGGAAAGGCTCAGGCATGCTGGACAAACTATTATACAGTGGAAGTCTGTCCAGTTTCTGATAAAACCAAAACTAATTTATTTTTTGTTTATCCTCCACTACCTTTGACAGAGCTTCCTCTGGAGATGTGTATCTTCATTCCCCACTCCTTTCTATGCCATCTCTTTTTGTTTTGTTTTGCAACTGACAAGGGGAAAAAATCTGACACCAACCTTGGAAGACGGTAATGCATTCAAGGCTTTTTTTCCCTCTCAGATGTGATAAAAATCTTGCCTAAAACCATGTCCAACCTTTTCAGCAGAAAGTCCAGATGGCTTTACAGCCTGTATAACAGACTTTACTCACTGATGCCTCTCAGAGTGTCGGCAGGGCAATGTCTTTCTCGAAGCAGAAATGCAAAACAAAAGACAGCATCTGTGATTTAGGGAGGGCTGGGGCATGGGGGTGCTGATGGTCATCTGGGAGTGCAAACAAAGAAAAAACTTAGAGCAGGCTCAGAAGAGAACTTCCCATGAATGAGAATTCCATCAGGTGGGCTGCAGGGTGAGGAGGAGATGGATGAAAATCAGCTGCATGGGTACGAGAATAGATCATTTGAGATGAGGAAGAATTTAACTTTTCCACCATTGAAGATGAGCGACTGCCAATAGAATCAGCTGTGGTGGCCGCATCTCTCCATCGGGGTGTGCTTGCAGTTTTGTTATGAGAAATTCCATTTCTGATGCTAACCATATGAGGATGTGCTGAGGCTCACATGAGCAGTGTGTATGCAAGAAGAGAGGCCCAGGAAGACTCGTGATGCCTGGGACCTGGCGGGGTGACGTGGCTCCTCACTTACCCATCTTCAGTGTGAGGACGAATTCCTCATTTCTGTCGGCCACAGCTGCATACTCTGAGTGTGTGCTGATAGGCCCTTGACTCATCTGATGGCGTTACGCTTTACAGCTGGGGAAACTGCTTCTCGAAGAAGGCGGCAGCCCCTAGCGCCGTTCCACCAATGACCAGGCGGAGGGTTGAGGCAATGTCGTCCCTAGGATTTCTCCAGCTCTGACATGAATGTCTCACTTCCCCCATCCAGCAATGGTAACCGCTGGGTCACACTGCCTTGCCTTTCTGTTCTCTTGCCCCCGACTTCAAAGCTTTGCTGAGCTCATTATTACATCTGTGATGGAATTTCCGTCAAGCCATCTCCTTCCCTGAGTTGAAAATCGCCTCTCCCCTGCTGCCAACCCTAATTAGCGCTACCCAGTTCTGACAACCTGTGTGCCCACAGCATGGAGTGGTGGCTCTCAGCCCTGTCTGCAAATTGTATTCTCCTGGGGAGATTTAAAAACCATCCCCTGCCAAGGCCCTGACCTAGACCAATTGTGATGGGATGCCTGGGCTGGGGCCAGGATGTCTCTGTTTGTCAAAGCAGATTTCCGTGTGTAGCTGGAGTGCGGAGTCACTGGCATCAGGTAAGCAGCTGGCTTCTGTGGGAACAGCCCACATCCTTTCCTGGTGAAACATGTTGAATATCTTCATTACGTGTGTTCCTTTCACTTCAGCTGTGGAAACGTCAGTGTTCCTGGAAGGCCAGGACAAGGCCTTTCTGTTTGAGGTCATGGTGTTATGTCTGGTGCAGAGCTTGACTTGTGACATTTGTCGCTGTTGGTTGGCTGATTGATGGCGGCTGGGGAGTGTGAATGTGACATGGGATGTGGGAGAGAAACATCAGAGGAGCTAAAAACCAAGAAATGATCTTCAAGGTGCTGCAAAATCTTGGGAAGGGTGTGAGAGTTGTGTGCAGGAAGATATGCTGGGGTTATAGGTATTTACACCCCAGGCATGTGTTGAAGTGGATTGCTATGCACTTTTGACCTCTTTAAGCCACTTAGGTAATAAGCAGATAGACCATAACAATTTCACCAAAAAATGTTGGGGACATCAGAGATGTCCGATGCAATTTAGAATAAAGAAGAGTACAATGGACAGGGAGGACGAGAGGACCCTGAGTGCCGCTGTCTCTGGTGGTGGGAGTCTGGGCTCTGAGCTGATGTGTGCACCTCTGTTTCTTCAATGACCTCTCTTGATAAGATTTTGGATCTGCCTCTAGAATCTTGACTTGTTTAGAGATCAGAAATAGCAGAATGCATGAAGGGTCTCATTAAGAATTTTTGCTTTTTAGAGTTGCCTAAGTCTAAAATACAGAATAATGATAAATGGTTTTATTTTATTCTTTCAAAATATTTTTCAGAGAAATAATCTCTAGTATCATTGAATATGGGAGAAGTACAGCTTCTTTAAGACCCTGTTAATTCACAGACTTTAGTAGGAAAAGGTGACCTATGTGTGGTGCAACAGTAAGCTCTTGCTGTGTAACAACCATCCCCAAGTGCAACGGCTCAGTCAGCAAGCATTTGCTCCTCACTCAAGAGCCTGTGGTTGGCTGGGGTGGGATGATATAGACTGGCCCGTGCAGCTTGGCTTCCAGCTGTGCTGTGGGGTTAGGCCTGCTCCATGTGGACCTCCCTTTGGATCAGCCCCTCTGGAGACCCCTTCCTGTCATGGTGCTGGCAGATGTGCCAGGGTCCAAGTCCAGCTGCTCAAGTGAACTTCAAATCTCTGCTTATCGGGTCCCTCCAGTCCCACCGGTCTAAGCAGGATCCATGTGTAAGACAAACATGAATGGGAGGGGAAAGTGTGTTCCCTCCACGGAGGAGGGAGAGAAGGCTAATATTTACTGACCTGTAATCTAACCCATCTCAACAGCTTAGTGAGTGCAGAGTATAGAAAAATATGAAGGCTCCAGAAAGTGTGCACTAAAGTTTTCCTTCCCCATGGCTAGTCTCTCTTTCATAGTAGAGATGCTGCTTAACCCCATTATCAGCAGACATGATTGAAAAGGTTATTGGCTACTGATGTTTCCATAACATATTCTATGCCTTTCCAGACAACTGCCACATTGAGATGCCTAACTGGTGGGGGAGAATTGAGGGACGGGTATGGTGCATGGGGGTCTTCCTGTGGTGCTGTGGGGTACAGAAGGTCAAGTGCTCCATCGTAAATGTTGGGGGAGCGGGGGAAGGGGTCAGGATGGTTGTCTGCAGCTTTGCCTGGGACTGTCTGCATTTAGCATCTTTCCATGCATAACATATGTAATGACCCTAAAACTCCTAGGACACAATTAAGTGTGGAAAGGAGGAGTCCCTGCTGTTTCTGTTCTAAGCTCAACAACAGAATTGGAAAATGGGAGAGTAGTTTTTAGCCACCCTCATTTCTACTGCAAAATTCCCTTTTCACTCATCCCTTTAACCTTCCTTACTGCCAGAAAAATATGCTCCTTCTCTGCTCCCAGGCTGGCTTCTCGCTAAGATGCTCGGCACTGTTCTGCTCACTGCCTTCAGGAAAGTAACAGTCTGTCCTTTCTAACTCCCATCTCTCCAGTATTTTATTTGTGTAATTTTTGCTGTTTTCCTTTTCTTTTCCTCCTATACAAAATACCTATCTAAACATACAAACAAAAATAAGTATCCTGGATTCAACAGTATCCCCCAAATTCAGGTCTACCCAGAACCTCAGAGCATAATGTTATTTGGAAATAGGATGTTTGCAGATGTGATTAGTACAGGATTTAGAAATGAAATTATCCTGGCCTTAGAGGATGCCCTAAATCCAGGGACTGGTGTCTTTATCGCGGGGAGGAAGGGAGGCATAGCCCTGTCGGCCTTGGGTATGGAGGGAGACGTAGCCCCATGGGCCTTGGGTATGGAGGGACGCAGAACCTTGTTGGCCTTGGGCATGGAGGGAGGCGTAGCCCCATCGGCCTTGGGTGTGGAGGGAGGCGTAGCCCCCGATGGCCTTGGGCATGGAGGGAGGCATAGTCCCATCAACTTTGGGTGTGGAGAGAGGCATAGCCCCTGTCGGCCTTGGGTATGGAGGGAGGTGTAGCCCCTGTCGGCCTTGGGTATGGACCCACAGGTGGCATGTTTCTTCACTGCAACTGAGCCCCATTAGCTCAAAGCTTGCCAGAGCCAAACTCAAGTTTTTACATATCCAGTTATTTTAAAAATAGCCCAAACAAGCAGAGTTTTAGCCATTGAATGGGTATCTGCTTGGCATTCCCTGTAAAACCTTACCATAGAGCTGTTCCCCACTGATAAGATGGGGACTTGTGGTTATAAGACCACAGGCCGTTCAGGGCCCAAAGAACCCTCTGACCCAGAGACCTCCAGGGCGGCTGCGTGGCATCGCCTGGACACGGAGCCCCCTCTGAACCCCCTTTCCCGGCAGCTCCCTTGCCCTCCTCTCCTCTCGGAACAGACTTAGGCCGTGAGGGACGCCCCTGTATGCAAATCTGTCCAAGCGCCAGCCTCATATGGCCTGTGTGAGCTCCTGCCACCTGGTGGCACATCTTTTTCCTTGGTCAGCTCTGAAACTCCTCCAGTCTAGAGACGCGGGCACAACCAGGACAACAGCGGCCATGGAGGCAGGGGCCAGAGGGATGCATCCACAGCCCAGGGCTAGAGGATCCCCAGCTATGACTGTAGGCCAGGAGAGAGGGTGGGACGGATGCCCCTCAGAATCAGAAGGAACCAGCCCTGCCCACACCTTGAGGTCAGCTCTGGCTCCAGAGCTGTGAGAGAGCTGTGAGAGAATAAACTTCTGTAGTTTCAGCCACCTGGGTGTGGTCACTTGCTACAGCAGCTGAGGAGCTCTCACAAACACAGCCTTGCTTTCCACCACACCAATGCAGTGTTTGCTTCCAGAGTTGAGAGGTGGCTGGGAGGCATTTTCCACCATACTCAGAAATGCAAATAGATTCCTTGACAGGGGATGTCAAGCACCTTCCCTGGGCTATTTTTCCCTGGGAGACTGACTTCCCTCCCTCAGATTTGAGATAGCAAAAAATGGAACATTTTGTCATTCATTCATTTCAGAAACACACACATTGTCTCTCCTTTGTGTCCCACACATGCCAGGCAACAAATGAAATGGACAGAGATCTGTCTTTCCAGGAGACTAAAATGTAGTGGAGTAGATGCTGTTGAAAAAATAGCACAAGTTTATAAAGACAAAACGAAGTTTCTCACAATTGCTTTAGTAAACACAGCTTGGGGAAAACAGCTGTGTTTTTTTACCAAGGAGGGTTTTTGGGAGTGGCTGGACTTATGGGTTTCCATGAAATCCACTCTGGGTGATCCTGGGGGCACATCCCAGGGCCAAACAGCCATTATGAATGAGGTTTTCCCTTCACCTAATTTACAGCCTATATTTGAGATGCTATTGTGCTTAAAACATAGGCAGGATGATATGCACAAAATTCACCTTGAGGGAGCCCAGAGAAGACTTCATAGAGACAAGCAATAGCCAAACTGAGGCACAAGAAGGGCCTCTGTTTTGGAAGAAACAGGACACACGTGGATGGAGAAGACACATACTGGGCTCAAGCAGGAGCTCCCCTCAAGGGCACATGCCCCACTGCAGAGTGCAGTGCAATGCTGCTGCGACTGTCCCATGTGCGACGGGAATTTTTTTTTTTTTTTCTTTTTAGACTTGCCCAGGCTGGAGTGCAGTGGCACGGTCTCAGCTCACTGCAGCCTCGACTTCCGGGGCTCAAGTGATCCTCTTACTTTAGCCTCCCGAGAAGCTAGGACCACAGGCGTGCATCACCATGCCCAGATAAGTTTTTATTTTTATTTTTTGTAGAGATGGGGTCTCACTATGGTGCCCAGGTTGGTCTTGAACTTCTGGGCCCAAGTGATCCGCCTGCCTTGGCCTCCCAAAGTGCTGGGATTACAGGCGTGAGCCACTGTGCCCAGCCGCAATGCAATTTTTATTTGACGATGGATAATGACTCTCCCTGATGATGATAGTCAAGCCAGCTGGAAGACACATGCTCTTAAATGTCTTGCGTGTTAAGAAGGAAAGCGTAAGGGACTAGAAGACCAGACCACAGGGACCCTAGCTAATCTGGGGAGTCAGGAAGGGGCCCCCAGACGAGGAAACCCACAAGCAGAAGGCATCAGGAGCCTGCCTGCAAAAGCCAGGAAGGGCAGAACCAGTGTGTGCAGAGTGTGAGAGGCACCTGTGTCACTGGGGGACAGGGATGTGGATGTGGCCACAGCCCAGGCCTGGACTGCCCCTCACATGTCAACGGGGTGTCCTCCCCCTGCCCCTGGTGAAGATCTAGCAGACTCCAGACGTCAGAAAATTGTAGAGTCACTTTAAGTCGCAAGCAGTGACTCCTTTGGTGATTTTAAGTGTGCAGCCCAGTATGTTAGCCACTAGTTTGGACGGTATGCAAATAAGAACTCTGCCCTGGCTGATTGCCTCTGTGAGATTCTCAGCCCTGACCACAGGAGGATGAGGCTGTGTCCCACAGACCTGCCCTCCTACCCCAGACCGGGGCATGGCTTGGTGCGGCAGTTTTCTGTAGGGCGCGGAGCTAAGGACATTTCATCCATCAGACCTGGGACTCTTCCACCCTTGGGCTTCACCTCCTCCTGCTTCCTGGCCTCCTGGGTCATGACGCAGCAGTAGCCTTTGGTTTGGGCTCCTGGGCCAAGAGCGGGTCCCACAATCTGGTCCCCTGTGCTCCCGGGGGAGGTGCGGACACCCTGGCCTCTCCCCTGCTCTGTGTCTCGAAGTGAATAAAATGCAGTTGCTACTTGAATGTGGCTCATTGTCCTAACGGCCGCTTTGTGCCTGGCCATCGACCACATGCTGAAGTTACCTACCCCACCAGGGGGGCCGGGTGGAGGACCCTGGAGGGAGAGGTCTCGTTCCCCCCCGCCCCCTCCCCGTCCTGGCCACACCCACCACGCTTGTCTCATCTCACAGGGATGAGATTTTCCCACTCTGCCCTCCAGCTGTTTAAAGATGCTTCCCTTTTTTGGTGCTTTTGGGATTTTTAAAGATAAAAACTATCATAATTGCCTCTTACGTAGTCTCTCTGCTTCTTATCTGTCTTACTTCCAAACCCTTTTAGCCTTGCTGGTGGCTTAAGTTTTCTCACATGCAGGTATAATGGCGTCTACAGCTGGACGCCCATCGAAGGCTGCCCTCACACCAGGGATGGTTCTTCCACATCCCCTTCTGCTCTACAGTGATGGCTGCTCCCAGCCTCACACCACACCACACAGCCAAGCTGGGTCAGCTCTGTGCCCCCTATACCGCCTCTGCCTGGGGCACCCCCACACCTCTCCTCCTGACATTGCTGGGCTCACACAGACACCTCCTCCTCCACTAATCAATTCCCCCCATGTGTGCTCCTATAACACTTAAAAAATATCTCTCCTACATTACTCATGAGACAGTATAATTTGTTCATTTGTTCAACGAATATTTACTGAAGACCTGTTCAAAATGCTTCTTTAGGTGCCTCCCTGAGCATAGCAATTGTTATCTTCCTCATTTTAAAATTCCTCGTGGCTTCATAGATGCTCAGTAAATATTCACTGCAAAGGTATTTGGATTTGAAATCAAAACACACAGATGTGAATCTGCTGCCATGTGTTCTTTGGCCGTGGGCAATCATTTACCCTGATCTTGGAGGCTTGTTTTTCTCATCCATGAGATGTTACAATCCCACTCGTTCTTTCAACTTGATGTGGTCACTATGCCAAAGGAGAGGAAATGTAGGCCAAGGTGTTTAGAAGATAAAGCAATATGCAATGTAAGATGCTGCTGTGATTGTCAGGGTTGTGACATGCTTCTGGGATCAGTGATCAAGGAGCTGAATTGGCCCTGAAGGTCCTGGTGTCCACTCTACTGCCAGACCACGGTGTCATCTCTCACTTAAAAACCACTGGTTCTGAGAAGAATTAACCAAATACAGGGCACATAAGCACTGGTCAGAAGCCCACTCCTCTTGGTAAAATGCTGAGGAGTTACGAAATGCTTTCTTGTCTCTTCAGTTGTGGTACTGATGATAACATCACAGTGCAGGGATTTAACAGGTCCACACAGTTACGGACTCTGTGTGTGCTAATTTTAAAGATAACAAGATAGAATAGTTATGTATTTAATTGCATTAAAAATAAAATACAGAAGTGACTTAACTGCTGAATGTTCATGGAGATGAGAAAAATTAAGTGGCCAAGCAAAAGTCATCAACTCTATTTACCACCAACAGAGGGTGATAGCAGCCTTTGATACAGGGATAGGCTTGAACAGGCGAATTTTGGAAACTAAATGGATGATAAATGGAAGCGCTTACATATATTATTGAAAATGAAACCCATCAGAATATTGAATATCAATGCCCAATATAAAACTGTTAAGAAAATCAACCTTAAACAGAAAACTCTTTCTTTTCTTAATGCTTCTCTCTTCTCTCTGTTTCTGTCTCTCTGTCTCTCTCCCTCCATCCCTCCCTCCTTCCCTCCCTCCTCAGGGTTCATTAATTTGGCTGATTAAATACTAGGGTGACTGCTTAGAATTTAGAGTGAAGACCAGGCATCCCTGAGAAATCATTATGGATTTCTTGTGGTTTATTTTCTGTCATTGAATTTCGTGCTGACAGCTCTGGTATAATCCTGTCAGGTAGCTAATTTTTAACAAATAGACTTTATATTTTAAAGCAGTTTTAGGTTCAAAGCAAAACTGGGCAGAAGCTGCAGAGATGTTCCCTATACCTGCTGCCCCCACACATGCACCTGCTCCTCTATTATCATAGTCCCCACAATTGGTGTATTCACAGTGATACATCACCACCACCCGGAGCCCAGTGTTCACAGGAGGGCTTCCTCTGGTGTTGTGCACTGCACTGGTTTGACAAATGGAAGAAACGTATCTCCCACTGCAGTACACACAGAGCAGTTTCCCTGCCCTAAAATCCCCTGTGCTCCACCTACTCAGCCCTCTTTCCTCCAGCCCCTGGTAGCCCCTGATCATTCCACTGTCTCCATGGTCTTGCCTTTTCCAGAATGTCCTGTAGATGGAATCATACAACATGTATCCTTTCCGGATGGGCTTATTTCACTCAGCAATATGCATTTATGTTTCCTCCCTGTCTTACTTCTTTGTAGTGCTAACTCATATTCCATTGTCTGGATGGATGAGAGTTTGTGTATCCACTGGCTTACTGAAGGGCATTTTGGTTGCTTTCATGTTTTGGCAACTATGAAAAAGCTACTATAAGCATCCGTGTGCCTTTTTCTGTGTGGACACAAGTTTTCAATTCATCTGGGTAAAGACCAAGGAATGTGATTGCTGAACCATATGGTCAGTGGATGTTTAGTTTCATAAGAAGCTGCCATGGTGTCTTTCACAGTGGCTGCACCATTTCACACTCCCACCAGCAGCAACTGAAGTTCCTGTTGCTCCAGCATTTGGTGGTATCAGTGTTCTGGGTTTTGGTACTGGTGTCTTAGCATTGTTTTAATTTGCATTTCCAGGTAGCTAATTTTCCATCATATGATTTATTTTTGTGGATGATTAGCAGGTCAGGGAGCTCTTTAACACAGACCACCTCTATTTCTATTTTTTTTTTTGGAAAGGACAGGATGGATAGAGCATGGAATGCACATTTTTCTCTAGCGCTTTATTTTCTCAGCTGGAAAAGGGTTGGACAAGTGGTTTTCTAGGATAAACAGATGCGGTTTCTTATAAAGTTGGTTTTGGCAACATCAAATTCCATCAGATTCCTGACTAAGATTTCCTATGGGGGGAAAAGTCCCCAAAAAGGCAATAATTTTTTAAATAACATTCAGTTCTTTAACTGATGGATATTTAGACTAACTGAAGTCCATGCCTCTGACAGCAAACCATATAGACAGTTTTGTGTGTCGGGTTGTAGGAATTTGCACTTGAAGGGATGATATTTGGGACGTGTCTGAGGTTGCCTCTAGGGGGTTCAGGACTCCATACCCAGAGGGTGACTGATAAACATTGCTTGTCATGTTGGGTATTGAGCACCAAACTTGATCCGGAAAGAAATGTGCCATTGCTTGGGAGTGCGAGGTTGCCTCTCAGCGGATCTTGACTCTTGGGTCTGAATCTCGCCCCGTGCCTACAGACTAACATCCTCCATGCCAACCATGGCCTTGTCATCGTGGAAAGTGCCTCTTCAGCCGGGTGTGCACTGGCAGCGCTCCCTGGCACACACAAGGCCTGTCTAGTGGGCCAGGGCCAGCTCCTAGGATGGGGATTCTGCAAGACCTGTGGGTGGTCCTGGGGGGTCCAGTGGCTACCACTGGGATGTTTGTTTCTGGCTTAGGTTTAATATTTGAAAAGTTTTGTGAAATGTGCCAGGATGGATGACTATCATTCCAACAACAGAAATTTCAGCAGAATTACATGTTAACATTTCCCCTAAGCACAAGCCTCCCTGGTTCAGAGCCTGGCAAGGCAGGATGAGCCATTAGGCTCTGGTCTTCAGATCCTAGTCTCCAGGTTGGTGGTGCTGGAGGAGTCAGCCCTGGATTTTGACAGGAGGGAGGTGCGCTCTGGGGTGTGGCCTATCTCCCTCACAAAGCACTGCAACCTCTCCGCTTCCCATTTGCTGCTCTCCTGGCCCCTGTTTTGATTCAGGACTTTCCTGAGGTTCCCTTCAGTTCCCAGTCTTTGCAGCTGTGTGGACTGCCACCTGCGGGCACACCTGGGGCCGCATCATTTCACCTGGAATCTCCGTCTTCAGCCTCTTCCATTCTTGAGATTCTAGTTTAACTTCATCCTTTGTTTCCATGCTCTCTGTGTCTTCCTGTGTTTCCTTTAACTTCTATCCTTCATTCTCCAATTTCACCTGCTTCTCAGTGCTTGATTTCACCAAAGTCTCTATAATTTCCTGCTGCTTTGTTTATTAAGTCACTCATCAGATGTTGAATGGGGCCTATTTTGGACCCATTCAACATCTGATGAGTGACTTAATAAACATTGGACTGTGCCAGGTGCTGCTGTCACGCTGGGTGAGCAGTCGGAAGGTGTTTGCTTTATGCAGAGGTACAAC